>NC_053389.1:441323044-442523044 GCF_905171765.1 Bufo bufo | reverse complement strand
TAGAACTGTTACATGAAAACAGAAACTTGTCTGCATACCAAAAAGCCTGGTACAATACCTGAAAATGGCACTAGCGTGAATTTGGATGTTGTGGCTATGTCATAGATTGGTGGCGTACATTCCACACCAAAAGTCCACTACAATTGACAATAGATGAGGATGGTGCATTGTATAGGGTTAAAAAATCCAGACCTGATGTTCTCCAGGTGGAACCTACCATGTCCATGAAAACAAGTACAAAGAACAGCCGTAAACAACAGGCAAAAAATATTATACACCCCATATTTTCCCTATCATAACTCCCTGGACTGCTACAACTACTTCACTTTAATATATATTATTTAAGGTAATAAGGATAGCTATAGAGGCCATTTATAAATTACTTCTGTGTTTGGTTCTGTGTAAGTGTTCCTACATCCTACCCTATCTCCAGTCCAGTGCTATCTTAAATCCTGTTCCCTTCTTATATATCTATTCCACGTTACACCCCATACACATTAGAATAGTGTCCAATGAACCTGCCGTTTATCATAGGGCCAGCCAACAATCTAATGTGTATACAGTTGCAATAAAAAGTATGTGAACCCTTTGGAATGATATGGATTTCTGCACAAATTGGTCATAAAATGTGATCTGATCTTCATCTAAGTCACAACAATAGACAATCACAGTCTGCTTAAACTAATTACACACAAAGAATTAAATGTTACCATGTTTTTATTGAACACACCATGTAAACATTCACAGTGCAGGTGGAAAAATTATGTGAACCCCTAGACTAATGACATCTCCAAGAGCTAATTGGTGTGAGTTGTCAGCCAACTGGAGTCCAATCAATAAGATGAGATTGGATGTGTTGGTTACAGCTGCCCTGCCCTATAAAAAACACACACCAGTTCTGGGTTTGCTTTTCACAAGAAGCATTGCCTGATGTGAATGATGCCTCGCACAAAAGAGCTCTCAGAAGACCTACGATTAACAATTGTTGACTTGCATAAAGCTGGTAAGGATTATAAAAGTATCTCCAAAAGCCTTGCTGTTCATCAGTCCACGGTAAGACAAATTGTCTATAAATGGAGAAAGTTCAGCACTGCTGCTACTTTCCCTAGGAGTGGTCGTCCTGTAAAGATGACTGCAAGAGCACAGCGCAGACTGCTCAATGAGGTGAAGAAGAATCCTAGAGTGTCAGCTAAAGACTTACAAAAGTCTCTGGCATATGCTAACATCCCTGTTAGCGAATCTACGATATGTAAAACACTAAACAAGAATGGATTTCATGGGAGGAAACCACTGCTGTCCAAAAAAAACTTTTCTGCACGTTTACAGTTTGCCCAAGAGCACCTGGATGTTCCACAGCAGTACTGGCAAAATATTCTGTGGACAGATGAAACCAAAGTTGAGTTGTTTGGAAGAAACACACAACACTATGTATGGAGAAAAAGAGGCACAGCACACCAACATCAAAACCTCATCCCAACTGTGAAGTATGGTGGTGGGGGCATCATGGTTTGGGGCTGCTTTGCTGCGTCAGGGCCTGGACGGATTGCTATCATCGAAGGAAAAATGAATTCCCAAGTTTATCAAGACATTTTGCAGGAGAACTTAAGGCCATCTGTCCACCAGCTGAAGCTCAACAGAAGATGGGTGTTGCAACCGGACAACGACCCAAAGCATAGAAGTAAATCCCCAACAGAATGGCATAAAAACAGAAGAAAATAGGCCTTCTGGAGTGGCCCAGTCAGAGTCCTGACCTCAACCCGATTGAGATGCTGTGGCATGACCTCAAGAAAGCGATTCACACCAGACATCCCAAGAATATTACCGAACTGAAACAGTTCTGTAAAGAGGAATGGTCAAGAATTACTGCTGACCGTTGTGCACGTCTGATCTGCAACTACAGGAAACGTTTGGTTGAAGTTATTGCTGCCAAAGGAGGTTCAACCAGTTATTAAATCCAAGGGTTCACATACTTTTTCCACCTGCACTGTGAATGTTTACATGGTGTGCTCAATAAAAACATGGTAACATTTAATTCTTTGTGTGTTATTAGTTTAAGCAGACTGTGATTGTCTATTGTTGTGACTTAGATGAAGATCAGATCACATTTTATGACCAATTTGTGCAGAAATCCATATCATTCCAAAGGGTTCACATACTTTTTCTTGCAACTGTAGCTGTAAGGCTGTAATCACACATGCAGTATTTGTGGCGGTCTTTGAGTAAAACATAGGAATGAATTTTAAAGAGTAAAGCATAAGTCTTTCCTTTATTCGCGGGTGCACAACGTTTTCTAGTTGAGGGCCACATTGTCAGACTGAACCAATCCAAAGGGCCAAAAATATAAGTTAAACAGGTATTACCAACTGAAATAATTATGGTATATCAAACATACATACCATAAATGTCTAGTTACATTTCCAGGACTTTCATCTAATGGGAGAATGCATGAAAAATACAGGTGGGCAGCCACTAGACACAAACAGGTATATCTGTTACCAGATGGTTGGGGGCAGCACAGAATGACATTGGGGCTGCTGGTTGTGCACCCTTTATGCAGTCCTTCTTTTTGAATCCATTCCTGGCTTTTGGGTCAAAATACTGCATCAGAAAACCTTCATGTGTGATTCCAACCTAACAGTGTGGGCCATAGTGCTCCAAAGCCATGAGCATGTAAACATTTAACATGTTAGAGCAGCCTTAACGCAGACAGTAAATACTGGGGCCATTGACACACTTATCTATTACATATGTTTTGGATGAAAACCAGGCTACAGTGACTGCTGTTTGTTGGTTTATGAGAACCACATGTACATTTCCATGAAACTAGATAAGTACGGAGGCGATGGCTGGATCCAGCCACTCACATGATGGAAAAGCAGTGGTTTTATTGACATAGATGATTGCGATATTGAGAGAGGAGGAGGGCTTTAAATACACTCCTGTTGGCTTTGGCATCTCAACCTTCACATAGGTGACGTCTGCTCTGCTGAGTGAATCATTTCTCAAACAAGAATTAGTACAGATACCTGCAAAATGAATGGGACACACACATATGTAAGTAGGAATAACTATGGGTTTTTGCATGCAAAGTAGGAAGTTCTTATGTTTTAGTTTTATTTTTTTGTAGACAATTTGCAAAAACTTCTTATGTTACACTCAGTATCTGTACAATAGCATGTGTGTGTACTGTAATTTTATTTCACCTAATATGTACAAAAGGTTACATAACAATGAACAGAATGGATTCTGTGCTATAATTGTCACTATATTGGATACATTTTGCATGCTGTACACTGGATTGTCCATCATTTATTGAATATGAGGTAGTTGTTTTTGTGTTTTTACTAATACTGTCAGGTTTTAGTAGTTTTAGTAAGTTGAAATGTTTGTATGTGGGTTTAAAACGAGTACGAGCACAACTCTGTATAGCCCTCAGTAAATAGGTAGCCGCATATTTACTAATTAAACACAAACTGCAAGTTGACTGGTGTACTGAACTTTGTATTAAATAGCTGAAACCCAGTAAGAAAACTGATTTTTCTGTCCTTTATTTGTAGGTACAGATGAGTGAATTTCTTAAAATTTGATTTGCTCTGATGGTGCCAAATCAGCCTACTGATTTGATCTGGGTCCGAATAAATAAAACCCGAACTAAAAGTGTCCCAATTGCCTAGAAAACTCTCTAATATTTATTCGACCAATTTTAATCATGCAAAATTTGTGTTTGTTAGAATTAGAAATTTTTTAAAAATTTGGGTCGTTTCAGAATTTTTGATTCGATTTGCGGCTCATTTTGTTTGAAATGGTATACAAAACGTGTGCACAACATCTTCAAGTATTATGTTATCATTGTGCACATAGGTCATATGATTAACATCAGATGGATTTTCCAGTACTTTTATAGAGGGCCTGTCTTCACGATAGGTCATCAATATTTGTTCAGTTGGGGTCTGACAACCCGCAACCCGCCAATCAGCTGTTCTGTAGTAGCCCTAGTGGCAGAATTCAGTGGCAGAACTACACAAGTCCATCCACTGTGGAGCTGGTTACCGTAACGCTCCTTACATTAAGAGCATTGCTGTAATAACCAACTCCATGCACAATGGACTTGTGTAGTTTTGCCACCGATGTCCGCCACCAGAGCTACTGCAGAACAGCTCTTCAGTGGCGTGCAGAGTGTTGGATCCCTGCCAATTGGAAATTGATGGGCTATCCTGAGTGTATGCCATCAGTATAAAAATGCCAAAAACCCTCTTTAAGTAAAGTTTTATGTGTAGTCTTTTCTGAATGTACACATCACAATCATTGTTGGCTAGAGCTAGGAAATACTTTTATACTGGAAAATTGAAGAAAAGAGTCAGCTAAGTGTGATGACTTAGATCTTCTCATTAATTTACACAGTGTAAACGGTAACTATTGTTGGGTAGAGCTATGGAGCAGATATATATATTTTTTTTTTTTGATGTTTAAAGGAAATGTGTCAATGTGTCACCAGAAAACGACTTAGGGGGTCATTTACTAACAGATATACGCCACTTTTTGGCATATATCTATAACAGATTGCAGAGCAAAGGCTATGAAAAAAGCAACAATTTATTTGATTTGAAGCATTTTCTTAGGGTACTTAGATGCTACTTCTACTTACTACAGAGCACCTTCCATTACATACTTAAAAACTTTTACATATTAACTCTCTGCAGGTTATTTTCACCTTTAAGGTGTGACCACATGGCACAATTGTGTCATGGTTGCACTATTGCCGCTCTGGGATCGATTACCATGTGGCCATACAGGCTATAGCGAGCCCTAATTGTATGGGACACTAACAATACAGACTGACTAAACAGTGCGGTCCCAATTAGTTTAACTAGAGCCCACGTGGGCTATGTGAAACTTAAATGCAGAGAGCTTATGTCACAACCATGACACGACCATGCTGTGTGGTATGATCACTAACTTCTATGCAGTCTATCCTTTTCATATGAATAGCATCCATAAACGTGTATATTGATCGGAGACCTTACTTGTGGAAGGTTCTCCTATAGATTTCAAAACATGATTGTCTGAATATTGGTTTGTAAAAAAAATGGAGCAATATAGGGGTTTTCCAAGACTTTTCTACAGATTAGGTCATCTTTATCTGATAGGTGGGTGTCTGACACCCAGGACCCCCGGTAGTATTATGACCTTCTCTCAGCTCACAAAGCACAGCGTCGTACATTGTAGCACTGTACATTCACGTCAATAGGACTGAGCTGCGGTTAGGCTGATGACTGTGACTGATGAAGATGATGTCACATGGCTTAGGCTGAGCTGCCTTCTCAAATAGCTGATCGACGGGGGTCCTAGGTGTTGGACCTCAACGATCAGATACTGATTGTAATTATTGTAATTCTCCTATGTGAACCATGTTCAAATGTAACTTTCTAAGGAAATAAATATTAAACAGTTTCTTCTTACATTCATAAGGTCTTCCCAGTAGTTAATAAAGCATCCTCTTTACACAGGAGTCTAATTATATTGAAGAAAGTACTAAAGACAACAGGATCTCTTTGATCTTTTCCCTCAAGGAAGAGGTTGGAGCACTGGCCAGGGTGCTGCGCATATTTGAGGTATGGATACATGTGCTCTTCTTCTTGTCCATATGTATGTAATGCCTCTAGCTGCAGATTGACAGATACATTTACTGGTGAATGCCATCTAATTGTGGCTGATTACTACACTTCCAAATTGTGGTTGTTTGGATGGTAAATATGGAGAAATATTTTTTTTTTAAATCTCATTAATAAGTTCTGACAACTTTCCGGTCAAGTTTTGCTGATATGCAAATATCCTGTTATGCCATGAATTCCACCTATGGATCTGAATATTCCCAGCAACAAATACAGCTTTGCAGTGGGAAATTAGCTGATTGTCAAAATGCAGGTCATTTTTCCAATTTTTAGAAATCAAATATTTGTTTAATGTTGGAGGATATTATGCTGTGAATGCCATTTACTGTATTGTGTTATATGGATGTGCTGTCCCAGCTAATGGTTTTCAACTACAATTCATATTAGCTCTTGTGGTTAGGCCCAAATAGAAATATAGAAAACAAAATAAAGATATCACTAAAGAGTATCCTACAACTTAAATGTTATGTGGTTACTACAAAATACTGACTTGAAAAGAACATCTACCAGGGGTCAGCAACCTCTGGCACTTCATCTGTTGTGAAACCTCAAGCCCCCAGCATGCTCTACTGACTTCTGTGGAAGTTTCAAGAGCTGAGCAAGTGTGCATGCTGAGAGTTGAAATTTCACAACAACATGAGTGCCGGAGATTACTCATCCCTGGTATATACTATGAAGAATGTAGATTACTTTGGAGAAATTACATTGGCATTGAAGGCTCTGTTGCAGATCTGTTGCATGCTGCCCTGTTTTTCCCATCAAAACAACTGTCACCTTGGCAAAACCAAATGGAGTCAATGGGGTCCGTTGGCACCACAAGCTTTTGCAGCTAAAACATTTTATAAACAGAAGCACAGCGCTGATGTGAAGCAGGCCTTTGTTTTCCTTAGCGCTTTAAAAATAATGTGTCATACAGGTAAAGGGGTTGACTCTGATCAGAATAAAATCTAGCCAAGGGGAAGGGGGGAGGCATAAAATAATAAAAGACCCAATACTCATCTATCATTCCAGCAATGCTGCTCCCTGCTTGGCTCTGATTACGTGGCTGAGGCATTGACGTGATCAGTGTCGGACTGGGGTACTTAAGGCCCACCAGTATAACTGATTCTGGGGGCCCAC
This sequence comes from Bufo bufo, assembly GCF_905171765.1. Classification (NCBI taxonomy): domain Eukaryota; kingdom Metazoa; phylum Chordata; class Amphibia; order Anura; family Bufonidae; genus Bufo; species Bufo bufo. The sequence goes on along the minus strand of NC_053389.1, from coordinate 442,516,253 downwards.
CTTAGGGCTTCTGCACACAAACTTATTTTTTTCCATGTCCGTACTGTTCACTTCACTTCAATAGGGCTGTAGAAAAAGAAAAAAAAATATGACTCTGTGTGCATTCCGTGTCTGTATGTCCGCATGGCCGTTCTGCAAAATGATAGAACGTGTCCTATTATTTTCCACATTACACACAAGGATAGGACTGTTCTATTAGAGGCCGGCTGTTCTGTTCCGCATAATGTGGAATGCACACACCCGGTATCCATGTTTTGCGGATCCGCAATTTGCAGACTGCAAAACATCCAACGGTCTTGTTCATGAGCACTTACAGTGATAACAGAAATATTAAAGATGAAGTATGCTGGCAGACATTCACAGCAAAATGCACAAACATACATGTGGCAGAATTCACACATATATGGATATCCTGCACTTAAGTCAGTCAGAAACAAGACACATGCAGCGCACACCAATCACTCATTGGACTGATGTGGGACACAAGACACTTATACGTGGCTCACATGCCACTGATGCATACTGCACATACACCACTGATCCATAGATCATATATAGCACACACCAATCACACATAGGAAACACGCAATGCACACACCAGACATTTATGCCTAACCCTAATAAATGTAGCACATTTAAAGGGATTAAAGGGGTTAAAGGGGTTGTCTCACTTCAGCAATTGGCCTTTATCATGTAGAGAAATTTAATACAAGGCACTTACTACAATGTACTGTGATTGCCCATATTATCTCCTTTCCATCACATTATACACAGCACATATCTGTGGGTATTACCACAGTGTAATCCAGTGTAATACATTAGTAAGGTCCTTGTATTAACTGCATGATAAATGCAATTTACTGCAGTAAGACAAACCCTTTAACCCCTTTAAGCATAAATGTCTGGCATGAAATTTACCAAATCTTAACCTCATCAGATTGCACATAATCTACAGTATATTTAAAAGGGTTGTTCTACCATAATGACCTATTGCCTATCTACAGGATAGGTGATAAATATCAGATTGCTGGGGTCTGACTGCTGGAACACCCACTGATGATGAAAAAAGGGGTCCTGAAACATTCAATTACATTACCGCCAATCTATGTATACAAGGGTCTTAAGACCACGTTCCCTTGATCATGGGGTTCCCAGCAGTCAGACCCTCATCAATCAGACACTTATCACCTGTCATGTCATAGCTGTTGGACCTTTTCACATTCCCTATCCTTAAAGGTTTTCTTTGGGTGTAAAAAATATATAAATATCTAAATAAATAAAATAAAAATTTAAAATCTTGCCCAAAATATGTGTCAAACTAAAATAGAAATACTCGCCTGTTATAGAACCTGTGTCCACTTTTATAGTTATCCTCTATCCACAGGATCGGGGATAACTAAGTGATCCATGGGGGTCTGAACGCTGGAGCCCCCACTGATCCCCCTTCTTGATTGAATGGCAGGTCGAGCATATTCCCTGCCTCTCCATCCACTGGCTATTTCCAGTGGTCTCAAAGAGAATAAACGGAGCTGCAGGGCATATGTGTGGCCTGTCACACGATCAAAAAGGGGGAACAGGACCCGTTCCTGGGATCAGTGGGGGTTGCAGAATCGGACCGTACTAATCATATAGTTATGCCCTATGGTGTGGAGAGTATAACTTGAAAACCTAGACAACCCCTTTAAATCCTCCACCACTCCACCACCAGTATCTCTTTACATGGCAGCAGTGATGCCTGTCAATACGGAATATTATCAATGCCACCATGTAACCCATACGTGTCAATACTGGAGAATATGACGCACTGTGCAGAATTTTTCGGGCATAAGTCCAACCCCCTTTGCAGGTCACAACCTATAACAAAGCCCAAGCAAAGGTGCTAGAGGAGCAACGTGAGCAAAGGGCACAAATGGAGGGTCATAACTGAAGCAGAGACTTTAGGGTCACCCGAGGCAGGGTAATAGTGGGGATCCTGGAGCAGTGGTAACTGGAGAAGAGGCAATATTAGAGCAGGCTGTACTGCAGTCAGGATCCTGGAGCTGCTGGGGGTGACAAGGCCCAGCTACTTTGTAGCTGCAGCCTTATTAACATTCACTTCAGTGCAGTGAATATTAATTAAGTGGTGTGGCATGGGTTAGGCTTTTTTTCTTTTTTTTTTTTCTAAAGAAACAAACTTACAGGCTTCTGTTGGCATCACTAACCTAATCAATCACAGTTTTTGGTAGAAATGATATTTCTACATGGCAAATAATTGACTAGCAGGTGTAGTAGAGTAATAGAAACCCAACAGACCCAACAGTCATGACATGCATGCTGCTGATTCCCTGTAATTCAATCACTTATTGAAAGGGGCATGTTCAAAATAATAGCAGTGTGGAGTTCAATGAGTGATGTAATTCATTCTTTGAAAAACAGGTGGCAATTATTTCCCTTATTTAAGGAAGGAAGGCAGCAAATGTTGTACAGTGCATTTCTCTCTGAAATTCTGAGGAAAATGTGTCGTTTCAGACATTGTTCAGAAAAATAGCGTACCTTGATTAAAAAGTTGATTGGAGAGGGGAAAACATATAAAGAAGTGCAGAAAATGATAGGCTGCTCAGCCTATGGTTGCAAATTCTTTAAAATGGCAACCAAAACCTGAAAGAAGTGAAAGCGAAAAACTACCATTCGAATGGATAGAAGTATAGCCAAAATGGCAAGGACTCAGCCAACAATCAGCTCTGGGAATATCAAAGAAGGTCTAAAGTTACCTGTGAGTACTGTTACAATTAGAAGACGCCTATGTGAAGCCAAGCTATCTGCAAGAAGCCCCGGAAAAGTCCCACTGTTGAAAAAAAGACATGTGCTGAAGAGGTTACAATTTGCCAAAGAGCACATTGACTGGCCTAAAGAGACATTTTGTGGACTGATGAAAGTAAGATTGTTCTTTTTGGGTCTAGTGGCAGGAGACAGATGACACCCAAACACTGAATTCAAGCCACAGTACACTGTGAAGACAGTGAAGCATGGTGGCGCAAGCATCATGATATGGAGATGTTTCTCATACTACGGTGTTGGGCCTATTTATCGCATACCAGGGATCATGGATCAGTTTGAATACATCAGAATACTTGAAGAGGTCATCAGAATGCCCTTGAAATGGGTGTTCCAACAAGACACGACCCCAAACACACCAGTAAACGTGCAACATCTTGGTTCCAGACCAACAAGATTGACGTTATGGAGTGGTCAGCCCAATCCCTGGATCTTAATCCAATAGAAAACTTGTGGGGTGACATCAAAAATGCAGTTTCTGAGGCAAAAACAAGAAATAGAGAAGAACTGTGGAATGTAGTCCAATCATCCTGGGCTGGAATACCTGTTCACAGGTGCCAGAAGTTGGTTGACGTCATGCAACACAGATGTACAGCAGTTCTCAGAAACAGTGGTTATACAACTAAATATTAGTTAAGTGATTCAAAGGAAAGCAAAATCTTCTACAATTTTTCAGTTTAAATAGTGAATGTTTGAGTTTGTAAAGAAGAATACAAACACTGCAATTTTTTTGAACTGTCTAATATTCACTTTTCTTAAAAAAAATTTAGAGGAACAACACAAATGTTATATATTTTTCTTCATGTTTTGATTTGGAATAGAATGTGTAGTGTTCCCAATGGATTTGTGTGTATGGAAATAAAAGCTATTAGAAGGATTTTGAGCTTTATTCTCTTTTTTAAACACACTGCTATTATTTTGAACACAACTGTAGATCCATCCTCGTGCACCTTCATAGCTGATGTTCACTTTTCACATCAATGGCACATGGTGCGCCACAGTTTCCATATAGCTTATTCACAATGGTGACATTTGTCTACTCCCAATACACTTTCAGTACAGCAGCACACAACAGCTCACAAACTGCACAGTTTCAGAAATACTGCCTCTTCTGGCCTAAAAGTCAGTAATCATTCTTTTTTGCAACTCTGATAAATCAGCCCTTTTACCCATGACCGCAATGTGGGATATGTGTGCAGACAGCCTATCATACACCTTATACCTGTATACCCCCCAATCTAGGAAGTGATAAAAATTATAGTTATTATCAGGGGCGTAACGATTTTTATTTAATTTTTTCTCCCCCTTTTTTCCCCCTTTCACCCTTCTAGTATTAATACCCTTCCTTTTAAACAACTTACATCTTCCGGCTGTAGTATACGGGTGTGTTGAATTTGGTGGATAGTCATATTTAGGTTGTTGTATGTTATAGATTTAACCTTACATTTGTATACACGAGTAACGGTCGGGAAGGGTGGAGATTGTGCCCGGATAAGTGAGAGGAGGATAGGGGGGAGGGGAGGGATAGGGAAGAGAAGGAAAAAGGTAGTGGAGGAGGCAGTGAGGAAGAGGGAAGGGGAGGAAGGAGTATTGGAAAGGGAAAGAAAAAGATAACAGTAAGCTTAAAGATCCCCCCCAAGAAAAAGGAGGAACAATGTGCCCCTACCGGTGCTAGTGGTAGGAGGTCAGCGACAGGACTAGAGACTGGGCCCAAACAACAGGGATTAAGTAAATTTTTGGTTCCAAACTCCCCAGGTTTTAGCCCCCTACAGAAAGAAAAAAATATAGAGGTAGAGTCCCATGTTTTGACACAGGAGAATGGATTTTCGGGTGGAGTAGGTGAGCGGGGATCCACTGTAGTATTTAAAGAAATAGATGTAAAAATGATGAAGGATATATTTTGCACTGTCTCGAGGATGGAGAATCTAATGGGGAATATAGTGATACAGATCGGGGCAGTGCAAACTGATGTCAGTGTAATAAGGGATGAGATGGAGAAAATAAGGCAGAGACTGCAGGAAATGGAAATGAGGATTCCTGCTCTGGAGCTCTCTGTTCAGAATCTAGAGAAGCAGGTCGTATCTTTAAAACAGATGAATAGCAAAATGGAACAAAAAGTAATAAATCAAGAAGATAAAGCGAGAAGAATGAATATAAGATGTGTAGGGATCCCAGAACGGGCAGAAGGGGATAATTGTACCGAATTTATGGAGAGATGGATAAAGGAGATTTGTAGAGAGGGCACCCTTTCCCCTTTGTTCGCTATTGAGAGAGCACACAGGGTACCCACATAAAAAGGGCCACCAGGGGGATACCCCAGACACATGTTGATTAAATGCTTACTGGCTAAGGATACAATATTGTCGGATGCTCGAACTTCCGAAAAATATCAGATACATGGCGAAAAGATAAGACTCTTCCCGGATTACTCAGCTGATACTAATGCTTGCAGAAAAGAGTTTATAAGTGTTAAAAAGAGATTAAGAGAGGCAGGTCTGAAGTATAGTTTATTTTTTCTGGCAAAATTAAGGGTGGAACATAAAGGAAGGGTAGAATTCTTTCAGACGCCACTGGAGGTCAGTGAATGGGCGGATGGGTTGGGTCTTTGAGGGTGAGGTGTAATGGGGGGGGATAAGGAGCAATATGCATAGTAATGGAGTCGCCCCGACTGCTGATGAGCAGAGAGGGGGGCTATTCAGGGGAGGGGGAGGTAGTTTGGAGAGGAGGGAGAGAGGGGACGGGAATTATTATTTTTTTTTTCTCTCTTCCCTCTCTGCTAGATGGTTAGGATCCTTTCATTGAGCGTGAGAGGTTTAAGAGAGAGGGTAAAGAGATATGCTATCCTTGATTGGATGAAGAGGTTCTTGCCAGCCATTGTTTGCCTCCAAGAGACACACCTAGATAAAGAATCCCTAAGGTGGTTAGAGAAGAGATGGATAGTGGAGGGGTACCACTCGGTATATACTACTTATTCAAGAGGGGTCTCAATTCTGATACATGACAAGATCAAATTTGAGTGTGTCGCATATGAGGCTGACGACTGTGGCAGGTACCTCTTTTTGCAATGTAATATAGAAGGGGTGGTTAAAATAGTAATTGCAAATATATATATTCCACCACCATATAAGCCAGATGTTTTGTATGAATTACATAGATTTATGTTGAACAGACAAGAATGTATAATGGTAGCGATAGGAGACTATAATGCTGTAACGGACCCACTCAAGGATAGAATGTCTAGCAGAGGGGGAAGAACACAAAATGTAGATTTGTTTAAATTGGCCTCGGAATTCAAATGGATAAATGTGTGGCGTTATCAGAACCCGGAAGAAACCATGTATTCTTGCTATTCTAAAACGCATCAAACATGGTCAAGAATAGATATGGTCTTGGGAAATAAAAATCTAATGTCTCAAAATAGGATTAAGATAAAGTATTCACCCATGGCTCTATCTGACCATAGTGCAGTGGTAATGGAACTGGATTTGAATAGAAAGAACAATCTCCTATTGTTTAAGTTTAATGCTCATTTGTTATCATTGATTTCAGACAAAGAGAGTATAATGGAGGGACTAAAAAAAAATTTCCAGGAGAATAATAATTCCGCTAACAGATTGATAGTCTGGGATACCGCTAAGGCATACTTGAGAGGACTCTTGTTTAAAAAGGTGAACTACTGGAAAAAAGTAATAAGGAAAGAGGCAATCTATTGGAAAAGAAATTAGAAGAAGCAAGAATAGCATGGATAATGAACCCTACTGAACATAATAGGAAGGAATGGGAGGAGGAACAGGAAAAGCTAAAAATACATCAGCTAGAGAAAAGTAGGAAAGAATTGTTCTTCCAAGGGTTTCGGTTAGCTTCAAAGGGAGAAAAAGTTGGAAAAATTTTGGCAAGCATTGTAAAAAGTCAAAGAGGGAAATCTTGGATAGGGGCAATTAGAGATAATAGGGATAAAATAATTAGTTCACCGGAAGGAGTTAAAAATGTTTTTATGGATTATTTCCAGGAACTCTATAAATCTAGGGTACAATATTCAAAAACAGAGTTGGACTCATATTTAGACCAGATTGTCTGGAGAAAGATATCCCAGGCCCAAAAGGAATATTTGGATAGAGAAATATCAACCTCAGAAATTAATGAGGTTCTGGAGAAGGTAAACCCTGCAAAAACACCAGGGTGCTACGGCCTTCCCTTTGAAATATATAAGACCTTTGCCCAGGTGTTAATATCTGAATCAAAAATGACATTGAATGAGGCACAAAAAATAGGGGACTTACCAGATTCCATGAAAGAGGCAATTATTACATTAATTCCAAAAAAGGGCAAAGAACAATTAGATCCTGGGTCATATGGACCAATATCTTTGTTAAACACGGATGTTAAAATTTTGGCAAAAGTCCTGGCAGGGAGGCTCTCTAAGGTGATTAAAGGTATAATCCATGAAGACCAGACTGGCTTTATACCCGGTAGAACTATATATACAAATATAAGACTGCTGTACCTTAATATTGAGGCTAATCGAACAGAAACAGGGGAGAAAGCTATACTTTCATTGGATGCTCAAAATGCATTTGATTGTATTGAATGGGAGTATTTATGGGCAGTTTTAAAAAGGGTTGGTATAGGGGAGGGGTTTATAAGATGGATTCAGCTCATATATTCCAACCCAAGGGCAAGGGTGATGGTGGATGGGAGCCTGTCCCTGCCTCTTGCCCTCTATCGGAGCACTAGGCAGGGATGTCCTCTCTCCCCATTACTATTTGCTATAGCGATTGAGCCCCTTGCAAGTATAATAAGAACTGATAGGGAGTTTAAAGGTTTTCAATATGCGGAAGGAGATTAAAAATTATTAATGTATGCCGACGATATTTTATTATTTATGCACAATACGGGGGATCAGTTTAGTAGAGTAATAGATAAAATAGATAAGTTTGGTTCTTTTTCTGGTTTAAATATTAACTGGGGGAAATCCCATATGATGTTATTGGGAGATGGGCAATCACAGAGGGACTGAAGGGTGCATGTGCTTGAGAAACACGAGAGTTTCAAATATTTAAGTATACAAATATCCGGCAATATAGAAGAATATGAAAAATTAAAAGTACTTCCCGTAATAAAAGAATTTAGAATTAAAATACATATTTGGAAAATATTACCACTCGCAATTCAAGGTCGGGTAAATCTAATAAAAATTATTTTTCTCCCAAAAATACTTTATGTTTTACAAAATGCCCCAATAAGACTGCCACGTAAGACTTTTAGATTATTGGATCGCCTAATGGGGGAATTTATTTGGAAAGATGCTATCCCTAGGATACAAAAAGAAGTGCTCCAGCTCCCAGTAAGAGAGGGTGGTTTGGCGGTTCCTAATTGGTTCCTGTATTATTTGATAACACAATATAGTCAGATAAGAGATAGTTTGAACGGTTTAGTGGGAAGACAGGAATTAAATAAAATGGGTTGGAGAGGGGAATTCAATCACCTAGAGGTATTGGAATCCGGTATACTAGGGAAAAATATTATAGTAAATAGAATATTGAACTCACTGGATCACATATGGGTGCAGATTAAAAAATATTGGGGATTAAAGGTTTTTTGCAATATACCCCTATTTGGAAAAAATGTAATTTAAAGGAATTGAAATATCTAGGTCAAGTATTTGCAAAAGATAAATTGAAGGACTTTAATACACTTGCTAGGGAGTTTGGGATCCCCAAAAGGATATTTATAAATACCTCCAGCTTAACGCTTTGAGGACAGTGGTAAAGGTAGACAAATATAGGAAGGAACAATCAGACAGAATATATAAATTCACTAATGGAGGAGAAAAAAGAGGCATAACAAAAAAAAAAACATACGGGATATTGATGGAGGGAAAGAAAGAACGGATTACAATACTTGCTAGAAAAAAATGGGAAAAAGAACTTCAGTTTTTCTTCACGGAAGAGAAATGGAAAGATGCTCTTAGAAGCTATGCTATGGTGTCGGATAGGGGTTCACATAAAATGTCACAGTTTTTTATAGTACATAGATTACATCGATCTCCTATGATGCTAAAGAAAATGGGTGTGAGAACTTCAGATAAGTGCCCAAAATGTAGGGGAGAGAATGCAGATCTAATACACTGTTTTTGGAGATGCCCCAGACTTTTTAGATATTGGAAGGAGATAGCAGAGATTGTACTTGTATTCCTGGATGTTCAGGTGCTCGAAGATCCAGTAGTTTGTATATGGGAGCAACTGAACATTTGAAATTAAAGAAAGAAGTACGATTGGTTCTAGGTAAAGTACTATTTCAAGCTAGACTCCTTATACTTAGGAAATGGGTAAAGGAAGATCTGCCTACAGTGGGACAGTGGCGAGAAGCAGTCCTTAATCTCATTAAAATTCAACGGGTGACTATACAGTGCTATACAAAAAATTCAGAAGAAATGGATGAGATATGGAAAAAATAGCCATATTAGGTCTAGAACCTTTTTTTTTTTTTTCCCAGCTCCTCTCTCTCTCTCTCTCTCTCTCTTTCTCCAAGGGGTGGTGGGTGGGTATTCGGGTGATAAGGAATAAGGATAATATTTATTAAAGTTGTAATATGGATTTTTTGTAATGCGGTATTGATGTGATGATTGTGTATACGTTTTCAAAAAGAAAAGAATAAAGTAAAAAAAAAAAAGGCTCATGGGCCCTGGTGCAAGAGTTCAGTGCTTTGTGGCCAGGAGAAGAGAAGCACATAGCCTGCATGCTGCCTGAGGCATATATTGAAACGGCACCCCCCTATGCCAAATTCTTGACCTAACCCCTTCACTCCAGCCAGAGGTGTAACTTGACCACCATGTACTTTCTATAATTCTGGTGTGTTCTTATGCGGCACAAGGGTCTTTGGGACCCTCAGGCTCCTGGGCCCATTAGTGACTGCTACCTCTGCACCCCCTATAGCTAGGCCCATGGTTATAATAATCATAATAATTTGACTGGACTGTGCATTATGCCTGTAGAGTAAACAGTAATACTATTTATGCACAGAAAAGTAAATGTTTAGGATAGTAGTGGGTTAGCTGTTGCCTGCTATACAGAAAGTCTGAGGTTTTACTCCCAGAATATACTTGTGAAAGATTTTGTTTATTAAAAGTTATTGGCCAAAAATTGAACTTTTATTTAGTAGCTTTTGTACTACGGTAAAATTTACATTTTTCAGCAAAGTTAGTTGCTAAAATAATAGTGCAAAAAAAGTTAAATAAAATAAATTTGTAAATTAATTTATAAATTAATTAATTTGTAACTTACTATAAAATATTACAAAACAGTATTTGGTATTCCTGTAATCATAATACTCCATACAACATAGTAAGGACATCATTTTTGCAGCGTTTTTTTTTTTTTTTTTTTACGTGAAACACAGGGCTCTATTAATCCCTTTTGTAGATATTTTTTTTTCAAACTATAACTTTATTCTTTAAATCTCTAAATCTAAAATAAATGTTTACATAGTATATAGTTTTGTGTGAATGCAAGAGCTATAGTGCTATCAGGTTAACCCTTTAAGGACCCCAAACATGGCTCCCGCACGCACGTGCAGCGGGCGCCATAGCTGCCGGGTTTCTGCTATTTTACCCAAGGTGACTTAAAAAAAGTAAAAAAAGAAGTAAAAAAAAGTTCTTACAAATATAAATGTAATGTAAATGTAAAAAAAAGTTAAAAAAAAATTCTTACAAAAATAAAAAAATAAAAAACCTAAAAGTTCAAATCACCCCCCTTTTCTTAAAATAAAAATACTAGAACAATAAAAAAATAAACATCATGGCCTGGGCATTGCCGCGTGCGAAAAAATGCCCATACAATTAAAATATAACAATATTAATGGCATACGGCAAATGGCGTAACGGGGATAAAAATAAAAACAGCCAATTTGCCATTTTTTGTCACTCCAACTACCCAATAATTTTTTTATAAAAAGTGATCAAAAAGTCGCACACACTTCAAATTGTTATCACTGAAAAGAACAGATCATCCCACAAAAAATGAGCCCTCACACAGCTCCAGTCAGAATATGGTTATAAAATTATAATTTTTTCCTCAAAGGTTTTAATTTTTTTTCAATATTAAAACGCCTAAAAAATTATACAAGTGTGGTATCGTTGTAACCGTACTGACCTGGAGAATGAAGATAACAGGTCAATTTTATTGCATAGTGTACAGTGTAAAATAAATAAAAATAAAAACCTTTATCAGAATTGCATTTTTTGGAATTTTACACCATTTGGAATTTTTTCCCCGCTTCCTACTACATGGTATGCAACAGTAAATGGTGGCATTAGAAAGTACAACTTTTTCTGCCAAAAATAAGCCCTCATAAGGCTATGTGAATTGAAAAATAAAAAAGTTAGGACTATGGGAACGCGGGGAGTGAAAAACACGCAAAAACACATGGCCGAGCATTTGATTTTGAAATCAGTTCTGTTTATGTGCAATGAAGAAATTTCCTTTAGAAGAAAGTCTGCAAACTCTAAAGTAAATATTTGTGTTGTAAATCAGATATTTTTGAAGGACATTAAAAAGGTCATTCCACTATCTGCAGCACTCTCAAGTCTACTGACTGCATGGTAAAAAGTAACTTCAAAGCATGTCACACTTGAAATCTGGATATTAAATACATTATGCCCCAGTTGTGAGAACTGGTGCTAAATATTTTTAAAACTGCAAATTTTTCATGCAAAACCAGAACTAGATACAAAAAAAACAGAAATATAGTTCCCATTAGATACAGTAGTGCAACAATGCTGTAGTCATTTACAGTTAAAGACAAACTGTGACTACAAAATGTAGTGCAATCTGCATGTAGTATGTTGTACAGCAGGTGTCATGGTCCCGCCTCTGACAGGGACTAGAACATCGAGGAGACTGGCTGGATGTGATTGACAGCCTCTTTGGATTCACCTTTCTGTGATGTTGCTGTGGATGACCACACCTCTTGTCTCAGGTGTAGCTTAAGTGGTAATTCCTTCCCCTCTATTTAGTCCGGCCTCACCCATCATGCTATGCGGTTGATAGCTCCTTGTTTGTGCAAGTCCTGGTGTTGGTTCTGTCTGAGTTTCTGCTCATCCACATACTTCTGGAAGTTAAGTTTATCTTCTTTGTTGTTTGTTGTTTTCCCCTACCTGCTAATATTAGGCCTGAGGGGGAGTCTCTTATTCCTTCATTTGGGAAGAAATAGACCATCCGTGTCCTGACACTATCTGCAGGGCCCTGTTAGGGTTAGATAGGGCTTAGGTTCCTGCGTATGAACATTTCTACCTTCTAGGTCTGTTCATACTGATAGCAGTCATGGCTCGGCGTAGGGACTCACTAGGTGTGACCATTTCCCTTTCCCTCGGTTCCAGGCCTAATACCTTTTCCCTTCCCTTCTGTGTTCAGTGTAGAGTGTATTTAGCACACTGCGCCGTGACAGCAGGAGGAGCTGAGCAGATTGATATATAGCTTTCTAATTTATACATTTAAATCTCTTCTGAGATCAGTTTTACAGTTGTACTGCAGTTCAGTAACAGTCAAGAGAGCTACAGTACCATGCAGCACCCAACTCATATGTGCTGTCCCTTGTAAACAATGAAGGGACCACTCGTGCATCATCAGAAAATTAACTATTGTATTAATGGTAAATATATTATTTTAGAATTTGGTATTATCTTTTTTTACGGGACACATTTGTCAGCACTCCAGAATTCTGTCTTCAAAAAGTCACAAAATTGGGCTTCTGTTACTTTTGGGGGTCAATTGCACACAAAAGTTGCAACCTGCATTTTTTCACCACTCACTGCAGTTTTGAAAAGTGGGTTGGAAAGTAGGTGTGGTTAGCTATGTTAATTAGCTTAACTCCAGATTTATTACTAGGACTTTTTTTAAAAAAAAAAGTCCTATAGTCACTCCAGTAGGGTTCCAGTAGGGGGTGGTGTAGAAAACTGGAGTAATATTTCTAGACAAAAGTGTAAGACTTTCAGACTTATGCAGACTTAAGCAAAACTGACTTCAAATAGTCCCCCCATGATATCCCTCCCCCCCACACCACTATACATATAAAAATATAAAACATTTTTCTTAGAATTTTTGGATTTTCTTTTTTCATTTCCATAGTTCTCTACCACATAAAAGTATATGCAAAATATTGTCCTTCTGTAGCAGTCAGTACAGAGTGATAAAACTTTTCTATATGGTAGATACAGTTGGTAATCCATTGTCAGTTTACTGCTGTTGTGAAGGGAAGATGTTAAATGCTAGTATAAATAGCAGGTTTATCACCAAGCAAAAATGCCAACACAATGCAAATTGTAATCAAATCATAACTTTATTATATAGCCAGCCAGAAAAATACATTAGAGATGAGTAAATCAATTCTAAAAAAATTAATTTAAATCGAATATTCCAAAAATTCAGGTCAAATCCAAAAAAATCAGAAAACAGGAAACTTGAGGAAGGAGGATCACATGACTCTAGGCATCGGCAGGCATTTGTTGCTAAAGCAAAACTTTTCCAGACCACTTTTTAAGTAAAAAAATCCTATAGTGCAGAGGCTGTTTGTTACCACTAGCAGTCATGACTTTATCCATAGCCAGTGGCGTAACTAGAGTTCTATGGGCCCCAGGGCAAACTTTAAATTGGGGCCCCCCCGCCAAGACTCCACCCCCGCCAAGACTCCACCCCTGCCAAGACTCCACCCCCGCCAAGACTCCACCCCCGCCAAGACTCCACCCCCTCCCGGTTTGAAAGTGTTGTAGTTGAATATTAAATAGAAGGAGATAGGGGTTTTAATTTTTTTTTTTTAATGTTACCATATAAAATATAGAAAAAAATGTTAAAAGCGTTCCAGAACAAAGATTCTCCACATAAGGCATAAAGCTTCTTGACCCATATCTTGGTAAATCACCTACAATTAAAAAATATAATAATCACAGAATATTGGCTGTCAGTTTGGTGCCTAATTAGATAAGAATTTCAAATATAATAAATTTTTTTACTTACTGAAATTTGATTGTGAATAAGTAAGAGTCGTGCTTCTTAACAAGAACAGAAATCCAAATAAAACATCAAAATTAACCAGCCAGGTCCAACGAGGAGGCATCAAGTAGAAAGGAACCAATTTGTTCTCACTGTAAGAAAGGAGATGGTAGCATTTATTAAGTGACATAATTAGATATGTTAAATATAAAATTATATACATTTTTTTACTTACCAAAATTTGAATGTGAAAAGGAACGAGTCATGCTTCTTAACCAGAACAGAAATCCAAATGAAACATCAAAATTAACCAGCCAGGTCCAACGAGGAGGCATCAAGTAGAAAGGAACCAATTTGTTCTCACTGTAAGAAAGGAGATGGTAGCATTTATTAAGTGACATAATTAGATATGTTAAATATAAAATTATATACATTTTTTTACTTACCAAAATTTGAATGTGAAAAGGAACGAGTCATGCTTCTTAACCAGAACAGAAATCCAAATGAAACATCAAAATTAACCAGCCAGGTCCAACGAGGAGGCATCAAGTAGAAAGGAACCAATTTGTTCTCACTGTAAGAAAGGAGATGGTAGCATTTATTAAGTGACATAATTAGATATGTTAAATATAAAATTATATACATTTTTTTACTTACCAAAATTTGAATGTGAAAAGGAACGAGTCATGCTTCTTAACCAGAACAGAAATCCAAATGAAACATCAAAATTAACCAGCCAGGTCCAACGAGGAGGCATCAAGTAGAAAGGAACCAATTTGTTCTCACTGTAGGAAAGGAGATGGTAGCATTTATTAAGTTGCATAATTAGATATGTTAAATATAAAATTATATAAATTTTTTACTTACCAAAATTTGATTGTGAATAAGCACGAGTTGTGCTTCTCAACCAGAACAGAAATCCAAATGAAACATCAAAATTAACCAGCCAGGTCCAACGAGGAGGCATCAAGTAGAAAGGAACCAATTTGTTCTCACTGTAGGAAAGGAGATGGTAGCATTTAGTAATTATGTTAAGTATTTTTGATGTTGGTAACATCTGCCTTCTTTTTGATATTAAGCTTTTGTTGTGCAGAAACCAGTGCTGTATTCAAATAGTTCAAAGGCGGTCGTTGTGTTTTAGAGTCTAACAACATCAGAATTGTTTATTAATCTGCATCATTGTTACCAAAAAGAAGGCAGCTAAAATAGAACCAAACTAGTTAACTGTTTAGTACAACCAAAGTTGAATAAATTGAACTGGGTTAGTATGAACTTTGATAATATAACTCCCTGTACCCAACAAACTGCTCACTTACGCAAAATACATATTACTAGAAGTTGCGCCGTCTCGCTTTAGACTCAGCAAATTTGTCAACAATAGCTGGAATGTCCAGTTTTCTTGCTCTTTCATTCTCAATGCTTAGAAGGGCAAGGCCAGAAAGCCGTTGTTGTGACATGCTGTTTCTCAAGTAATTTTTAATCAGAGATAATTTGGAAAATGATCTTTCTGCAGATGCCACCGTCACTGGTAATGTGAGGAAAAGTATTAAAGCTGTACATACATCCGGTAGGGTAGATGACAAAGCAGCATTGTCAATTATAAGCAGGTGTGCCAAATCTTTAACTGTGTGGAGCTCAGAGATCTCATTTTGCAGTGCGCTCCGAAAACTAACCAATTGCCCTGCGAAATCGGAAGATATATCATCTTGGTAATAATGCTGAAATTGCAGTGCAGCTTGAAACAAGTTATCCTCTGATTCAGTCGCCAGCACACGTGGCTGAATGATCCGAAATCTTTCAACTACAGTGTTCATGCTACCAAATCTGCTTGATAACTGGGATGTTATTACATCTAAAGTAGCATAAAAAATAGTAGTTTTAAATCTCTTCTCTGGGTCTTGCAGTCTTTCGTCCAAACATAGCTCCCCACTATGGCGCTTTACTTTGGGCACTCTTTTAATTACAAACATTGCAGGAATTCCCCACTTCTCAGCAAGTTTGATAGCTGTTGTTTTAGCATCTTCAAATTGCTTCCTGTAGCTGCTAAGAGCTTCAATGGCATTATGAATTAAATGGGCTGCATTGCACAGATCCATATGTTCTGACTGCAGAACCTTTGATATTGCATTTATATGCTCCAGAACTTTACTCTGTAGAACAAGTAGGAAGACAAACTCAAAAGATTCAATTTTATTCCTAAGGACCCTGGCCTCTTCCCTCTCTTTACTTTTGGTCGAAGTCAATATTAATTTAGACAGTGCTTTAAGGACATCAACAAACCGAAAGCGTAGGGCAAGCAGCGAGTCATAACGGGATGACCATCGTGTTGGGCACAGTCTTTTTAGGGTCACAGAGGATTCAGTGGTTAGTGACTGAAGAACAGACCATCGGGTGATACTTTCTCCAAAAAAAACATACAAACTCTGTATCACCTCAAAAAATCTTGACACCTCAGGTACGTGGCTCACGGCATCTTGTAGAACTAAATTAAGGTTGTGGGCTGCACAGTGAATGTACAAGGCATTTCTTTCTTTCTTTTGAATGCGAGTTTGAACACCCGAGTATACTCCACTCATGGTGGCAGCACCATCATAACCCTGCCCCCGACATTTTGATAGCTGTAAACCTCTACTTTCTATACATTTTATAATGTCATTTTCAAGTCCTGCAGCACTAGGGTCTTCTACGACATGAAAACCTAAAAATGCTTCTTGTATAGCTATAGCAGTTGCCCTTTGGGTTTTGTCTCTGCTTACAGTCACATATCGGAATATTTGACTTAATTGGTCAACTTTAGAAACATCTTGTGTTGTGTCCATAATTATTGAATAAAAATTGGAGGCTTTAATTTCACTCACAATGCCTTCTTCTACTTTTTTTGAAAGGATATCTATTATTTCATTTTGTATTTTGGGGCTTAGGTATTTAGCTGTCCCCTGCGGTAACTGGAGTAGCTCCTTCAAAACATGGTCATATTCTGCGAGCAGCTCTACAATAGAGAGAAAGTTGCCATTATTACTCTCGCCTATTTTTTCGACATGACCACGGAAAGCTAGATTAGACATTGCCATGGTTAAGGTCACATTGGTTATTCGATGAAGGACTTGTCGCCAAAAGTTTTTCTCTTTTAAAATTTGTCTTTCAGTCTCTGCATCTATGTTTTTTTTTCTCCTCCATTGATCATACACAATACAAGCGTCCATGTGAGCTTGGGAAGCTTCATGAATCTGTATTTTTGCTGAGAGCCTTTGCCATTTTTTTATTCCTTTAGCCCATGCAGGTTCAAAGCCTAATCTTTTACGATCACCAAATAACCAGCATGGCTCGCAATAAGCAACGTTTAGCTTTGGAGAGTAGCATAACCACATGACAGGAATCTTATGGCCTGCTTTTGTAATTCTGTCATAGTACTTCTCAGAGAAACACCTGTTATCGTTATCTCTGGGAAATGGCCCGTTAGGTCTGCAGGGGCCATTAGAAAGAATAAATTTTTTTATGTTGGGGTCTTTTATTGTAATGGGA
This sequence comes from Bufo bufo, assembly GCF_905171765.1. Taxonomy (NCBI): domain Eukaryota; kingdom Metazoa; phylum Chordata; class Amphibia; order Anura; family Bufonidae; genus Bufo; species Bufo bufo. The sequence continues at coordinate 442,498,932 of NC_053389.1, read as the reverse complement.
AAATGTCCCCTATCTGTAACATACTTTTCTCCAAGTAAAGTACGTTCTATACAGACAGTGCCAGCATCTTCACTTTCTAAACTTTCTTGTACTTCAGATATACTGGCACTTGTATGCGGCTCCACTTCTTCAATGCTAGGACTGAAGCTACATGTTTCACTGTGGATACTATCCTCCTCCATCAACGATTGAGAGCTTTCAATAACTGTACTATTAGAAGGTCTCTCAGTCTCACTTATGTCCTCACACTGACCAGTTATGGTCTCAGTAGTTGCAGAACCACCAGAAGCACCAGCAGCCTGTGAAAAATAGCTGCTTATTTTTGGGAGTTTCTGAGTTTTTTTCTCATCTTCCCTTTTTCTTTTGCGTTTTTGTGAGCCACTCATATGATGGTAAGACGACATTATGGTGGATTAGGTTAGTTGCTGCGACACAAATTTATTTAATCTGCAAATTAAATATGAAAATTGCCTGAGTTTTAAAGACTTTGAGATTGAAAAAACGGCAACAATGGCATAAAACAGTTCTTTTCCAACTGAAATACAAAACTCACTAGTGAGGCACACCCCAATTGTTGGGGAGACACTACTCCATTATTGGTACAGAAGAACGAAAAGGACAGATTTGTTACAAACCTGAGCCGAACTGAGCCTACAGACCCGTCACATGCCGGAGACCTAAGCGCACCTTTGTGACATCAGGCATAAAGAAAACAGGCGAAATGGATCAAGGGCCAGGGAATTTTAATACAAGGTAACAGACGTACAAGACAATAACAGGAGTGCCTCAGTTACTGTTACAGATCAGCGGGTGTGGACCCACTGCGCCACTGACTGGCTATACTCTGGAGGGGCGTGACTAAGCAACTACCTGGTCTTCACTAGAGCCTCTGATGGTGAGGATAGGCTTGGCTGCAGGTAGTTGCCAGGTGCCACTCCAGAGCAGTCCCCGAGTCAGTGGCAGCATTCATACAGTATAACGTGTCTCCTTGTGGCCTCAAGTGTCAAAATACCCATTTCTTTTAACCACCTCAGCCCCCAGTGCTTAAACACCCTGAAAGACCAGGCCACTTTTTACACTTCTGACCTACACTACTTTCACCATTTATTGCTCGGTCATGCAACTTACCACCCAAATGAATTTTACCTCCTTTTCTTCTCACTAATAGAGCTTTCATTTGGTGGTATTTCATTGCTGCTGACATTTTTACTTTTTTTGTTATTAATCCAAATTTAACGATTTTTTTTGCAAAAAAATGACATTTTTCACTTTCAGTTGTAAAATTTTGCAAAAAAAACGAGATCCATATATAAATTTTGCTCTAAATTTATTGTTCTACATGTCTTTGATAAAAAAAAAATGTTTGGGTAAAAAAAAAATGGTTTGGGTAAAAGTTATAGCGTTTACAAACTATGGTACAAAAATGTGAATTTCCGCTTTTTGAAGCAGCTCTGACTTTCTGAGCACCTGTCATGTTTCCTGAGGTTCTACAATGCCCAGACAGTACAAACACCCCACAAATGACCCCATTTCGGAAAGTACACACCCTAAGGTATTCGCTGATGGGCATAGTGAGTTCATAGAACTTTTTATTTTTTGTCACAAGTTAGCGGAAAATGATTTTTTTTTTTGTTTTTTTTTTCTTACAAAGTCTCATATTCCACTAACTTGTGACAAAAAATAAAAACTTCCATGAACTCACTATGCCCATCACGAAATACCTTGGGGTCTCTTCTTTCCAAAATGGGGTCACTTGTGGGGTAGTTATACTGCCCTGGCATTTTCCAGGGGCCCTAATGTGTGGTGAGTAGGTAAATGACCAGTGAAATCCGAAAGGTGCTCTTTGGAATATGGGCCCCTTTGCCCACCTAGGCTGCAAAAAAGTGTCACACATCTGGTATCTCCGTACTCAGGAGACGTTGGGGAATGTGTTTTGGGGTGTCTTTTTACATATACCCATGCTGGGTGAGAGAAATATCTTGGCAAAAGACAACTTTTCCCATTTTTTTATACAAAGTTGGCATTTGACCAAGATATTTATCTCACCCAGCATGGGTATATGTAAAATGACACCCCAAAACACATTCCCCAACTTCTCCTGAAAACGGAGATACCAGATGTGTGACACTTTTTTGCAGCCTAGATGCGCAAAGGGGCCCAAATTCCTTTTAGGAGGGCATTTTTAGACATTTGGATACCAGACTTCTTCTCACGCTTTGGGGCCCCTAGAATGCCAGGGCAGTATAAATACCCCACATGTGACCCCATTTTGGAAAGAAGACACCCCAAGGTATTCAATGAGGGGCATGGCGAGTTCATAGAAATTTTTTTTTTTTTGGCACAAGTTAGCGGAAATTGATATTTTTTATTTTTTTCTCACAAAGTCTCCCGTTCCGCTAACTTGGGACAAAAATTTCAATCTTTCATGGACTCAATATGCCCCTCACGGAATACCTGGGGGTGTCTTCTTTCCGAAATGGGGTCACATGTGGGGTATTTATACTGCCCTGGCATTCTAGGGGCCCTAAAGCGTGAGAAGAAGTCTGGAATATAAATGTCTAAAAAATTTTACGCATTTGGATTCCGTGAGGGGTATGGGGAGTTCATGTGAGATTTTATTTTTTGTCACAAGTTAGTGGAATATGAGACTTTGTAAGAAAAAAAAAAAAAAAATCCGCTAACTTGGGCCAAAAAAATGTCTGAATGGAGCCTTACAGAGGGTGATCAATGACAGGGGGGTGATCAATGACAGGGGGGTGATCAATGACAGGGGGGTGATCAATGACAGGTGGGGGGGTGATCAATGACAGGTGGGGGGGTGATCAATGACAGGTGGGGGGGTGATCAATGACAGGGGGGGGGGGGTGATCAATGACAGGGGGGGTGATCAATGACAGGGGGGTGATCAGGGAGTCTATATGGGTTGATCACCACAGTCATTGATCATGCCCCTGTAAGGCTTCATTCAGACGTCCGGATGCGTTTTGCGGATCCGATCCATCTATCAGTGCATCCGTAAAAATCATGCGGACGTCTGAATGGAGCTTTACAGGGGGGTAATCAATGACAGGGGGGTGATCAGGGAGTCTATATGGGGTGATAACCACAGTCATTGATCATGCCCCTGTAAGGCTTCATTCAGACGTCCGGATGCGTTTTGCGGATCCGATCCATCTATCAGTGGATCCGTAAAAATCATGCGGACATCTGAATGGAGCTTTACAGGGGGGTGATCAATGACAAGGGGGGGTGATCAGGGAGTCTATATGGGGTGATCAGGGAGTCTATATGGGGTGATCAGGGGCTAATAAGGGGTTAATAAGTGACGGGGGGGGTGTAGTGTAGTGGTGCTTGGTGCTACTTTACTGAGCTACCTGTGTCCTCTGGTGGTCGATCCAAACAAAGGGGACCACCAGAGGACCAGGTAGCAGGTATATTAGACGCTGTTATCAAAACAGCGTCTAATATACCTGTTAGGGGTTAAAAAAAACACATCTCCAGCCTGCCAGCGAACGATCGCCGCTGGCAGGCTGGAGATCAACTCTCTTACCTTCCGTTCCTGTGAGCGCGCGCGCCTGTGTGCGCGCGTTCACAGGAAATCTCGCGTCTCGCGAGATGACGCGTATATGCGTCCACTCGGAATGAATCAACCACCTCCAGGACGCGTCTGTGCGTACAGCGGTCCGGAGGTGGTTAAATGGGTATTTTTCATGATATACAGTGGGTACGGTACGGATAATTATTACCGTCCACTGATGATCCATCCATCGGCCCCACTCCAGCCCTGATTTCAGACGATAATAATGTCTGAATTCAGGGGGTGTGTGGCGGATGGATGGATGATCAGGGGACAACATGGATGAATCATTGCATTACTAATACTACCTACCAGTCTATAGACCAGTCCAGCAGGCAGTGAGGCAGGAGAAGATGGTCCTGGAGTGCAGTACTTCTGCTGCAATGCCCAGCGCTCGCCCTTGGTGTCTGTCTGTCGGTCGGTTGGTCGGTCGGTCCTCTTCTTTCTTCCTCGGAGAATCGCGCCCTGAGCCCTCTAATCTGTGCTGGCACAGGCACACACTGCTGGGGGGCGGGGCTCTGCCTCTTTTAAATCTGTTCTGGCGGGCTTTTGCGGCGCCTGTGCGCCTAGAGTCTACTCTCCTGAGTCCTCCTGACGTCAGACGGTCAGAGACTCTCATCTCGCGTGAGCGGAGGGACGGGTCACGCGGCCGTGGTCATGTGGGTGTATTGTGGGCGTATTGTGGGCGTGTGTAGCTTGAGGGAGGGCCCGGCAGAGGAGCGGCAGCAGCTGAGTGAGGGAGAACGGTGCACACAGGCAGCGCAGGTGAATCAAGCACAGTCGCACAGATCAGTTTCGCAGGGCCCGCCTGCCGCCGCAAGCACTCTGCAGCGGGCGGCGGGCCCCCCCTCCCGCCGGGCCCGGTCGCAGTCGCACTCTCTGCGACCGCGATCGTTACGCCCCTGTCCATAGCTGTATATATTGCTGTCACTTTAAGATAGCTAATGATGGCTTGGTATTAAAGCAGTTGAAATGAGTTGCATACAGTCCTAGGAGACCCCAGAATGCCATCCATAACTTTTTAGGGCAATTGGAGCACTTTGGATTGGGGTTGAATTTACTGCTCACTGCCTTGCCACTGCCTGGCCTTGTCAAAGCGGTGAGGGAGGGTCTGGCCACAGAAAGCTGTGGAGCTTGGGTGCAACAAAAGCAATGATGATGCCCTCACTGCACCAAAGGCCTAATTTGCATATCAAGAAAAAGTATAATTTGAGAATGAAGCAGTGGCTCAAAATAATGTTTTAATTAGGTAAACCATAGCTATGTTTATGCAAACAATTTAATAGGGAGGTGGTGAAAGATTTTGTTTAAGGGTCCCGCAAAAAAACCAAAAACTGATGACATCCTTGTGAGATCCGTGTTGCATCGTTTGTTTGTTTGTTGTGGATTCATTCTAACAATACCTGCCCTTGTCCACAAAACAGACAAGAATAAGACATGTAATTTTTTGCGGAACGGACATGCGGACATGCGGAAATGTCAGTTTTTATTTGCGGACTCATTGAAATGAATGGTTCCACATACGGACCTGTAAAAAAAAGAACATAAATGGAAAAAAATAGCAACGCCCCCCACACTGCCCCCATACAGTAATTTTCCACACACTGCCCACATACAGTAATTTCCCCCACACTGCCCCCATACAGTAATTTCCCCCACACTGCCCCACATAGTAATTTGCCCCACACTGCCCACATACAGCAATTTGCCCCACACTGTCCCCACACAGTAATTTCCCCCACACTGTCCCCACACAGTAATTTCCCCCATATAGTAATTTCCCTCACACTGCCCCATATAGTAATTTTCCCCACACTGCCCCCATATAGTTATTTCCCCCACACTGCCCCATATAGAAATTTTCCATAAACTGCCCTATATAGTAATTCCCCCCACACTGCCCCCACACAGTAATTTTCCCCACACTGCCCCATATAGTAATTGGCCCACACTCCCCTATATAATAATTTTCCACACACTGCCCCATATAGTAATTTCCCCCACACTGCCCCCATACAGTAATTTCCCCCACACTGCCCCACATAGTAATTTGCCCCACACTGCCCACATACAGCAATTTGCCCCACACTGTCCCCACACAGTAATTTCCCCCACACTGTCCCCACACAGTAATTTCCCCCATACAGTAATTTCCCTCACACTGCCCCATATAGTAATTTTCCCCACACTGCCCCCATATAGTTATTTCCCCCACACTGCCCCATATAGAAATTTTCCATAAACTGCCCTATATAGTAATTCCCCACACACTGCCCCCACACAGAAATTTTCCCCACACTGCCCCATATAGTTATTTGCCCCACACTGCCCTATATAGTAATTTCCCCCACACTGCCACCATATAGTAATTTCCCCCACACTGCCCCGACACAGTATCTTTCCCCACACTGCCCCATATAGTAATTTTCCCCACACTGCCCCCACACAGTAATTTTCCCCACACTGCCCCATATAGTAATTGGCCCCACACTCCCCTATATAATAATTTGCCCCACACTGCCCCATATAGTAATTTGCCCCACACCGCCCCCACATAGTAGTGCCCCTACACAGTAGTTTCCCCCACACAATTATTTTCCCACACACTGCCCCCACACAGAAATTTTCCCCACACTGCCCCATATAGTTATTTGCCCCACACTGCCCTATATAGTAATTTCCCCCACACTGCCACCATATAGTAATTTCCCCCACACTGCCCCGACACAGTATCTTTCCCCACACTGCCCCATATAGTCATTTTCCCCACACTGCCCCCACACAGTAATTTTCCCCACACTGCCCTATATAGTAATTTGCCCCACACTGCCCCATATAGTAATTTGCCCCACACTACCCCATATAGTAATTTGCCCCACACTGCCCCATACAGTAGTGTCCCCCACACTGCCCGCACACAGTAGTGCCCCCACACAGTAGTTTCCCCCACACTGCCCCATATAGTAATTTGCCCCACACTGCCCCCATATAGTAATTTGCCTCACACTGCCCCCATTTAGTAGTGTCCCCCACACTGCCCCCATACAGTAGTGTCCCCCACACAGTAGTGTCCCCCACAGTAGTTTTGCTGCTGCGTCCCGACACAGGTGCGTGCAATGATGTTTTGCGTATGCCTGCGCTGGGATTTCACTACCGCATAGGCCTCAGGCCTACTAGGCCTGAAGCCTATGGCGGTGATCGGCGCCAGGGCAGGCAGGGAACTATGCGCTCTATCTGCGCAGTATGTGGGCATCAGCGCTCTATCAATGAGCGCTTCCATCTGTATTGATAGAAGCGCTCATGGCTTCTGGGCCTGGCACCCCCGTGAGAGTCGCATCCCCCCCCCCCCCCCCGCCCCTCCCTGGGCACGCCACTGTGACCTTGGTTCAGTATTAGGGAATGCTGTGAGTGCTATCATACATTGTATCCTACAATACATTCATAACTGTCCATGTTTACTATGTCCAAAAATGGTTACTATAAGGGCTCATGCACACAAACGTGCGGTTTGTTTCTGTTCCGGTTTTATTGCGGCCCGTATGCAGAACCATTTATTTCAATTAGTTCGCAAAAATAAACGGAAGGTTCTCCGTGTGCATTCCGTTTCCGTAAGTCCATACTTCCGTTCCGCAAAAAAATAGAACATGTCCTATTATTGTCCGCATTACGGACAAGGATAGTACTGTTCTATCAGGGGCCAGCTGTTCCGTTCCACAAAATATGGAATGCACACGGACATCATCTGTATTTTTTGCGGATCCGGTCGTGTGCATGAGCCTTAATGCTGATGTCACAGCTAAATTTATATGAGAGTTTTGATATATTGGTAACAGTTGATATTTTTCATGGATATTACAACATTGTAATAAATGTTTTCCAGATGTAACAAATGGATATGAAAGATTAAAAATACAATGTGTTTTTGGCAAATATGTTACAGATGGACTTGAGCACAGCCCAGGGCTTAAGCAATTCATTAAAGGGGTTATCCCACTTTGCGTTTTTATACTTACCTGCTTCCACCGCGCGTTCACTTCCTGGACTCTGGCTGGGGGCGGGCTTCATCTTGATTGAAGTCTTCTCCCGGCCGCGCCGCGCGCTGGACTGAACGGGAAGAAGTCACCGTCGCGCATGCGCGGCAGCGTGCGCGTTCAGGACAGCGAGTGGCCCGGCCGGGAGAAAAGAAGAAGTCTTCTGGGCAAGCGCGACCATCGGGATTTTGCGGAAGAGCGGTGGTCGTAACCAGGGGAGACCGAGTCACAACAATAAGGTAAGTGGGGATGAATTTTCTCCTAATCGGTGGGAATTTGTTAATAAAGTATATTTACAAAAATGATCACTGTCAAATCATTAACAGATTTAACAGTGATCATTATGATGGGATAACCCCTTTAAGGGAGGTTCTTAGCTTTACCAAACATGCTGCTTGGGAGGCTGTTTGAATGATCCGAGTCTACTCACTGGCCTATGAGCGTTTGGAATGCACATCCACCCCTTTGTTTATTTGTAAGAAAGAAAACTCCAAATGTCATTCGCTTTCTGCACCCTCTTAACCAAGCTGAACATTGTCAACATTCTGATTAGCACTTGTTTGGATAAAGCCTGAGCATGTTCTGCTGTTTGCATTGGAAATTGCTTTGGATCAAGGGTCGGGTTTTAGTATAAAGCTACTTTCACACTTGCGTTTGGGGTTCCGCTTGTGAGATCCGTTTGAGGGCTCTCACAAGCGGCCCCGAACGGATCCGTTCATCCCCAATGCATTCTGAATGGATAAGGATCCGTTCAGAATGCATCAGTTTGGCTCCGTTCTGCCTCCATTCCGCTCTGGAGGCGGACACCAAAACGCAACTTGCAGCGTTTTGGTGTCCGCCTGTCACGACCATGGTCATGCTCGTGACTCAGGATCCGCATGCAGTTGCCTGCGGTTTGGTTTTATTGTCAACCACATGGTGAGGGCTGCTGGTAGGTTGCCTCATGTGTGGTTGCCGCTGGTAACATGGTTATACTTGGCAGTATAGCAGCCTGAGCTGTTGCTGGGCAGCTTGCTGTCAAGTGCATGCGGTAACTCCTGGTTGTGTGTGTGTATGTATGCACTTTGAATGTCTGGTATGCACGAGGTTTATGTAGGTGTGCACTGTGACACTTCCCTTCACTGTGGCTGCCCGTGGCAACGTTTGGTATGGTGTACATGTGCTGGCAGTGTCCCGGCCTTCAGGCTGACTCCTAGGACATGGTTGCCACGCATGTCGTTGCCTGCGGTAACAGCTGCAGTGTGATGTTCATTTGGACACTTTCCCCTTTAAGTTGAAGTCTTCCCTTCCCTGGTGTTGGAAGGGTTAACTTCCTTCCTAGTGTGTGTGCACTGGGTGTGTCTGTGTGGGTGTGGCTACATGGGCTATAAAGCCTCAGTGGAGACCTGAAGCTGAGAGGTACTCCAGCCTTGTTTGTAAGCTGGAGGGACCCTCCTGGTTTATACCATCTGCCACTGAGAGCCACCCTTGTGGTCATAAATCTAGTTTGATGTGATGAAGATGTGTCTGTTGTATGTTTATTATTGCAGCTTATGGTCCTGTGTTAGGACAGCAGCACTTGCGCATGGGTTCCAGGCTTTGTGTCTGTGGCAGGTGGGTGTTGTGCTTATGGCATTTACCTGCCACTGCCATGAGTTGTATATGTTCCCCTTTATTGTAGTCTGGCCTGTGAGACTCCTGTTACTCCGTGTCTAGGAGGAACAGGTCGTCTTACCCTGCTCCTAGCGTTAGGGATCTGCGGAGGGTTACTAGGGATCCGAGGTTCCGGAGCATGAGCCCTCCTACCTTCAAGGTCGGCTCATGCAGCTAGGAGTCAGGGTCAGATTAGGGATGCGTAAGGAGGTGACCTGCTCCCTAATTCTGTGCTCCTGGCCAAGCAGCGACCACCATCTTCCGTCATCGCACGGCTGAGGGTTTTCCCCATCCTCAGCCGTGACACCGCCTGGCCGTGCGGAGCCAAACGGATCCGTCCAGACTTACAATGCAAGTCAATGGGGACGGATCCGTTTGACGTTGACACAATATGGTGCAATTGCAAACGGATCCGTCCCCCATTGACTTTCAATGTAAAGTCAGGAGTCCCTATTAATATACCATCGGATTGGAGTTTTCTCCAATCCGATGGTATATTTTAACTTGAAGCGTCCCCATCACCATGGGAACGCCTCTATATTAGAATATACCATCGGATTTGAGTTAGATCGTGAAAACTCAGATCCCACAGTATATTCTAACACAGAGGCGTTCCCATAGTGATGGGGATGCTTCAAGTTAGAATATACTAAGAACTGTGTACATAACTGCCCCCTGCTGCCTGGCAGCACCCGATCTCTTACAGGGGGCTGTGATCCGCACAATTAACCCCTCAGGTGCCGCACCTGAGGGGTTAATTGTGTGTATCATAGCCCCCTGTAAGAGATCAGGTGCTGCCAGGCAGCAGGGGCCAGACCCCCCTCCCTCCCCAGTTTTAAATTCATTGGTGGCCAGTGCGCCCCCCTCCCTCCCTCCCCACTATTAAATTCATTGGTGGCCAGTGCGGCCCCCCCTCCCTCCCTCCCCAGTATTAAATTCATTGGTGGCAAGTGCGGCCTCCCCTCTCCCCCCCCTAATTAAAATCACACCCCCATCATTGGTGGCAGCGGAGAGTTCCCATCGGAGTCCCAGTTTAATCACTGGGGCTCCAATCGGTTACCATGGCAGCCAGGATGCTACTGCAGTCCTGGCTGCCATGGTTACTTAGCAACTTTAGAAGCATTATACTTACATGCGCTGTCTGTGGCCGGCCGGGCGCTCCTCCTACTGGTAAGTGACAGGTCTGTGCTATAAGCAATGCGCCGCACAGACCTTTCACTTACCAGTAAGAGGAGCGACCGGCCGGCCACAGACAGCGCAGGTAAGTATAATGCTTCTAAAATTGCTAAGTAACCATGGCAGCCAGGACTGCAGTAGCATCCTGGCTGCCATGGTAACCGATCAGAGCGATTAAACTGGGACTCCGATCGGAACTCTCCGCTGCCACCAATGATGGGGGGGTGATTTTAATTAGGGGGGAGAGGGGAGGCCGCACTGGCCACCAAGGAATTTAATACTGGGGAGGGAGGGGGGGCCGCACTGGCCACCAATGAATTTAATACTGGGGAGGGAGGGGGGGCCGCACTGGCCACCAATGAATTTAAAACTGGGAAGGGAGGGGGGTCTGGCCCCCTGCTGCCTGGCAGCACCTGATCTCTTACAGGGGGCTATGATACGCACGATCAACCCCTCAGGTGCAGCACCTGAGGGGTTAATTCTGCGGATCACAGCCCCCTGTAAGAGATCGGGTGCTGCCAGGCAGCAGGGGGCAGTTATGTACACAATTCTTAGTATATTCTAACTTGAAGCGTCCCCATCACCATGGGAACGCCTCTGTGTTAGAATATACTGTCGGATCTGAGTTTTCCCGATAGGGAAAACTCCGATCTGAAAAAGCTGTTATGCAGACGGATCCGCACTGAATGGATACCATCGTTTGCATTTATAGGTGCGGATCAGTCTGTGCAGATACCAGACGGATCCGCACCTAACGAAAGTGTGAAAGTAGCCTAACTCAACCATGTGTACAATAATCTGGAGTACTAAATAATAGCTATATAGCTAAAATAATCATGAAAGTAATCCAAACTGGAATAAACTACAGTATTCAATAACCATCAGGCGATGACATACTGCTAAAGAGGTTGTCACATCAGGTCAACCACATCTAAAAATCAGCAAACAGAGGCAAGTAGCATACTGCCATTCATTTTTCTTTCTACAGAAGAAGAGTAGTATAACATGGTGCCCATTATATTATTGAGCTGGTGTTGGTGGGGATGCCAGACGATGAGTGCTTACCATGCACAGTTGTCCGACCAAACATCAGTCCTGACCCCTCAGCCAATCAGAAGTTCTAGCTGGCCCACCAGTCAGGGAACTCAGCAGGTAGATCAGTCAGTGAGCTAATAGGGTGGCCAATCTAAATGCTCTATTTAAATTTGCTCTGTATAGTCATCTGCACCAATTATTGTGTCTCTACAACCTTGAGAGATTTTGAATGTAATTTTGATGTCTTTGATTACTGAGCCAACTGACTATTCTCCTGGATTAATGCTTCTTTGTATTGATTCTGACATCACAGTCACTGACCTTCCATGTGCCTTTTCGCTTATCACCACCTAGTTTTACCCTGCCCTGCCTCTGAGATTGGACTCTGTTAATGCTGAATATGTTCTCTGTTTACTTGCTTTCTACTGGACTTTGATCTAGTTTTTGTTTACCTGCTTGCACCACTGGCCTCCAACTGCTCTGCAGCAATCCCCCAGCAATGGAGTCCAGATCCTTGTATAGGAAATTCTAAAAACCTGGGGGCAGGAGTATATGGAAATGAGGAAGATTTACACCATTAAAACACTTCCCTTGCAACCATTATTGGATTTCTTTAATGCCCTGTTGGCTGGCTGAACACTGTAGACACACAGCTGGACAGACTGGAAAAGGCCCCTTGAAGAAGCTGATAAAATTTGCAGGATACTAGCTCAGCAGAATGATAGGGAGAGTACATTTGCAGCCAGAGGCTAGACTGGACTAATTCCATAAATAATACCCAGCCTGTGATGATAAATGGGGACATCCCTACAGAGATTCTCCCATGATCCCAAACTGCTGCTACTGCTTCCGTTAATAAGCACTTGCTGATTGGTATAATAAAGTGTTCAGTCTCAGCCGAGTGGTGCTAAAATCCAGGGGCATAATTAGGAAAGAATTGATCCCATAGCAAACTTTTGAATGGGTCACCTCGTAAGAAATGTGTTATTCTCTGGGTCAGTACAATTTGGCAATATCAAATATGTGTAGTTTATTTATGTTTTACTACTTTTGTACAATAATAGCACATTTCAAGGAAAAAAGGATCGGAACAGTGTACAATATAAACTTTATTGATGTTTGTGTGAGTGTGGTGCAAGTGTTTGGTGTGACTTATTTTACACTGTGATCTTGGCACTGGTAAACTTTTGGGTTATGGTATTAATAAACTAAGTAATTAGGCATAGAAGTGGTAATTAAAAGGGCAAGTGTTTTGAAACCAATGCTGTCTGAAGGGTTGGGTTGTTTTGACCTGTTTCTATCTCAGGCTCTATCACAGCTAAAGATATGAGCCAGATCTTGTTTTAAAGCTTACATTCTAAGCAGCCATACATTCAGAAACAAAACCTTTAGAAAACAAATTAGATTATACTGTCAACTTTGAAACAAGGTCTAGCTGCTATACAGCCTGAGATAGAGCAGATTAAAGCAGCTCCCCTTCAGCCAGTTATGGTCTCTGCTACTGAAAGGAAATTACTGCCTGCTATCCCCCTCCCCCCACCTCCAAAATATTCAGGCCCTGTAGCATCTACCGTGGCTTCTACAGTGGTAGTTGTGCTCCTGCTAAAATTCACTTACTAAAGTTTGCCTAGCTTTGACAAATAACCTCACTACTGTTAACGACATGCAATCTTTCACATTTTAGGAGAGAGGTGTTAGTCTGATCCACATAGAGTCCAGACCTTCCCGGCTCAACAAAGATGAGTACCAGTTCTTCATTGACTTGGACAATAAGAGCACTCCAGCTCTGGATGAAATTGTAAAATGTCTGAGGTTAAACATTGGGGCTACTGTGCATGAACTGTCCCGAGACAAGAAAAAAGATGCTGGTAAGGGCTTAGTTTTACTGCTCTTCTAATTGCTACTTATTGGCCTTACAAGCAATGTTTTTGAAGATTTTATACCTTTTACATGTGATTTTGGTGCAATCTGGTTTTCTTGGTCAGTATATGTGTAAACCAAGCCTTGCTATCACTAGCTGCAAGTTATTGCATGATGTTCATTATACCAAACGGTTGGATAGATTCAGGTTCCTGTTTACATATAAGGGTATCTATGCCATATATGGTGGTCACGGTATACTGCTGCTGTAAAAAAAGGAACTAGACATGTGGATTTCTTAAAGGGCAAGCATATATAGGTTAAGGATGCTACTTTATATAATTAATGATGTTGTAGTAACAAAATTACCAATCTAACCATAAAATGGCTTAAAAAATGTTATTCTCACCCCTTACACCACTGAGGGCAGTGATTGGCTGCAGCAGACACTTGCCTTATCCCATTATTTTGCCGATACTGTGACATGCAGAATGGAATGTCACCTCTACTGGCACGTCCATGCAGCAGTTTGTAAAAGAACAGTTGTAGGAGAACCAAACCAGCACAGCAGAGAAATACGCTGGAGAAAGGGGTGAGTATAAGCTGATTATTTTATTTTAAAGAGAATGTGTCTAGGGTTGAGCAAATCAAAGTATCTGAAGTGGACTTCAATACGAATTTAAGGGAAAATTTGATTCTCTGCGAAGCCTAATTTCCTTATGCTTTGTGGTAATTAATCCGTTTTCCCTGAAATGGCATTAAAAAAAAAAAAAACATACTCCAGAGGCCGCTGCCAAGGTGGAGCTTCACGCTCAAATGGAAAAGGTGAGTATTTTTTTATTTTTTTTCAACTGATTAACACCTGAAAGCCCTCATTTTTAATCTCAGATGCTGCAATCAGCTACTGTATGAATGCAGCCTCTGAGGGGTTCAATGATGGGGGGGGGGGGGGCGCTATTGCCGCTCTCTCTCATTGTTCCCGCTACTTACAAAGAAATGCACTTTGTCACAAAGTGATTCACCACAAAGTGAATTTCTTTGTGAAATTCAGCAAAGCAACTGAATTGAATTTTTGTAAACTTCCCTCAACATTAAATGTGTTATCATAAAATGACCTATTGTTTAAATCACATTTTTATATTTAATGTATTTTTAAAGAATTTTTGGTGCTGTTATTTTAAATTTTTTATTTAAATATCTTTATTTAAACAAAATACATAAATTCCAACAGTTTTTGCACTGGCCACTAAGGCTACTTTCACACTCGCATTTTGGGCGGATCCGTCATTTATCTACAAAAACGGATCTGTTACAATAATACAACTGCATGCATCCATCATTAATTGTAACATAGCCAAGACGGATCCGTCATGAACTCCACTGAAAGTCAATGGGAGACGGATCCGCTTTCTATTGTGCCAGATTGTGTAAGAGAAAATGGATCAGTACCCATTGACTTACATTGTGTGCCAGGACGGATCAGTTTGGCGGCAGCGTTTTGGTGTCCTCCTCCAGAGCGGAATGGAGACTGATCGGAGGCAAACTGATGCATTCTGAGCGGATCCTTATCTATTCAGAATGCATTAGGGCAAAACTGATCCGTTTTGGACCGCTTGTGAGAGCCCTGAACGGATCTCACAAATGGAAAGCCAAAACGCAAGTGTGAAAGTAGCCTAAGCCTAATAAATGGCACCACTTCTTGGTCTGTACAAATCACGTTACTGCAGTTATATATTATTCTAATCCTGCCTGAAATTATAAGGAGATATCACCTCTGTGTATAGATAAGACAGGATCCATCACTCACAATAGGTGATTGTCAGAGCTCATCTATTCTTTCCTTGTACAATGACCTCTGCACAGGTCACAGAGCATGCCCAGAAAACTCTCCCATAGAAGTCAATGAGGTCCCCTCCTGTCCATTGTGTCTATGGACCATGGGGCTGCTATAAATTAATAATTTGTTTAATGCTTTGTAAATGCTGTTAAGAACAGCTCAGGCAAGATGGCTGCCCAAAAATCATGTTCAGCAAAAAAAATAAAAATAAAAATTTGGTGACACATTTCCTTTCAGCTATTCTAGGGCTTCTCTGAAATGCTCTCTGCAGAGTCTGGTCTAGCAATGCATTCATTATTGATATATTCTACTGCATTGCTCACCTAATCGTACTCCACTTAAAGGGGTTATCCAAGCCTGGAAATGCCCCACCATGTGCCTGGGCCCCTCACACTGATTCTACTTACCTGGTATCCGCACCGCTGCCACTGCTTCTCCCCGTGCGCGGATTAAATCATCTGGTGTCGGCGGGGAGGCAGCCAATGGCAGACGGTGACGGGGATGAACTTCCCTATTGTCACTCGCGAAGAGTGCATGTAAAAGGGTAATATTAATTATTAATAGAGATGGCCTTGCGGTTCGCCTGGTGGTCATTTTGCAACGAACTTTGGGCGTTCGCAACTCGCCGAACATGCGAAGACATGGCGATGTCCGCCGGCGCCATATTCTTTTGCATTGCACCGAACTTTGACCCATGACACATCCATCAGGTGGGACAGGACAGCCAATTGACACGTTTCAGCACATGTACACCCCCCTATAATAGAACCCGATCTGGAAGCCATTTTACATTCTGTGTTTTGCCAGTGTAGGGAGAGGTTGGTTTGTGGAGCAGGGACAGGCTGTTAGGGACACCAAATTCTAGCAAATAGGGCCACAAAAGTCCTTTTAAGGACTGGTATAAGTGTGCTATTGAAAGGTGTGATATACTGAGGGGAGTGATAAAAGTATATTATAGTATTTGTATTGTGTGCAGTTGTGTGCGGTTCTGCCTTGATACCGTAGCTATATAGAGGGACAAGCACTATTGGAACAACTATTTGCGGGTGTGATATACCTGTTGCCACCAAAAAAACTGATTGAGGGGTGTGATATACCTGCTTCCAGAAAATGCTGATTGACGTCTGCGATATACCTGTTGCCCCAACTAAACAGGGTGGTGTGATATAACTGCTGTGGCAAAAAACAATAATTGAGGGGTGTGATATACCTGCTTCCACAAAATACTGGTTAAGGGGTTTGATATACCTGCTTCCACCAAATATTGATTGAGGCCTGCGATATACCTGCTTCCTCAAAATACTGATTAAGGGGTTTGATATACCTGTTTCCACCAAATATTGATTGAGGGCTGCGATATACCTGCTTCCACAAAATACTGATTAAGGAGTTTGATATACCTGTTTCCATCAAATATTGATTGAGGGCTGCGATATACCTGCTTCCACAAAATACTGATTAAGGGGATTGATATACCTGTTTCCACCAAATATTGATTGAGGGCTGTAATATACCTGCTTCCACAAAATACTGATTAAGGGGATTGATATACCTGCTTCCACCAATTATTGAGTGAGGCCTGCGAGATACCTGCTTCCACCAAATACTGATTGAGGGCTGCGATATACCTGCTTAGATAAAATACTGATTAATGGATTCGATATACCTGTTTTCACCAAATATTGATTGATGCCTGCGATATACAGTACAGACCAAAAGTTTGGACACACCTTCTCATTCAAAGAGTTTTCTTTATTTTCATGACTATGAAGGCATCAAAACTATGAATTAACACATGTGTAATTATATACATAACAAACAAGTGTGAAACAACTGAAAATATGTCATATTCTAGGTTCTTCAAAGAAGCCACCTTTTGCTTTGATTACTGCTTTGCACACTCTTGGCATTCTCTTGATGAGCTTCAAGAGGTAGTCACCTGAAATGGTCTTCCAACAGTCTTGAAGGAGTTCCCAGAGATGCTTAGCACTTGTTGGCCCTTTTGCCTTCACTCTGCGGTCCAGCTCACCCCAAACCATCTCGATTGGGTTCAGGTCCGGTGACTGTGGAGGCCAGGTCATCCGGCGCAGCACCCCATCACTCTCCTTCATGGTCAAATAGCCCTTACTTTCAAAGTTTTCCTAATTTTTCGGCTGACTGACCTTCATTTCTTAAAGTAATGATGGCCACTCGTTTTTCTTTACTTAGCTGCTTTTTTCTTGCCATAATACAAATTCTAACAGTCTATTCAGTAGGACTATCAGCTGTGTATCCACCTGACTTTTCCTCAACGCAACTGATGGTCCCAACCCCATTTATAAGGCAAGAAATCCCACTTATTAAACCTGACAGGGCACACCTGTGAAGTGAAAACCATTTAAGGGGACTACCTCTTGAAGCTCATCAAGAGAATGCCAAGAGTGTGCAAAGCAGTAATCAAAGCAAAAGGTGGCTACTTTGAAGAACCTAGAATATGACATATTTTCAGTTGTTTCACACTTGTTTGTTATGTATATAATTCCACATGTTTTAATTCATAGTTTTGATGCCTTCAGTGTGAATCTACAATTTTCATAGTCATGAGAATATATAGAAAACTCTTTGAATGAGAAGGTGTGTCCAAACTTTTAGTCTGTACTGTATATATATATATATATATCTAAAACACACCTATATACACCACCTGGGGGATATTATTGGGTCACATTAATTATATATATACAGTCAGGTCCATAAATATTGGGACATTGACACAATTCTAACATTTTTGGCTCTATACACCACCATAATGGATTTGAAATGAAACAAAAAAGATGTGCTTTAACTGCAGACTGTCAGCTTTAATTTGAGGGTATTTACATCCAAATCAGGTGAACGGTGTAGGAATTACAACAGTTTGCATATGTGCCGAAAGTAATGGGACAAGTGGCTTCTCAGCTGTTCCATGGCCAGGTGTTTGTTATTCCCTCATTATCCCAATTACAATGAGCAGATAAAAGGTCCAGAGTTTATTTCAAGTGTGCTATTTGCATTTGGAATCTGTAACTGTCAACTCTTAAGATGAGTCTCAAAGAGCTGTCACTATCAGTGAAGCAAGCCATCATTAGGCTGAAAAAACAAAACAAACAATAGCAAAAACATTAGGCGTGGCCAAAACAACTGTTTGGAACATTCTTAAAAAGAAGTAACGCACCGGTGAGCTCAGCAACACCAAAAGACCCGGAAGACCACGGAAAACAACTGTGGTGGATGACCGAAGAATTCTTTCCCTGTTGAAGAAAACACCCTTTACAACAGTTGGCCAGATCAAGAACACTCTCCAGGAGGTAGGTGTATGTGTGTCAAAGTCAACAATCAAGAGAAGACTTCACCAGAGTGAATACAGAGGGTTTACCACAAAATGTAAACCATTGGTGAGCCCTTAAAAACAGGAAGGCCAGATTAGAGTTTTCCAAACGACATCTAAAAAAGCCTTCACAGTTCTGGAACAACATCCTATGGACAGATGAGACCAAGATCAACTTGTACCAGAGTGATGGGAAGAGAAGAGTATGGAGAAGGAAAGGAACTGCTCATGATCCTAAGCATACCACCTCATCAGTGAAGCATGGTGGTGGTAGTGTCATGGCGTGGGCATGTATGGCTGCTCAATTTCACAGCCAACTGAATGCTTATATATTTACACCAAGCTGGCGGCCGTATAGTATGCTGGTTATCCGGACCTACGAAGTAAGTAGCGCGTCTCTTACCAGCCTCCCGATGTGCTGCGTCTCTTACCAGCCTCCCGATCTACAGCGTCTCTTGCCGGCATCCCGATGTGCAGCGTTTCCCGCTGTCATGCGCCTCACCATTCACGCGGCGTCCCACATGGTCCTAGCTAGTGAGCCAACTTTATTGATGTATACCTAAAGACTGTGATGTATAACACAAAATGACAGGCATGTTTGTGAACGACCACGGTACAATCCGGACACCAGGACCCCGACTATTACCAGCGCTATCAACATACCGGCGAGTAACTCCCCTTCCGGGTCACGTGAGACGACGCGCTGATGCCCGCAACACCACGTGGGACGCCGCGTGAATGGTGAGGCGCATGACAGCGGGAAACGCTGCACATCGGGAGGCCGGCAAGAGACAGTTTCCTTTATTTTCATGACTATGAAGGCATCAAAACTATGAATTAACACATGTGGAATTATATACATAACAAACAAGTGTGAAACAACTGAAAATATGTCATATTCTAGGTTCTTCAAAGTAGCCACCTTTTGCTTTGATTACTGCTTTGCACACTTGTTTCACACTTGTTTGTTATGTATATAATTCCACATGTGTTAATTCATAGTTGTGATGCCTTCAGTGTGAATCTACAATTTTCATAGTCATAAAAATAAAGAAAACTCTTTGAATGAGAAGGTGTGTCCAAACTTTTGGTCTGTACTGTATATATATAAATCTCCCCCTTCCCTCTACAGTGCATTAGGCCTCATGCACACGACCGTTGTGTGCATCCGCGGCTGTTGTTCCGCTTTCCATTTTTTTTCGCGGACCCATTGACTTTCAATGGGTCCGTGGAAAAATCGAAAAATGCACCGTTTGGCTTCCGCGTCCGTGATCCGTTTTTCCAGTCCATCAAAAAAATATGACCTGTCCTTTTTTTTTCACGGACCCATTCAAGTCACGGATGCACACAAGATAGTCATCCGCGTCCGTGATCCGTGTCCATGATCCGTGTCCGTTTTTCCTATCATTTTCAATGCAAACTTGACTTAGTTTTTTTTTTCACTTTTCATGTCCGTGGATCAAGGAAGACCCATGGATGAAAAAACGGACACGGATCACGGAACAACGGAAACCGTTTTTGCGGACCGCAAAAAAAAACGTCCGTGTGCATGAGGCCTTACCCTTTGAATTATTTCTGTGCTGTAACATCGATGTATTTCATGTTCTGAACTTGCTACTGAAGTTGGTCGTGGTGGAGTGGGGCCCCATTACAATTTTTGCTAGCAAACCCTA
Organism: Bufo bufo; assembly: GCF_905171765.1. Taxonomy (NCBI): domain Eukaryota; kingdom Metazoa; phylum Chordata; class Amphibia; order Anura; family Bufonidae; genus Bufo; species Bufo bufo. The sequence continues at coordinate 442,478,765 of NC_053389.1, read as the reverse complement.
TGAGTCGTTGCTATGCCCCTGAATAATGTGTATCTGTATCATATTAGGCTTTTTAAGCAAAATTGCTTGCAGACTTTTAACAGTCACTGTGCATTCCTTGCCTCTTGTCAGGTGCTGCCCATATTTAGTCATGATTAAAGACATATCTATCTATCTATCTATCTATCTATCTATCTATCTATCTATCTATTTATCTATCTATCCATATGAAGGTAGCTTTCTTTGCAATATTGCATTATAGTTCTTGCTTGAGAAAGCATGTAAATGGAAATGCTAGATTTTTATGGTTATAATATACCAGTTTTATGCACATCTGTACTTTATTCAACTTACAAATGAAAGTCATGGGTTATTGGAATAAATGGGATTCCTAGCAGTTTTTTTTAGCACCTTATAATTCCTAGTAGCCAAAAGGGTACAGTGCTTAACAGAGTTCCATATGCCCCTTCACTCTATTGGTAGGGGCTCGAATCAGTGATGTAATTGTAAATGTTTGACATGTCCTAAAACCAGGAAGGGCACTTTACACATACAGTTTAGTGGAAATACTCATGCTTAGTATTTATCTTCAGAATATGGCTTTTATGGAGTCTGTCATCAACATTTTTCATATGTAATCAAGCATGATGTCTGGTTGGGCCTAAATACAGTCTTAACTATATTCTAAGATAGAGCTTAAAAATAAAACAAAAAAAAACTTTATTTAAATCTCTGATAAAAACCAGTGTTCAAAGGGCTGACTGCCGATCTAAAATACATCAATGGGGAAACCCAGTACACCGCCAACCTTACAATTACCCCTTATTCAAATTAGGTGTAGGTTGGTGGTGTAATCCTTTTGGTTGTCCCTGTACTATAAGGGTAAGGGATAGTCAGCACACCCGACCAGAACATAGCCAGATACCAGAATATGCCCACTATTGATCACCTGTGCCTATCTCTGAGTCAATAGGCAACAAAGGTTTGCTACTTATAACAGGTGTGTCCTATGCTACATCCCTATTGCAAACCCCTAATGCACATCAGGCTACATATATAACTAATCTCCTATCCGCGTCATACTCAACGTTTCCTTGTTGGACCACGGCAGTAATTCATCAGGAGTAGGCGTGTGGAGAGGAACAAAATAACAAATCAAATGGATGCTGCACGCCTCAGATGTCGCGCGTGCAGCTAGTGTAGCCACCGGCACTATGACGTGTGCAGCTCCTAATAATAAAAAAGCCACTCCCTCCAGGCGGAGTTATCCAGCAAAACGTCCAACAGGACGAGTGTAGCGATGCTCCTCCCCCTTCTGTCTCTGTAAACGCTAGGTGCCTGAGGGTAGGAATAGATATGAAAATGATATAGTGATCAAAACTGTGGCTGTAAAATGTCATCTTAGGGACATGGTGCAATAACACGCCAGGTATTGGATCAATGTAAGCATTCGTCACCTGAAAGCCTGCCGCCCAATGAAAGATCAGTGATACCTTGTAATGACGGCATAGCTACATATGTTACCTCCAAAGAAAAGGGGACATTAAAGTAACATGGTGTATACCTCTAACCTAGTTTGCACATGTGGTGTATGCACATCTGGCATGGCCTAAGCATGACCTGTTACATAAAAAGAGGGAGTGAACATCAAATGTGGGGAAAATTAATAAATCAATGGTAATGACACTATGCATGATGCACCAATAACATGGTGAGTGCACATACTGTGTACAGATGGATCTAGTCAAGATGCAGACAAACATTGAAGCATAGTTGGCATCGAAGATAGATCATTTCATATCACACATTAGCATTGGGTAGGCAGATAGCGTGGCCAGATAGACAATAAGCCCACATCTGTGAATAAACACATAAAGAATATAATAAAGAGTAGAGATAAAAGATGTTAAGGAAGGGGGGGAGGGACCTAAATACAGCATTAAAACTGTAGCTGTATTGTGTTAGTTCATTGCTGCATTGTCCCAAAACTCCTTTTTAATCCAATAAGCAGATGAGCTCTTACATTCACACCCCAGTCCCTTGGTAGACCGAATCTCTACCCCAGGACTGATGAAGCCCATTCTTCCCTTTGTTAATTAACAGGGCCAGGTGTCTTCATTCTGCTCTCATCTGGCACTGTAATCTTGCACCAGCATCGACGCATGCGCAGTACATGAGCTGACTGACTCCTGCTTAGTTGAAAAGAACTATACTGAGCATGTGAACCAGGTTATGTAATGCTCCTGAGCTGAGGTTGTAATGTACAGAGCAAGTGCAAGATTACAGAGACAGACTCCAGAATTTAAATGGTGAAGCTTGGGTGCACCAAAGTGTTAGAGCAGGGATCTCAAACACATGGCCCACAGGCCACAGGCACTCCCAGAGGCAGTATTGTGTGGTCCACAATACATGAAAGGTCCCTAGTCATCTTCACCTGGCTCTGCCCTATGTTCTGAAAGCGTAGAGTTTCAGGATGTAGTATACATGGGCGCTCACTATGACCTGATGCTGTGTGATGACAGGACACAGTGCAGTGCTTGCACCAGAACATAGTGCTTGCAGCATCCGGAGGAATGGGGATCATTTTTTTTTTTTTGCTCTGAGGTCTGCATTTAGGGGACAGAGGGTTTGGATGGGGGTTATAGAGTCTGCAGTGGTCTGATTTGAAGTATGTATACATTTTGTGTCTGATCTGGGGTCTGTATGAATTTGGGGGCTGTTCTCATGGCTGTATAAATTTGAGGTCAGATCTGGAGCCTGTATGAATTGAGGGTCTGATCTGGGGGTCTGTATAAATTTGGTTTCTGATTTGGGGTCTGTATGAATTTGAGCTCTAATTTTGTGTGTAATGTGGGGTCTGTATACATTTGGGATCTGATCTGGGGTCTGTATAAAAGTGGGGGCTGATTTGGGGTATAATCATGAGGTCTGTATAAATGTGGTCTCTGATCTAGTGTCTGTAAGAATTTGGGGTTTTATCCGGGGTCTGTATAAATTTGGGTTCTGATCTGGGGTCTGTATGAATTTGGGGGCAGATTTAGGAAGCAGTCTAGAGTTTGTATGAATTTGAGGCTGATCTGGGATCTGTATTTATGTATTTAGGGGTCTGTATTAATTTTAGGGTCTTGTCTGGGAGTCTGTATTAATTCTGGGGTCTGGTCAAGGAGTCTCATCTGTGGTCTACATTAACAAGGGATTGTCCAGCCATGTGAAATTTATTTTTTAAAACTGATTAGAATGCCACAAAAAAAGTAGTGGTACCTCTCTCATCCCACTGTTCTCACCCTTAGGGGAGCTTTTGGCATCATTCCCAGGCACGGTCGGTTTAGATGAAGCTTGGGGTCATGAGCGTGACACACGTGTAATTGAAAAGCATGCGTCCCGTCTATGTGTGGCCCTTATTGCCCACCAAGTTTGAGACCCCTGGGTTTGCCCTTGTTGCCCTGAAGAGCTCAATTGGATTAAAAGGGTTTTTCATTCATAATCATAGACCACCATCTTCCTACATATACCTATCACATCAGAAGATTTTGCGACTGCATTTCTCCTACTTTGAACTTCACGTTACAATGGTAAAAATAAAACTACCTGCACCTTTAAAACATTATATTTTTTAATCTTAAACTTGGAAAGATATTTAAAATCACCATCAATACTTTTCTTGTATTGACCCACTAAAAAAGTGATTTTTACGAGGTTACTTATCTATTTGATGTAAAATATTATTCCTGGCACTCTGACCAACATATAGACAGTAGAAATGTCAAACAGTATTGTCTTTCAGGAACAAGAACACACATTCCATTTATTCACAATTGCCTCATGTTCTGCTTTAACTTGATTATTTGTAGGAGACAGAATTCATTACATCCACCCTACAACCATACTAGACAGTACTTCCAGGCTACACTTATATACCAGAGCAGTGACATTTAAAGCAGATCTATTTCAGCCAAACCAGAAAGTTTTTGCCTGGTTCAGGTGAACCATCCATGTGTATGGAAAGCTTTCGAGTCTCCCCCAATGGCTAATACAGAGGGAGATAAGGATTGGGCTTGTTAGATTTTAACAGCCCAATCCTTTATTTCTCAGGAAATAGGTATCTTTCTTCCCTCTGCCCATTCACTTGGCTAAGCAAAGCATGCATACAGTATGTATGGGAGAATTGTGAGAGATAGCTGTTGGCTGATAGTACCTTATGTGTATGTCCGGCTTAAATCTGTCTTAGGCCTCTTTCACACGGGAATCGAGTGTGAGGGCCGGACAAGATGTGGGTGTGTTGCGGGAAAATGCACAATTTTTCAGCGGGAGTGCAAAGCGTTTTAATGCGTTTGCACGCGCGTGAGAAAAATCGGCATGTTTGGTACCCAGACCCGAACTTCTTCACAGAAGTTCGGGGATCGGTGTTGTGTAGATTTTATTATTTTCCCTTATAACATGGTTATAAGGGAAAATAATATCATTCTTAATACAGAATGCTAAGTAAAATGTCCATTGAGGGATTAAAAATAATAAACAAATTTAACTCCCCAACCTATTTTCTTCAGGATCTGGCTAAAGGACCTTTGATGACGGCACTGCGCTCATCACATGGTCCATCTCATGGTGATGGACCATGTAATGGACCATGTAATAAGCGCAGTTATGTCACCACAGCTCCTTTTCATCAAAAAAGAAAGAAGACATGCCAGGCTGAGCGTTCAAGTGGATTAAGGTGAGTTTATTAATTGTTTTTAATTTTTTTAACCCCTCCATCACTATTTTACTAAGCATTCTGTATTAAGAATGCTATTACTTTCCCTTATACCCATGTTATAAGGGAAAATAATAAAGATCGGGTCCCCATCCCGATCGTTTCCTAGCAACTATGCGTGAAAATCGCATCGCATCCGCACTTGCAGGATAAATTCTGAAGTGTTTCGGGCAATATTATCTGCTCATATTCAGTCAAATGCTTCAGAACTCATTGGATGGCGCTTCACAGTGCAGATGGACAATGACCCAAAGCATACTGCAAAAGCAACCAAAGAGTTTTTTAAGGGAAAGAGGTGGAATGTTATGCAATGGCCAACTCAATCACCTGACCTGAATCCGATTGAGCATGCATTTCACTTGCTGAAGACAAAACTGAAGGGAAAATGCCCCAAGAACAAGCAGGAACTGAAGACCGTTGCATTAGAGGCCTGGCAGAGCATCACCAGGGATGAAACCCAGCGTCTGGTGATGTCTATGCGTTCCAGACTTCAGGCTGTAATTGACTGCAAAGGATTTGCAACTTAAGTGTTAAAAAGTGAAAGTTTGATTTATGATTATTATTCTGTTCCATTACTTTTGGTTCCTGAACAAGTGGGAGGCACATATGCAAACTGTTGTAATTCCTACACCGTTCACCTGATTTATATATAAATACTCTTAAATTAAAGCTGACAGTCTGCAGTTGAAGGACATCTTGTTTGTTTCATTTCAAATCCATTGTAGTGGTGTATAGAGCCAAAAATGTTAGAATTGTGATGATGTCCCAATATTTAAGGACCTGACTGTAGACATAGATTAAAGAGGTTTTCTGAGAGTTTAATATTGATGGCCTATACCCTCCCAATTAGCGGTTTGCAGAGGTCACGGCACTCCAGTGAACCTAGGCGCAGCTCTGTCCCATTCAAGTGAATGGGTCTGGGCTGCAATACAAAGCACAGCCACTATACAATGTATGGCACTGTGCTTGGTATGCTATAAAGAAGCCGTGATGCTCTTCGGAGTGTCACAGCCTCTTCAAACAGCTGACAGGTGGGGATATCTGGTGTTGGAATTCTACCAATCGGATATTAATTGCCTATCTTGAAGATAAGTCATCAATGTTTTCCACACGAAAAACCCCTTTAAAAGATAATATGCTGAGCACAGAAGCATACTATATACTAGGTCAGATTTACTAATGGCAACGGACAGTGGGTGTGGAACCAATATGCCAACTAACCTTTTTTTACTTTGGGCTAGACCTAAGGGTGTTGGGCTGACAGCCCTCTGGTTTTCATCCTTAGTATCTGGCCTTCACTGCAGTGGAACCACTAAGCCATTATGACTTGGAATAGTTCTAGTAGTTTGCAGCTGACTCTCAGGGGTTGTAGACACCTCTGACAGAGGCAGACAGAGTTCTAGTGAATTTGTAAAACAGGTCTGAGGGCAGGCAGCTGAGCATTAATACAGTAAACAGGCAGAAGTCAGGACAGGCAATAGAGAATCAGAGTCTGTAAACAGGCAGAGTTCGGTACCAGGAGCAGACAAACAGAAATGTACACGTTTACAAGGACTAGCAAACTAGAATATGTAAAGTTCAGACACCTCTCCCTTAGAAAAGGTGCCCAAAGCACCCACAGTTGTCCAGCCATTAGCTGGTGGACATTGGAGTAATTGTGTATTGGCCCTTTTAGGGGAATGAAGCACAGATGTGTCCTACAGGAGACAGGAAGAGATCTTGCAGCCTGGTGCAGACTGCAGACTCCAGCAAAGGACAGAAGATTTTGGCATCTGGCCGAGGACCGGCCGCTGAGCAAGGGCTAGGTTCCAGCTTGGTCTCCCCTGTTCTCCAGCAGTGCTAGGCCCAGAAAGAGGGGCAGCAGCTGGCACAGAACTCTGCCATTACAGTAATCCTACAGATGACATAATAAAGGCTGTCTAGACATGCAACAAATTTAACACAATGCCTGATGGTGAATGATAAATGGGGTGCAGAGCTAGACACCTTTGTCTAATGCTCTGTTGATGGGCTAGGGGGCAGATACTTTCTCTAAGCCTATTATGGCTTAATTTACACCAGAATATAATTGTAGGCACATTAGTAAAAGCGGACCTATGTGTTTTTATTAAGGGGTTGTCCCATGACAAACATTTATCTCCTTTCCACAGTATAGGGGATGAGTGTCTTATAGATCGGGGTCCAACAGCCGGGGCCCATGACAATCACAAAAACAGATGTCCTTTGTTCCACCTTTTGAAAAGAGCATCAGTTACACAGGCTTCACTGCACTAGACCACAAGAAATTCCTGACATTAATCTCTTTACTGATCTAGACCACCAGGGATCTGGATATTAATCCCTTCACTTCCCAAGACAGGGAATCTGCCATTAACCCTTTTCACTGATCTAGACAACCAGGGATCCTGACATTACATCACTGCAATAAAACACCAGTGATATTAACATTAAAACCTTCTAGGCCCTAAACCAGCTAATTATTAGGGCTCTATGCATTAATATGTATTTCATGCTCCATTTATTCTCCATTTCCGACTTAGGACTGGTTCACATCACATCAGAGCCTTCCATCAGAGCTACTGTATATGTGAGATATTGCATATCCTGATGTGTACCTAAAAGAGAAAGCTCCGTTATATGCCACTGTATAGATATACTGTACATGCAGAAGCATACGCCCTCCATAGACATCCCATTGTAAAAAAAAAAACGATTTGATCATTTACTGTATTAAGACCGGGGTCTTTATTAAGACCCAGCCTCTACATAACTTAGTCACATCCACCGCTGGCACCTAACAGCCTTAGGCTACATGCATACAAATGTTGTTTGTTTCCGTGTCCGTTATGTTTTTTTGTGGATAGGATGCAGACCTATTTATTTCCGCAACAGTATGTCCATTCCGTAGCCCCACAAAAAAAAAAGAACATGTCCTATTCTTGTCCGTTTTAGGCATTGTTACAATGGATCCGCCCCCCAAAAAATGGATGGCATACAGATTATTTTTTCGGATCTGTAATTTGCGGACCGCAAAACACATACGGTTGTGTGCTCGTAGCCTTAAATCTACACCAGTAGATTTAGATCATGTTCTATGCCAAAAACTGATGCAGAAAATGATAAATGAGATGGGCCTACAGGCCCGCCCTCTTACTCGCCTATGCCACACCCCCTCTTTTAGAACTGGCATAAGTGGCGTGGAAGGAGAAGATGTCACTGATTTGGCCACAAATCCCCATTGCGACTGAATCTGCGACAGATATATGCTAAAAAGTGGCGTATATCTAATCATAGTCTAAATGCTAATGACAGCCTCTATTATAGAAGGCATTATGGCAGTAGGCATGGGGAGGTGAGGGCAGCACTGCACTAGCTGTACTCACCTTCCCTGGTCTTCTTCCAGGTCCTGCTGTGGTGTCCTGACAGTGCACAGCGGTAGGACGTGGTGCATGTAGACACGTACTGTGACCTGATGCTGTGGGCCATCAGGTCACAGTACACAGCAGGAGCCGGAAGAAGCTATGGAACAGTGTGTCCTAGATCTGCAGTGCCATCCAGAGCAAACAAGGTAAGTTTAATTATTTATTTTTGGTAACGTCTGATCTGAGGTCTAATGGAGGTGCGATCTGAGGCTGATGGGGGCTGGGGAAGGGGTGTTATCTGAAGGTGATAGGGTCTGATTGGGGGTCTGATGTGAGTCTGATTGGGGCTGGGAGGTTCGATCTGAGGCCAATTGGGTCTGATCTGAGGCTTACTGGGGGTCTGATCTGAGTCTAATGGGGGCTGGGGGGGTTATGGGGGCTGATCTGAGGCTAATGGATTCTGGGGGGGTCTTATCTGAGGCTGTGAGAGGTTGGGTGTCTGATCGTAGGCTGATGGAGCTTGGGGGTCTTATTTTGGGGTCTGATCTGAGGTTTGAAGAAGAATGGGGGTCTGATTTGGGGGTCTGATGAGAATTGGCGGTCTGATGATGGTCTGATCCGAGGTCTGATAAAGAATGGGGATCCAATTTGAGGTTTGCTCTGAGGTCTGATGGAAAATATTTTTTTTCCTATTTTCCTACTCCAAATCCTAGGTGCGTCTTATAGTCTGAAAAATATGGTATTTCTAAACTTTGCTATCTATCTACATACATAAGAGAGAGACAAAAGAGTTTCTCTTGTTAACAATGGCACATTATACTTACTGGTAAAACCCATTAGTCATGCTGGTACATACAGGAAATTCAGCATGAAAGGGCAAATCTGTTTACCAACAATCATACTTATATGACATAGGAAGTTACACTGGAAGCAGTTCTCCAATATCACTTTAATTTGGAGATTCTATCCAGCTGTTCGCCATTCTTGTTCATAAAACTTAGAATGCAAATCTGTTATTTTACAGTTGAATCCTTGCTTTGGCTTTTACTACTACTGAACCAATAAGGTTTAAATGTGTGCAAAATGGCCTGCAAAATATTAGCATTGCATTCTATACAAAGAGGTTCATGCTAAGTCAAGAACTGCAGCCTTCAATAGGAGACATTAATGAATGATCTTTTTAACAAGATGCCATGGCCAATCACAATGAAAACTGAAAAGCATAAGTATTCTAAAAATTGGCACGCTTTGTCGAATAAAAAAAAAAAATCTTGCCTGTCCACATTTCTTCTATTTTATAACTGTTGGCACATTCCTACCCACTTCAGTCCCTGCCACTGCAAGTAGCTCTGGGCATTAAGGCCAGTAGTTGGCTGCAGCGGTAATGGGACTAAAGTGGCTGGGAATTAGGCGGCAACATAGTAATGGTGGGACTGTGAACAGGCAAGGTTTTTTTTTTTAAACTTGGCATAAGTTACTACTGTTGGGATTGTCAGCTCCTAGGCTGGGCAACCCCTTTAAGTTGGATCAATGCATGCAAATAATGTTATTCTCCGGAAAGGAAAAAAAACAATCTATTATTAGATATAATAAAATTGTTGTCTCAAGTGTAGAGGAGAGCTAATTTGCCTCCTTTTTCTCATGAAGCACTGCCAATAGCAATTCAACTCGATCACTTACCACCACGCTCCAGAGCTAAATTGGATCAAGAAATGTTTTCTTACTATTCCAATCAGGCTTTATTGCTCTTTAATGTTTTTGCGAGTTTATGGAAATCTTTAATATATATACACTACTCACGAAAGGTTAGGGATATTTGGCTTGTGGGTGAAATTTCAGGATGAACCTAAAATGCACTCTAACCTTTACAGGTGAACTTAATGTGACCTCCTCTAAGCTTTTAAATAAACATGTCCAACTGTCTAATGTTTCTAACAAGGACCTTAACGGCAAAAACAGGTGGTTAATCCATGAATCACCCAATAACTTTCCTGGTTCAATTAGAATTGGAATTTAAACAGTTCTCCTCATCATGCTGTTCACATTTTGACATCATGAGACCAAGAAGACCAAGAAGACACCTAACAATTGATCAACAGTACCTCGCCATTGGGATGCTTCAAGCAGGATGTTCTCTGACAGAAGGGGCCACTAAGCTTAGAGTGTCTCAGCAGGTTGCAACAGAGATACAGAGAGACTGGAAGAGTCACAGAAAGGCAAAGAGGTGGACATCCTTTGGCCACATGCCACGCTGATGACCGCTTCATTGTGAACAATGCCCCGAGGAAGAGGATGATGAATGCCACACAACTCCAGGCACATTTAAGGAAGGTGAGAGGCACCCAAGTGTGACAGCAGACCATTCAAAACCATTTACATCTGTGTGGTCTGCGTGCTAGATAACCTGCAAGGTTACCTGACCACACCACCAGGTACAGGCGTCATTGTCTTACATGGGCCAGGGTTTATCTACGCTGAACGAGGCACCAGTGGGCCTCAGTGCTGCGCACTGATAAAAGTCGATTCACGCTGAGCTTAAATGATGGCCACCAACGATGTTGGAGACGTCAAGGAGAGTGCAAAATGTCACCAGACGAGCCTTTGGTGATGCCGGTGTCACAGTATGGGCAGGTGTGTCTAGTCAAAACAGAATTGCCCTACACTTTGTGAATGGTACAGTGACAAGCCCATACTACTTGAATAAAATCATTAATCCAGTTGTTGTATCTCTGCCACAACACAGGCCTAATTTCATCTTCATGGACGACAATGTGCCAGCTTATTGAGGTCCCGTCATTAGGGAACGGCTGCTGGAGACTGGAGTACCTCAAATGGAGTGGCCTGCACTTTCTCGAGACCTGAATCCCATTGAAAACCTATGGGATCAGCTCAGTCGCCATGTAGAGGCTTGTAACTCTATACCCTCGAACCTCAATGACCTGAGGGCCGCCGTTTAAAAAGAGTGGGATGCCATGCCTCAGCAGACAATAAGTCAATTTGTAAACAGCATGAGACATCGTTGTCAAGCTGTAATTGATGCTCAAAGCCACATGACAAGTTATTGAGACATTGACATTTTTTGGGCCAGGTTTCATCTATGCTAAACGAGGCATTACTGTTGGCTTTTGTTTCAATAAATAGTTTGAGATGAGAAAATCACCATTGCATGCTTCGAATTAAATGCCCTACTTTCATGATATAATATGACAGTAACGTGAACTTCTTCCATTTTTGATAAATTTCACCCAAATGCCAAATATCCCTAACTTTCTGTGAGTAGTGTATATCTATCTATCTATCTATCTATCTATCTATCTATCTATCTATCTATACAGTATGTCACAAAAGTGAGTACATCCCTCACATTTTTGTAAATATTTTATTATATCTTTTCATGGGACAATACTGGATATGATACTTTGATACAATGTAAAGTAGTCAGTGTACAGCTTGCATAAAAACCTCATGTACACGACCGTTGTTTGTGGTCCGCATCTGAGCCCGCATTTTTTGCGACTCGGGTGCGGACCCATTCACTTGGGGCCGCAAAAAAGATGCGGACAGCACTCCGTGTGCTGTCCGCATCCATTGCTCCGTTCCGTGGCCCCACAAAAAAATATAGCATGTCCTAATCTTGTCCGTTTTGTGGACAAGAATAGGCATTTCTACAATGGGCCGCCCGTTCTGTTCCGCAAATTGCACAAGGCACACGGTGGCTTCCGTTTTTTGCGGATCCGCAGTTTGCAGACCGCAAGAAAACGGTCGTGTGCATGAAGCCTAACAGTGTAAATTTGGTGTGCCCTCAAAATAACTCAATAACAAAAGTGAGTACACCCCTAAGTGTAAATGGCCAAATTGAGCCCAAAGTGTCAATATTTTGTGTGGCCATAATTTTTTTCCAAAGAGAGATCTGCAGCACTCCTTCATTTCAAAGCAATGTTATTTGTTTATTAACCAAAAGGCATAATTACAGAACACAACCTTTTCGACTTTCCTGAGTCTTTTTCAAGTGAAACATTGCATTCTGTAATGATGCCTTTTCCTACTAATAGGATGTACCTACAGTATTTAGGTAACGTAGTGCTGCTCTACTGTGAACCATTATTTTCCAGCACTGCCTTATCTCACTTGGGCATGGAGTTCACTAGAGCTTCACAGGTTGCCACTAGAAACCTCTTCCACTCCTCCTGTAATGATCTAGGTTCAGGCTCGGAGTCCAGTAGCTGGAAGCAGCAATGCAACAGCAGAGGTAGATAGGCAGCAAACAGATGGAAGTCCGGACATGAAGTGAAGGAGCACGAGCAAGCGTAGTAGGATGATACAAGCCACGGGTCGGTGCATGGATGATAACGTCGATTTGACAGGAAGCAGCGAGGAGCAAGATATTGGCAGAGAGCACAATAATCTGGCAATGAAACAGAGCAAGGACATGGCTTTTAAAGGAAGTACATGGGAGGAGTTCAGAATTCAGCAATGAACTGGGAAGCAATGTATCTAGTACAAGAGATCCGACAAGGTAACAAGTCAGGAGTGAATGTGGCTCAGCAGACAGAGCTGCAGCCAGGCACTGAAGCATTACTGGGTTCAAATCCTGACATTACCCCCCTCCTTTCAGGACGGCCACTGGACTTCTGAGGACCTGGTTTGTGAGGAAACCTTTGATGGAATTCCCTTTTTAGCCTGGGGGCGTGCACATTTTCTTCGGGTTCCCAAGAATTTTCCTCTGGACCATATCCTTGCCATTTAACAAGATACTGAAGCTTGTTCCTATGAATACGAGAATCCAGAATATGTTCCACAATAAATTCCTCTTCACCCTGGACATCGACTGGTGGTGGGGGTGGCAGAATTTCTTCCAGAAATGGGTTTTCACAAAAGGTCTTGAGCAGGGAGACATGGAAGATGGGATGAATCCTCACACCGTTAGGGAGTTGCAGCCGGAAAGTTACTGGATTAATCCGAGCGGTAATTGGAAAAGGTCCCAAATACTTTTGTCCCAATTTAGATGAAGGACATGTGTCTTCAAATGCCGAGTAGACAGCCAGACTTTGTCACCAGTTTGAAAAGAAGGGGCTGCTCTGCGATGTCTATCAGCAGTCTTTTTGTCTTCCCGTAAATAACTCAATCAACTTTTCCTGAATTTCCTTTAGAGCTGTTATTCAATAGACACAGCTGGTATAGGGGTTTGAGACTGGCAGGTTAGGGGTAAAAACTGGATGATAACCAGAGTTCAAGAAAAATGGGGTCTGGGCAGTGGAGCTGTGCTTAGAGTTATTATAAGCGAACTCGGCAGTGGAGAGGTAATCCATCCAATCGTCTTGAAGGTAACTTATGAAACACCGCAAGTATTGCTCCAGAGTCTGATTTGTTCTTTCCGTCTGACTGTTAGCCTGGGGATAAAAAGCAGAAGACAGATTAACCTCTGCAGCAATGCTGGCAGCACTCATATGTCTATTTTGAAAATACAACCTCTGGATATGATGCTGAGCACATGCACTCAACTTCTTTGGTCGATCATAGCAAGGCCTGTTCTGAGTGGAACCTGTCTTGTTAAACCACTGTATGAGCTTGGCCATCATGCTGCATCTCAGTTGTTGCCAATCTTCTTATAGCATAGGCCATCTTTATGTAGAGCAACAATAATTTTTTTCAGATCCTCAGAGAGTCCATTTGCCCCGAGATGCCATATTGAAACGTCCAGTGACCAGTGTGAGAGAGCGTGAGATAACACCAAATTTAACACACCAGCTCCCCATTTATACCTGAGACCTTGTAACACTAACAAGTCACATGACATCGGCAGGAAAATGGCTAATTGGGCACAATTTGACATTTTCACTTAGGGGTGCAATCACTTTTGTTGCCAAGCAGTTTTAGACATTCATGGTTGTGTGTTGAATTATTTTGAGGGCAAAATTTACCCTGTTATACAAGCTGTACACTGACTACTTTACATTGTATCAAAGTGTCATATCTTCAGTGTTGTCCCATTCAAAGATATAATAAAATATTACAAAAATGTGAGGGGTGACTTACTTTTTGGAGATACTGTATATATCTATATACACAAAAGGCAAAATTGAAATTGATATGCTCAAAAAAATTATTTCAGCAGTGTTCAAGTAAACCTTTTTGTAGGTTTACTGAGATATACAACAAGCAGATATGATCAGATGTATGTAGAGGACATATTATGGGCTGTAAGCAAAAAGTTAATATTTTATATTTCCGAACAGGAAAGTCCCCAAAGAGAGGTGCCTTTCTAGCAAATAAAAAACAAAACAAAGCTAGGTCTCATGCCTCCAATCAGCCCTCACTTGCAGGAGAGAGGTATGCCAGCATTAATCTCATACCTCTTGATTTGTGGTAATAGTTGATGCTAGGAGTCCTCCTCCTCCTTTTTTTCCTTCTGCGATCTATACAGATAAGGCTAAACTGGAATCACACCATGTGTTTGGGTCTCATAGATGACTGGGGGCAACCCATGGGATTCAGGGGTCTCTTGGACAGTCGCACTACATTTCCCACGATAATTAATAATGCGTTACAGTGGAACTTGTAAGGAAATGGCCATATATCTGTATGAGGCATGCAAGTGAACAGTAAGATTCTTTAGGGGATGTGTTGGAAAAGTATAAAATGGACAAAGTGTAAGATCTGGATGGTTCTGACAAAAATGAATTGTGTGTAGGTCAGAAAATCTCAAAACACTGGGAGGAATTGTGTGTGTGGGTGGGGGGGGGTGTGGGGGGGGGGGGGGGGGGGGATGTCCCCAATATGTAGTGGGTTAGTACCAACACAGATAAGCATGTGAGCATCAGAACAGAAACATTTTGAAGCAGGACTGGTCCTGATGATCAACATTGGGGCATGGAGAAAGATTTAAACAGGCTGTCTAGACCTGCACCAGATTTATCGCAGTGGCCAGGCTGGATGAAAAATGTCGTACAGAAAGATACTTTAACTTTTATATCAACAATTGGTTGGTTTATTTTGAGTTAGAATTGTATGCAGAATTCTAGTGCAATTTTGGCACATCTTAGGCCGTGACCCCTCTCAGGCTAATAGCAGCATACTTTCTCTAAAGTTAGAGAAACATTTGGTGTTATTTGTGCCTAACTCTAGGGTGCAATACCATGGGTAAATGTGGGTCATTGTCTTGTACATCGAGTTATAGCTAATGTCAGTGTAATGCTTATGTGGAGAAGAGAGTTGGCACCATGATACACTATGAAGACAAGCCAGACAAGGAAGTGTGATGCTTCTGGACAATGCTCTGTGGGGAACCTTGTGTCCTGACATTCATGTGGATGTTTGATATGTACCACGGGAAATGGTATTTCCTAACCTCAGTGGTGTCTGTCAGAAGAAAATGCAACCTGTAACTGTCAAAAATTTCTTGGAAATTGTTTGAGAAATATAACATAGTTTAAGGTGTTGACAGATTGCTCAAACTTTAAGCTTGCTGAGTCCGTGGGATGTGCTGGAAAAATAATTCCAGTCCATGGAGGACCCCTGTCACACTCACAACTTTAGGACTCTCATAGCTATAAAAGTAGTCATTGTTGTTAATGTTAATGCTCTTATTACCAGGTTGAATCAGCTGAATCATTCTCACATACTTGATATTTAAAATCATGACTATCAATGCTAGAAAACAAACTAAATCAAATAAATAAATCAAATCTATATGGATAGATAAATAGATAGATAGAAAGATAGATAATAGAATATATAGATTAGATAAAATAGATAGATAGATAATAGATAGACATGAGATAGATAGATAGATAGATAATAGATAGACATGAGATAGATAGATTAGATGATATAAACAGATTCACTTCAATAAATGTTAACTGTGACCTTTACTAGAGTTCCTGACCAATGACAAGGACTTTTGATTAGTTGTCCAACATTTCCCAACAATAGCCAATGTTACCAATTATATTCATTTTGACCCTTGCATTAATTTGGTTACAATCTGCGGTGTTCAGCATGCCTTAAAATGAATCCTTTATTCTGAAAAAAAATACAAATCAATATTTATTGGTCAAGAGACACAAGACGTCCCTCAGTTTTCTCTGGGGGTTAATGTTAAACTAGCTCCTGTCTTTGATTTATAAGTAGGCAGGAAGACACCCAGTCTGTCTACATTCAATTAAGTATGTAGCAGGACCCCTGACAGAATGTCACTTAATGGAAATTTCAAATTATTTAGATTTATGGAGTGCGACCATAGGCTGCATGTCCTCATTTTATACTGGAGCTATTGCTCAGCGCTGTTTTTAGAAACAGAGAGAAAGGCTTCCTTGTCTCAATTGAGATAATGTTTAATGGTGGAATGTAGGTTCATAAATAGCAACTAAAAGCTAAGTGGATTTTGTTGGCGCATACATTATAATAATAGCAGCATAAAATATTTAAAGCCCAACAAAAGAAATAATATAGGCCACCAATTCATGTCATTCTCAGGAGGATAATCTCCCTCTCCTGCCAAAAATTTCACTTTACAGTGCTTGGGATTTTGCAACATGAAAGTCTCATGGGCCTTTACAGCATTACACATCACTATCTGCACTTTCTTAGAGTGATGTCTTGGCCCAACCAGGCCAGACCTCTGTGTATAGAAATAGTCCCTCTTCTAGACCTGTTTTCGATTGGAGGACAAGGCAGATCATAGCACAACTCTGTAAAGGAGGCAAGAAGTCCTGAGAACTTTGCAATGACTCAGTCTGGTAATTTAGATTAATACAGTGCTGCCCATAATTATTCATACCCCTGGCAAATTTTAAAATAAAGTTACTTTTATTCAACCAGCAAGTAATTTTTTGACGGGAAATGACATAGGTGTCTCCCAAAAGATAATAAGACGATGTACAAGAGAGATTATTGTGGAAAAAAAACATTTCTCAGCTTTTATTTACATTTGAGCAAAAAGTGTCCAGTCCAAAATTATTCATACCCTTCACAAACTGTCAGTCTGTGGGAAAATCAAAAGTTCTATACCATTCCAAATAGTCCAAGCTGTTCTAAAGCATCCTAATTACCCTGATTAATTGGGAACAGCTGTTTTAATCAACTTAACAGGTAAAAAACAGCAGCTCTCTGCATTTGGTTTGTGGACAGTCATGGTTAAGACAAAGGAGCTCAGCAGGGCCGGTGCAAGGATTTTTGCCAACACAAGCGAAGCTACATTTTGGCGCCCCCCCTCCCCATGGCACATCACCCCCCCCCCCATCCGGCCCTGGCACCATCCATTATCACCCCCTATTGTGCGGGGGGGGCGAATGATGTGCCATGGGGGGGGGGGGGGGAGAAATGTGACACAATAGGCTATTGTGTCACATTTCTCCCCCCCCCATGGCACTTAATCCACCCCCCCCGCCCGGACAGCCCTGGCCCCATCCATGATCACATCATTACCCCTTATTGTGTCACTTTTTCCCCCCCCCCCATGGCACATCATCCCCCCCCCCGGACGACCCTTCCTGGCGGCCTGGCCCCATTCCCATACTCAGAGTACTGTACAACTGTACAGACATTTATATTGTCCCCCCTCCCTCCATCATGTCACGGTCACACAAACTAGCGCCAGAGCAGAGGTGCTTAGGCTTAGCACAGCATTCAATGATGTGTTTAAAAAAGGTAATTACAAGAGAACAATCATTAATATTGGGGGGGGGCAGGGTGTGTGACACACCCCGCCCCCAATATTAATGATTGTTGTTTTGTGATTACTTTTTTTAAACACATCATTGAATGTCGTGCTAAGCCTGAGCGCCTCTGCTCTGGCGCTAGACTAGTCAGTGTGCGCTAGCCTAGCCTAGCGCTTATGCGCTCATTTTATCATTTTGAAATAATTTTAAATGATCATATTAATTATTATATACCATTTATTCAATTCGGAACAGTTCAAACTTCAAGTGACCTACCCTAACAAGTCCTGAGTCCACTCCTGACCTGTCCTGACTCCTGCTGCTGCTGGCTGCCAGTGTGTCTGGTGGTCTAATCTGGCTGACGGCTGTATTAGTCCCTGCGATACCCGCCGCCGCGGCTCACTACCAGTCAGGCCCCCGTGGCAGACTGAGCCTATGTGACCGTGTGTTGCCGTGACTCAGAGCGGCCGGTACAGGCAGGCTGGGGGTGGGCGGGCGCAAGTTCAAGAAAGTTAAAAAAAAAAAAGAAGGGCATTTAATTTTCCGCCCTGCGCAGGGCGTGCCCTAAGGCAGCCGCTTGGCCTGCCTTATGGTAGCGCCGGCTCTGGAGCTCAGTGAGGACCTGCGGCTGCGCATTGTGGCTGCTCACAAGTCAGGAAAGGGCTACAAGGCCATTTCTAAATGTTTTCAAGCTCCAGTGGCTACAGTGCAAAGTATTATTAAAAAATACAAGATGTTCAGCAGTGTGGAAAATCTCAGAGGACGTGGTCGGAAGCCAAAAGTGACACCTGTGCTGGCCAGGAGGATAGTTAGAGAGGTGAAAAAGGCCATCCTGGTGAATCTGGGCTCTGCTGGTGGCAATGTCTCAAGGCAGACAACCAACGAACACTGCACACTTCTGGGTTCCACTGTGCAGACCAAGGAGGACGCCACTTCTCTCAGATAAGGCACACAAAAGCTCGCTTGGCCTTTGCAAAAGCTCATCTGGACAAAGAAGAAGACTTCTGGTCTTCTGTGTTATGGTCAGATGAAACAAAAATTGAATTGTTTGGTCACAATGATGTTTCCTTCATTTGGCGTAAAAAGGAGAAAGCCTTCAACCTGAAGAACACCATCCCCACTGTCCAAACATGGTGTGGGAACCTAATGACTTTGGGGGTGTTTTTCCACCAATGGACCAGGGAACCTAATCGCAGGTAAACGGCACCATGAAAAAAGCCGCCAATACATGAGGATTCTCAACGACAACATCAAGCAGTCTGCAGAGAAACTTGGCCTTGGGCCCCAGTGGACATTTCAGCATGACAATGACCCAAAACACACGTCAAAAGTGGTGAAGAAATGGTTAGCAGACGACATTAACGTTTTGGAGTGGCCCAGCCAGAGTCCAGACTTGAATTCAATTGAGAATCTGTGGAGGGAGCTAAAGATCAGGGTGATGACAAGAAGACCCTCCAACCTGAAAGATTTGGAGCTCATTGCTAAAGATGAATGGTCAAAAATACCTGCGGAGACATGCAAAAAGCTGGTCTGCAATTATAGGAAGCGTTTGATTGCTGTAATAGCTAATAAAGGCTTTTCTATTGATTATTGAGAAGGGTATGAATAATTTTGGACTGGACACTTTTTGCTCAAATGTAAATAAAAGCTGAGAGAAATGGTTTTTTTTTCCACAATAATGCCTCTTGGTACATCATCTTATTATCTTTTGGGAGACACCTATGTCATTTCCCGTCAAAAAATTGCTTGCTGGTTGAATAAAAGTAACTTTAAGTCAAAATTTGCCAGGGGTATGAATAATTATGGGCAGCAATGTAACTACCATGCAAAAAGTTCACAAGACAAGGAAACCTCCAGGAATTGAAAATGACTGAGGTCTTACTTTGTGGTCCACTGGCGTCAGATGGGTCACAGTTTTTAAGAGGCACGTCTCGTAATAATTGTGCCAAATCTCAGGCCACCCATGTATTAGAGCTTAAATATACGTTAGCTAGGAGCTGATGTAGAATCATGTTACTGTACATGTGAAAGGAAAATGACACTTTAATTTATTATTAAAAGATATTTATATAGTGTATTCAACTTCCATAGTGCTTCACATAGCACAATATTGGGATTGTATCGTCTGCAGAAGACAGCATGGTACAGACATCAAAAGAGTGCTTACAAGATATATTATCTATCAGCAGATTTGTACCTATTACACTGACTGACCTGTTACATGTGCACTTGGCAGCTGAAGGCATCTGTGTTGGTCCCATGTTCATGTGCCCGCATTACTGAGAAAATGATGTTTTAATATATGTAAATTAGCCTCTAGGAGCAATGGGGGCATTGCCGTTACACCTAGAGGCTCTGCTCTCTCTGCAACTGCTGCACCCTCTGCACTTTTATTGACAGGGCCAAGAATGATGATGTCTTCACTGCCTGGCCCTGTCAAAGTGCAGGAGGCGCAGCAGTTGCAGAGAGAGCTGAGCTTCTAGGTGTAAGGGCAACACCCCCATTGCTCCTAGAGGTTTATTTTCATATATTAAAACATCATTTTTCTCAGCAATGTCTTCAGCTGATAGATGCCTTCAGCTGCCAAGTGCACATGCAACAGGTCAGTCAGTTTCATAGGCACAAATCTTCAGATGACTTTTAAATGGGTTTTCTGGGACTTAACTATTGATGACCTATCCATAAATATCAGATTGGCCTGGGACACTTGGTGATCAAGGTGTTTTCAGGAGATGCAGGGCTGGAACAAGACACTGGAACTGCACAGCTTCTTACACTGTCAGACCCCTGCCAATCTGATATTGATGACCTATCCAATAGCCAAGTTCCAGAAAACCACTTAAAGGGAACCTGTCATCAACTTTATGCTAACCTCACTGAGGGCAGCATAAAGTAGTGACAGAAATGCTGATTTCAGCTGAGTGTCACTCATGAGCTAAAAGTAAGTGGTTGCCGAGAACCAGCATCATAATCATTGCAGCCCGGGCCTTGGAAAGAGTCAAATCTACCTGAGAAGAGTCCTGGTTATTCCTAATCTCCTGCTCTCTCACCCATGTGCTGATGATTGGCAGTTCTCTCCTAGAGAGAAAGGGAGAAAACTAGGTAGAAGACTGTCAGTCATCAGCAGGTGGGCAGGGAGAGCAGGAATCCATGAATAACCAGGACTCTTCTCAGGTGGCCGTGACTCTTTTCCAGGCCCAGTCTACCATGATTGTGATGTTGGTTCTCGGCAACCACTTACTTTTAACTTATAAATAACAGACCGCTGAAATCAACTCACCTGTCTCTACTTTATACTGCCGTTAGTATGGGCAGCATAAGGTTGATGACAGGTTCCCTTTAAATGCTTATTGTTAAAACTGCAATAGCAAAGAGTTAAAAAGGAGCTTTTTCAAGCAAGTAATACCTTTCACTTTTTGCATGTATATAACTACAGTAGAAATGTAACTTCTGTGTGTGGGTGCCCATGCCTATTAATGTGTCTTATCCAGACATAGTTATGCACTTTCTGTTATGACACCAAAATCAATGCACTTTCATGACCCTTCTTGTCTTCTTCTTCACTACTACTGCTACTACTACTGGCTTTTATAATTCGTACAAGTAGAATATAAAGATAATGGCAATAATTGTTATAACAGCAATAATTAAGTAAAGCTGATAAACCATCTTTGCTTATTATTATTATCAAACTTAAAGGGGTTTTGTCACTTCAGCAAATGGCATTTAAGATTTAGAGAAAGTTAATACAAGGCACTTACTAATGTATTGTGACTGTCCATATTGCTTCCTTTGCTGGCTGGATTCATTTTTCCATCACATTATACACTGCTTGTTTCCATGGTTACAGACCACCCTGCAATCCAGCAGCGGTGGCCGTGTTTGCACACTATAGGAAAAACACTGGCCTATGCGTGCTCCCATGGACCCAGCCTTTTTCTACAGTGTGCAAGCATGAACACCGCTGCAGGATTGCAGGGTGGTCATAACCATGTATATAATGAGATGAAAAAATGAGTCCAGCCAGCAAAGGACACAATATGGACAATCACAATACATTAGTAAGTGTCTTGTATTAACTTTCTCTACATGATAAATGCCACTTTCAACCCCTTTAATAGTCAGTAGTGTCGATATAAAATCATCATTAAAAGATAGGTGAAGTTTTACACCCGGCACCCTTATCCATCAGCTTCTAGCAGGAGCTGCGGTCATTGGTACTAGCTGGAAGCATGGAAGGAGATTTCCAAAGGATAAATGGAGTTTAGAAAACTAATTTTTAAATAGTCAAACGAGGAAGGGTGTCCTTTATTCAGGATCAGTATCTATTACAGTGAAGAGCAGCTGAAAAGAGTGTACATCACTTTAGAGAAGCCATTTTTATTCAGTCCAATACACCTTAATAACAAGGCTTGAAAAACGTATATTGAAAAACGTATATAGTATACAACACTGTAGGTTTCAGAGTATTTATCTAGAGCTGTTTCTAGAATTATAGAGTCATAGGTTGTGTAACACATTGTAGTTTTGGAATAAAATTTCCCTTTCCTTTATGATCCACCCCTGCTTTTAGCTACAAAACTGGACAAAGTAGTGAAAACCGCTCTGCTAGAACATATAATAGATAAAATGTGGCTGGTAGATTCAGTCAATATATTCAGTGAATATACATTCACGCAGTGCCACCTTGTGGTGATATTTTGAAGTGACATCTCTAAGTATGGAGCAACTGAATAAACTGCACGCATGCTGGAGTTAGGCCTGTGTTAGTTGATATACCATGCACATTTATATACAAAAACTATTAAAGATTTGTTACTAAAAGAACAACAATAATTACATTGCAATTTTTAAGGGGATTTTCTGGATCTGATGATATTATGACTATCCTTAGATAAATTACAAAATGAGTAAAGAATATCAAACTGCTCGAACGCTGGATTCAGATACATACTACACCTAGTCCTTAGGCTAGTTAAAGCTGATTAATAAGGTTGTCTGTTAGCACAGAGGTTAACGCTTCATTGGGAATCTCAGTCTGAATCCAGCATGCATTATAATCCTTGAATATATTTTCTAAACCAAGCTGTGTCCTGCTGCCCAGGTTTTAATTCTTGCTTATATATGTTATGTATATGATAATATGCATATGATATATTATTGCACATTGTATCATTGCATATCTGTTTGTATTGATTGCTTTATTATGACTTGATAATTAACTTGATACATATTGCTCTGCTTTTCTTTTCTCATTTTTACCTGTGCTGCATTCTTCTTCTTCCATCACTTGATTTCAGGTCCCAGTTCTGCTTTTTTGCTTCATGACAGCTTGTCCTCCACAGCATCTGTGCTGAATGGGAAACATGTGATTGCTGGTGAGTGATCTAAAGGTGCAGCTGCCATAAGGGTGGGATCTTCTGTGAGGCCTGATTCACACGACATGCTGGTCTATGTGTCGGCCACATCTCCTGGACCGGACCGTGGCTTGCCCTCATCAGCACTGACGCATGACTACTGATTTATGATACAATCATTCCTATCTGATTGTAGTCTGTTGTAACCGTACTCACATCATCTTGAGTGAAGTGTCTAATATCAACCAATATTAGCTTTTACTGCAACATCAAACTCATAAAACTGATGGAACACTTTTACTATTGTGGCTACACTGAATTTTGGCAAAATATGGCACAATTTGGCGCTAAATTTAGACATATTTATGAAGTAGGTAAGTCAAAAGGAATAATCTACTATTCCTTGTCTGCCAGTGTGGCTTAGCAGGAAAAAAGACATGGCTTAAGAAGTGACATTTTGATCCCAAATTTTGCCACAATTTTTTTTTTTCAAAGTAAGTGAACCAATAGATGCTATAAGTTTAGATACAAGTTAAAAGTGTCTGTCCTTGCACCTAATTTATCATTCAGCATGAGCCACTGTGATAAATGAGGCACATATTTAGACTGCCTAAGTTTACACTATCTACCTTTTAGGCCCCTTTCACAAGTCAGTGAATCACAATTCACGGGCAGCACATGTACTACCGTATTTTTCGCCCATAAGACGCACCTAGTTTTAGAGGAGGACAATAAGAAAAAAATATATTTTTCATTAGACCTCAGATCAGCAATCAGACCCCCAATGTTAATCAGACCTCAGCTCACAGCCCCAATCAGATCTCCAATGTTAATAAGATCTCAGATTAGACCCCAATGTGAATGACCCCCAATGAGACCTCAGATCAGAGCCCAATATAAATAAGACCCCCAATCAGACCTCCGATGAGACCCCCATGCCTCATATCAGTCCCCAGCCATATGTGATCAGCCCCCAGTCATATAATCAGCCCCCAGCCGTTTGTACTCAGCCCCCAGCCTTATGTGAGCAGCCCCCAGCCATAATTCAGCCTCAGATCACAAAATAAAAAACCCACTTACCTCTCCTGCTCCAGGACGCCGCCGCTCCTCACATCGCGATCCTCTTCCTCTTGTGGTCGGCTGTCGGCTGTGAACTGGAGCGCACAGCGTGAGGTACCAGAGCGCCCTCACGCTGTGTGCAGCCTTCACAGCCGACAGCCAAGGACCAGGAAGCGGTGAGTACAGAGCCTTCACCGCTTCCTGCCTTCTCGGTACTAATGAGCGCTTCCACAATCGAAGCGCTCATTAGTATTCGCACTATAAGACGCAGGGGCATTTTACCCCCACTTTGGTGGCGAAAAATACGGTAATTGATTTTAATGTGTTTATTCACAAATCAGTGATTTTCCACTGACCATGAGTAAGTGGAAAAACCACGGAGACATGCTTGATTTTGTTCCGGAATGTGGACCAAACACATCCATTGAAGTCTATGAGTCCGCGAAAAACCATTGACACAACATGGATGGTGTCTGTGTTTTGCCTCTATTTCATGGATTGTTGGTAAAATAAGCTCTGGAAGTTAATTTTCAACCTAGCAGTGTACGTGGAATAAGAACGACACATGGAAGGCAAAAAACGGACACATGGACCAAACATGGATCCTTTACATACATCTTCATGAATGAATCACAATCTTGTCACTGATGTCACCACAGAAATGGATGTGTGAAAGAGGCCCTAGAGAGGATTAAGAAATCTTCCCATTTACAATAGATTCTTATATGTGATCTAATATAGAGAAGGAACCACTATTATTTTTTCACCCCTTTGCCTACAAGGCCCCGTGCATAGGGCTTTTTGAAATTACCAATATATTTGCTTGTCCTGCACACTGCTAAGTAGCGTGCGGTATTCTGCCAATCAAGTAAAGACACAAGCTGTCACAAAGCCTGACAGCTGTAATCTGCATCTGCAGTGCTTTTAGTCAGATTTAGATTACCATATGTACAGATGTGTCCACCGTTAACTGATCTCTGTAATTTGTCATGAAACCCATCCAGTACAATATCAAGACATCTTATCTAAACTCTGGACCTGCTGCAATTCACATCACAACCACTGGGTGTCCAGTATACCACATTCAGCTCAGTTAGGTTGAGTTCATACTTCAGTTATTTGGTCAGTTATTTCCATCAAATAGGGCTCATTCACATGACTGTATACACACTTACTTGACTGTTCTAGTAACTCCAAAGGCTACTTTCACACTTGCGGCAGAGTGATCCGGCAAGCAGTTCCGTCGTGGGAACTGCCTGCCGGATCCGGGAAAACGTATGCCAACTGATGGCATTAATAAGACTGATCAGGATCCTGATCAGTTTTAAAAATGCCTGAACAGTCCAAAAAATGTAATCCAGCAAAACGGATCCGGCATTTCTTTTTTTCACCTTTTTTTCACTTTTTTTTCGGTGTGCGCATGCGCAGACCGGAAGGACGGATCAAGCATTCCGGTATTTTGAATGCCGGATCCGATACATTCCTATGGAAAAAAATGCCGGATCCGGCATTCAGGCAAGTCTTCAGTTTTTTTCGCCTGAGATAAAACCGTAGCATGCTACGGTTTTATCTCTGTCCTGATCAGTCAAAATGACTGAACTGAAGACATCCTGATGCATCCTGAACGGAATGTCTCCATTCAGAATGCATGGGAATGAAACTGATCAGTTCTTTTCCAGAAGTGAAAGAAGGATTCTGGGAGTGTTTTGTGGACCTGCAAAAAGTGGAAATCGGCCCTTTACACAGGCCGACAGTTGAACAGATCATCGCTAACCAGTGTTAATAGTAATGCTCATTAGCGATGATCTGGCAGGGTAATCTGGTATTATATGCTACATAGTGGTATCGGATGCTGCTGGGAGGTATTATATGCTACATAGTCTTATCGGATGCTGCTAGCAGGTATTATATCCTACATAGTGTTATCGGATGCTGCTGGGAGGTATTATATGCTACACATAGTGTTATCGGATGCTGCTATGAGGTATTATATGCTACATAGTGTTATCGGATGCTGCTGGGAGGTATTATATGCTACATAGTGGTATCGGATGCTGCTGGGAGGTATTATATGCTACATAGTCTTATCGGATGCTGCTAGCAGGTATTATATGCTACATAGTGTTATCGGATGCTGCTGGGAGGTATTATATGCTACAAAGTGTTATCGGATGCTGCTAGCAGGTATTATATGCTACATAGTGTTATCGGATGCTGCTGGGAGGTATTATATGCTACATAGTGGTATCGGATGCTGCTGGGAGGTATTATATGCTACATAGTGGTATCGGATGCTGCTGGGAGGTATTATATGCTACATAGTGTTATCGGATGCTGCTGGGAGGTATTATATGCTACATAGTCTTATCGGATGCTGCTAGCAGGTATTATATGCTACATAGTGTTATCGGATGCTGCTGGGAGGTATTATATGCTACAAAGTGTTATCGGAATGCTGCTAGCAGGTATTATATGCTACATAGTGGTATCGGATGCCTGCTGGGAGGTATTATAGCTACAATAGTGGTATCGGATGCTGCTGGGAGGTATTATATGCTACATAGTGTTATCGGGATGCTGCGGGAGGTATTATAGCTACATTAGTCTTTATCGGATGCTGCTAGCAGGTATTATATGCTACATAGTGTTATCGGATGCTGCTGGGAGGTATTATATGCTACAAAGTGTTATCGGGATGCTGCTAGCAGGTATTATATGCTACATAGTGTTATCGATGCTGCTGGGAGGTATAAATGCTACATAGAGGTATCGGATGCTGCTGGGAGGTATATATGCTACATAGTCTTATCGGATGCTGCTGGAGGTATTATATGCTACATAGTTATATCGGATGCTGCTGGGAGGTATTATATGCTACATAGTCTTATCGGATGCTGCTAGCAGGTATTATATGCTACATAGTGTTATCGGATGCTGCTGGGAGGTATTATATGCTACAAAGTGGTTATCGGATGCTGCTAGCAGGTATTATATGCTACATAGTGTTATCGGATGCTGCTGGGAGGTATTTGAAATGAACAAAGCCTAAAAAGAAAATCTGTGGGCGGCCCATATATTTGACAATTTTGAGACTCCCGATCTACATGTACAGTATAAAATGTTTCTGCTAGGTCTTATGCTCATGTCTCAATTTACAGGTTTTAGCTAGAAACACAATGCGCCACCTGCTGTGTGACCTGTTGTATTGTAGGAACTTTTGGTATTGCAGAGAGTCACAAGATTGGATATTGTGTTGAAATTAGTTTGGTCATGTGTTGAGATAAATGAACAGTTAAGTGTGGACACATCTGTTACAGCTGGTATTCTGCTGCACATATTGTTAGGGCCCATTCACAAGGCATTTTTTGCCAGCAGAATTTCGGTGCCGACACCCCCGCCCAGATTTTTTCTGCGGCCGTGTGATTTCTGTCTCCCATTACAGCAGTAGCCACGCTGAGAACTGACATGTACCCTCTTGAAACTCTCACTCCACAATCTTCAGCGCAGCATCCCATTGAAATGAATGGGAGACAGAAACCACATAGCTGCTGGTGAAATTTCAGCGCGGGTGTTTGTGACAAAATTCCGTTGGCATAAAACACATGGTGCATGGGACCTAAGTTTCTCCATAGTGCTATATATTAGCATGAAATCATTTCCACGTTTAGAATGAGTATTTCCAATAAAAAACTTTTTATTAGGGAATTATGATGCACTCCAAAAAAGTGTAACTTTAAATGAAGAGATATTTATATATATTAGGTTCATAGCAACTGAATATTAGCAAGTTACTAAAGCCTGTTGTGGTCACTTCATTACTATAACAGAAAAAATATATATATTTTTGTCACATTAAAATTGTGTCGACCATATTCTTCTGGAAAATCAACAACATTTTTTATTTCTATTACTTTAGTACAATGTTAATAAAAATTTCAGCTGCCTATTGTCACCACTAGGGGACCTATCTGTATGAAGAACCTATTCAGGTCAATAGAAGCAATACAGAACTGTATACACATTAGCCTTTTAATGCTAACAGAAGGCAGACAAGAGTTGTGAAGTAGCACAATGTACTAAAGAAAAGAAACATCACAGCCATATTATGTTTATCAGGAAAACATAAATGTCAATATATACATTTATTACATTATTATAAATGGTGTCAATTGTTATTGCTTTTCTCTTTTGTTTTAGTCCCATGGTTTCCAAAAACCATTCAAGACCTTGACAAGTTTGCAAATCAGATCTTGAGCTATGGAGCGGAACTTGATGCAGATCATCCTGTAAGAATGCGTTCCTATTTGTTTATTATAGTCACTGCTATTTGTTTTACTGTCCTGTCTCAGAGTGAGTGACGTGAAAATTATGCAGGCAGATATTACAAGGATTAGTCTTTTATAGAATTGAGCAAATTTCAGAATTTGTCATGAATTTAAAAAAAAATTCAGATTCTAACAAACTTGATTTTTTTTTAGATTTGTTTTAGCCGAATCAAAGAGAGAAAAAAACTGCCAATGCATAATGTTCCCCTGGGATAGAGACATGCAAATCTATTTTCTTCCAAATGGAAAGAGTATTGTGCACCAACAGGTGTAAAATAACTATCCAAAAGCAATGTATAATGTAGATAATAGCCAATCTAGCATCTCATCTGCACACAGCTTTCTAGATGATTACCTTTTCTTTCACACGGGCGAGATTTCCACGCGGGTGCAATGCGTGAGGTGAACGCATTGCACCCGCACTGAATCCAGACCCATTCATTCTATGGGGGCTGTGCACATGAGCGGTGATTTTCACGCATCACTTGTACGTTGCGTGAAAATCGCAGCATGCTTCTCTTTGTGCGTTTTTCACGTAACGCAGGCCCCATAGAAGAGAATGGGGTTGCGTGAAAATCGCAAGCATCCGCAAGCCAGTGCGGATGCGGTGCGATTTTCACACACGGTTGCTAGATGACGATCGGGGTGGGGACCCGATCATTATTATTTCCCCTTATAACATGGTTATAAGGGAAAATAATAGCATTCTGAGTACAGAATGCATAGTACAATAGGGCTGGAGGGGTTAAAAAAAATAAAAATAATTTAACTCACCTTAATCCACTTGTTCGCGCAGCCGGCATCTCTTCTGTCTTGTTCTGTGAGGAATAGGACCTTTGATGATGTCACTACGTTCATCACATGGTCCGTCACATGATCCATCACCATGGTGATGGATCATGTGACTGGCCATGTGTTGAGCGTAGTGACGTCATCAAAGGTCATTTTCCTCACAGATGAAGACAGAAGAGATGCCGGCTGCGCGAACAAGTGGATTAAGGTGAGTTAAATGATTTTTTATTCTTTTTTAACCCCTCCAGCCCTATTTTACTATGCATTCTGTATTCAGAATGCTATTATTTTCCCTTATAACCATGGCTCAGTAGAGGCTGTCCTCTTTTTTTTTTTTTATAAAAAAAATCTGTTCTTACCAGTTTAATCTCTGTTTTGTCCCCTATCAGGGGCCGGTGTATGGAATAGATTTTAGGAACCGGGAAATGGAAAAAGATGGTTGGTCGGACCTCTTACTTCCAATTTGGGGCACTGCGCGTGCGCCGTGCAATGTACTGTGCCACCCTATATGAGTGGTGTGTTAAGTAGTACTATTCCTATCAGTTTAATCCCTGTTACGTCCCCTATCAGGGGCCGGTGTATGGAATAGATTTTAGGAACCGGGAGATGGAAAAAGATGGTTGGTTGGTCCTCTTACTTCCAATTTGGGGCACTGCGCGTGCGCCGTGCAATGTACTTTGCCACGCTATATGAGTGGTGTGTTAAGTAGTGCTATTCTTATCAGTTTAATCCCTGTTACGTCCCCTATCAGGGGACGTGTATCGAATAGATTTTAGACAACCGCAAAGAGTTGTCAATAGTTGACACACTCATGACATAAATTTTATTCCTCTATGCGTCAATCTTGGTGTAGTGATGACTGTGCTCGTACGCACGTTTGGAAGATTGCAGGCGATGGGGTTTTTTCAAAGCCTATGGTCATGCTGAGGTAGTTCAGTGACAGTTAAGTGACCCAGAAAACAATGATTCTGCAGTGTAGGCCCATTGTTGGCCTAGTAGGCTTTAAAGGGTTTCTATCACTTCGTATGACATAATTAGCTGTCAGACACTAGCGATCCGCTAGTGTCTGCTCTGGCCAACCATCCTAATATAACAGCTTTTGGGGCAGCCGTTTTGCTAAAAAAAGAACTTTTATAAATATGCTAATGAGCCTCTAGGTGCTATGTGGGCGTCATTAGCACCTAGAGGCTCCGTCTACCTTCATAAACAGCCACCGCCCAGCGCGTCCCTCCAGCCCGCCCATCTCCTGCTGAATGCGATCCTCCGTGTGACACAGCAGACGAATTCTCGCGCATGCGCCGTGCACGGCTGTATTCGGCGCATGCGCAGTGAATGTCTGACCGCTTCCCTGCTCAGACATATCCACTGCGCCTGCGCCGATGACGTCTTAGTGCTCCAAGGAACAGGCGTAGTGGAGATTTTTTGCCCCTTTTTTAGTTAGTTGTTTTTTTTTTTCTGTTAGTTTTAGGTTGAGTTCGTGAACACCCGAGCCCCCACACACACGCACACAAAATAAAGAGTTACACACACGCGCATATACACGCAGACACACACTCCCCTATGGCCCGCCGGATGTTCTCGGCCGAGGAGGCATACGCCCAGCTTGCCTCCGACTCCGAGAGTCCCAGTGAGGACGAGGATGATCCCACTTTCCTGTTGTCATCCGCGTCCTCCTCATCATCTAGCGATGATGATGAGCCCCCAAGGCGGCGGAGACGCCACCAGGCGGAGCAAGGGGACCGCCATGTTAGGGACCCTGTGGCCCAGCCTAGTACAAGCAGCTCTGGGGCTCGTACTGGTTTCCCGGCCCACCAGTTAAATCCACCGGAGCACCCTGCCGGTGAACTTGTCTGGTGTAGCCCAGAGCGATACGAGCCCGTGATTCCTGATTTTGTAGGCCAATCAGGAATCCAGATTTCCACAGTGGGCTACACTGAATATGACTTTTTTCGTCATTTTTTCAGTGACCCACTGGAAAATCTGATGGTGGAGCAGACGAATCTGTACGCCCAACAGTTCGTCGCTCAACACCCGGGCTCCTTTTTGGCCAGGCCCGGTGGCTTTACGCCGGTCAGTGCAGCCGAAATGAGGACATTTTGGGGCCTCGTGCTGCATATGGGCCTGGTCAAGAAACCCAGTGTCAGGCTGTACTGGAGTGGGGACGTCCATATACCAGACCCCACTTTACAGTACGGCCATGACACGCTCCCGGTTTGAGGCCATCCGGAAATGTCTGCATTATTCCGATAATGCAGCATGTCCACACCCGAGGGATCCTGCCCATGACCGTCTGTATAAGAGACGGCCGGTCATCGATCACTTTGGGGCCAAATTCATGGAGGCCTATGTACCTGGAAGGGAGGGTCGCAGTTGTTGAGGCTCTCATTGCGTTCAAGGGGGAGACTCATTTTCCTTCCGCCAGTATGTGCCCTCCAAGCGGGCGAGGTATGGCGTAAAGCTATACAAAACTTGTGAGAGTACCTCAGGGTACACTTACAAATTTCGTATATACGAGGGGCGAGATTCCCGGATTCAAACCACCAGAATGTCCCCCCTCTCTGGGTGTTAGCGGGAAACTTGTGTGTGGACCTTATGTATCCACTGCTGGATAAGGGTTACCACCTGTACGTGGATAACTTTTATACCAGTATCCCCTTGTTCCAGTCCCTTGCCGCCAGATCCACGTTCGCTTGTGGGACCGTGCGGAAAAATCAACGCGGCCTTCCTGCCCTCCCCCTCCAGGTACCTATCCCAGGGGTGAGACCCGTGCCCTTACACTGGAAACCTGTTGCTGGTCAGGTATAAGGACAAGAGGGATGTCCTTATGCTGTCCACAATTCATGGTAACGGCATCACCCCTGTCCCTGTGTGCGAGGTACCGCGGCAACGGTCCTCAAGCCCGATTGTATCGTCGCCTACAATCGGTATATGGGAGGAGTTGATCTCTCGGATCAAGTCCTCAAGCCATATAACGCCATGCGCAAAACCCGGACATGGTACAAAAAAGTTGCGGTCTACTTGGTGCAGGTTGCCATGTACAACTCTTTTGTACTATCCCGAAGCGCTGCAGCACAGGGACATTTCTTCCAGTTCTATGAGGCAGTCCTCAAGGCCCTGATCTTTTCGGACCGGAAAGAGCAGGCCGGAGTACCTCGGGAACAGTAGGGGTGCCCGGATCGTCCCCTGGCCAACACTTTCCAGGTGTGGTCCCCATGACTGGAAAGAAGGGACGAACCCAAAAAAGTGCAGAGTGTGTCACAGGAGGGGGATACGGAAGTGACACCACTACACAATGTGACACGTGCCCGATCATCCGGGCCTCTGCATTATTGGTTGCTTCAGGGAGTATCACACTTCCATGGAGTACTAAATTTAGATCCCAATTTAGCACTGACATCGGAAAAAAAAACTGGTCTCAGACTTGGAGGACACCAAAAAAATGAAATAATTTATTAAAAAGTAGACATATTAGGTATTGCCGTGTCGGTAATATCTCCTCTATAAAAAATACCCCATGACCTAACCCCCTAGATTAACACGGTCCAAGGAAAAAAAAAAAAAAGGTGCAAAAAAAGATTTTTTTTGTCACCTTAAATAACAAAAAAGTTTAATAGCAAGCGATCATAAAGTCATATAGCCCCCAAAATAGTGCCAATAAAACCGTCCGCTCGTCCCGCAAAAAATGAGCCCCCACATAAGATAATCAGATAAAAAAAAAATAATAAATGACACCTAGACTTTAGAGATACAAAATATTTTTTTTTGTATCAATAAGGATAATATAGTCTAAAACCTAAATAAATGTAAAGAAAAGTAGACTTATTAGGTATCGCCGCGTTCGTAAGAATCTCCTCGATAAAAATACCCCATGATCCAACCCCCCAGATTAACACGGTCAAAAAAAAAAAGGGCAAAAAACTATTATTTTTTGTCACCAAACATAACAAAAAAATTTAATAGCAAGCGATAAAAAAGTCATATAGCCCCCAAAATAGTGCCAATAAAACCGTCCGCTCGTCCCGCAAAAAATGAGCCGACACATAAGATAATCGGATAAAAAATAAATAAAAAAATGACACCTAGACTTTAGAGATCCAAAAATTTTATTTTTGTATCAAAAAGGATAATATAGTCAAAAACCTAAATAATTATAAAAAAAAGTAGACTTATTAGGTATCGCCACGTCCGTAAGAATCTCCTCTATAAAAATATCCCATGACCTAACCCCCCAGATTAACACGGTTAAAAAAACAAAAAAAAACGGTGCCAAAAAAAGCAATTTTTGGCACTTTTCCATTTCAATCCGTTTTTTCCGGTAACAAAACAAGGGTTAACAACCAAACAAAAGGTAATATTTATTACCCTGATACTGCAGTTTACAGAAATGCCACATTTGTGGTCGTAAACTGCTGTATCAGTAAAAGGGAGGCCGCAAAAGGAAAGGACCGAATGGTTTCTGGAAGGCCGATTTTGATGGCCTTTTTTATTGACACCATGTCCCTTTTGAAGCCCCCCTGATGCCCCCCTAGAGTAAAAACTCCCTAAAAGTGACCCCATCTAAGAAACGAAACCCCTCAAGGTATTCAAAACTGATTATACAAACTTTATTAACCCTTTAGGTGTTCCTCAACAGTTAATGGCAAATGGAGATGAAATTTCAGAATTTCAATTTTTGGTAACCTTGCCTCACAAAAATGTAATATAGAGCAACCAAAAATCATATGTACCCTAAAAATAGTCCCCCAAAAAATGCCACCTTATCCCCTAGTTTCCAAAATGGGGTCACTTTTAGGGAGTTTCGACTCCAGGGGTGCATCAGGGGGGTTGAAACAGGACACGGTGTAAATAAGCCGGTCCATAAAAATCAGCCCTCCAAAAACCAAATGGCGCACCTTTCACTCTACGCCCCACTGTGTGGCCGTACAGTAGTTTACGGCCACATATTGGGTGTTTCTGTAAACGGCAGAGTCAGGGCAATAAAGATACAGTCTTGTTTGGCTGTTAACCCTTGCTTTGTTAGTGGAAAAAATGGGTTAAAATGGAAAATTTGGCAAAAAAATGAAATTTTCAAATTTTATCTCCATTTGCCACTTACTCTTGTGCAACACCTAAAGGGTTAACGACGAAAGTAAAATCAGTTTTGAATACCTTGAGGGGTGTACTTTCTTAGATGGGGTCACTTTTAGGGAGTTTCTACTCCAGGGGGGCATCAGGGGGGTTGAAACAGGACACGGTGTAAATAAACCGGTCCATAGAAATCAGCCCTCCAAAAACCAAACGGCGCACCTTTCACTCTACGCCCCGCTGTGTGGCCGTACAGTAGTTTACGGCCACATATTGGGTGTTTCTGTAAACGGCAGAGTCAGGGCAATAAAGATACAGTCTTGTTTGGCTGTTAACCCTTGCTTTGTTAGTGGAAAAAATGGGTTAAATGGAAAATTTGGCAAAAAAAATGAAATTTTCAAATTTCATCCCCATTTGCCAATAACTCTTGTGCAACACCTAAAGGGTTAAACGACGTATGTAAAATCAGTTTTGAATACCTTGAGGGGTTGTACTTTCTTAGATGGGTGTCACATTTAGGGAGTTTCTACTCCAGGGGGGCATCAGGGGGGTTGAAACAGGCACGGTGTAAATAAACCGGTCCATAAAATCAGCCCTCCAAAAACCAAACGGCGCACCATTCACTCTACGCCCCGCTGTGTGGCCGTACAGTAGTTTACGGCCACATATTGGGTGTTTCAGTAAACGGCAGAGTCAGGGCAATAAAGATACAGTCTTGTTTGGCTGTTAACCTTGCTTTGTTAGTGGAAAAAATGGGTTAAAATGGAAAATTTGGCAAAAAAATGAAATTTTCAAATTTCATCCCCATTTGCCAATAACTCTTGTGCAACACCTAAAGGGTTAACGACGTATGTAAAATCAGTTTGAATACCTTGAGGGGTGTACTTTCTTAGATGGGGTCACTTTTAGGGAGTTTCTACTCCAGGGGGGCATCAGGGGGTTGAAACAGGACACGGTGTAAAAAACCGGTCCATAAAAATCAGCCCTCCAAAAACCAAACGGCGCACCTTCACTCTACGCCCCGCTGTGTGGCCGTACAGTAGTTTACGGCCACATATTGGGTGTTTCTGTAAACGGCAGAGTCAGGGCAAAAAAAGATACAGTCTTGTTTGGCTGTTAACCCTTGCTTTGTTAGTGGAAAAAATGGGTTAAAATGGAAAATTTAAATAAATGAAATTCTCAAATTTCATCCCCATTGCAAATAACTCTTGTGCAACACCTAAAGGGTTAACAACGTATGTAAAATCAGTTTTGAATACCTTGAGGGGTGTAGTTTCTTAGATGGGGTCATTTTTGGGTGGTTTCTATTATGTAAGCCTTGCAAAGTGACTTGAGACCTGAACTGGTCCCTAAAAATTGAGTTTTTGTAAATTTCTGAAAAATTTCAAGATTTGCTTCTAAACTTCTAAGGCCTCCTGCACACGGACGTTTTTTTTTTCCCGTTTACTGGCCGTTTTTTGCGTTCAGTATACGGTCCGTATACGGAACCATTCATTTCAATGGTTCCGCAAAAAAAACGTAATGTACTCCGTATGCATTCCGTTTCCGTATTTCCGTTTTTCCGTTCCGTTTTAACATAGAACATGTCCTATTATTGCCCGCAAATCACAGTCCGTGGCTCCATTCAAGTCAATGGGTCCGCAAAAAAACGGAACACATACGGAAATGCATCCGTATGTCTTCCGTTTCCGTTCCGTTTTTTGCTGAACCATCTATTGAAAATGTTATGCCCAGCCCAATTTTATCTATGTAATTACTGTATACTGTATATGCCATACGGAAAAACGGAACGGAAAAACGGAACAGAAACGGAAACACAACGGAAGCAAAAAACGGAACAACGGATCCGTGAAAAACGGATCGCAAAACACTGAAAAAGCCATACGGTCGTGTGCAATAGGCCTAAGCCTTATAACATCCCCAAAAAATAAAATATCATTCCCAAAACAATTCAAACATGAAGTAGACATATGGGGAATGTAAAGTCATCACAATTTTTGGGGGTATTACTATGTATTACAGAAGTAGAGAAACTGAAACTTTGAAATTTGCAAATTTTTTCCAAATTTTTGTTAAATTAGTATTTTTGGTGCAAAAAAAATAATTTTTTGACTTCATTTTACCAGTGTCATGAAGTACAATATGTGACGAGAAAACAATCTCAGAACGGCCTGGATAAGTCAAAGCGTTTTAAAGTTATCAGCACTTAAAGTGACTCTGGTCAGATTTGCAAAAAATGGCCTGGTCCTAAGGTGTAAAAAGGCTGTGTCCTTAAGGGGTTAATGATCACCTTAGATGATCACAAAGAAAATTCATGTTTTTTCTATGCAAAATTATCCAGCCGATCGGTTTTGGTCTGTTCACAATGAAGCAACGACCTTATCATCTGGGGTGTGCCAACATTACCAACACACTCATAGAGGTGATCGCTTCATTGTGATACGCAAGCCCCTTCACCACAACAAGTTAACGATCACGAAGGGGAATTGACAAATGTATGTGCCTTTTTTTTTGTTTTGTTTTTGCAGCCACAGTGCAGCATCAGAGGCCAGAAAAATTAGGCATGTACACATGCCTGAAAAATTTGGTATTGTTGCAGTCGCTGCTGTAGCGATGTTTTCCAGACAGAAAGTGCACTAAAACATTGCGGCTTGTACCCTAGTTGGTGGCGGATAAGTCACACAAGTCATCCGGCAGTCAGAGATTAAATACAGCAGCGTGTGGACCATTTTTAGCCCAAGGCATCTCATCAGGCCTTTTTTAGTCAAATGCATCCCTCACTGTCAGTCCCTTTGGGATCCATGCCTCATTCATCTTAATAAAGGTGAGGTAATCTAGACTTTTTTGACCTAGGCGACTTCTCTTCTCAGTGACAATACCTCCTGCTGCGCTGAAGGTCCTTTCTGACAGGACACTTGAAGCGGGGCAGGCCAGAAGTTCTATCGCAAATTGGGATAGCTCAGGCCACAGGTCAAGCCTGCACACCCAGTAGTCAAGGGGTTTATCGCTCCTCAGAGTGACGATATCTGCAGTTAAGGCGAGGTAGTCTGCTACCTGTCGGTCGAGTCGTTCTCTGAGGGTGGACCCCGAAGGGCTGTGGCGATGCGTAGGACTTAAAAAGCTCTGCATGTCCTCCATCAACAACACGTCTGTAAAGCGTCCTGTCCTTGCCGGCGTGGTCGTGGTAGGAGGAGGATTACTTTCACCTCTTCCCCTGTTAGATTCCCGTTGTGCTGTGACATCACCCTTATTACGCTGTGCAAAGCATACTTTTTTACTTGTTTGGAACTGCTGCATCGTTTCCGACTTCCGGTAATTCGGTAACATTTCAGCCACTTTCTGCCTATACCGGGGGTCTAGTAGCGTGGCCACCCAGTACAGGTCGTTCTCCTTCAGCCTTTTTATATGAGGGTCCCTCAACAGGCATCACAGCATGAAAGACCCCATTTGCACAAGGTTGGATGCCGAGCTACTCATGTCCCGTTCCTCATCCTCACTGATCTCATTGAAGGTCTGTTCTTCCCCCCAGCCACGTACAACACCACAGGTACCAGATAGGTGACAACGAGCACCCTGGGATGACTGCTGTGGTTGGTCTTCCTCCTCCTCAAAGCCACATTCCTCCTCTGACTCCTCTTCCTCAGACTCCTCTTCCAGCGTTGCCGCAGGTCCAGCAAGCAATGATGATAAGGCTGTTTCTGGTGGTGATGGTGACAACAACTCTTCCTCTTCCTCTTCTCACTCATCTACGGCCTGATCCAGCACTCTTCGCAGGGCATGCTCCAGGAAGAAAACAAATGGGATGATGTCGCTGATGGTGCCTTTGGTGCGACTGACTAGGTTTGTCACCTCCTCAAAAGGACGCATGAGCCTACAGGCATTTCGCATGAGCGTCCAGTAACGTAGCAAAAAAATACCCAGCTCTGCAGAGGCTGTCCTAGCACCCTGGTCATACAAATACTCGTTGACGGCTTTTTCTTGTTGTAGCAGGCGGTCGAACATTAGGAGTGTTGAATTCCAACGTGTCGGGCTGTCGCAAATCAAGCGCCTCACTGGCATGTTGTTTCACCGCTGAATATCGGAAAAGTGCGCCATAGCCGTGTATGAACGCTTGAAATGGCCACACACCTTCCAGGCCTGCTTGAGGACGTCCTGTAAGCCTGGGTACTTATGCACAAAGCATTGTACGATCAGATTCAACACATGTGCCATGCACGGCACATGTGTCAACTTGCCCAAATTCAATGCCGCCAATAAATTGCTTCCGTTGTCACACACCACTTTGCCGATCTCCAGTTGGTGCGGGGTCAGCCACTGATCCACCTGTGCGTTCAGGGGGGGAACCGGAGTGTGCTGGTCCGGTGTGACTCTCTGCTTTCAGGCAAGTCAACCCCAAGACGGCGTGACACTGTCATATCCGGGATGTGGAACAGCCCCTGGGGAGCTGGGGAGTGCAATTGATGTGGAGCAAGATGCAGCAGCAAAAGAGGACTCAGCCGAGGAGGTTAGCGAAGAGGATGGAGTAGGAGAGTAGAGGAGGTGGCAGCAGGCCTGCCTGCAAGTCTTGGCGGTGTCAACCAACTCCTCTGCAGAGCCACGCATTCCATGCTTGGCAGCCGTCAGCAGGTTTACCAAATGCACAGTGTAACTTGATATACCTGCCCTGACAGTGCTTTGCAGACCAGGTATCAGTGGTCAGATGGACCCTTGCCCCAACACTGTGTGCCAGACATGCCATGACTTCCTTTTACACAATAGAGTACAGGTTGAGGAATGCCTTTTGTGAAAAAATAATTTGGCCGGGTACCTTCCACTGTGGTGTCCCAATAGCTACAAATTTTTTGAAGGCCTCAGACTCCACCAGCTTGTATGGTAAAAGCTGGCGGGCTAAGAGTTCCGACAAGCCAGCTGTCAGACGCCGGGCAAGGGGGTGACTCTGTGACATTGGCTTCTTACGCTCAAAAATTTCCTTGACAGACACCTGACTGTGGGCAGATGAGCAGGAACTGCTGAAGGTGAGAGGCGGAGTGGCGGGTGGTTGAGAGGGGGCAAGGAGGACAGCAGTGGTTGACGTGGCTGAAGATGCTGGACCAGGAGGAGGATGGTGGCTTTAAGTTTCTGTGCTGCTTGTACTCATCATGTGTTGATCCCATAGGCGTTTGTGATGTGAGATCATGTGCCTTCACAAAGCAGTTGTACCTAGGTGGTTGTTGGACTTCCCACGACTCAGTTTCTTTTGGCACAGGTTGCAAATGGCATCGCTGTTATCAGAGGCAGACACACAAAAAAAATGCCACACTGCTGAGCTTTACAATGACGGCATTCTGGTGGTGGCAACAACATGCGTTGATTGGCGTGCTGTCTGGCTGACCCCGAGTGCCGATACATGCTGTCTGACTGTGCCACTAGCTCCTTGCGACGACCTCCCCCTGCTTCCAACTCGTCTCCTCCTCCTTTCTGTCTCCCCATCTGAACTTTCCCCCTGTTCTTCTCTTCGAGCGGGCAACCACGTGACATCCACGGACACATCGTCATCATCAACCGCTTCACTTGTATCTGACAACTCAGCAAAGGAAGCAGCAGCGGGTACAACATCATCATCATCACACCGTACGTCCATGTGTGTAATGCTGAGACATATCCCTGTTATCTACATCCTCTGGCAATAATGGTTGCGCATCACTCATTTCTTCCAACTGATGTGTAAATAACTCCTCTGACAGATAAAGTGAAGCGGCTGTGGTGCTAGTGTTGGTGGTGGCGGCAGGTGGGCGAGTGGTAACTTGAGAGGTGCCCAAAGCTGAGCTGCAGGAGGATGGTGCGTCAAGGTTCCGAGCGGAAGCTGTAGAAGATTGGGTGTCCTATGTTAGCCAGTCAACTATGTCCTCAGAACTTTTCGAGTTCAGGGTACGTGGCCTCTGAACACTGGGCATTATTCTAGGGCCAAAGGAAATCACAGCACCACGACCACGACAGCCCCTGCGGGGTGGCCTGCCTCTGCCTGTAATTTTTTTTTTTAGATTAGTGGTACTATGCGTGCAAGGTACTGTGCCACCCAATATGAGTGGGGGGCAGTGGGCACAGTACAGTCTGTGGGCCTGACACACACTGGCAGGCAACTGCAATTATATTACAGAGAAAAAATTTAATGACTTTTTAATCTGCAAGGTACTGTGCCACCCGATATGAGTGGTGGGCAGTGGGCACAGTACAGTCTGTGGGCCTGACACTCACTGGCAGGCAACTGCAATTATATTACAGAGAAAAAATTAAATGACTTTTTTAACTGCAAGGTACTGTGCCACCCGATATGAGTGGTGGGCAGTGGGCACAGTACAGTCAGAGGGCCTGACACACACTGGCAGGCAACTGCAAATTATATTACAGAGAAAAAATTAAATGACTTTTTTACCTGCAAGGTACTGTGCCACCCGATATGAGTGGTGGGCAGTGGGCACAGTACAGTCTGTGGGCCTGACACTCACAGGCAGGCAACTGCAATTATATTACAGAAAAAAAATTAAATGACTTTTTTATCTGCAAGGTACTGTGCCACCTGATATGAGTGGTGGGCACTGGCAGTGGGCACAGTACAGTCAGTGGGCCTGACACACACTGGCAGGCAACTGCAATTATATTACAGAGAAAAAATTCAATGACTTTTTTATCTGCAAGGTACTGTGCACCCAATATGAGTGGTGGGCAGCTTGCAGTGGGCCACAGTACAGTCTGTGGGCCTGACACACTCTGGCAGGCAACTGCTATTTATTACAGAGAAAAAATTTTAAGACTTTTTTTATCTGCAAGGTACTGTGCCACTGATATGAGTGGTGGGCAGTGGGCACAGTACAGTCTGTGG
Organism: Bufo bufo; assembly: GCF_905171765.1. Taxonomy (NCBI): domain Eukaryota; kingdom Metazoa; phylum Chordata; class Amphibia; order Anura; family Bufonidae; genus Bufo; species Bufo bufo. The sequence goes on along the minus strand of NC_053389.1, from coordinate 442,437,556 downwards.
GCCTGACACTCACTAGCAGGCAACTGCAATTATTTACATGAGAAAAATTAAATTACTTTTTTATCTGCAATGTACTTTGCCACCCGATATGAGTGGTGGGCACTGGCAGTGGGCACAGTACAGTCAGTGGGCCTGACACCACACTGGCAGGCAACTGCAATTAATATTACAGAGAAAAAATTAAATGACTTTTTTATCTGCAAGGTACTGTGCCACCCGTATGAGGGGTGTGCACACAGTACAGTCCGGTGGGGCCTATGGCCTCTCGCACACGGGCATGGCAACTGCAATATATATATATATATATATTATATATATATTATATATATATAAAAAAATAACAAAAAAGAAGACTTATGTACCAGCCCTAAAAAGGGTTTTTTGGGGTGCTGTCAGGACGCTGTCCTTACAGCAGATAAGTATTTGATGACTGGAGTGGAGCACAGAACACTGGCCTAGCTAACGATTTCCCTATTAAATTCAGCAGCAGCAGCACTCTCCCTGCTCTAACTAACACTGCAGCTTCAGAATGAATCTAAGATGATGCTGTCCTTGCTTTTGATAGGAGGTGGGGAGGGTCTGGAAGGAGGGTCTGCTGCTGATTGGCTGGAATGTGTCTGCTGACTGTGAGGTACAGGGTCAAAGTTTGCCAATGATGACGTATAGGGGGCGGTCCGAACATCGCATATGTTCGCCCGCCGCAGCGAACGCGAACAAGCGATGATCGCCGGCGAATTGTTCGGGACATCTCTAATACTAGGTACTCTCCATAATGTGCAAGAGTATCCCCACAGACCCCAACCATGGCCTCTCAGCTAGTGAAGTGAATTTTTGCTGCTCTCCTCTGATAAAGGGTAATCACCCAGAAAGAGCAGTGTACAGATGTGATGCCGGCCTGGCTATTATCTAAATTGGGCTAAGTGTTGATTTTAGATAGCAACAATATAGTTGGTGAGTACTTTTCCTTTGGAAAGAACGAAAACTGATATACATGTTGATTTCTTAGGAGAAGTATTATGTATTGTCCTGGCCTACAGAATCCTATAAAGAATTCAGATTTTATTAAATTGACTTGCTCATCTCTAGACTGTGAGATTGCAACCACATGAATGTGGCCATGCATTGACCTCACATTGAGAATTACTGTACATGTACAGTACAGACCAAAAGTTTGGACACACCTTCTCATTCAAAGAGTTTTCTTTATTTTCATGACTATGAAGGCATCAAAACTATGAATTAACACATGTGGAATTATATACATAACAAACAAGTGTGAAACAACTGAAAATATGTAATATTCTAGGTTCTTCAAAGTAGCCACCTTTTGCTTTGATTACTGCTTTGCACACTCTTGGCATTCTCTTGATGAGCTTCAAGAGGTAGTCACCTGAAATGTCTTCCAACAGTCTTGAAGGAGTTCCCAGAGATGCTTAGCACTTGTTGGCCCTTTTGCCTTCACTCTGCGGTCCAGCTCACCCCAAACCATCTCGATTGGGTTCAAGTCCGGTGACTGTGGAGGCCAGGTCATCTGGCGCAGCACCCCATCACTCTCCTTCATGGTCAAATAGCCCTTACTTTCAAAGTTTTCCCAATTTTTCGGCAGACTGACTGACCTTCATTTCTTAAAGTAATGATGGCCACTCGTTTTTCTTTACTTAGCTGCTTTTTTCTTGCCATAATACAAATTCTAACAGTCTATTCAGTAGGACCATCAGCTGTGTATCCACCTGACTTCTCCTCAACGCAACTGATGGTCCCAACCCCATTTATAAGGCAAGAAATCCCACTTATTAAACCTGACAGGGCACACCTGTGAAGTGAAAACCATTTCAGGGGACTACCTCTTGAAGCTCATCAAGAGAATGCCAAGAGTGTGCAAAGCAGTAATCAAAGCAAAAGGTGGCTACTTTGAAGAACCTAGAATATGACATATTTTCAGTTGTTTCACACTTGTTTTTTATGTATATAATTCCACATGTGTTAATTCATAGTTTTGATGCCTTCAGTGTGAATCTACAATTTTCATAGTCATGAAAATAAAAAAAACTCTTTGAATGAGAAGGTGTGTCCAAACTTTTGGTCTGTACTGTACATGTACGGATAGCAGCTGAGGAATGTGATTTTTTTTAATGCTTCATAAATGCTGTTAAGAACAGCCCAGGAAGGATGGCTGCCCCCATAATCATGTTTAGGAAACAAAAAAATATGTAATCAGAAGATAAAAGCAGATTAGAAAAAAGGATATAGGCTGCTATCTGATTTTAACTGGCCGGTAAAATTTTTGGTGACACATTTCCTTTTATCCCCCAAGGATATTTTGTCCCCAAAACAAAGATCCAGAATGATTCTCTGTTGAGGAGCTTTCTGAAGCAATCATCCCCTATAAAATAGACACTTTTTGCTGCCCTTAAAAGAAAAATCTTTCTAACCAACAGATGCTTATTAACGTGTGTTTTTGAAGGTCCAGCTATGCATCCAATATAGGGGCAGATTTATCATAGCTTGGCGGCGTACAGGCTGCCAGATGCTGCCCCTGATTTATGACGAGGCGTATGCCTTGTCATAAAGTAGAAAAAGCATCCAGCAGTCCGTGTGCTTGAACTGAAATCTACACCAGCCCCAGAAATGCGTAGTTTTCAGTCTTCTGCCACCTCAGAACACTGGTGTAGAAGATGATAAATGCCACCACCCCAAACTCGCCCCGCCCCTTTTCAGGAAAATGGTGAGGCTTCTGCGGTAACGGCAGTGCCACTTCCACAAAAAATTTTGCACAAGTGCCGTTGAAAAAGTTGCAAACACACAGTTTGCCACTCAGCTTATCAACACTTATTAGGAAGAATACCTTATGGAATGTAGAAAATGGTGCAGAATGTCACTATGCCTTATAGTCATTTTACAAACATGTTGTTCAAAGGAAGGTGTCGCGCTGCCTCACTTGGCTGTGATTCTAGGGGCTTGATCAAGATAGGATACGACAGCTTTTTGGTGATGCCAAACAACGAGGTTCCACAGGAGGATAATCTCGGTCACAAAACCACCCCTCTGTAGATATAAAGGGAGAGGCACATAGTGAAGGTCCACCAATGTTTCCAATGGTAATAGCTTTTATTATACTCACAAAGGTATAAGATCAATAGGCATAAAACAGAATAAAATCTCTGTGGTTATAACACCGCTCGACCCAGGTTTCGCCACACCAGCTTCATCAGGAGCGGATGATACACCCACATATGGGTGTTCCTTTTATATGGGTGTCAAAATAACATTCAATCTTCTCCTATCCCCCTTCCATTATAAATCCACAGATTTTTTTTTTAACAATTAAAATCCACTTTTTTTCCCTTCCCTTTCCTTCTCCACAATCACAGAAAAATCCATATAAAAATAGAATAAATATTAAAAAAAAATTATTATCAATATAAAATAGCAATTTTTTAGTCACAATACTAATTCCTCTCATAATGTCTGAATAAAATTTGAACAAAATATATAATGATAATAAATCTTTCTCCACCTAAAATAACTTCATTTATCCAATACATCATAGTTCTTGTCTCAGATGATATATGATCAAACCATTATTCACAAGGAGCATTAACCCTCACAATTAATACCAGCAGTAAAAATTAGCAGTAAAAAAAAATGTAAAATTACTATTCCACCAAACAAGGTTTCAAATCTAGGTCGATGTTCAGACCATCCGACTGTAGAGACCGCATTCTGAAGATCCATTCCACCTCCCGGCGGTTAATTGCTGCCACCGGATCTCCTCCTCGCCAGTTCTGTTTGACCCTTTCTTTCCCCATGAACCACAACCCCTTAGGATTTTTTCCATGCATTTTTTTTAAAATGCAGGGACACGCTATGTGTCTCAAGCCTTTTTTTGATATTATTTATATGTTCTTGGATTTTTTCGTTTACGTTTTCTCAAGGTCCTCCCAATATAGATTAGTCCACATGGACACTTCAGGAGATATATAACCCCCATACATTCACAGGAGATTTCTCCTTTGATATTATAATTCTGACCATTTTTTAATTACACTTTTTGAACATTTCTCATCTTTTTGTCTTCAATGGTGCGGTTCTCTGCACGCAATGCAGAAGCCGCCCCATGTAAATTGGTTCTTACTCTACTTCCCAGCCTTCACTGGAATTTGGCTATGTACCAAAGTATCTCTTAAATTTGGTGCTTTCCTAAAGAGGAGTTCTGGTTTATCAGGGATAATATCCCCCATTATTGAAGAGATTACAAACAGATTGTGGCCAACCCCTTTATAGCATCCTTGCAGGAAACCTAATGCAGGTGTTTTTCTCACTACCATTACCATCCCAGGAGCAAGTATACAGAGCTGCATTCTGCATCAAAACTGGAAGATTTTTTTTTACTTTATTTTTTATCCAGAGGCATAGCTAAAGGGTTATGGGCCCTAGGGCAAGAGTTCAGCTTGTGCCCCCCCCCCTTCCCTCAGTGCTTTGTGGCAAGAGATGCACCTAGCCTTTATGCTGCTCTTGAAATGGCAACCCCCACGCCAAATTCTCAACCTAACCACTACTTCCCTCCAGCCCTACTTTTAGGCCAGACACAGAGGTGCAAATTGAATGTGTAATCAGTATAAGAAAATAGATTTCAGGAATCCAAGAGTTACACAGCATTATAAATTAGTATAAGGGCTCGTTCACATGAACATGTGATGCCCGTTGCCGTATTGCGGACTGCATTTGCGGATCCGCAATACACGGGCACCGTTCCGTGGCCATAGGTCCGCAAATCCGGAGATGCGGAACAGAAGAACGGAGCGGAACACTACGGAAGCACTACGGAGTGCTTTCTGGGATTCCATTCCGTGCTTCCGCACCACAAAAAGGTAGAACTTGCTCTATCTTTTTGTGGAACGGAAGGATCGCGGACCCATTCACGTGAATGGGTCTGCGATCCCCATGTGCCTGCTCCACGGACAGTGCCCCTGCATTGCGGACCTCAATTTGCGGTCCACAGAACGGGCACGGGCTTAACACGTTCGTGTGAACGAGCGCTAATGCTGTGAGATCCTGTCAGAGGAGCAGAAACCAGAAAGGGACCTCTCACTGACACATCTTCGAGTTTATTGCATTCAACTCGCTTGTGTGTGTCTGGTCTTAAAGACATACATGGAAAACATTACATATAGTGCTACAAAACATACAGGGTAATACAGTGCCACATATGTACCTCTTACATCCAGTGATGTCTCCTGTGATGTAGATGTTCTCATTCCTCCTATTCTCCATTCGGACCAGACCGCCATGATAATTATTTTTTCACCTTCTCTTGTCTCTCCAGAGTTTGACAATCAGACATCTTATTTTCCTACTTTTCGACCATCCTCCCACCTTCTGAACACCCCATACTGTGACCCCTGTGCTCCCCAATACTATACTGCAGAAACAGTCCCCCTGAAAATACTAGTACCACACAGATAGTGACTCCTTCAATATTTATTAACACACAGTACCCTAAAAATTAACTGTGCCCAGTAAATAGTGTCCCTGACACTATTAGTGTAAACATAATTGTCCCCCGAAATAAATGCGCTAAGCTAGTGCCCCCCACAGTAATAGAGCTCCCCAATGTCTCCAATATAAATAATTAGCAGTTAGTGTTATAGGGGTTGTCTCACTTCAGCAAATACATATCATTTATCGTGTAGAGAAAGGTAATTCAAGCCACTTACTAATGTATTGTGATTGTCCATAATGCTTCCTTTAGTATCTGGATTCAATTTTTCCATCACATTATACACTGCTCGTTTCCATGGTTACGGCCACCCTGCAATCCATCACTGGTGGTAGTGCTTGCACACTATAGGAGAAAGCAGTAGCCTATATGCGATCCCATGGTACTGGCCACCAGAGAGGCACGGCACTTTTTCCTATGGTGTGCAAGCACGACCACCAGTGATGGATTCCAGGGTGGTCGTAACCGTGGAAACAAGCAGTGTATAATGTGATGGAAAAATTTATCAAGCCAGCAAAGGAAGCAATATGAATAAAAATAATACATTAGTAAGTGCCTTGTATTAACTTGTTCTACATGATAAATGCCACTTGCTAAAATGAGACATCCCTTTTAACAGTGTCCCCAATAGTAATAGTGCCCCTACTAGTAATCATATTACCCATAGTCCTCCAGTAGTAATAATTCTCCTAATTATGTGTACCTGTAGAAAAATGCAGTACAAAATCCCCCCTTATAACATGTGCCAGTACAAAAAATACTCACTTATAATATGCGCCAGCACATAAAATACCCCTATAATGTACACCATTGCAAAGAATACCCCCTTATAATGTGCACAAGTACAAAAAATACCCCCTCATAATGTGTGGTAGTACAAAAAATACCCCCTTATAATGGTTGCCAGCACAAATATCCCCTTATAATAAGTGCCAGTGCGAAAAATTCCCCCTTATAATGTGCGCTAGTACAAAAAATACCTCCTTATATCGTGCACTAGTACACAAAATACCTCCTTATGATGTGCACCAGTACAAAAAATACCTCCTTATAATGTGCACCAGTACAAAAAATACCTCCTTATAATGTGCGCTAGTACAAAAAATACCCGCTTATAATGCATGTTAGTGCAAAAAATGCCACCTTATAATGTGTGCCAGTGCAAAAAATGCACCCTTATACTGTATACAAGGGCAAAAAATGCCCACTTATGTGTGCCAGTGCAAAAAATGCCCCCTTAAAATGTGTGCTAATACATAAAAGTCCCCTTGTGTGCCAGTACAAAAATGCCCTCTAGTAGAACCAGTGTCCCCATAGTGCCTCCCATAATTTATGCCAGTACAAGAACATGCCTCTTTATGTGTGCCACTACAAAATGCGTCTATTTAGTGCCCACAGTAGATGCCCCCATGGTGGCCCAACAGCATGGTGCAAAATAAAAAACAATAAAATAATTGGAGGACTGCCACTGACAAGGGGGTTCCTATGGGCTCCCCTGGCTTAGGGGCCCAGCTGCAGTTGCAACCGCTGCAACCACAAAAGCTACACCACTGTTTTAATCTGATTGAACTGGCAACTGGATCTGATGGCAAATGCGGTATTCTGTTATGTATATGTATTTTCGATCTGATAGCTTCCTTCATTTAAAATCTGGCCTTTTTTGCTTATTAAATTTTGATTTCATTTTGACACCATGGCACAAGCAGTATGCATAAGAGATTCAGAATACTCAGCTGTATTTTCCTCCATGTATTTTCTTCACAGTCTAACCCATTCCCCATAGAATATGACTATGACTAGAGATGAGCGAATTTCGTTTGGTGGCAAAAGCAGAATTGCGTTATGGATTCCGTCACCATAATAGAAGTCTATGGGCTGCATAACGGATCTGTCCCGTTTCCGTTATGCAGGAGAGGACTCCCCTGCATAACGGAAATGTGACGGATCCATTTTGCAGCCCATAGACTTCTGATAAGGATAAGCAAATTTAATCAAATTCATTTAGTTTAACTTTATCTAAATTTGCAAAGAAATAAAAATTAGGATAGAAGGAATAGGTCGGCCAACACATAATGCTCCTCTGGGGAAGAGATGTGCAAACCAGCTTTCCTTGCAAGAGGAAAAGAAAACTGAGCATCTCACTCTACCAGCTGTAATGTTGTCCATAGTCAGTGCCTTTTAAACAGACCGTCACCCCTTTTTACCCTCTGCAAGAAGTCTGGTCTTTGAAGATGGTGTCCGCACCAGGCTGTATCAGGCACCATAGGCACCAGGTTCTGCTGTCCAGACGCCAGTTGCTAATGTCTGTGGTCGGTGTTAATGTCAATCACAGACATTTAGCCCCTCATATGCCATGGCCAGTTGTGACCGCCGCATATTGGAGCACCACTGGTTAAGTCATCATTCATATAACCATATATATAGTACAGTATATTACAGTGGAAGCCCATATCAATACGCCATTACACACCTGCCCCAGTATACTGCATTTACAATTCATATGTGTCAGAGTGCTCTCATCTGCTCTGTTATTGCCATAGTCTGGGCTCAGGTGTTTTTTATGTAATATACTCATTGCTTGGGAAAGTTTTCATGTACAATGAAATAGACAGGGCACATTCAATGCTGAAAATGTTTCTATTGCTTTAAATGATTAGGTGTAATTATAGATAATTGGTCACTTGTCCTCTAGATGAATCCAATATGCATAAGGCATTGTATGCTCTGATTCATAAAGTTCTGAGTAATATTTTCAAAAGAGATATAAAAGAGACGCAGAAATAAACATTATTATACCCTTGTGTCATTTCCTCCTAATGACAAAGCACTTGTCCCTTTATAGTTCATTGACATACGCTATGAACTAAGCCTTTGTCCTGCTGAATATTAATAGGGCTTTATATCGCTATATGCAGTTCTTCTTGCGTCCTGCTTACAATGATTAAGTGTTGCCAATATTTTTCTCTGAAGTTTCTTATTATGATGACACCCTGAAAAAAAATACTTAATATAGACTTAAAGAGGTTGTCCGGCATAGAACCAACAGTGGCCGGACCATGTGCCCAAAGTAAAAACACACTATTCACCGGTTTATGGTCCTGCTGTTCAAGCTCCATATCTCTGTCCCCGTCTGTTGGGTCCCTGTCGCCCATATAACAGCTGAGGGCATTGATGGGTGGCAACAGTAATGGGACCTCACCACTTCCAGTCCAGCAGGGATTGAAAAAGCCAGGTGTGGTGCTGTATCGGCTTCTGCATATGAAGGCACCCTTAAAGTGTATACACATTACAATGTATATAGAGCCATAGGGGGACATTTTTTTAGATTAACATTTTCCATGCCAATCTCAAGCCCTTGCAATGCTAGAGGAAGCACCAAAGTGATGCAGAGGCTCTTCATCAGGCAGGCTGTGCAAAAGACTTAGGCCGCGTTTGCATCTGTGGCAGGAGGATCCGGCTTCCTGATCTGGCACAAATACCATCTGTCGGCTTGACCAAAAAATGCTGCAATAGTTTTTGTTTGGCCAAAACCCTGCATTTATGCAAGAGAGCAGCTGTATCAGTGCTGAATCCCATTATAGTCAACAGGGATCCGTTGGTGATCGGTGAAAAACCACACCACGTCCCCTTTTTCTCGTCGCTTTGGAATAGTAACGGGAGCGGGGAAAAGTCGCAAATTCTACCTCACAAATGGCATGCAACAAAATGTGTGACCTATTTACGCCACAAACATGGCATAAATGTGTTAGTAAATGTCCCCTAAAATATACAGGTGAAACTCGAAAAATTTGAATATCGTGCACAGTTCATTCGTGCCTAGAATATTGAAGCTTTTCACAATATTCTAATTTTAAGTTGCATTAATGCAATTCCTTTTAATTTGCATTACTGAAATAAATAGACTTTTGCACGATATTCACATTTTTCGAGTTTCACCTGTATGTATAACAGTTGAGTAAATTTGAAGATAAATTATGTTACTGATCGAAACTTACAGCCTGCATTATACTCAAAAACTTTATTCCGAATTTCCATATTCTTTTGGTTAATATTGGAAATAGTCTACAACTACAAGCTTGTTCCTCAGTCTACTTTCACAATAGCGTTTTGGCTTTCCATTTCCGAGATCCGTTCAGGGCTCTCACAAGCGGTCCAAAACGGATCAGTTTGCATTCTAATGCATTCTGAATGGAAAAGGATCCGCTCAGAAAGCATCAGTTTGCCTCCGTTCTGTCTCCATTCCGCTTTGGAGATGGACACCAAATCGCTGCTTGCAGTGTGTCCGTCTGACGAAACTGAGCAAAACGGATCCGTCCTGTCACACAATGTAAGTCAATGGGGACGGATCCGTTTTCTATGACACAATCTGGCACAATAGAAAACGGATCCGTCCCCCATTGAGTTTCAATGGTGTTCGAGATAATCCGTCCGTGTTAAAGATAATACAAACGGATCCGTTCTGAACAGATGCAGATGGTTTTGCTGTCCAACATAATGCATAAGGAAATGTCACAGGACTGGGATAGTGCACACACTGATGTTGCAAGATAATGAGAGAGATCGCTAACGCAATGTATTTGCCATTCAACAATCATGCACATATTGATGTCACATAACGGTGGTAAAGCACACAGTGATGACACTATATAGTGAAGTCACAGTAGAGGGAGGATGTAAAAAGTGATGTTGCAAAAGAAAGATGATTCGCACAGCAGGGTTTATATTTAGGGATGAGAGAACTTGTGTTTTTAAGTTCGGCGTACAAGGTTCGTGTTATCTAAGAGTTCCGTTATGGATTCTGCTACCATGGACAATAAGTTATGGTCCGTGGTAGTGAAATCCATAACAGAATTCTTAGATGACACAAACCCGAACCTTGTACGCTGAACTTGAAAATGCAAGTTCGCTGATCCCTATTTATACAGTATTTAGTCAAACACAGCAGCTTCTAGGTATGGTGTTTCTCTGATGTTTTCTATATAAGCTTCTCTTTGGAGTCCCAAAGTGCCAGAAAAAACACCTAGAACATGCTACATAAAAAAAAAACTTGGTAAAAGGATGCCAGAAAAAACACATATAGAAATTGTCAAAAAAAGAAAAACACTACCAAAATGCTTGTCAAAAATCATTAGTAGACTCGTTTACTCTTTATGACATGCTTTTTTGAAACGTTTAAAAAAGTGTGCCATAAAAGCCCCTACAAGCCTTTTTTCGTAGGACTGCAGAAACCTCATACTGTTTAATCTGTAGCTACATGTGAAATAAAATTCTATCATATGAACTCTAAAGTTTCATAAATGCATTTGTGTTTTTGTTGCTTTAGGGGTTCACCGATCCTGTTTATCGTGCCAGACGTAAAGAGTTTGCCGACATTGCATTTAATTACAAACAGTGAGTTTTCTTTGTCTTTGCCTGTTCTGGACATATGGCTTCATACCAATGATCAAAATGGTCCCCTGTTATGGTGATGAATTTTGCATTTTACCCAGAACAGAATGCAGGGGACAGTTGTTTCTTTACCTTCCACACACACATTCCATGGCTCTTGGGACAATCCCCCACCCTATTTATAGTATGTCCTCTGAAGAGGAGAATGTTGGACAGTTTCTTGCCACCTAGTACCAAAAGGTGAGGATCAAACCAGAGCTGGACCTTGTTTTTCAAAGGCCCAGATCAGCTGCATGCTGTCCCTCTATGGTGTATACGGTCTTGCATTTCACCTATTTCATTTGAATGGCGGATATCACCATTTGAATTCACATGTGAGTTTGCATGCAAAAAATGCACGATTAGTAACAATGTGAAGACTTGCACTGTGGCCATCCTCAATATGCATAACGGGTTGTTCATCCCTTGGGGGCTTTTTGAGTAGAACCCTCAATGTGACCAGACCTGCAAAGGGAATCATACTTATCTGATTCCCCGGGTCAACATTCAGTTTGACACAGGTCATGTGTCTTCTGCAGCTGATGACTGGCTGCAGTGGTGATGTACCCCTTATGCATCATGTCACTGGTTCACATGATGTATGGAGGACACATCACCACACCACACATCACTATGACAGCCAAAGATCGACAAGTGGCAGCTGTGTAAGGTGAAGCAAAAGTGCTGGAACCCAGCAGCAGGTTTACTTCCCTCCACAGGTGCAGCCACATTGGGGGGTCTGCTTGAAAGGCCCCTGTAAGGTTTGTATATTTATTGCAGAAAATACTGAATCTGCTCCATACATCTGAATGTGGATATTTCAGCAGCATGTGTATGGATTTTTACTAACATTCAAATGTATGGGATGGGTTTCTGCTGCCACAGAAATTTTCTGCCATATATGATATTTCTAAACTAATTGTTCTAAAGTGACACTTCAACCATGGCTTGTATTTGTTATATAGCATGAACATGTCAATCCTTGAATACTTTTCAATTTCATTGTTTATTTTCTATGTCAGGGGTAGGCAACCTCCTGCACTCCAGCTGTTGTGAAACTACAACTCCCAGCATGCATACTTGCTCTGGCTCTTCTCAGAACTCTCATAGAAAGGAATGGAGCATGCTGGAGTGCATGAGGTTGTTGATCCCTGTTCTAGGGTAGGGTGGATTTTGTAGTGGGGCCCAGAAGCTTCAATAACACCTAAACAAACACCAAAATAGTCTGAAATGAATACCTAATACTAAGTATTAATTACAATATGTTAGGCATTAATGAGCAAAGCTGCAATGTATGAACTCAGAATACCAAATAAGACACAGTACAAATAGCAGGTCTGTTCATTGCAGCTTGCCTATGATCCAGGTAGAAACGGCAACGTTTTTTTTTACACTATATGTTGAACACATATAATGGAATGACTGCTATTTTTTCCTTCTTTTTAGTGGTCAACCTATTCCATGGGTTACTTACACTGAGGAGGAGAAAAAGACTTGGGGCACAGTGTTCAAAGAGCTGAAATTGCTGTATCCCACACATGCTTGCTATGAACATAACCATATTTTTCCTCTGCTAGAAAAATATTGTGAATATAATGAAAATAATATTCCTCAGCTGGAAGATGTCTCCAATTTTCTTCAAAGTAGGTGCTAAGATAAAGTTATATATATATATATACACTGCCTGTCCAAAAAAAAAGTTGCCACCTAGATTTAACTAAGCAAATAGTTATGAGCCTCCTATTAAATAATTACTGCATGGGCGATTATCTTTCACATGGCAACAAGTTATTTAACCCCAACTGGTGCAATGAGTTGCTTCTCATTTCTTAAACAACCATGTTGAAAGACACATCTCATGGTCGTGGAAAAGATGTCAGTTTGAGAAGGGTCAAATCATTGGCATGCATCAAGCAGAGAAAACATCTAAGGAGATTGCAGAAACTACTAAAATGGAGTTAAGAACTGTCCAACGCATTATTAAAAACTGGAATGATAGTGGGGACCCATTGTATTCGAGGAAGAAATGTGGCGGGAAAAAAATCCTGAATGATCGTGATCGGCGATCACTTAAACGTTTGGTGAAATCAAATTGAAGAAAAACAACAGTAGAACTCAGGGCTATGTTTAATAGTGAAAGTGAGAGCATTTCCACACGCACAATGTGAAGGTAACTCAAGGGATTGGGACTGAACAGCTGTGTAGCCGTAAGAAAACCACTAATCAGTGAGACAAACCAGAAAAAAAGGCTTCAATTTGCTAGGGAGCATAAAGATTGGACTCTGGAGCAATGGAAGAAGGCGATGTGGTCTGATGAGTCCAGATTTACCCTGTTCCAGAGTAATGGGCGCATCAGGGTAAGAAGAGAGGCAGATGAAGTCTCATCATGCCTAGTGCCTACTGTACAAGCCTGTGGGGGCAGTGCTATGATCTGGGGTTGCTGCAGTTGGTCAGGTCTAGGTTCAGCAACAGTATGTGCTCCAAGAATGAGGTCAGATGATTATCTGAACATACTGAATGACCAGGTTATTCCATTAATGGATTTTTTCTTCCCTGATGGCACGGGCATATTCCAAGATGACAATGCCAGGATTCATCGGGCTTAAATTGTGAAAGAGTGGTTGAGGGAGCATGAGACATCATTTTCACACATGGTTTGGCCACCACAGAGTCCAGACCTTAACCCCATTGAGAATCTTTGGGATGTGCTGGAGAAGGCCTTGCACAGCAGTCAGACTCTACCATCATCAATGTAAGATCTTGGTGAAAAATGAATGCAACACTGGATGGAAATAAATCTTGTGACTTTGCAGAAGCTTATCGAAACAATGCCACAGCGAATGCGTGTCGTAATCAAAGCTAAAGGCGGTCCAACTAAATATTTTTGGTGGCGATTTTTTTTTAGGACGGGCAGTGTATAATTGCAAAATAATGGGGGGAAAACTGAGCTACTTTAGTGTGCAGGTGGTGCAGGAGCTCACATTGCATACAAAGTATTTACGGTAAGTACACCCACTTACACCTCATTAAGAATTTTGTACTTTACATATTGATATATGATTCAGTTGAATGACGGTGAGACTGTTCATTTACATATGAACCTTCATAAGTATTGATGAACCCTTCAATATTTGAAAGAGCAATAAGGTATGAAAATGGTTATCAAGCAGGTCAACTGTTTGACTCACATATATTTCTGCTACTGTATACTATACAGTGGCCTAACACAATACATAAGTCCCATGTGAAAGAATGAAGTAAAAAAAAGAAGTTATGCTGCATGGTATACTGTCCTGTACAGTTAAAAAAAAAATGGTATACTGAAGAATACCAGCTTGGCGGATGCCAAAAGGACACTTGCTTGGTGAAGCACTTGCTTAAAGTACTCTGTAAACACAATGTGAACATTGCCTTAACCAATGCAAAATGTATAGCTGACCAATTATGTCTATGGAGTACAACTTCTAACATCAGAGGTACAAAAACGAGTGCAGACAAAGGGGCAGCATCTACCTACAACAGAACATTTTCTAGCTTACCTAAGGGCTCATGCACACGGCTGTATGTATTTTGCGGTCCGCATACAGTGTGCATGAGCCCTAAGAAAAATTAGAGCCATAATCGAATTAGCCACTGCGCTAAAAATTTCTGTTTGCTCTAGTTTTAATACACGAGGCCCTATGGGGAAGCTTGATCAAAATCACTCTTGCCAACTTGTAATAATCATTTTTGGTGAGAAAATAATGTTTTTCTATGTAAAATCTACCCATGCTTAAAATGATTGTCCAGGGAATAAAAATAATTGGGAAAGTCTTCAGAGTGGGTTAGATAAAAAAAACAAGGCTTACTGGGTCCACACGGGTCTCTGTCTTTCAATCCCATCTTCACACGCAGGAAAAGCCTGCTCAGCCAATCACTGCAGGGCAAGTGCCTTCATTCACCGTCAGTGCCAGTAGAGGGGCTAAATAAACAGTGCCAGTAGACTATCCACATAAAGAATAGTGCAAGTAAAGTGTCCTGCATAAAAGGGTGCCAGGAAAGTACCCCTATACACAATAGATGCCAGCAAATTTTCCCATGTAAACAGTGTCAACAGAGACTCCATCCCTCTAAGAAACAGTGTACCAACTACCAACAACTTTTGAAGCAAATTTGCAAGCTTTGCAATGAGTCTGGGAGATCATCTTCATTTTGGGTTGATCCTGGGCAACCTGAAAGATTAGTCAAGTATGATCAAAATGGTGTTAAAGGGGAGTAGAGGAATCATTCATAGTAGCCATTAAAAATTCAGCTCTCGTTTGCCTGGAATTTTTCTAGCTTATTGTCTGGTGGGTTGCTTTCTGATTACGAATTACGGTAGTAGTTCTTTACATGTAACCAGACCTATTTGAATATATAATGAAATGGTCATGACCATGTTACACAATTTATTCTTGTATCTTCCGTAAAGCTTGTACTGGTTTTCGTTTACGTCCTGTTGCTGGTTTGCTGTCATCAAGAGATTTTCTGGCTGGCTTGGCATTCAGAGTTTTTCACTCAACTCAATATATTCGCCATTGGTCAAAACCGATGTATACACCTGAGCCGTGAGTGCATTTCTTATTCTTTTACTGCTTTGCTTTAGCTCTGTAATATGATGTTAAAGGGATTTCCAGGATTTTTATATTGATGGCCTATCCTAAGGATAGGCCATCAATATCAGGATGGCACAATGTAAGAAATCTGCCACCTGCACATGACATGTTGTCTGATTTTGCTCTACAGTGATATTTGCCATGAGCTTCTAGGACATGCACCCCTCTTTGCAGATCCAAGTTTTGCCCAATTTTCACAAGTAAGGACTACATATTAATGCACAGTAGATAGTTTAGGACAAAGTATGTAGTTCAGAATAACCTGATACTGAATTTGTTTCCAGGAGATCGGATTGGCATCACTTGGGGCACCAGATGAATACATTGAAAAGTTGGCTACGGTAAAACACTTTTTTTCTTATTACATCGACAATTTCTGTTTAAATCCTTTCTCTATTTGTTGCACAGCCTCCAACTCAATGCATAACACATCATTTATAATCTTGTCCCTAGACATATTCCTTCATTTCATTCAAAAGCTGCATTTTTTTATTTATTTTTTGAGGGAGGGGGTGTTTCATTTCATGCTTCCTGTTCCCTCAGTGTGAGGAACAGAAAACAAGCCTGTGTAGTATGAAGAGGCAGTGTATTACATAGCAGATAGAATACAGCTGCTTCAGTACACATGGTCTGAACGTCAAACATGGTCTGAATGTCGAGATGCCATGCAGAATACACTAAGGAAAAGCAGCAAGATAAACAAATATACATGCTGCATGGAAATTGTGATTCACCTTTAGGCCTACCATCAAAGATTTCGGGGCTCCATGCAGTCTGCATGTGTGACCACTACTGACAGTGAAAACTCTGCTGCCCTGATTGCCTCATAGTCTTCAGTTTTAAGTTTTAAAGGGAGTCTGTCACCTCCATATGGGCATATACAGCGCTTACATTGCCCTATAGCACACCCATACCTGAATGTTATGGTACCTTTGTCTTTACACTTGCAGAAGCTGGAAAAACGAACTTTGATTGATATGCAAATGAGCACTCGCAAGTGCCCAGGGGCGGCGTTCACTGTGTTGGTGCCCAGGCTGCCCTGCCTTTTTTCATTGTTCCCCCGCCCCAGCCTCTGCATATGCCCGCCCTCCTATTCCCTTGCGTCATCCTAAGGTCCGGCCAAGATCCCGCGACTGTGCACTACCTCGCCGGGCCGGAGCATGCGCACTGCGATGCCCATTGTTGGCACGGCATCGCTTTAACTACTGCGCATGCTCCAGTGAACGGCGCAAAACCAGTGGCAATGTGGCATTTGCCGACGCAAGCGCAGTAGTTAAAGCAATGCAATGCCCACAATGGGCATCACAGTGCGCATGCTCCGGCCCGGCGAGGCAGTGCACAGTCGCGGGAACTTGGCCGGACCTTAGGATGACGCAAGGGAATAGGAGGGAGGGCATCTGCAGAGGCTGGGGCGGAGGAACAATGAATAAAGGCAGGGCAGCCTGGGCACCAACACAGTGAACACCGCCCCTGGGCACTTGCGAGTGCTTATTTGCATATCAATCAAAGTTCGTTTTTCCAGCTTCTGCAAGTGTAAAGACAAAGGTACCATAACATTCATGTATAGATGTGCTATAGGGCAATGTAAGCGCTGTATATGGCCATATGGAGGTGACAGATTCCCTTTAATCTCCCCAGGGTACCATCTGCACAGAGTTTGTATGTTCTTCCTGTTTTAGTTTTTTTAGTTTTTTAGCAAAAGGCAAAAATACGGGTAGGTTGATTAGCGCCCTATGAAATTGACCCTAGCGTGTTGCGTATATCTAAAATATCGCAATGGGTGACTATACTGCAGATTGTGTTGAAGTTTAAGACCTAGGTATTTGCTGCTGCTGCTTTCTTGGAATAAAATACTTTCTTTTCTCCTCTTAATCTTAAGTTGTACTGGTTTACTGTTGAATTTGGACTTTGCAAACAAGATGATAAAATAAAGGCTTACGGAGCTGGGCTGCTATCATCATTTGGAGAATTACAGGTTTGAAAAATCTTTTAATATTTTATAATTTTATTACTGTCAATTTGCCAAACATGAAACTACAGATACTTTGTTTCTCAAAATAAGACTGTGTGGTAAAGTCTCTATGCTCTATGCCTTGTGTACAAACTAAAGGGGTTTTCATAGGTCATGATCAATATCTAAATGGTGGGGGTCCAACTGTCGGCCCCTTCCCAGCATACCAAGCACAGTGTTGCCACTGTATAGTGGCTTTTGGTATTGTCGCCCAGGTCCATTTACTTGAATGGGACTCAGTTGCATGTAGGCCATGCCACTGATAAACATGGTGACATTGGCCTAGGAAGAGGCTGCAGTTTTTACTGCAGCCTTGTGGTCTATTCAAACAGCTGACTGGCAGAGGTGCCAGAAGTTGGTCCCCCACCAATATGATAATGATGACCTATGTGGAGGGTAAGTCATCAATATTGTACCCCTTTAACTGTGACCAGTATCACAAATCTGCTCCAGCCTTAGTAAATTTCCACTATGCATCTTGACTTGTAATGTATCTATCTGGTCAAACACCTTAAACTACAGCAGAAGGAGGTAGACCCTAACGTCAAGGGTGTAAGTTTAAGCTCCTGGGCATCAATGCTCAGACAAGGTCCCTCGTCAACCATGGACCATTTATACTACTGGTGTTTGCACATACAATATTTTTGTTGCACAGTTTTGGTTGCGGGATTTTCAGTTTTGTGTACAGTACAATTTAAGTAAATGGGATTTCAACAAATGTCACTCACTTACAGCATGAATGACCACAGTATACATGCTGCCCTCTGTTGTGGAGCTGCTGATATTTGCTATGTGCTTCATGTATTATTTCTCACTGTATTTTTGCTTTTAATTTCTACAGTATTGTTTGACAGACAAACCAGATCTGAAGCCATTTGACCCGGAGAAGATTTCTCTGCAGACATACCCAATAACTGAGTTCCAGCCTGTTTATTTTATTGCTGAAAGTTTTGAAGATGCAAAGGAAAAATTGAGGTGAGAATATTATTTATAGGAACTCTGTCAGCAGTTTTGACTAGCTGAACTGCTGATAGAACTACGTAGCGGCTGGGGACAGCAATACAAACATAACTTTTTCAGAGCTTTTATTTTCAGTAGTAGTGTGAATAGGAACTTTTATTCTGCCAGGTTCTGCTCCTTAAAGGAGTTGTCCAGGTTTTGTTTAATCTCCCCCACCCAGTGGTACCTGTGAAGAGATCTATACTGTACCCCATCAATCCATTCCAGCTCCATGGCTTCTGGGCTGTCTTTACTGGCTTTCTGGTCCCCACCTGTCAAATTCCAGGGTCCGTGTGCACCACTGTAGCCAGTCACAACTGT
Organism: Bufo bufo; assembly: GCF_905171765.1. Lineage (NCBI taxonomy): Eukaryota > Metazoa > Chordata > Amphibia > Anura > Bufonidae > Bufo > Bufo bufo. The sequence goes on along the minus strand of NC_053389.1, from coordinate 442,418,664 downwards.
TGAAACCTCCTTAAATAAGGATGTGTACATATAACACTGATTATAACTTACAATGGCCATATGATTTTCACACTTTTGACATAAAACCTGGATTATAAAATAAATAAATAAATCACAAATATGTCTACATACCCAAACATTTTCAGGCACATTGTAAAAACACCACTAGCACTTTACATTCATAAGCAGTGTGATGTGTCCACAAGAGACAAGTCACTGCTGAAGCCAGGTGACCCCGTCCATGGTGAGGAGGAAGAAAAAAAAGATGGAGACGCGGGAGCCAGCGCTAAGGACTGGAGTGGCTCAAAGCAGGTAAGTATGATCCTTTTCAGTAGGGATGGCGGGCTACCGGCACCTATTATGTATTCCTGGACAACTCCTTTAAATGCTGAATCTAGACCATTAGTCATAATGGAGACATGCTATACAACGCATTGGGGAATTTGAGCATTTTTAAGTCAGTCACATCAGACATTTAGAATATAGAAAATTGTATCAAGTATGATATTATCAAACAAAAGATTTTAATAGATCTGGGTATAATTTACTTGGAACTGGAAAGTTTTTACTTGAAAACTGGAGTTTCCTATTTTTAATTATTCTCTTTGGAAGATGGCTTAATAACAGTGGATTTGGCCAGTGGGTCAAAAATCATCTTGCTCTTTAGGTGAGAAACTGGGACCCAGTGTTGGATTGTGTTCATAAATTACACACTAAGCCAATATAGAAATCAGCCATGGGAAATCCTAAAGGGGTTCTCTGAAATAATAAAAAATCTCGGACAAGCCCTAAAATGGTTTCAAATGAAAAAGCATGTTATACTCACGCCTTTCTCCAGCACTGTTCTCAGCACTGCTGGCCCGGTCCTCCTGCCACAAACAGCAATGGTGAAAGGCCAGACTGTGATTGGTTGCAGTGGTCACGTGCCATATTATGGCATGCCACCGATGCTGGTTGTAAACAAACAGCAGTAGGACAACTGGACCAAACGCTGCAGAGAACAATGCTGGAGAAAGGGGTGAGTATAACATTTTATTTCATGTTAAACAGTTTTAGAGCTTGTTAAAAATGTATTATCATCTCAGACAACTCCTTTAAAGGCATTATTTTTTTATTTTTTTTTATATAGTCTGGCCATTTGGAGCAATAACGTAATTGTATTTGTAAAATTTAATCACTCATGTTGGGATTTAATAGTGTACAATCCAATCAACAGTAATTTATATCCTATAATGTTCTGATATTTTACAGGAAATTTGCTACCACAATTCCTCGTCCTTTCTCTGTGCGTTATAATCCATACACACAAAGCATTGAAGTTTTAGATAATGTACAGCAGTTGAAAAATCTTGCTGACTGCATTAACAGTGAGTAGTAATTTACTGTATTATAACTCTGGGGTGAATTTATTTACACCAATTAATTTTTACCAATTTTTCTGACCTTTACAGTCCAGTGAGTTGAGTAGGACATACCTAAAAATATTTCCAGTAGGAAGCTATTGTAGCACATTTAGTAATGCAAATATGGCACTTTTCTTGCATCACTAAATTGAACAGAATCATGTTCATGTTGAATGCCCTATTTATCAAGCTCCCAGAACATTTTCCAACACCTACAATATTTTTCTAGTTGTTAGGAAAAAATAACAGAATTTACATTTTACGGTTGACAAAATACATAAGTCTATCAAGTTCAACCAAGGGATGGGAGGGGATGTGAATTAAGAGAGAGGAGTAAGAACCAGAGTTCTAAACCAGAGTTCTAAACATTTTCATAAGGATTAATATTATTTAGTTCTAAGAATTTATCTAAGCCTTATTTATAACCATCAACTGTGCCTACCATTACCACTTCCTGAGGTAGATTGTTCCACAGATTCACAGCTCTTATGGTATAGAAGATTCGTCACCCCTGGAGACTGAACTTTTTCCTTCTCTAGATGAAGTCCGTGCCCCCTTGTCTTTTGTGGGGATTTTACATGGAACAGCTTTTTACCATATTTTTTGTACAGCACATTTATATATTTCTATAGGTTAATCATGTCCCCTCTCAAGACCAAATAAATGTAATTAATTTAGGAGGTCATTTATCATTTGAGATTGTTTTTATGTCACTTCGAAGTCTGGTTTTGCATTGTGTGGTTGGATCAAATTTATGAAATGGTGCACAGTTTTCATGTATTTGGTGCAACTCCATTGTGTTGTAAGACTCAGTCCTAAAAAAAAAAAGGGGCTTCCTGGCATAGGATGCAACTTTTTTGCAACATTTCTGCGACATTTCAAGTTTTGCAGACAGTTAATGTACCATAATCCAAGGCTAATCTCACTTTTCTGCCTTAAAACCAAAGTTGCAATTGTCCTGTCGTGCAACATTTTTAGACCAAAAACCTGACATGTCTGGTTTGATAAATGATCCCATTAATCTTTCCTCACAACCAGGGGTAGAACTACCGCAATGGCTGGGGGCCTGGGCTGTAATGGATATCTGTCATTCATAGTGACCTAGGCATCATTTCCCAGCCTGTGCTCTCCTCATCTGGCACAATGCAGTGACATCACTGTGTTACAGACTGGCGTATCACTCATTGTTTGCATTATATGTTCCTCATTGTGTTCCCTCCTGGTAACCTCCATAGAATATCCCACATACCACTATAAAAATGTTTTGACCTAGTACTACCTACCCCTAGCAATGTTAAGGGTGGGTTCACACTATCGTTAAGGATTCCGTTATGGCTTTCCGTTATAACATGGTTATAATGGAAAATAACGGAATGCCCAGACAGAATGGAAAACGGAAGCCTTTAAAAGGCATTCCGTTTGCTGTCCCTCCAATTTGCATGGCATTATGGGTGATCCCTCATTCCCGGGCTTCTTACTCATTACCATAAATCGCCAGGAAATTGTGACAAATCAAATTTTTCCTGAAATTCGGATTGAATTCCACTTCCGTCAATGATTCACTCAACACTAAGAACAAAGGTTTTATTTTATTTGTCATTGAGGAAAATGATAAAAAATTACTAAACTATATAGCACGGTTGAAAGACACATTACATAAGTCAGTTAAGTTCAACCAGGTGAGGCAAGAGGATGTATATGATAAGGAAGAAGGAGGAGTGAAGCTTTTTTAAGTCATCGGTGTAGATGAGAGCTGAAAAAAAAACTGTACCAAAAAAGCCAATTTAGGCAACCTTCTATCAAACAAAGCTGTACTTTCAGTTTTTACATGCAATGTTGTAAACATATATTATATGCTTATAATTGTATTGCTTCCTGTACAGGTGAAATCGGGATCCTTTGCTGTGCTCTTCGGAAGCTCGAGTGAAGTTATTCTCCACCTGCACTTACAAGGAATGAAATCGTCTGAAGACGTTACACGGAAGAGATTACCATAAAGAAAAGTATTATTGATATGACATTGGGGTTACAGATATCATATAACAACAAAATATCACAATGTTTATATATATATAGTCAGGTCCATAAATATTGGGACATCAACACAATTCTAACATGTTTGGCTCTATACACCACCACAATGGATTTGAAATGAAACTAACAAGATGTGCTTTAACTGCAGACTGTCAGCTTTAATTTGAGGGTATTTGCATCCAAATCAGGTGAACGGTGTAGGAATTACAACAGTTTGCATATGGGCCTCCCACTTGTTAAGGGACCAAAAGTAATAGGACAGAATAATAATCATAAATCAAACTTTCACTTTTTAATACTTGGTTGCAAATCTATAGCTCTTCTTGCCTTTCAAAATAGACACAATATGCATGATTTATTGAAGCAACACATATCTTTCTATGTAATAAATAAGACAGATCAATTCAACAAGTACGGTATATGGTTTAGTTATTGCAGTAAAATGAATTTTAAATATTTAAATTTTATCATAAAACCAGACGTAATTGTTTACTATAGTCTGGAATATATTATTGTGTGGTAAACTATTCGCAATACTATGAATGAATTCTGAATTCTCTTTAAAAGGTGAACTTTGTGCGAAATTAGTTGTCCTTCTGGTTATCTTTTTCAAAGTCAATTGGATGAGTAGAACCCTAGAAGCAGTTTTGCTGAATTTCAAGTAGCAAAAAGAAAGGAATGAGGACTTATACATTTCTTAAAGGGGTTGTCCATCAGGGAAAAATTATTGGTAAATGATTCAGAGTTTGCAAAAATAAGCTAAAGTAATAACTCACCAAATCTCTGAAGCTCCCATTCTGCTGCCTATCAGGTCTCGTCTTGACACACAGAACAAGCCTGCCCAGCCAATCACCGGCTGAGGCAGGTTACCACTGTGGCCAATTATATGCATTGCAATTTTATGTTATGTACTCTAAATAGCAGAGAATCAGTTAACAGTCAAAGTAAAAAATTTAGGTTGTCGTTTATCATTTGAGGTTGTTTTTGTGTCAGTTATAAGTCTGGCTTTGCTTTGTGTGCCTGCACCATATTCATGAACTGGTGCACCTTACTGATATATTTGGCATGAGTGCAATGTGGTTTATACCCTTATGTGTGACAGTACACCAGGGGGTTGTCTGCCATGGGTTGTGAATTTTTTGCATATAGTAAATGAGCTATAATCCAAGTCTAATCTCACTTTTAGCACTTTTATTCTCACTTAAAGGGGTTGTTTGAGTTATTTTTTTGTTCTTTGTATGTTTCTTACTAGTGCACTTAGTGCACCATGCACTTGCTACATCTATAGTTGCTCCTTTCTCAGATTTCACTGAGGGTCACATGACCTGTGATGTCAGCTTCTCTCCCTGCTCTGATGATGTTTCGTGCACAAGCCTGAGAGAGCTGATCTGTATCTGTACACAAGATGTCACTGTCCTGGCCATGCACCCTTGCACTGCCTGCTGCTGTCTGCTCTCCCCCTTCAGTAGCACAGACTCAGGGCTGAAGGCTTTACTGAGTAGCTGCAGGCAGTGAGGAGACATATGCTGGGCACAGGAGCTGACATACTAGAGGAGTTCTGCAGAGCATTGCACAAGAACAGGTAGGGGGAAGATCCTGTGTGTATCAGAAGTATCATTATACAGCTGGGACTTTTAGTCCTACGCATACAACATGCTGCTGAGTCTCCTAGCAGGCAGACATGTCACTCCCTTTGCAGAGCAGGGTGAGGGGCAGAGATTGTTATTATGGCAGGTAAACAAAGAGCCAGAAGAGAACCAGGGAAATGAGGAAATAGATTTTTTTTTTTTATTAAAACTTGCTTAGCTTAGTTATATATTGCTGCCCATCAGCTTTACAGTGCATAATATTTTTTTTAAGAACTCGGACAATCCCTTTAAACATAGACCAGTATGATAAGTGGTGAGAATGAAATTTTAACCAACAATCGCATAAAATGTGGCAGTTGCTATGACTTGAGACTTTTTTAGACCACAAAACTCACGTATCTGATTGATAAATGTCCCGACTAATCTTTATGTAAATATTTAGCTTCAGATGTAATAGATATATTGGCATATAATAGTTTCTGTTCTGCAGTCATAACTTAATGTAACCCTGCAGTTTAATGGCAAATCACTAATAGAACACATATGTAATCATCATATAACATATTGCATCATTATTAATATTTAGCTGTGTTGCTGATATTATATAACATACCTTTTAAATTTGTGATGTTCTATTTACATCATTTGTAACTATTCTGAGTTTTATGATAAGCAAATAACGTATTATATTATGAACATTATTTCATGAATTAGTGATAGTAACCTGAGAGATCTGTCCCGTGAAATATTAGATACAGTACATCTGTAGTTATAAGAGCATTATACACTATGGGGGTCATTTATGACTAGATTTAAGCCAATTTCTAGCGTATCTGTCGCAGATTCAGTTGCAAAGGGGATTTCTTCCCCATCCACGCCGGCCGGCCCGTCTCATTTATCATTTTCTAAGCCTATTTTAGGCATAGAAAATTATGTAAATCTACGCCAGCAAGAGAGCTGGCGTACATTTAGGCCAGCGTTGGATACTCCTAAGTTATATAGGCCGGCGCCTCTACACAACTTAGGCGCAACAAGTTCCAGCACAGGGTTATTAAGACTGGTGTCTAAAACGCTGATCTTAATAAATGTCCCCATATGTGACTGGTTTCACAACTAAAGGTAACCTTACACATTAGTCTAAAGTTGATCAAAACAGACAATTTCAACCAAAATGAAATGTTCATCAGTTGAAATTTAACAACAAATCATCATTTTAGCCAACTGATTACAGACCATCATTATCTGAAAAGAAGTCGGCCATGTTTAACATTTTCAGCAGTCGGATGAAAAATATTTTTTTGAAAGAACATTCCCAGAGAGATCTTTCATCCTTCCTCCGGTTTCATTGAAGATGTATGGGAAGTCTGAACAACTGTAACGGCCAATATGGGATAAAATGTGTATAACCATGTCTGCAAAAGGAATGTTCACCAGATGTTTGTTCAACTGCTGTTCAATCATCAACCAACTTCTATCTAATGTGTATGGCCACCTTAAAGAGGTTGTTATGCCATTTATATTGATGTCCTATCCTCAGGATAGGTCATCAATATATGATCGGTGGGGGTCTGACACCTGGAACCCCACCAATCAACTGTTTGAAGAGGAGGAAGCGCTCCATACATGCTCTGTTTCCTGTCAGTTGTTATGGCGGTGCAGTGTAATGACAAGTACTTGCTCCATTAGCTTAGTGTAGTGAAGAGGAAGCAGCACTCAAATGGAGTTCTGTCTCCTCTTCAAACAGCTGATCGGCAGGGGGGCCGATCAGATATTGATGACCTGTCCTGATGATAGGTCATCAAGATAAGTGGAAGGACAACCTCTTTAAAAGCTGTGGCAGATATTTGTGCTGATTAATATAAAAGAGAAACTGTATGATAACTCCACTTTATATGTGTGATTACTCATGATATAGCTCCTTCACCAGTATCAGGGCTGCCCCAGAAACAGAATCTAAGGCTTTTTCTGGTATTGTGCCCAGATGTATAACCATTATTAGTGGCAGGAGTAAGTATTCAGCATCAAGGGATGTTTTTCATTATATATGTTTTTAATAAGATATACAATACATTATTTAATAAAAAATGATATTGTTCTAGAATAATAACCGAATTTTGTCAAAATCATCCAATATTTTAAATATATTGTATGTCTGTAATTGTTGTACTATTAATAAAGCTCTATGTAATAAAAAGTTTATGTTATTCTTATTATTTTCTTGAAAAAAAAATAAAGTACCGCTATTATATAATGCATTTATTTCTTGTACTTTATCTATAGCACTAACACAGTATATTCCACATCACTTTGTAAGGATTGCTATCACTCACATAAGTCACTGTTTCTACTGGGGTTCACAATCTATTTTCCCTTTCTCACATACAACAAGGTCATTTTCATAGGAGGACAATCTGTACAATTTTGGAGATTGGTAGGAAACCCAGACATACAGTATACGTGGAAGCCACCACTGTGCCACCAAAAAATTTAGGTAGGGTACTGGGTCTCCTTAAAGAGACAGCCCTGAGTGGAGACTTACTGGAAGTGCTCCATGGTATGAGATCATATTGGAAAGTTCCATGGGAAAACCACTATTGCTAGTGTGGATCTCTAAGGAGATGCCTCTTTGCTTATTGTTTTCCCATGGAACATTCCTAAAAAGTCTCCATACCATTTAGCATTTTCAGTAAGTCTCCACTCAGGGCTGGTATTAAGAAAAGCCAGTACTCAGCTGTCTACGGATGGATATCTGGCTTGACTATTTCCCCTTTTTATGTCTCAAGGCTTGTTAAAATATCAGATTATGACTCATAGGGAGCCACTTCTACAAGGTGGTTCTAGCGAGATGGTTCTCTATTCTCAGGAGATACCACTCTGCATGTAGCTTAAGAAATACACATGTGCTATTACATAATTTTTTCTGTCTCAGTTACGTTGCATTTGCTGATGTGACCTGTAATCTGGTACTGGAGAATGTTATGTTTCATGGAAAGACAGCAATAAGGACTGTAAAACTGCTCTCATTTAGGTGGCAAGGAACATTTTTTTTTTTAAATTTCTCTTTGTTCTCTTGTTGTTTTAGCTGCAAATGCTAGGCCGGGGAATATTGCTTAATATTCTTTAACCCATTCCGCCCCGGAGGTTTTTTTCGTATTTGCATTTTCGTTTTTCATTTCCTGCCTTTCTGGGCCCATAACTTTTTTATTTTCCAGTTCACATAGCCATATACAGGCTTGTTTTTTGCGGGGCAAGTTGAACTTTCTAATTTCACCATTTAAGTTGCATACCATATAGTGGGGAGCTGGAAAAAAAAAATCCAAATGGATTTTGTTTCCTATACGGTAAAACTGAGCAGTTACTTATATTCTCCAGTTAAGTATGATTATGGTGATACCACATATGCATAGTTTTTCTTGTGTTTATATACTGAAAAAAAAAATTGCTGCACACTGTGGCACACTGCAGTGGCCGGGTGGTTTGGGGTGCCCCCAATGCTACGCTGGGTCCCCCGGACACCGTTGAGGTGTCACCACGTGTTGCTTCTCTCTGGAAGGGATGGTAAGGCATGGTGCACTCCAATGGGAAATAAGTCCAGAGAGTTAGGGTCTGCAGTAAACCAGGGTGCTTCTTTACTGGAGGAATTCAGGTACAAAACAATACAGGTGAGGCATTGGGATTGGGCTGGATTCTCCAGTCTCCTCCCTGGCAGAAGAAGGGTTTTATGCTAAGGAACGGCCTGAGCTAGCTGTCCCTCTTTATCTTCAGAAGGCTGGTACCCTGGTCCAAGGCTGGTGATCCAGGTTCTGTGGCAGCATATCTCCGTCTCAGCATCTTCTTCTTGTCACTCAGTAGTCTGACAGAGTCTCTCCTCCAAGCACTGTTAACTAACTGCAGCACACTAGGGGCTCTGACTGCTCTCCTTATATACAGTTTTTGCTAGACTAGAACCTTCTAGTGGGAGGGTGGAGTGGAGAAACTCAGCACAAACAGATACATTGTTTCAGCCCATCTGGTATAGACTTACATTAGAGCTTCAATGATACTCAATGGCAATGATATAGCAGGTTTTCCAGACAGACAAAAACAAGTTTCCAGACATAACAGCATAGCTAAAACCAGACATTAAAAAGGACAGGCTGTCTGCTTTTTGGTGGTAAACAAGTCTAGGGTTTTCCCTCCAAAACATGGTCTTCTTTAAACCCTATGGCAGCTGTGGAGAATTACTGTCATGAGTTGGAGATCCCAGGAGAGACCTCCGCATCGTCAAGCAAAAACAAATGGAAATCAGGTACAGACACACAAGAGTTTATTGCACAAACAGAATCCAGGGAAGGCAGCACAGACAAAACATGAGCTCTATGTACCGTCCGCACAGTGGGAGAAAACCCCCCACTGCGCCACTGTCTAGTAATACTCCAGAGGGGCGTAACTAAGCAACTCCTGGTATTCACTAGGGCCCCAGATGGTAGGGTTAGGCTTTGCCGCAGGGAGTTGCCAGGGTCCACTCTGGAGCGTGAACTAGACAGTGACAACAGGAGCAAACGGACAACAGGTACCAGACGGTACCGACGGCACATAGGCAAACATAACATAGACAGGCAAATAGAAATAGGGCAACTAATAACACAAGCAGGAGTACATAGCAAGGAAACAGGAGTGACAATGAGCAGAGAAGGACTTGCTCCACCAGTAGTAAATTGATGGCCTTGCTCATGGCACTCTGCTGCAAAGAAAGGTGCAGCAAGAGCTTGCTGAACAGAGACATATAAATACACACAAGGTAACAAACATAACTGGCAGAACAGATAACAAAACACAGAAAAAAGGACAGGAAAGAGGACGTCAGTGAACAAGTAGGAAACCCACAGCCAGAGGTAATGACTGACAATTACCAGCTTCTTAATCAAAGCCCTAACAGTCTCTCAGTATTCATTAGCCCCTTCAAGACCAGGCCTATTTTTATTTTTACATTTTTGATTTGTCCTCCTCATGTTCCAAAAGCCTTAACTTATTTTTTTTCCGTTCACATAGCTATATGAGGGCTTATTTTTTGTGGGATAAGATGCATTTTTTAATGCCACCATTTAATTTACCATGTTTTGTATTAGAAAAAAGGAAAAAAATTATCTGTGTGGCAAATTTGAAAAAAATACCAAATTCCACCAAGGTTTTTGGGGTTTTGACATCACAGCGTTCACTATGCACTAAAAATGACCTGACATTCTTATTCTGCGGCTCAATACAAATGCGGCGATACCAAACTTTTTGTTTTGTGCCCGTCCGGTCATAGACATCGCAGCTCGCAGGTAAGTATAATGCTTCTAAAAATTGCTAAGTAACCATGGCAACCAGGACTGCAGTAGCGTCCTGGTTGCCATGGTTACCGATCGGAGCCCCAGCGATTAAACTGGGACTCCGATCGGAACTCCAATGATGGGGGAACGTGATTTTAACTAGGGAGGGAGGGGGGGGGGAGAGGTGAGCCCGCACTGGCCACCAATGATGGGGGATTCGGAACGTGATTTTAACAAGGTGGGGGAGATGTGAGGCCGCACTGGCCACCAATGATGGGGGATTCGGAACGTGATTTTAACAGGGGGGGGGGAGATGTGAGGCCGCACTGGCCACCAATGATGGGGGATTCGGAACGTGATTTTAACAAGGTGGGGGAGATGTGAGGCCGCACTGGCCACCAATGATGGGGGATTCGGAAAGTGATTTTAACAAGGGGGGGGGGGGGGTGTGAGGCTGCACTGGCCACCAATGATGGGGGATTCGAAATGTGATTTTAACAAGGGGGGGGGAGATGTGAGGCCGCACTGGCCACCAATGATGGGGGATTCGAAACGTGATTTTAACTGGGGGGGGAGAGGGGGGGCCGCACTGGCCACCAATGAATATAATATTGGGGAGGGAGGGGGTCTGCCCCCTCCTGCCTGGCAGCACCTGATCTCTTACAGGGGGCTATAATACGCACAATTAACCCTTTAGGTGCGGCACCTGAGGGGTTAATTGTGCGGATCACAGCCCCTTGTAAAAGATCGGGTGCTGCCAGGCAGCAGGGGGCAGTCATGTACACAGTTCTCAGTATATTCTAACTTGAAGCGTCCCCATCACTATGGGAACGCCTCTGTGTTAGAATATACTGTCGGATATGAGTTTTCACGAAGTGAAAACTCATATCTGAAAAAGCTTTTATGCAGACGGATCTGCGATCCGTCTGTGTGAAAGTTGCCAACGGCCACGGATCACGGATGTGGATGCCAATCTTGTGTGCATCCGTGTTTTTTCACGGACCCATTGACTTGAATGGGTCCGTGAACCGTTGTCCGTCAAAAAAATAGGACAGGTCATATTTTTTTGACGGACAGGAAAAACGGATCACGGCCTCGGATGAACAACGGTGCATTTTCCGAGTTTTCAACGGACCCATTGAAAGTCAATGGGTCCGCAGAAAATCACGGAAAACGGAACAACGGCCACGGATGCACACAACGGTCGTGTGCATGAGACCTTATTCAAATGTTTTTTGGGACAAAATGACAAAAAAATCGCGTGTTTTCAATTTTTCTTTCGGTTCAGACATTTTTGGACGTGGCGATACCCAATATGTTTTTATTTTTATTGTTTATGTAGTTTTATATGTAAAATTGGGAAAGGGTGGTGATTCAAACTTTTAATATAGTGGTGTTTTTTTAAACTTTATTAAACATTTTTTTTTACAGCAATTAGCCCCTATAGGGGCCTCGTACATGGGATCTTTTGATCCCCTCTCCTATTCACCATAATAGAGATCTATTATGGTGAATAGGATTTTTACACACTCTATTCTGCACTATGCCTCGTGCATAGTGCTTCAGTTTCCATGGCAGCATCCAGGCTGCCATGGCAACCGATCGTAGCACCGCGATTTCACTGCAGGGGCTCCGCTCGGAAGGAAGATGGAGGCGCATCACGTCACAGGTGCCGCGATCAGCCTTGATCGCGGCACCTGAGGGGTTGAATGGCAGGGGCGGCGCGATCGCCGCTTCCTGTTAGTGCGGCCGGATGCCCGCTGTATCATACAGCCGGGAGATCGTGCGTATGGAGCGTGCTCACTGCAGAGACCCGCTCCATACTTCCCCTGTCACGCAATGACGTACCTGTACGTCATAATGCGTGAAGGTATTAACCCTTTCCACAGAGCCATGTAAATACAGTGATAATGAACAGGATATATATCACAACATATATATATATATATATATATACAGTATCTACACAGTCCTGATCAAAAGTTTAAGACCACTTGAAAAATGGCAAAAAATCATATTTTACATTGTTGGATCTTAACAAGGTTCCAAGTAGAGCTTCAACATGCAACAAGAAGAAATGAGAGTGAGACAAAACATTTTTTGAGCATTCAATTAATTGAAAATAACATGTAAACTGAAACAGGCTGTTTTTCAGCTGATCAAAATTTTAGGACCACATGCCTTTAAAAGGCCAAATCTGTGCAAAGATGTAGATTCATTGTCATTTTCTGTCAGGTAGTCACACGTTGTGATGGCAAAGGCAAAAAAACTCTCCCTTTTTGAACGTGGTCGGGTTGTTGAACTGCATAAGCAGGGTCTTTCACAGCGCGCCATCGCTGCTGAGGTGGGACGCAGTAAGACAGTCATTTGGAATTTCTTAAATGATCCTGAGGCTTATGGAACAAAAAAGTCAAGTGGAAGACCCAAAAAAATGTCATCAGCACTGAGCCGGAGGATCCAATTGGCTGTCCGTCAAGACACTGGACGATCCTTGGCCCAAATTAAGGCCCTTACTGGTGCTGACTGCAGCCCCATAACCATCAGACGGCATCTGAGACTGAAGGGCTTCAAAAACAAAAAACGTCTTCAAAGACCTCGTCTCCTTGAACGCCACAGAACTGCTCATTTGGACTTTGCAAGAGAGCACCAAACATGGGACATTCAACGTGGAAGAAAGTTTTATTCTCTGATGAGAATTTTTTTTACCTTGATGGTCCTGATGGTTTCCAACGTTACTGGCATGACAAGCAGATCCTACCTGAGATGTTTTCTACGCGCCACAGTGGAGGGGGCGCCATAATGGTCTGGGGTGCTGTTTCCTTCAGTGGAACAATGGAGCTTCAGGAAGTGCAGGGGCGCCAAACGGCCGCTGGCTATGTCCAGAGAGCATTCCTCATGACTGAGGGCCCTGGTCTGTGTGTTAACGACTGGGTTTTTCAACAGGACAACGCTACAGTACACAATGCCCACAGGACAAGGCACTTCTTACAGGAGAATAACATCACTCTTTTGGCCCATCCTGCGTGTTCCCCTGATCTAAATCCAATTGAGAACCTTTGGGGATGGATGGCAAGGGAAGTTTACAAAAATGGACAACAGTTCCAGACAGTAGATGGCCTTCGTGCGGCCGTCTTCACCACTTGGAGAAATGTTCCCACTCACCTCATGGAAACGCTTGCATCAAGCATGCCGAAATGAATTTTAGAAGTGATAAACAACAACGGCGGAGCTACTCATCACTGAGTTCATGTTTGGAAGTTGGATTTCTGTTTTGGGGGGTTTAGTTTTTTTTTTGGAGGTGTGGTCCTAAACTTTTAATCAGCTGAAAAACAGCCTGTTTCAGTTTATTCGTTGTTTTCATTAAATTGAATGCTCAAAAAATGTTTTGTCTCACTCCCATTTCTTCTTGTTGCATGTCGAAGCTCTACTTGGAACCTTGTTAAGATCCAGCCATGCTAAATATGATTTTTTTGCCATTTTTCAAGTGGTCTTAAACTTTTGATCAGGACTGTATATATAAAATGCAGTTACACAGTATTAAACAGTGCAAGTTAACCCTTTTAGGTGAAATAAAGTAAGAAGTTTTAACTGCATAGGGGAAATAGGCAAATATCCAAAAATGTCCAAATGTCAAAGTACTCCCTGCTCCAGGGCACTACACATCCACCTCCTCCGATCCTCGCCGTTTCAACGTTTCCAGGTGTGCTTCGTTTACCACAGCATCTGAGGGTTAAAAGTCATCGACTGCCATTATCTGTCACCGCCAGCTCTCTGAGAAGGTCTGGCAGACATTCTTCTATACCTCTTGCATGATGTTCTTTGTTTTGGTTTCACTTTGTCATCTCCTTTCCTTCTCCCAGCTGTTACCTATTTACACTAATTGCCTCCCTTTATATTCCCTCCCATACTGCCTCACTTTGCGGTTTATACTACTTCCTGGATTGAAGTGAGCACTGCTGGAGACTTCTGTTACTGCTTGTTTAGATAAGTCCTTTCATGTTGCTGGCTTGATTCTAGGTGACCCTGACTCCCTCCGTATTAAGTGCAGGGAGCCGGTGGTCGTGTCCCCTCACTATTATAGGGTTTTCAGGTGTTGCACAGTCTAGGTACGAGGGCATGCAACTTCTACCTCTGAGACCCTTGTATGTGCTTAGCAGTCAGGGTGAGCTCTTAGGGTTTTATAGGGGTCACCTTTATGCTCCTTAGTTTGGGATCAAGCCAGTCGGATGTTTATCCATAACTTCCAGCTATCTGCAACATCATCCGTGACATTATCGCTGGTTGCGGACATTATGAAACAGCAGGCACCCAGTGTCTATGGCACCCGCCATGCTTGCAAGCGGATGCCATCTTTAAAGTCTTAGCCAGTGCTATACATGTACGGCACTGGCCGGGAAGGGGCTAAGTGTAGTCGAAAGGAAATTCAGAAATAAATACAGGGAAGGGTTCTTTACAGTGAGAATCGATAGAGAGATGTTGTCCAACCATGAAAAATAATTGTAAAATCAGCTTAGGCTTGTTTCAAAATAGTGCTAAAATCTTCCACCAGGCTGTTCTGGCAGAGAAACAGCTTGCTGGAGTTCATTGTATCTGGCATAGCCAGATACTATACCTTTCCCTACAGGAGCCCATTGACTATAATAGGACCTGGCGGGGATCCAGGCCTGCTTCTGGCATTAGTGCTGGGATTCAGCTGGCTTGCAGCAGTTTTTGTGGGTCGAATCCTGCACTAATGCCAGACACAGGCCGGAATCCCGCTGGTTCCCATTATAGTCATTGGGCTCTGCTGTGCCAGATACTGTACAATGAACTTCAACAGGCTGATCCTCTGCCAGAACAGCCTGCCAGATGATTTTAGCGCAAATGTGAAAGAAGCCTTATAATGTTATCAGACAATAAATGAAGTCATACTCACTGGTTGTAGCAGGTCACTGCAGTGATCAGTATTTGCCTACAATGGTCACATGTCCATATCAAGAGGAAGTAGGGAGTAGAGATCTGAGGATGACCCAGGAAATGTCGGAACCGAAGTGGCAATGGGAAAGCTAAGATTAGTGTAACTTTGTTATTGTATAATAATTTAAGCTACTTTTAACATATAGTATTTTTTAATAGCTGGAAAACCCCTTTGAACTATGGAATGTGGAACCCTAAAACTTAAGTAAAAACAGATACTATGAATGCGTTCAAATAATGCTAGATGCTTATCTAACAAAATATAATTGAGTGGTTCAAGTAATTCAGAAATTAATTATATAGAAATTGACCTAAAAAAAAAGTTGATATTGTCTCATGTAGGACATTAGTGGCATATCCATAGGATATGCCATAAATCTGATAGGTGTTGATTCCACCTCTGGAAAGTTCCCTGCTGTGAACAGAGAGCAGTATCCTCTCTATTCACTGCCATGGGACTTCCAAAAAAAGCCAGTATCCTTGGCTATTTTCAGAAGTTTTATAGCAGTGAATGGAGAGCAATCCATTCATGCTTGGCCACCCCTCAATTCATTTCCACAGGAATTCCAAAAGCAGTTGAGCCAGCACTCAGCTATTTTTGGATGTCCCATAGCTGTGAATTGTGTATGACCAAGCATGCAAAGCTTGCCCTCTATTCACTTTGGGGGCCTAGTTCTTGAGATAGAAGCAGGTCCCAGACCAGAGGAGTAATACCATACCAATTGAAAATTTATGCCATATTCTTTCAATTTATAAATCACCGTATGTATATGTCATGTACGTATATCACTGTCCTGATGAAGGGGGCGTTCTGCCCTTGAAACGCGTCGACTGTAAATAAACCATTTGTCTGCTGAGCTCTTTTTTGGGACGGAGCTCAGGGCTCACATATATACAGCCAGGTCCATAAATATTGGGACATTGACACAATTCTAAAATTTTTGGCTCTATACAGCACCACAAGGGATTTGAAATGAAACAAACAAGATGTGCTTTAACTGCAGACTGTCAGCTTTAATTTGAGGGTATTTACATCCAAATCAGGTGAACGGTGTAGGAATTACAACAGTTTGCATATGTGCCTCCCACTTGTTAAGGAACCAAAAGTAATGGGACAATTGGCTTCTCAGCTGTTCTATGGCCAGGTGTGTGTTATTCCCTCATTATCCCAATTACAATGAGCAGATAAAAGGTCCAGAGTTAATTTCAAGTGTGCTATTTGCATTTGGAATCTGTTGCTGTCAACTCTCAAGATGAGATCTAAAGAGCTGTCACTATCAGTAAAGCATGCCATCATTAAGCTTAAAAAAAAATATAAGAAATCTGAGAGATAGCAAAAACATTAGGCATGGCCAAAACAACTGTTTGGAACATTCATAAAAAGAAGGAACGCACCCGTGAGCTCAGCAACACCAAAAGACCTGGAAGACCACGGAAATAACTGTGGTGGATGACCGAAGAATTCTTTCCCTGGTGAAGAAAACACCCTTCACAACAGTTGGCCAGATCAAGAACACTCTCCAGGAGGTAGGTGTATGTTTGTCAAAGTCAACAATCAAGAGAAGACTTCACCAGAGTGAATACAGAGGGTTCACCACAAGATGTAAACCATTTGTGAGCTTCAAAAACAGGAAGGCCAGATTAGAGTTTGCCAAACGACATAAAAAAAAAGCCCGTTGTAGAACAACATCCTATGGACAGATGAGACCAAGATCAACTTGTACCAGAGTGATGGGAAGAGAAGAGTATGGAGAAGGAAAGGAACTGCTTATGATCCTAAGCATACCACCTCATCAGTGAAGCATGGTGGTGGTAGTGTCATGGCGTGGGCATGTATGGCTGCCAATGGAACTGGTTCTCTTGTATTGATTGATGATGTGACTGCTGACAAAAGCAGCAGGATAAATTCTGAAGTGTTTTGGGCAATATTATCTGTTCATATTCAGCCAAATGCTTTTTTTAAGGGAAAGAAGTGGAATGTTATGCAATGGCCAAGTCAATCACCTGACCTGAATCAGGTGATTGACTGAAGGGAAAATGCCCCAAGAACAAGCAGGAACTGAAGACAGTTGCAGTAGAGGCCTGGCAGAGCATCACCAGGGATGAAACCAAGCGTCTGGTGATGTCTATGTGTTCCAGACTTCAGGCTGTAATTGACTGCAAAGGATTTGCAACCAAGTATTAAAAAGTGAAAGTTTGATTTATGATTATTATTCTGTCCCATTATTTTTGGTTCCTGAACAAGTGGGAGGCACATATGCAAACTGTTGTAATTCCTACACCCTTCACCTGATTTGGATGTAAATACCCTCAAATTAAAGCTGACAGTCTGCAGTTAAAGCACATCTTGTTAGTTTTATTTCAAATACATTGTGCTGGTATATAGAGCCAAAAATGTTAAAATTGTGTCAATGTCCCAATATTTATAGATCTGACTGTATAATGACCAGCAGTTGATGCACTGGGTAGGGGACGAGTGTCATATCAGGGAGTCCGTCCCATGGTAGGGATATATATTCTATTCATGAAGAAATCAGCAATGATGGCTGAATGGAGAGGGGCTGTGTGTGAGTGGGACTATCGATGGAGGTAAATTGCGGTATCCAAAATATGTGATTAAAACTTATATAGTGTTCACATGGATGTTTTATTTTGAAGGTGCATATATGAGGTACCTTATTTATAGAACATGATTGATATACCGTATTTTTCGCTTTATAAGACTCACCTGATGATAAGACGCACCTAGGTTTTTGAGGAGAAAAACAAGAAAAAATATATTTTGAACCAAAAGGTGTGTTTTTGGTGGGTTTTGAACTATTGGTGGTCTGTGGATGACACTATTATAGGGGATCTGTGGATGACACTGTTATGGAGGGGATCTGTGAATGACACACTTATGGTAGATCTGTGGATAACACTGTTATGGGGGATCTGCGGATGACACTGTTATGGGGGATCTGTGGATGACACACTTATGGGAGATCTGTGGATGACACTGTTACGGGGGATCTGTGGATGCCACGGTCATGGGGGGTCTGTGGATGACACTTATGTGATTATAACACCGATCATCCTAAAGAATACACTGATGTACTGTAGGTACTGTACATTGGTGTATTCTCAAGGATGAGGGGAGTTAGTCAGATTAAATATAAACACTATCCAGGGACTGTTCTGTAATTGGCATGTTTTTAAATTAAATATGACTATAACTCTCCTCATCCATAGGAATCCACTTATATACTGCAGTACATGGGTGGATTCCTATGGATGAGGGGGGTTATAGTCATATTTAATATAAACACATGCCAATTACAGAACAGTCCCTGGACAGTGTTTATATTAAATACTATAACCCCCCTCATCCATAGGAATCCACTCATACACTGCAGTACATGGGGGGTGTATGAGCAGAGAGCAGCAGGGCTGGAAGGCACAATAACAGAGGCGCTGGAGCGCACAGTCTGACAGGCATCCAGCACATAGACAAGAAGACCGGGACCCTGGAGCTCAGGTCAGTGCCGGGGTTCCCCGGCAGCAGCTGGAGGAGGGGACAGGGGGGAGAAGATTATACTTACTGGAGCTGCAGGCTCCAGTCCCGGGTACGCACCAGACGCGCGAACTGGCGGTTGAAGGAGGGGACAGGGGGAAAAACTTTCACTTACAGGAGCTGAGGACTTCGGTGCCAGGTGCGCACCAGACGTGCAGGCTGGCGGCTGGAGGAGGGGACAGGGGGAAAACACTTTCACTTGCTGGAGCTGCGGGCTCCGGTACCGGGCGCTGGCGGTAGCGGAGCATAATAAGTGAAGCCGCCAGCCTGCCCATCCCTGGTGCGGTGCCGCCAGCCCACCCAACAGTTTAATGGCCACCTAATTTGCATCACATTCGTTTTATAAGACGCAGTGACTTTTTCCCTCCACTTTGGGCGTCTTATAAAACAAAAAAACACTATATATATTGTTGAGGGAAGGGACATATTCAGGTGTGCATGTGTATATATATATATATATATATATATATATATATATATATGTATGTATATGTATGTGTATATGTATGTATATATGTATATATAGGCCCTTCTTCTGGGCCCGTCCAGTTGTGATGTGTTGCACACATAGAGATGTATGTGTGCCCCCTGGGCGGCATGCATCTCTATGTGTGTAAGCCATATGGGTACATATATATCTATGGATGTGGCCCAGACATCTATGGATGTATATGGGCCCCTATAATATAGGAGGGCTTATTCCTGCCCCTATGTTAATATAATGTCCGTTCATATATGCGTATAGATGTGCCCCAAGCATCTATACGCATATATGCCGGAATCCCGCCGAAGTGCGCCTGCCAGGTGGGTGGAGGAGACCGACAGTTGGACAATTATGTCCAGCGTCGGCCTCTACAAAGGACAGAGGATCAATAAGATCCTCTGCCCTTTGTCACCATCTCCGGCCGCGCCGGAGATGGTGCGCCTAACAGAGACATGGGAACAAAGAGTTCCCATGCCCCTGTGAGTGGCTGACCTCCGGCGCTGTAATTACAGCGCCGGAGGTAAGCGTCCGCTTCACAGGCGGGAGGATCAAAGGATCCCCCCCCTGGAAGCGCGCTCCGAGATCCTCGGGCCGGCGCGGTGACGTCACATCACCACGCCGGCCCACGGGTTGAGGCCGGCGGTGCGCATGCGCACGGCGCCAAGAGGAGGACTGCGAGCGGGCGCCGCGAAGTTTAAATAGACCGGCGGCGCTCCGCTCTGCAGTCGGGTTAGTCCAGCACCACCACCAGCAAGCGAGGCATCCCCTGGACAATGAGCCCCCCTGGACCAACGAGCATCAATCCTAAATACCCTCCGGACCCCCCCCTGCAATATACTCTCTCTCTATATACCCCCTACCACTATATACCCCCTTATTACCATATATATATACCCCCCTATTACTCTCTCTCTCTATATACCCCCTACCACTCTATATATATATCCCACTACTACTATATATATACCCCACTATCTCTCTCCCTATATACCCCCTACCACTCTATATATATATATATCCCACTACTATACTCCCCTGGTAATCCTATCCTCCCCTGGTAATCCTATCCTCCCCTGGTAATCCTATACTCCCCTGGTAACCCTATACTCCCCTGGTATACTCCCCT
Organism: Bufo bufo; assembly: GCF_905171765.1. NCBI lineage: Eukaryota > Metazoa > Chordata > Amphibia > Anura > Bufonidae > Bufo > Bufo bufo. The sequence continues at coordinate 442,398,225 of NC_053389.1, read as the reverse complement.
GGTAATCCTATATACCCCCAATAACCCTTTAATGCTTTGAGGTCGGCTTACACCCGTGTAAGACCACCGTCAACCTTCGTCTATCCCATAGGGACAGTTTATAGTACTAGGTGGGTGGGCTGTTAATATTGAATGTGTGTATCGTATAGTTAGTTTATGGGTGGAATTGGGAACGTGTAGTGTAGTTGAGTACTGAATAATTAATGCTGTATTGTTAGTGTATTGCGCAGTGTATTGTTAATAAATACTGTTATATTTGTATCTATCTGTGTAACGTGTAGTTATTGGCAATAGTTAGTAAGGCGCATGCAGCTAGTGTAACGATCAGTGTAAGGCATAGTGAAAATATTGTTATTGTTATATAAAGGCATAAATAGGCGGAGTTATCAATAGCTGACTCCCCCTGTTTATGAATATTAATTACCGATATTTACATAAATATTGGTGATTAATATCCCCCTTTTACATATATATATATATATATATACACACACTCACCTAAAGAATTATTAGGAACACCTGTTCTATTTCTCATTAATGCAATTATCTAGTCAACCAATCACATGGCAGTTGCTTCAATGCATTTAGGGGGGTGGTCCTGGTCAAGACAATCTCCTGAACTCCAAACTGAATGTCAGAATGGGAAAGAAAGGTTATTTAAGCAATTTTGAGCGTGGCATGGTTGTTGGTGCCAGACGGGCCGGTCTGAGTATTTCACAATCTGCTCAGTTACTGGGATTTTCACTCACAAACATTTCTAGGGTTTACAAAGAATGGTGTGAAAAGGGAAAAACATCCAGTATGCGGCAGTCCTGTGGGCAAAAATGCCTTGTGGATGCTAGAGGTCAGAGGAGAATGGGCCGACTGATTCAAGCTGATAGAAGAGCAACGTTGACTGAAATAACCACTCGTTACAACCGAGGTATGCAGCAAAGCATTTGTGAAGCCACAACATGCACAACCTTGAGGCGGATGGGCTACAACAGCAGAAGACCCCACCGGGTACCACTCATCTCCACTACAAATAGGAAAAAGAGGCTACAATTTGCACGAGCTCACCAAAATTGGACTGTTGAAGACTGGAAAAATGTTGCCTGGTCTGATGAGTCTCGATTTCTGTTGAGACATTCAAATGTTAGAGTCCGAATTTGGCGTAAACAGAATGAGAACATGTATCCATCATGCCTTGTTACCACTGTGCAGGCTGGTGGTGGTGTAATGGTGTGGGGGATGTTTTCTGGGCACACTTTAGGCCCCTTAGTGCCAATTGGGCATTGTTTAAATGCCACGGGCTACCTGAGCATTGTTTCTGACCATGACCATCCCTTCATGACCACCATGTACCCATCCTCTGATGGCTACTTCCAGCAGGATAATGCACCATGTCACAAAGCTCGAATCATTACAAATTGGTTTCTTGAACATGACAATGAGTTCACTGTACTAAAATGGCCCCCACAGTCACCAGATCTCAACACAATAGAGCATCTTTGGGATGTGGTGGAACGGGAGCTTCGTGCCCTGGATGTGCATCCCTCAAATCTCCATCAACTGCAAGATGCTATCCTATCAATATGGGCCAACATTTCTAAAGAATGCTATCAGCACCTTGTTGAATCAATGCCACGTAGAATTAAGGCAGTTCTGAAGGCAAATGAGAAATAGAACAGGTGTTCCTAATAATTCTTTAGGTGAGTGTATATATACAGTTGCAAGAAAAAGTATGTGAACGCTTTGGAATGATATGGATTTCTGCACAAATTGGTCATAAAATGTGATCTGATCTTCATCTAAGTCACAACACTAGACAATCACAGTCTGCTTAAACTAATAACACACAAAGAATTAAATGTTACCATGTTTTTATTGAACAAACCATGTAAACATTCATTGTGTCAACAATTCTTAATTCTTAACCACTTTCCGTCCGCCCATAGGATATAAACGTCCTATGGGTGGACCTCTATTTCTGAAAAAACGTTTTAAAACGTCCGTTCAGAAATCGCAGCTGCACGCTAATCGTGCAGCTGCTGATCGGGTTGCCCGCTGTCAATGACAGCAGGGCATCCCAGAGAGGAGGCAGGGACAGTGCCCAGGTGTCACTGCCTTCAGGATCGCTGCAGACACAGCGCTCACCGAGCGCTGTGTATGCAGAGCAGGAAGCGCTGTGCGCTTCCTGTTCCGGCCCGGCGGTCATGTGACCGCCGGGACCGGAGAGTGCAGGGGCTGTGTGAGGTCTCTCAGAGACCTCGATCAGCCCTGCTCTGAGGCTGTACAGCGCTGGATTGCTGCTGTACAGCCTCTCTAGGGGTGCATTTCTTCTGTAACTGGGGCTACTATGTCAGCCCCAGTTACAGGAGAAATCAACAGTGAAAAAAAAAAAAAAAAGTAAAGTAAATGTCCCCCAGAGGTCTTGTATGACCTTATGGGGGACGAAAAGTGTAAAATAAAAAAAATAAAAATAAAAGGTTGAAAATAAAAAAATAAAAAAAAGTTTCACATGTAAAAAAAAAAAGTCCCCAAGTAAGGAATGAAAAAAAAATGTTAAAAATAGAAAAAATAAAATAAAATAGACATATTTTGTATTGCCGCGTCTGTAAAAACCAGCTCTATAAAAATATCACATGACCTAACCCCTCGGGTGAACACCGTAAAAAAAAAAAAAAAAAAAAACGGTGTCAAAACAAGCAATTTTTGTCACCTTGCATCACAAAAGGTGCAACACCAAGTGATCAAAAACGCGTATGTCCCACAAAAGGGTACCAATAAAACCGTCACCTCGTCCCGCAAAAAATGAGCCCCTACATAAGAAAATCTCTCAAAAAATATAAAAACTATAGCTCTTAGAACATGGAGACACTAAAACATCATTTTTTTGGTTTCAAAAATGCTATTATTGTGTTAAAGTGAAACAAATAAAAAAAAGTATACATATTAGGTATTGCCACGTCCGTAAAAACCAGCTCTATAAAAATATCACATGACCTAACCCCTTGGGTGAACACCGTAAAAAAAAAAAAAAAAAAAACTGTCAAAACAAGCAATTTTTGTCACCTTGCATCACAAAAGGTGCAACACCAAGTGATCAAAAATGCGTATGTCCCACAAAATAGTACCAATAAAACTGTCACCTCATCCCACAAAAAATGAGCCCCTACATAAGAAAATCTCTCAAAAAATAAAAAAACTATAGCTCTCAGAACATGGACACATTAAAACATAATTTTTTTGTTTCAAAAATGTTATTATTGTGTAAAACTTTAATAAATGAGAAAAAGTATACTTATTAGGTATCGCCACATCCGTAACAATCTGCTCTATAAAAATGTCACTTGACTGAACCTCTCAGGTGAACGCTGTAAAAATAAATAAATAGAAACTGTGCTAAAACAACCAATTTTTTGGTCACCTTGCCCCATAAAGTGTTATAATGAATGATCAAAAAATCATATGTACCCAAAAATAGTACTAATAAAACTGGCACCTTATCCCCTAGTTTCCAAAATGGGGTCACTTCTCAGGAGTTTCTACTGTAAGGGTGCATCAGGGGGCTTCAAATGGGACATGGCTTCTAAAAACCATGTGGAGTTCCTTTTCTTCTGCGCCCTGCCGTGTGCCCATACAGCAGTTTATGACCACATGTGGGGTGTTTCTGTAAACCGCAGAATCTGGGTAATAAATATTGAGTTTTGTTTGGCTGTTAACCATCGATGTGTTAAAGAAAAAAATTGATTAAAATGGAAAATCTGCCAAAAAAGTGAAATTTTAAAATTTGATCTCCATTTTCCTTTAATTCTTGTGGAACGCCTAAAGGGTTAACAAAGTTTGTAAAATCGGTTTTGAATACCTTGAGGGGTGTAGTTTCTACAATGGGGTCATTTATGGGGGTATCCACTATGTAGGCCCCACAAAGTGACTTCAGACCTGAACTGGTCCTTAAAAAGTGGGTTTTGGCAATTTTCTTAAAGATTTGAAGAATTGCTTCTAAACTTCTAAGCCTTCTAACGTCCTAAAAAAATAAAATGACATTTCCAAAATGATGCCAACATAAAGTAGACATATGGGGAATGTTAAGTAATAATTATTTTATGAGGTATCACTTTCTGTTTTAAAAGCAGAGAAATTGAAATTTAGAAAAATTTTCAAATTTTTGGGTAAATTTGGGATTTTTTCATAAATAAAGGTGAAATATTTTGACTCAAATTTATGACTATCATGAAGTACAATGTGTCACGAGAAAACAATCTCTGAATGACTTGGATAAATAAAGGCGTTCCAAAGTTATTACCACATAAAGTGAGATATGTAAGTTTTGCAAAATTTGGCCTGGTCAGGAAGGGGGCAAATGGCCCAGATGGCAGGTGGTTAAGAATTGTTGACTGTGATTGTCTATTGTTGTGACTTAGATGAAGATCAGATCACATTTTATGACCAATTTGTGCAGAAATCCATATCATTCCAAAGGGTTCACATACTTTTTCTTGCAACTGTATATATAAAAGCCCTGATTTTTATCCCAAAAAAGAGCTCAGCACTGCCTTTAACTCCTTAAGGACCTTAAAAAATTGTTATTACTTTACATTTCCCATATGTCTACTTCATGTTTGGATCATTTTGTGAATGCCATTTTATTTTTTGGGGACCTTAGAAGGCTTAGAAGTTTAGAAGCAAATCTTGAAATTTTTCCGAAGATTTCCAAGACCCACTATTTAGGGACCAGTTCAGGTCTGAAGTCACTTTGTGAGGCTTACATAATAGAAACCACCCAAAACCACCCATTTTAGAAACTACACCCCTCAAGGTATTCAAAACTGATTTTACAAACTTTGTAGACCCTTTAGGTGTTCCACAAGAATTAATGGAAAATGGAGATAAAATTTCAGAATTTCACTTTTTTGCCAGATTTTCCATTTGAATCAATTTTTTCCACTAACAAAGCAAGGGTTAACAGACAAACAAAACTCAATATTTATTGCCCTGATTCTGTAGTTTACAGAAACACCCCATATGTGGTCGTAAACTGCTGTACAGGCACATGGCATTGAGCAGAAGGAAAGTAATGAAATATGGTTTTCGGAAGGCAGATTTCGCAGGGGAAAATTTTAAGCTGCCATGTAACATTTGTAGACGCCCTGATGCACCCCTAGAGTAGAAACTCCAAAAAAGACCCCATTTTGGAAACTACGGGATAAGGTGGCAGTTTTGTTGGTACTATTTTAGGGTACATATGATTTTTAGGTGCTCTATATTACACTTTTTGTGAGGCAAGGTAACAAAAAATAGCTGTTTTGGCACCGTTTTTATTTTTTGTTATTTACAATGTTCATCTGACAAGTAAATCATGTAGTATTTTTATAGAGCAGGTTGTTACGGACACGACAATAGCAAATATGACTACCTTTTTTGGTTGTTTCAGTTTTACATAATAAAGCATTTTTGAAAAAAGCCATAGTTTTTATTTTTTGGGGGTTTTACGTAGGGGCTCATTTTTTTCATTATGAGATGACGGTTTGATTGGCACTATTTTAGGGTGCATATGACTTTTTGATTTATTTAAGTTTCACACAATAACATTTTTGAAACAAAAAAAAAAGATGTTTTGGTGTCTCCATATTCTGAGAGCCGTAGTTTTTTTTTATTGTTTGATTGGTATGCTTTTGGGGTGCTTATGACTTTTTGATCGCTTGATATTACACTTTTTGTGATGTAAGGTGCCAAAAATTATTATTTTTTTAGACGGCTTTTATTAGATTTTTTTTTACGGTGTTCATCTGAGTGGTTAGTTCATGTGATATTTTTATACAGCAGGTTCTTATGGATACGGCGATACCTAATATGTATACTTTTTTATTTATTTACGTTTTACACAATGATATCATTTTTGAAACAAAAATCAAATCATGTTTTAGTGTCTCCATAGTCTTAGAGCCATATTTTTATTTTTTTTTGGGAAATTGTCTTAGGTATCATTTTTGCGTGATGATATGACGGTTTGATTGGCACTATTTTGGGTGCGTATGAATTTTTGATCGCTTGCTATTACACTTTTTGTTATGTCAGTTGACAAAAAATGACTTTGACACTGTTTTTATTTTTTTACTGTGTTCTCCTGAGGGGTTAGGTCATGTGATATTTTTATATAGTTACGGATGTGGCAATACCTAATATGTCTACCTTTTTATTTTTATAAAAGTTTTACACAATGATATCATTTTTGAAACAAAAAAAAAATAATTATGTTTTAGTGTCACCATAGTCTAAGAGCCATAGTTTTTTAATTTTTTGGGAAATTGTCTTAGGTAGGGTATAATTTTTGTGGGATAAGATGACGGTTTGATTGGCACTATTTTGGGGTTTGTATGACTTTTTGATCGCTTGCTATTAAACTTTTTATGATGTAAGGTGACAAAAAATTGCTTTTTTGACACCTTTTTTTTTTTATGGTGTTCACCTGAGGGGTTAGGTCATATGGTATTTTTATAGAGCAGGTTGTTACAGACACGGCGATACCTTTTTTTTACATTTAACACAATATAAGCATTTTTGAAACAAAATAAATCATGTTTTAGTGTCTCCATAGTCTGAGAGCCAAAGTTTTTTTTATTTTTTGGGTGATTGTCTTAGGTAGGGGCTCATTTTTTGCGTAATGGAGGTGACAGTTATATTGGTACTATTTTTGGGGGCATACACCTTTTTGATCGCTTGGTGTTGCACTTTAAGTGATATAAGTTTTTTTTAGCACAGTTTTTATTTTATTTTTTGGACGGTGTTCACCTGAGGGGTTAGGTCATGTGATATTTTTACAGAGCCGGTCGATACGGACACGGCGATACCTAATATGTCTACTTTTATTTTTTCCCAATTTTTGACAAATTTTTTTACTTTATTTTGGTAAAAGGGCGCATTTTTTTTTTTTACTTGAAACTTTTAATTTTTTTTTGTAAAACTTTATTCTTTGACCTACTATGGGACTTTACCATTTCAGTCTGTCTGATCCCTGTTTCAATACAGCGTCACCGAGGCATTCAGGGGGTTAATCTTCCGGCATTGGTGTTTTCACCGTGCTGGCAGATACAGCAGGGGCCCGGCTGTCAGTATCAGCCAGGCCCCTTCTGCTGATCGCGGCAGCGCGTGTGGGGCAGTGCATTAACCCTAGGATGAGAATGCTCGTCCTAGTGCCTGAAGTACCGGCCAGTTAGGACGAGCATTCTCGTCCAAGGTCCTTAACATGTAAAGCTGTATGCACGGCAAATGAATCCTTGGAGTTTGAAACTATGTATACTGCCCCATATAAACTTTTATAAACTTTGTAACTACCTAGCCAAACACAGAAAAGGTTCAGCATCCATCCTTTAACCTGCACACAGTGGAGCGCAGCATCTACTGTGTAAACATCAGCAAGACGCGATTGCGCTTGTTCCACTAAATGCAGAGCAGGTTCATCATCGACTCCTGAACCTACATATAGTGGAGCACAGCATCTGCTGTAAAATATGAATAACAAACGACAGCGCATGTCCCTTATAAATATACAGTTGCAAGAAAAAGTATGTGAACCCTTTGGAATGATATGGATTTCTGCACAAATTGGTCATAAAATGTGATCTGATCTTTATCTAAGTCACAGCAATAGACAATCACAGTCTGCTTAAACTAATAACACACAAAGAATTAAATGTTACCATGTTTTTATTGAACACACCATGTAAACATTCACAGTGTAGGTGGAAAAAGTATGCGAACCCTTGGATTTAATAACTGGTTGAACCTCCTTTGGCAGCAATACCTTCAACCAAAGGTTTCCTGTAGTTGCAGATCAGACATGCACAACGGTCAGGAGTAATTCTTGACCATTCCTCTTTACAGAACTGTTTCAGTTCAGCAATATTCTTGGGATGTCTGGTGTGAATCGCCTTCTTGAGGTCATGACACAGCATCTTAATCGGGTTGAGGTCAGGACTCTAACTGGACCATTCCAGAAGGCGTATTTTCTTCTGTTTAAGCCATTCTGTTGTTGATTTACTTCTATGCTTTGGGTCGTTGTCCTGTTGCAACACCCATCTTCTGTTGATCTTCAGCTGGTGGACAGATGACCTTAAGTTCTCCTGCAAAATGTCTTTATAAACTTGGGAATTCATTTTTCCTTCGATGATAGCAATCCGTCCAGGCCCTGGTGCTGCAAAGCAGCCCCAAACCATGATGCCCCCACCACCATACTTCACAGTTGGGATGAGGTTTTGATGTTGGTGTGCTGTGCCTCTTTTTCTCCACACATAGTGTTGTGTGTTTCTTCCAAACAACTCAACTTTGGTTTCATCTGTCCACAGAATATTTTGCCAGTACTGCTGTGGAACATCCAGGTGCTTTTCTGCAAACTGTAAACGTGCAGCAATGTTTTTTTTGGACAGCAGTGGCTTCCTCTGTGGTATCATCCCATGAAATCCATTCTTGTTTAGCATATGCCAGAGACTTTTGTAAGTCTTTAAATGACACTCTAGCTTTCCAGCTTTATGCAAGTCAACAATTCTTAATCATAGGTCTTCTGAGAGCTCTTTTGTGTGAGGCATCATTCACATCAGGCAATGCTTCTTGTGAAAAGCAAATCCAGAACTGGTGTGTGTTTTTTATAGGGTAGGGCAGCTGTAATCAACACCTCCAATCTCATCTCATTGATTGGACTCCAGTTGGCTGACACTTCACTCCAATGAGCTCTTGGAGAGGTCATTAGTCTAGGGGTTCACATACTTTTTCCACCTGCACTGTGAATGTTTACATGGTGTGTTCAATAAAAACATGGTAACATTTAATTCTTTGTGTGTTATTAGTTTAAGCAGACTGTGATTGTCTATTGTTGCGACTTAGATGAAGATCAGATAGCATTTTATGACCAATTTGTGCAGAAAACCTTATCATTCCAAAGGGTTCACATACTTTTTCTTGCAACTGTAGATACATGTTTAATATCCAGGACTGAACCTGCACACAGTGGAGCACAGCATTTGCCGTAAAATAGGAGAAATGTACAATCACGCTTGTACTATATTAAGTAGGCATACAGACAAAATTTATTATTAATAAGAATAAATGAAATATGTTTTATGATTATAAATGTTTATTATAATGAAGATAACCCCTCCATCTGGTCATCAACACATGTACATGGAAGATTATGCAAAACACGCCCAGGTCTGTTTCCCCAGCTCCCCTTCCTACTCCTTGGCCTGCGCGCCAAAAATGGCTTTATAAATCACCGTATGTACAGTGCTGCCCATAATTATTCATACTCCTGGCAAATTTTGACTTAAAGTTACTTTTATTCAACCAGCAAGTAATTTTTTGACGGGAAATGACATAGGTGTCTCCCAAAAGATAATAAGACGATGTACAAGAGGCATTATTGTGGGAAAAAAACATTTCTCAGCTTTTATTTACATTTGAGCAAAAAGTGTCCAGTCCAAAATTATTCATACCCTTCTCAATAATCCACAGAAAAGCCTTTATTGGCTATTACAGCAATCAAACGCTTCCTATAATTGCAGACCTTTTGGCATGCCCATTCATCTTTAGCAATGAGCTCCAAATCTTTCAGGGGGTCTTCTTGCCATCACCCTGATCTTTAGCTCCATCCACAGATTCTCAATTGGATTCAAGTCTGGACTCTGGCTGGGCCACTCCAAAACGTTAATGTTGTTGTCTGCTAAGCATTTCTTCACCACTTTTGCTGTGTGTTTTGGGTCATTGTCATGCCGAAATGTCCACTGGTGCCCAAGGCCAAGTTTCTCTGCAGACTGCCTGATGTTGTCGTTAAGAATCCTCATGTATTGCTCTTTTTTCATGGTGCCGTTTACTGTGATTAGGTTCCCTGGTCCATTGGCTGAAAAAAAAAAACCAAAGCATTAGGTTCACACCACCATGTTTGACAGTGGGGATGGTGTTCTTTGGGTTGAAGGCTTCTCCTTTTTTACGCCAAATGAAGGAAACATCATTGTGACCAAACAATTGAATTTTTGTTTCATCTGACCATAACACAGAAGACCAGATTCTTCTTTGTCCAGATGAGCTTTTGCAAAGGCCAAGCGAGCTTTTGTGTGCCTTATCTGGAGAAGTGGCGTCCTCCTTGGTCTGCATTGTGCAGTGTTCGTTGGATTGTCTGCCTTGAGACATTGCCACCAGCAGAGCCTAGATTCACCAGGATGGCCTTGGTGGTGATCCTTGGATTCTTTTTCACCTAACTATCCTCCTGGCCAGCACAGGTGTCACTTTTGGCTTCCGACCACGTCCTCTGAGATTTTTAACAGTACGGAACATCTTGTATTTTTTGCTCAAATGTAAATAAAAGCTGAGAAATGTTTTTTTTTTCCACAATCTCTCTTGTACATCGTCTTATTATCTTTTGGGAGACACCTATGTCATTTCCCATCAAAAAATTACTTGCTGGTTGAATAAAAGTAACTTTAGGTCCAAATTTGCGAGGGGTATGAATAATTATGGGCAGCACTGTGTATATGTCATGTATAACACTGTCCTGATAAAGACAGCATTCCGCCCTTGAAACGCGTTGACTGTAAATAAACCATTTAACTGCTTTTACCAATACTTACCTGATTCCAGACTCCTGCTCACAGCGCCGATACAGAGGTTCCCCTTCTTTTCAGTTTTTCTCTACTGATCATTTTATCCCAACGACCGCATCACCGGCAAGGGTAGGAACCTAGGCAGCAGCACAGGCATCCCGCAAGCTGATCGGGCAATTATCAGCAAGGTGAAATACAGTCGTTGTGAACTTGTGACTAGTGATGAGCGGGAGGTGCCATATTCGATTTCGCGATATTTCGCTAATATTCGCATGAATATTCGTGTTATATTCGTCGAAATCGAATATTCGCAATTATTCCAATTATCGCGAAATTATTTTTTCGCATATTGCGAAAATTTATCTTGATAGTATAAGGCAACGTTTCTATGCTAATGACTATGGCTAGGCTAATATGTGTATTTTACGAAATTTCGTAATATTGCTCTAACTTCGTCTCTTAGAATATTACGAATATTCTAAAAGACGAAGTTAGAGCAATATTAAGAACATTTGCAAAAGTCAAAATTGCGATGCGAGTAATATAACACGAAATAGTCGCATGAAGATTTAAACTTAGCACTGCTATATTCCATATTGGGCTAGAATATGGAATATAGCTGTGCTAAGTTGAAATCTTCATGCGACTATTTCGTGTTATATTACTCGCATCGCAATTTCGACTTTTGCAAATGTTCTTAATATTGCTCTAACTTCGTCTTTTAGAATATTCGTAATATTCTAAAAGATGAAGTTAGAACAATATTACGAAATTTCGTAAAATACACATATTAGCCTAGCCATAGTCATTAGCATAGGAACGTTGCCTTATACTATCAAGATAAATTTTCGCAATATGCGAAAAAAAAAATTCGCGATAATTGGAATAATTGCGAATATTCGATTTCGACGAATATAACACGAATATTCATGTTATATTACTCGCATCGCAATTGCGACTATTGCGAAATTTCGTAAAATACACATATAGATTAGATTGTAATTTAGCTAATATGGAATATAGCAGTAAGTTGAAAACGCCACTGACTGGAGCAGCCAGGAAGCCAGGAATCCAAAGGACAGGTAAGAACAACTTTAGGGAAGTGGGAAAGAAAAAAATATAATAAAAAAAAAAAGAAAAAAAAAGAATATTCGATTTTGCGAATATATAGAACGATATTCTAAATATTCGCGAAATATTCGCGCAACTATTTTTTATGTCATTTTCCTAATCAAACAGCACCACTCATGAGGCACTGCCTCCTGTCTTTTTTCTCCTCTTGAATATTCTTTTAATTTGCCATAAATGTCCCAGATAGGGCAACTATGTAACTATGATGCTATTGCAGTAGCTGATTTTCTCATGCAAAGTTTAAGGTTCTTGTTAAAGACTACATAGCCAAGATCTTATACATCTTAATTTTCTCATAGTTGTAAACAAGCCAAATGTAGGCAACATGGGTCTAGCAGGTAAGGGGCCACTGCCAAATTAAAAGCAGCAAGATATCAGACTGCATTAAAGGAACTATGCTGAAACTTTTTTATAGTATGAGATGCTGGGGGCAACAGGTAGGATCTCATTGGTGACACTGCAGCAAGAACCTTTGGCTATGGATCCCTATATATCCCTCAGATAGATGTTTTAGCTTTATATATAAACAATAACCACACTTTGGGACTAGAATGCACATAAGTGTTTTCATGGTGCCATATGAAAATCAAATCACCTATGAATAATGACCACACTTCTAAAAATATAAACATTTCCATATTATAAGAGAAACATACAATTATACCTCATTTATCACTTGTTAGGGTGTCCTGACACCATATTTGCTAGGTTTAGTGCATAGATATGATGACAAAACTAAGCCTATTGCAAAGATGCAGTAACAGATCAAAGCTCGACGGACAGTGCAGTATCAAAATAAAGCTCAGTGCATAATTAGGGTAACTAATTGAATACAGTGCCTTTAAAAAGAATTCACACCCCTTGAACTTTTCCACATTTTTTCACGTTACACCCACAAACATAAATGTATTTTATTGGGATTTTATTTAATAATATAACATTTGCAAAGACAGGTGCACTCTGCGGTCCTACTAAACCCTCATACTGATGTTAAAATTGAGAGATTAGCCAACATATCCTACTGTGGAGGACATGTCTGAGCCCGAGCACCGCGCCAAGGTTTCTCAAGCAGCTCGGGACCTAACACTCACCTTCCTGTGCCATATGGGCAAAGGTAGGTGACAGTTAGGTCCCGAGCTACTGTACTTGAGAAACCTTGGCGCGGTGCTCGGGCTCAGACATGTCCTCCACAGTAGGATATGTTGGCTAATCTCTCAATTTTAGCATCAGTATGAGGGTTTAGTAAGACCGCAGAGTGCACCTGTCTTCGCAAATGTTATTATATTATTATATTGGTTATCACATCCACATAACTGCTATCTTGTGTAGGATGTCTATTGTGGTGCTTGTGGTCTGCTGCGGGCATCCTCCACTTTATGCATTTTTGCTGGGGATTGCCATTAGCAACGGACTACAAGTGCAGGATTTTCTCCCCTGTATACACATGCACAACTGCATATGGGTTTGAGCACTTCATGCCTGTTTAACACCACACCATTTTTTCTGTTGGTTTTATATAATAGACCAACACAAGTAACAAGTATGCATGAAGGGAAAAGAAAATGATACATATTTTTCAACATTTAAAAAAAAAAAAATCAGAAAAATGTGGCGTGCATTTGTATTCAGCCCCCTTTACTTTGATACCCCTTAATAAAATCCAGTGGGGCCAATTACCTTCAGAAATCACCTAATTAGTAAAACCTGTCCACCATTATTCTCAGTATACAGTGAGGAACAGAAGTATTTGAACACCCTACGATTTTGCAAGTTCTCGCACTTAGAAATCATGGAGGGGTCTGAAATTCACTGGAGGGGTCTGAAATGCACTGTAGGTGCATTCCCACTCTGAGAGACAAAAAAAATAATCAGAAAATCACATTGTATGATTTTTAAATAATTTATTTGTCTTGCACTGCTGAACACAAGTATTTGAACACCTGAGAAACAGCAACAATTCTGTCTCTTAAAGACCTGTTACCGTGCCTTTAAAAAGTCCACCTCTACTACACTCATTAATCTAACTTAGTAGCACCTGTCTGAGCTCTTTAAAGACCCCTGTCCACCCCACAGTCAGTCAGATGCCAACTACTACCATGGGCAAGACCACAAGGCTGGAAAGGGCTACGGGGCAATTGCCAAGCAGCTTGGTGAAAATAGATCAACTGTTTGAGCAATTGTTAGAAAATGGAAGAGGCTAAAGACAACTGTCAGTCTTCCTCGGACTGGGGCTCCATGCAAGATCTCACCTCGTGGGGTATCACTGATGATAAGAAAGGTGAGTAATCAGCCCAGAACTACAAGGCAGGAGCTGGTAAATGACATGAAGAGAGCTGGGATCAGAATTTCAAAGGTCACTGTCGGTAGAACACTACGCCGTCATGGTTTCTAATCATGCACGGAAGGTTCCCTGCTCAAGTCATCACATGTCCAGGCCCATCTGAAGTTTGCCAATGACCATCTGTATGATCCAGAAGAGGCATGGGAGAAAGTCATGTGGTCAGATAAGAGCAAAGTAGAACTTTTTGGTCTAAATTTCATTCGTGTTTGGAAGAAAAAGAAGGATGAGTTGCATCCCAAGAACACCATCCCTAATGTGAAGAATGGGGGTGGTAACATCATGCTTTGGGGGTGCTTTTCTGCAAAGGGGACAGGACGACTGCACTGTATAAGGGAAGGGGATGAATGGGGCCATTTATTGGGAGATTTTGAGCAACAACCTCCTTCCCTCAGTCAGAACATTGAAGATGGGTCGTGGCTGGGTCTTCCAACATGACAACGACCCGAAGCACACAGCATATCAAGGTTCTGGAGTGGTCTAGCCAGTCTCCAGATCTAAATACAATAGAACATCTTTGGAAGGAGCTGAAACTCTGTGTTGCTCAGCGACAGCCCCGAAACCTGACAGATCTAGAGGAGAGTTGTGTGGAGGAGTGGGCCAAAATCTCTGTTGCTTTGTGTGCAAACCTGGTCAAGAACTACAGGAAACATTTGACCTCTGTAATTCCAAACAAAGGCTTCTGTACCAAATATTAACACTGATTTCCCCCAGTGTTCAAATACTTATATTCAGTAGTGCAAGACAAATAAATTATTAAAAGATCATACAATGTGATTTTCAGATTTTTTTTATTTATTCTGTCTCAGAGTGGGAATGCACCTACAATGTGAATTTCAGACCCCTCCATTATTTCTAAGTGGGCGAACTAGCAAAATTGCAGGGTGTTGAAATACTTCTGTTTCTCACTGTAACTACAGCTGCTCTGTGAAGGCCTCAGAGGTTTGTTAGAGAACATTAAACCAAGGACGCCAGACAGGTCAGGGTAAAGTTATAGAAAAGTGTAAATCAGGGTTAGGTTATAAAAAATATGCCAAGCTCTGAACAGCTCATGGAGCGCTGTTCAATCCATCATCCAAAAATGGAAGAAGTATGGCACAACTGCAAACCTAATAAGACATGGCTGTCTACCTAAACTGACAGCCGAGGCAAAGAGAGCACTAATTAGAGAAGCAGTCAAGAGGCCCATTGTCACTGGAGGAGCTGCAGAGACCCACAGCTCAGGTGGGAGGATCTGTCCACAGGACAACTATTAGACGTGTACTCCACAAATCTGGCCTTTATGGAAGACTTAGGCCTCTTTCACACAATATTATTTTTTTCCGTTTCTGTTCCATTTTTGCAGTTTCCGTTTGCGGTCCATATGCCTAACCATTAATTTCAATGGTTCCACAAAAAATTTCATGTACTCCGTGTGCATCGCGTTTCCGTATTTACATATATCCGTTCCGCTAAAGGATAGAACTTGTCCTATTACTGTCTGCAAATAACATTCCGTCGCTCTATTCAAGTCAATGGGTCCGCAAGAAATACGGAATGCATACGGAACACATCCATATGTCATCCATATTTTGCGGATCAATGCCCACTTTGCCCATGTGTTTACTCTTTACAAACATTACAGTACATTACAGTAATGATTACAAACTTTCTATTTCCGTTTGCGATTCGCAAAAAACAGATACGGAAACCATACAGAGATCTTTTTGTGGAAATACAGAACAGAAACGGAAACACAATGGAAACAAAAAACGGAACAACGGATCCGTGAAAAACGGACCGCAAAATACAGCAAAATACATATGGTCGTGTGAAAGAGGCCTTACAAGAAAAAAGCCATTTTTGAAAGCAAGCCATAGGAAGTCCCGTTTTCAGTTTTCCACAAGTCATGCAGCAGACACAGCAAACATGTGAAAGAAGGTGCTCTGCTCTGATTTCCTATCTTCAGGTAATACTTCATGATCTATCTTGAGAAGGCACTGGTGCTCTTGTGAGCACGACAGCCTTCTCCGTGCTTACCAAGCACAGTGCCGTACATTGTACAGTGGCTGCGCTTGGTATTGCACTCAGCCCCATTGAAGTAAAAGGTGCTGAGGGCAATACCAAGCACAGACGCTATACAATGTACAGTGCTGTGCTTGGTAAGCTGAGAGAAGGCTGCGGCTCTCACAGGAGTGCCAGTGCCTTCTCAAGCAGCTGATTGGTGGGGGTCCCAGGTGTCGGAATAGAATAGTTGAATAGAGCACCAGCACACATGCCTTTCCACCACTCCATGGAAACGGGGGAACACAGGCCCCCATTATAATGATCGGCAGGGGCCCCAACTGATCAGACACTTATCCTCATTGTTGTAATGAGATAACATATAGATCAGCACCATGGAGAGCTCTAAGTTAGCTCTTATTCAGTACCTTATACTGTACTTTATCGCAATATACCTTGACTGCTGCAGTAACATCTATAATAAGTGAGACAACACAACTGGAAATATAGCCAACCAGATACATATTATCACTTTCTTGTGATGAGAAGAAGTGCATCTAGTCATTATTCCTATTATTTCCTACGCCTATACTTCAGAGCATCTGATGACAATGAGACTACACAAAGAAACCAGGATGAATATGAAATAAGTGAAGGTATATCAATGAATATTCATAATCGCTCCACTGCAGGCTATATAAGTCAGAGGACCTTGCTGCAATCCACAGCAGAAGGGTTTGTGTGCTGAGGGATTCAGAATTCAGGTATGTTAAAACTATGCTTACTATTCTAGATGTCATTATTTAGGATAGTGGAGTTAATTTATCTGTATTCCTGTGTGGAAATAACAGATATGTCCTGAATCAGTTGTGCCATATAACAAACTCAGTTCTGGATTATTTGTACTTGTATAATTTAGTTCTGACTACAAAACTGACTATGAGGTCTGAGGTGGGACCCACTCTGTGCAGAAAGCAAAGTCTTATAGAAGATGCGCGCAAGGAGAAGGAAGCATCAGCATTAACTGCGTCTGATCCTATGGCTGTAACATGTGAGCATCCTGATGAAGGCAACAGCACCTTGAATTTAATTTTCACAATCGGGAAAACCAGCGCTTCACCTTTTTCTAGCAGCCTCAAGATTTTAGAGGTAAATTTCACACCATTTTCAGTCAGTTTGACATGTGAGTAACTTAAGAACTCAATGTAATGTACTACAAAATATACTGTGTATGTATATAAAAATAAGTAATAATAATACTGAGTACATTTCTACATATTTTGAAAGAGAGTCGATAGAGTGGCTCACCCCCCTATAGCTATGGATAGGTGCTTATTGAATCACCCTATTCAATACATAAACACTAAACAGATTTAAATGGATAGGTAAGCACTCAACCACCGTGGAGCAGGCACAATATTTAATATAGGGTATAGGTACAATAAAATGGAATAAAATACACTCTAAAATCACTAAAATAGAATAAAACGAAAACACACTGTAAAACTGGCTGGGAATAAGGTGCAAATTTGAATTTACATTACAACAGATAATGTCCTTTTCTACTGATATCAATGTTGAATGGCCGGCACCTGTATCCTTTGATGTAGCGTTACATCCGAAAAATCGTGAAAAAAATCGCAAGTAGCAATAGTCAGTTAGTATATAGCGAGTCAGTGGTTGCTACTAAACACCCACCTAACCTGTTGGTAAGGGATCTTCACACTAGCTAGTGTGCATTCAAATATATTTTCGGGTGGGTTGTTACTTGTATTGGCGGCAACCTTTACTTTTGGATATAATGTTGCATCCACCAAAATCGCATCCGAAGGGGGCACAAATGATTATGTTGCCGCACTATAATGGTATTATGCGGATAATCGATTGCTCACTGAGCACTCACCCCACCTGTTGATGTATAGTCTTCACACTGGCTGGTGTGCGCTCCGGTATATATTCTCGGGGTGGGTTTGTACCTGTGTTCCGGTGAAAACTTACTTGCAATTGCCTTCACTGCCTCTCTGTCCCACTCTGCATGCAGTTCTCGCGAGAGTTGGAGTACAGGTTCACCGATTCAGGTCTCTCCTTGCCTTTGCTGTTCAGATTATTGAAAGATCGTATCCTTAGATAATCGTAGAGTTAAAGTCGCATGGCCATGCTTCAATTGTTTGTGGAATCTTTCATAGCATCGGTATCCAGCACCAGACGCGTTTCGAAGTCTTGCTGACCTCTTCCTCAGTGGTTAACCACTACTATTTTTCGGATGTAACGCTACATCAAAGGATACAGGTACAGGTGCCGGCCATTCAACATTGATATCAGTTGATAAAGGACATTATCTGTTGTAACGTGAATTCAAATTTGCACCTTATTCCCAGCCAGTTTTACAGTGTGTTTTAGTTTTATTCTATTTTAGTAATTTTAGAGTGTATTTTATTCCATTTTATTGTACCTATACCCTATATTAAATATTGTGCCTGCTCCACGGTGGTTGAGTGCTTACCTATCCATTTAAATACATTTCTACATATAGTTTATCAATGGTGCATGAAGGCATACTGCCATGTACAGGGACAAATTCCTTTCACATTTTAGCCCCCTGGTGGTCAGCTGGGCAGCTGTATTCTTCAGTTAACAGTGCAACCTCCCTCTAGGACAGGGATGAGCAACCTCCGGCACTCCAGCTGCTGTGAAAATACAACCCCCAGCATGTACACTTTCTTGGCTGTTCTTCTTACGCCTACAGAAGTGAATGGAACATGCTGGAAGTTGTAGTTTTAGAGCAGCTGGAGTTTCACAGGTTGCTGGTCCATGCTCTAGGACAGGGCTGGCCAACCTGCGGCTCTCCAGCTGTTGCAAAACTACAACTCCCAGCATGCCTAGACTGCTTACAGCTATCAGCCTACAGCAGGGCATGGTGGGAAATGTAGTTTTACAACAGCTGGAGAGCCGCAGGTTGGCCAGCCCTGCTCTAGGACATTCATATACCCGAATAGTTGAAGGGGTCAAATTGGACAGCGGTTGTTCCAATTAGACCTCTTTAACTCTACATTGTCCTGCTTCAGCTCATTTTTTTAAATATGTTCCCTACATTGTAGCTGGATATGACTGTGATGTCACTTAGTATGATATTTCACCACTAGATAAGTGAGCATCCATTCATTCCAACTGTTTTGTAGTGTCTCTCTGAAATATTTGATCTACACAGCATCTTTCCATTTGTAAACTACCAGACATACTTCCAGATCATTTATGAAAACAGGAAAGAATACTGTATATGCCTAGGTGTATGTCGTTACTGTATGGCAAGGGCATGCTAAGACAAAGTGTCAATGTCTTGAAAAGTTGAGAAAGAGAAATGTTGAGCCATCCTGTCCTGGCCACATCCATCCAGGGGTGCACCACCAATGAAGCCAGGTGAGGCGATTGCCTCAGGCAGCACCCGGTAGGGGCAAGAGGGGGGCAGCCGTAGAGTCATGGGCTGAAGGGAAGGGTTTAGGTTATGAAATTGGCATTGGGGAGTGGGGACGCCCTTTCAGTTTTCGCCTCAAGCAGCAAAAAGGCTAGGTGCACCCCTGCATCCATCCTCTGCATTTTTAAACTACAGGGACACCTTGGAGACTTCATCTTCAAGCCTGATGATGATGTCAAAAATACAATCTCAAATTGCTTCTTTCAGCAGGATAAATCTTTTAAAAATCTTTTTTTCAGCAAGTGTTTGATTCCTCATGTTAGTGCATAGACAAATGACTCAACAGAGAAGAGGGAGAGAGTAGATATGTGTTAACACCAGGGAACCTTATTGTCTGGCTTCCCTTTGTAATATCAGTAATAGTTGAATATAATGAATATTAACAGCCTTTAAAGGAATATGTCATCAGAAAATTATTTATTGTTTAACCCCTTAAAGGGCTGAACCCGGACATACCTTCATTTTAACCCAGGCAGCCCCCCCTGACTTGAGCATCGGAGCCACTGGTGTCTTCACTATGCTTTGGTCTCCAAATCAAAATTTCCGACTTGGATGGTGTTACATGGGTGCTGATTGCCTGGTGTATAATACTACACCGGCAAGCCCAGAGCATCATCATTGTCATAATGTACTATCAAAACACATAGCATTAATTACCATAGCATTATGATGTAATAGTACATCATAGAGTGGGAAGGGGTTAAATCAAGTCGTTATATTAAGCATACATTTACAAAGTTAATTTTTTATGTCTATTGTCACTAACTTAAAACAATTCTAAAATCTTGCAGTTTTTACTCTGGCCAACAGTCATTAGGCTAAAAACCCCTGTTCTAAAATCTTGCAGTTTTTACTCTGGCCCACAGTCAATAGGCTAAAAACCCCTGTCCTGTCTCAGTAGTCATCTCATTATCATCACAGGTAGGATTGAAATAACAGGTAACCAACAGATCCATACAGATAGATAAAGCTGGATCACACTGTGTAGAATAGGTGATTGTCACAGCTTACATCATCCACCTCACTTCACGATGACCTATGCCCAGGTCTACAGCACTCTCCAACAAACAGCAGCGATTCCCCTCCAGACTATTGTGTCTATGGACTATGTGGCTATTGTAAATAAATATTTCTAAATGCTGTTAGGCAAGATGCTAGTCTCATAATCATGTACAGAAAATAAATAAAAAATCTGAAAATAAAAACGGATTAGAAAAACTAATATGTTTCAGTATGTTATTTTAATTAGTAAAAAATAGCATAGAATTAATATTTATTAAAGTGCCATTCATTCCATGGCACTGTACATATGATAAGGGGTGCACATACATAATACAAAACAAAACAACATAAGTATGAACAAGACGAGTTATACTGTACATTCCTTTTGATGGGAACTTTACATGACCAGATTGACATTGCCAAGATATCATGTAACTATTTTGGCATGATCTTTAAGAATTGGTTGACCATAGTGTAAAGTACATGTATTTATACTTCTTCTTCAGAAACACGGGGCTATAATATATCATATAGAAACCAGACCTGCTGAGAGTGGTAAGAAGAAAGGAGAAGAACTGGAGTGCTTTGTGAAATGCTTCATTCATAATTCTTCCACCTGTTCTTTATTATCCTCACTGAAGAAAATATCAGGCGATGTGAAAGTAGACAAGGATCAAACACGTAAGCAATAACATTGCTCTTTTTTTCAATGCAAGATGGCAAAGTGGTCATTACATGCCGCAGTTTCACAATATTCAGTACGTAACCGATACTAAAGATTTTATGCATCTCTTATAACTGTTCTCTAATCATCAAGAAGACTAGAAATTACCAACACTGAGGTCACAAAACACTATCCAAAATAATAAACAGCAAATAGAAAAGTAAAAAATCTCACCAGTGAATTGCAAATGCCTTTAACCCCTTAAGGATGGGCCTTTTTTTTTTCTCCTTTCTGCCAAAAGCAATAATTTTGAAAAAATAAAATAAATCAGTTCACATTATTATTTGTGGGACAATTAGAATTTTTAATGGCATCATTTCATTTACCATATCTTTTACTGGAAAACAGGAAAAAATTGTATGGGTCAATATGATTATGGCGACAACAAATTTGTATAGTTTTACCCTTTTAAAAATAAAAGGTTTTTTTGCATCACCATTTTCAACCCTATTTTTTTATGTTTCCATTAACAGCGCTATGTGAGGGCGTCTTTGTTGGGTGGCAAAATATAGTACAATTTTGGGGTGTGTTTTCATCACTTTTTATTCAATTTCGCTCAATGCACAGGAAAAATATTTTGATATTTTAATAGTTGGAACACTTTCGGATGCAGTGATGTTTTTTATGTTATTTTTATTTATTATGTGTATTTTATTTATTAAATTGGGAAAGGGTTGATTTGAATTTGTGATATTTTCCAGCTTTTTTAAATATTTGCAATTGTAATTATTAGTCTCCTTTCAGGACTTGAACATGCTATCTTCTAACGCTTATACCATAGACTGCAATAATATTGCAGTTTTTGGGAATTCTGACAAGCTGCCTTTGAAGCTGTGCTTCAGACACAGCATCAAAAGCAGTTTGCTATGACAGGCCTGGAACCTTCACAATCAGGGGCATACATAGAAATCACTGGGCCCCATAGCAAAAATCTGAATTGGGCCCCTATGCCCTGTTCCTAGCTCCTCCCACTACCCATTGGCTGCTTCCTGGCCACTACCCCTTTTCACCCACAAACAAAGAAATAAAATGTACCATAAATAACCTAATCAAACAGGGATAAAAAAAAATAATAATACATGTAGTGGCATAGAAGGCCAGCTATTAGCAAAGCAAGTGCAGGGCAGCAGCTCACATGAGACATTGCCCTCCTGCCTGTGCCCATATATGCAGGGCTTTAGCAGATACATTTTAAAGGTTAGGTACACTTTAAGCTGACAGCGCTGGCAGTCACCTTTATGAACTATGCCTGTTGTTTGCTCTGCTGCTATGTGTGCCCCCATAGCTCACCCCCCCTTATAAACTGTACCAGTGCCACCATAGCCCCCCATAAGAATAGTACCAGTGCCACTATAGTAACCCTTATGAACTACACTTGTGCCAATATAGGCCCCCTTATGAACTACATCAGTGCCACCATAGCCCGCTTTTGAACCGTGCCGTTGCCACCATAAACCGCCTTATGAACCGTACCAGTGCCACTATTGCCCAAACCATACCAGTGCCATCATAGCCTCACTTTTGAACTGTACCAGTGCCACCATAGCACACTTATGAATCAATGCCACCATAGCCTGCCTTTGTAAACTGTCCCAGTGCCACCATAGCCCCATTATGAACAATACCAGTGCCACCATAGCCCTCCTTAAGAACAGTATTACTGCCACCATAGCCCCCCTTATGAACAATGCCAGTGCCACCATAGCCCTCTTATGAACAATGCCAGTGCCACCATAGCCCTTCTTAAGAACATTACCAGTGCCGGGGGGCGTGGCCTGCTACTGAGCGGAGCAGACGGCCATCTCTGCAGCTTCTGGCAAGAGAATGAAAATCTCATACCATCCGCCTGTTAAATTCGAATAACGGACCTCATTCAGTCCCAGTCCATCACAGGACTTCACCCGCTTCAGTCTCGGCTGAGTCTGGAGTCTCAAGACCTGACGGAGCCTGAACTGCCATGGCGGCCTAGCTGGAGGACTGAATCCCCGACCTAAAGTAGCGGGATGCGCGTTGCACCGGAAGAGTGTGAGCCTTTCCCAACAGCCAGGATCTCCCCTTTGACTGCGGGGACAGCGACAGGAGACCCTCAGCCAGCCCTGCCTGGCAAAGATTGGCTCGCCAAAAAACATTGCAGTTCAGTGCGGACTCACTGCCACTTAAGGGGACGCCACGCGGCTCTGTCTGGCGCGGACTTGAAACAACACAGAAGTGTCTGTGAGCCTCCATCACCGAGCACCTCGAACAGTCCAGGGCCCTAGGTCCTCCTCTCTGTGACCTTGAGTGCTGAATTCAGGCCAGTCCACACTCTATCACTCCCCCTCCCCATCCAGCTGCCCTATAACCCTCTAGCCACATACCTGGCTCAATAAAGATCCAGTCTTCATACCCCAGCGCTAGCAGGTACCCACCTCTACTAAAACCTTGAGGAGCAAAGCTCCCATTTTTTCTGGACTTACCTGGTATTTTGAAATCACACCTCAGTCTACGTAAACTGCAACATATCTTGAGGACCTGGTCCTAATATTTATGAGGTTGTAACCCCCACAACCAACTACTTTTTCCATTAAGCTCTAAAGCCTGTGGTTCCTGATGCAATCCAACCACACGGCTTACTAAAGACCAACTACTTCTTAGCTATTCTCAGCTGCCATGGTAAAAATTGGAAATTCAAACCCCCAAAGACCTCAGAACTATAAAAAAAATCCAACTCTACACGTAGGGAAATGGATAAATACATGATGAAAAAGAAGTCCTCAATCCCTGATGTCTCAAAACTGACAACGCCATCCAAGAACTCTTCTCCTATGGCATAGTTAGATACAGCTGAGGAGACGACAGTGATGCTGATACTTCTCTACATCCGGAGTCGCCCAATCTCCCGTTCCTTTTTCACAAAAATCTTTAGACAAAGCCCTGACCAAGGCTCTAAGCCCCCCTTTCGAAGGACTTGCAAAACATTGAGCAAGATGTGAAACAAATAAGCTCCCGAGTGGAGCACTTGGAAAATACACAAGCAGCCATATGCGGATACAGCACAGCAGTCAAGGAGAGCATGTCCTCATGTCAAAAATACCTCAACGCTGCCTTTGAAAGAATTGAAGATCAGGAAAATAGGGGCCGAAGGAACAACCTGAGAATAAGGCCTCCCTGAATTAGTGCCACCTACGTCCTTACACTCAACTATACAGCAAATTTTTCACTCCATTCTTGGTGAATACCACTCAGATGATATTATCATAGAACATGTCCACAGAGCATTGAGGAGGAGACCTAAGGACACTAAACCACCACGCGATTTAATATGTCGCGTCCTCAACTACAAAGTAAAAGAAAAAATACTCCGTTCCACCAGATCATCCACTTACATAGAGTATGAAGACGCTCAACTATACATTTACCAGGATCTCTCTCCACAAACGCTTCAGAAGAGGAGAACCCTTAAGCCATTAACTGAGGCCCTCAGATCCAAGGACATTCAATATAGTTGGAAGTTCCCATTCGGTCTCATGTTCTTAACAGGAGGCAAACGGTTTCTGATCCGTTCTGTTACAGACCTTTCAGAAGTTTACAAAGAGGTGGATTTGCCTGATCTGCAGATACCTGACTGGGCAGTGGTGAAGGACTTGGCAAACTTACCTTAAATTCTACCACTAACCCCATGGGAAGAAGTGCCCCATGGTCGCAGCGCCAAGGCAAAGAAAAATGCGGGTCGACTGTCATCTAAAAGTATTACTACAGACAACACCTGAAAGAGCCCAGTGGTAATAGACTGGCTGAGTCCAACATTATGTCTTACTTACCGGAAGTTTTACCTTCTCTGGCTACCTAATTTCACCCCTGTCCCTATCAATGCAGATTAATGCGGGTAAGGAGGTGGTAGGATGACTAGTCATCCAAATTTTTTTTTGCAATGTGATATATTGTCTTGTTTTGCATTTCCACAAGTTTCATGGCCAGCGCATTACCCAATTCTACTGTTGACAAACTGCTTCCCGCTGCTATAATCTAAATAGATATAGTTCCTCCAATCCCTCTTTCGCTTCTTCACTCTATTTCTGCTTTTCCACTGCTCTCTTGTAGTACTTTATATTCATACTTACCGTATATACTCGAGTATAAGCCGACCCGAGTATAAGCCGAGCCCCTAATTTTACCCCCAAAAAATGGGAAAAATTATTGACTCGAGTATAAGACTAGGGTGGGAAATGCAGCTATAATGCAGAGTGTATGTGTATATAATGCACACACTCTACATTATATACACACATCTGCAAGAGGGTGACTCCCTGTATTTAATGCAGAGTGTGTGCATTATATACACACACACTCTGCATTAAATACAGGGAGCCATCCACAGATCTCCCCCCTAAACAGTGCCATCCACAGATCTCCCCCCTAAACAGTGCCATCCACAGATCCCCCCTAAACAGTGCCATCCACAGATCCCCCCTCCCCTAAACAGTGCCATTCTCTATCAGTTCTTTGTTTTTCCATACTTCCCTATCCTCCTTAATATCTCCCAATCTTTTCTTTCCCTCTTGCATCTTATACCATGACAATACACCAGTTGGGTCTCCCAAAATATAATATGATGCCACAAACTGTAATTGCCATCAACCCATCTGTGAGGCAATCACTTTGCCTTGACCATCATACCTCACACTTTGTTGATTCAGTAGTAGGGAACAGGACTACTATTATATATGTTATCACTTGTATTATCTGTTATGCTTTTGAATCCCGATCTTTTCCCTCCCCCCCTTCCCCTGTCTCTCCCCCCCCTCCTCACCCTATTGGCTATCATGATATAACACACTCACTTTTGTGTCAATACAGATTCAGGAATGACCCAACTTAACATTGTCTCTTATAATGTGAGAGGTATCAATTCCCCAGCCAAGAGAGGACAGGTGATTTACTCTCTTAAAAAAAAAAAAACATTTTAAGAAAACAAACATCCCTACCATGAACAGGCAATACTTTTCTGATTGGTTCCACTCCACCTCTGACAGTGGAGAGTCAAAGGGTGTTAGCATAGGAATTAGCAAAAACATTTCCTTTTCAGTTACTGAGAAGTGTACGGACTCCGAGGGTCGCTACCTCTTCATATGTTAGGAAATATATATGCTCCCAACAAAGAACAGATCCCATGGCTTATTTGGGTCCTTAAAAGACTCTCTCAGTTCACAGAAGGTACACTAATCCTAGGTGGCGATTTTAACGTGACCCTGAACCCTCTAATTGACACATCTAGCGGCAGATCCTCTCTACTCTGTCGGGCCCTGGCAAAACTAAAACGCTATGCTCTCTACAATTAGCTGACGCGTGGCACGCTTTACATCCATCGGTAAAGGACTATACTCATTACTCTGCACCCCATAACTCCTATCAAAGGATTGATTTTATATTCATACCTGTTACTCACATACAATATTGCTGCTCATCCTCTATAAAATCCAAAGTCATTTCTGACCACTCTTTAGTAGAGCTTAAATACACAATTCCTTCCTCACCCACTCCCTACGTATCAGGCCTTATGCACACGACAGTGAAAAAAAAGTCTGTTAAAAACGGACACACTGTCAGTTTTTCATGGCCATTTTGCATCAGTGTATGCATCCATTTTCTGGCCGTGTGTCCGTTTTTAATGTCCGTTTTTCATCCGTCTTGCATCAGTTAAAAACGGACATGAAAAATTAATGAATTTGACCCACTCTTCTGAGAACACCCACAGGACGGTAGGCTCCCAGCTAAAATAATGTCCCCCATACTGTAGTTTTATTTAATTTTTTTGCTGCCCCCAGCTTTTACAATGCCCCCATGTAGGCCCCCAGCTAAATAAATGTCCCCCAGTGTATATATTTTTTCCTAGTGTCCCCAGCTTTAATAATGCCCCCATGTAGGCCCCCAGCAAAATAAATGTCCCCCACAGTGTATATAATCTTTTTATAGTGTCCCCAGATTTTATGACGCCCCCATATAGGCCCCCAGCTAAATAAATGTCCCCCACATTGTATATAATTTTTTTTATAGTGTCTCCAGCTTTTATAATACCCCATGTAGACCCCCAGCTAAATAAATGTCCCCCACAGTGTATATACTTTTTTTAACCGCCCCGAGCTTTAATAATGCCCCCAATGTAGGGTCCCATCTTAAATAATGTCCCCCATAGTGTGTTTCTTTCTTCTTTTTTTTTTAGGGCCCCAAGCTTTATAATGTCTATGGTTTATATAATGCCCCCATAGTGTCCCGCAGTCAAAAAAACAACAACAAACCTTCACCTTATCCACTTGCTCGTGCTGCAGCAGTCTCTTCTCTCTTCACAGAACGGGACCTGCCGAAGTTGCATGATGACGTCACTGCGCGCTCCCACGTGGTTACTTCACCACGCAGTACGTAGGTCCTTTGGCAGGTCCTGCTCAATGAAGAGACTGCCGCACCACGAGTAAGTGGATGAGGTGAGTTTTTTTTAACCCCTAAATGGCCTGTGTACCCGTTTTTAACGGCCGTTAGATGGGTGCACTCCTGTCAATCGGCCGTTAAAAACGTCCAATTGATTTTTGGATGGGCGCTATTCACTGGCCGTTAAAAGAACGGCCATGTGAATAGCCCCATAGACTTTCACTGGTGCTAAAAATGCAGTGTGACGGCCGTTACTTAGACGGCCGTCACATGGCCATTTTTCACTGTCGTGTGCATGTAGCCTTATAGAGAGAAAATAACAAAACTTCTAGTAGAGTTCTTTGAGGTCAATGACAATGGGGAGGTCTCCCTGCAGACACTCTGGGAAGCCCATAAGGCACATATTAGAGGTGAGCTGATCTCTCTATCTGCTCATGTCCATAAAGAGAAAACTAAGTAGATCTCTGATCTTCAGCAGAAAATCTCGCGACTGGTGTGCCTGCATAAGAGCTCCCTATTGGCCTCTCATCCTGCGGAATTATCTTCCCTTCGAGATAAACCAAAAAATGTTCTGAATCTTACATCAGCAAAGGCCTACCTTTATGCGAAATACAAACACTATGCTCACGGAGATAAACTGACCAGATTCATGCTGGCACAGATTAAAAACAGGAAAGCTAAATCTATTATCCCTTGCCTCAAGAGACTCTGCAAACAATCTTTTACACAAAACAGAAGATATAGCAAAAGAATTTAGAACCTTTACACCCAACTTTACAATTTACAACCAGCACAGATAGGAGCTGACCCTCAGATTAAAGCTAATCTAATAACTGACTTCCTTTCATCTCTATCTCTTCCCCAAATTACTGCCACTCAATCCCAAAAACTCTGCTCTCCCATCACCGACCAAGAAATAAAAGACGCAATATCCACTTTGCCAAAAAACGAATGCCCCGGCCTAGACTGCCTGACCTCTTTTTACTATTCTACCTGTCTGGAAAATCTGCTCCCATACATCGGCAAACTATACAACTCAGCACTATCTGGTGTTCCCTTCCTTCCACAAGAAGACACTTTTAGTGCAAATTTCTATCATTCATAGAGAAGGGAAGGACCCAATGTACTGTAGCAACTACCGACCCATTTCTTTACTTAATGTAGATCTAAAGCTATTTGCAAAGATCCTGGCCCAATGATTACAAAACACCCTTCCCTCTCTGATCTATCCAGATCAGGTGGGATTTGTACCTGGTGGAGAGGGGAAAGATAATATTTACAGAGTTACACAACTCATTGCCTATGCAAAATCCTCGACTAAACCTTTAATACTTTTAAGCACAGATGCCGAAAAGGCATTCAACAAAGTGGATTGGTCCTACCTCAGGGCCTCACTAGAGGCTTTTGGTGTCCCGTTCATTGAAGCTATCTTCACTACACGCAGTGCGTAACTAACGGGGAAGCAGCGGAAGCAGCTGCTTCGGGGCCCGGCGCCCCGGCAGCGTGTGTGATATCGATTCTTGTGTTAATGTTCAGGGCCCCTTCACAGCATCAGCGGCTGACCAGGCCCCCTCGCTAATGTGATCTAATCTTACTGTCTCCTAAAGTCTCCTGATTTGTCTGGGATTCGAACCCACAACCTCCAATGTATCAGTGGCAAAGCATTTACCCACACAGCCATAAAAGATACATTGCAACTGATTGAAAAAATATGAGACTTCTACTGTTATAGCTGGCTAAGTGTACATCTATACACATGACAGCTGTCCCAGCACACTCAGCTCTGCTATATCTCTATATATGAGCAGCTGTCATGTGTATAGATGTACACTTAGCCAGCTATAACAGTAGAAGTCTCATATTTTTTCAGTCAGCAGCAAGGCAGCTCTTATGGTCTTGTGGTTAAGTGCTTTGCCTCTGATACAGAAGGTTGTGGGTTCGAATCCCAGCAGAAAATTTTCTGAAATACAAGCACTGACTCCATATATGGATATACAGGGCGGGACACAGGAAGAGGCTGCATCGCATCGCTGACATGGAGGTAAGTAGAAGTGTTTATTTTTTTTTTTTAATACCCGACTGTTACTGCCATGGGGGGAGCGGGGGGCACTTGATACTGGCACATGGGGGAGGGGGGTTGGCACCTGATACTGGCACCGGGGGGGGGGGGGGGGTTGGCACCTGATACTGGCACATGGGGGGGAGGGAGAGAGGCACTTGATACTGGCACTTTTTTTGTGGGGGGGAAGATGGCTCTATGATACTGGGACATGGGGGGAGGAGAGAAGCACTTGATACTGACACCTGGGGGGGGGGGGGGGGGGTTGGCACCTGATACTGGCACATGGGGGGGGAGAGAGGCACCTGATACTGGCACCTGGGGGGGGGGGGGGGTTGGCACCTGATACTGGCACCTGGGGGGGAGAGAGGCACCTGATACTGGCACATGGGGGGGGAGGGGTTGGCACCTGATACTGGCACATGGGGGGGAGGGAGAGAGGCACTTGATACTGGCACTTTTTTTGTGGGGGGGGAGATGGCACTATGATACTGGGACATGGGGGGGAGGAGAGAGGCACTTGATACTGGCATTTAGGGGGGGTTGGCACTTGATACTGGCACATGGGTGGATTTGGCACTATGATACTGGCACATGGGGGGGAGAGAGGCACTTGATACTGGCACTTTTTTTTTGGGGGGGGGGGGAGATGGCACTATGATACTGGGACATGGGGGGGGAGAGAGGCACTTGATACTGGCACATGGGGGGGGTTTGGCACTATGATACTGGCATATGGGGGTTGGGAAGGAGAGAGGCACTTGATACTGGCACATTGGGGGGGAGATGGCACTATGATACTGGGACATGTGGGGGGGGGAGGAGAGAGGCACTTGATACTGGCACATGATGGGGGCATCTATGGGGACACTTACTGGCACATTATTGGGGGGCATTATGGGGGACACTAGGCCGGCAGCCTATCAGAGGCCGGACACTGAGGGGCATCTACTGGGGCACTATATATGGGGCATTTTATACTGGTACATTATGGGGGGCACTAGCAGGAAAGGGGGAGAGGAGCACTATGGGGGAATTTACTGGGGGCACTATATAGGGGTATTTAATACTGGCACATTATGGGGGCACTATGGGGGCACTATGGGGGCACTATGGGGGCACTATGGGGACATTAGCTCAACTGGGGGCATTACAAGGGGGTATTTTTGCACTGTCACATTATAAGGAGAATTATTACTACTGGGGGGGGGGCATTATGGTGGGCTTTATTACTCCCCCATAGTATGACCCCCTAGTAGCAGCACCAGCCTCTCCCTGCTCTGCTATCCCTCTGCCCCTTCTCCAAATCCTTATTATGAAATCTTTCTCATTAGGATATAGCACAACATCAGCTCCGCCGAGCCCCCGACCAAAGTGTGGAAGTGGCGTCCGAGATCCCCAAGGGTCAAGTAACTGTAAGTTTTCATATGAAATATGTTTATGTTATACACATATAGCATCCACTGTGCCACACAATATACAGTATACCGCTACACTGTGCCAAAGGAGTGGGGTTTACACAGGAGGAGGGAGGTGCGAAGCGCGCTGGATGGGCCCTTACAAATATTTGCTGTGGTGCCCAGTCACTTCTAGTTACGCCCCTGACTACACGGGCCCCACCGCCAGTGTGGATCATCGACACTCTGTCACCTGTATTCCCCATCTCCAACGGTACCCAACAGGGATGTCCTTTATCCCCTCTTCTTTTTGTGTTAACAATGGAAACACTATTACAAAAAATAAGGTTAGATGACCAGATACAGGGAATCAATTGTGGTGGAAGGGAACACAAGGCCGCAGCATACGCGGACGACTTTTAATTAATGCTAGGCAATCCCTCTGATTCACTTCCCATAACAGAATACCTTTTTAATGAATTTGGACAGATATCCAATTATAAAGTGAATATGAACAAGTCACAGGCCCTCAACATATCACTCCCCAAACGTACAATTACTGCTACCTCTCCTTTCGACTGGTCACAACCCACAATTACATTCTTAGGGGTTAAAATCTTCTCTGAGCCCAACCAGCTATATAAAAATAATTTCCCACCCATACTGCATGAGATAATATCTTAAATCTTATCCTCCTGGCCTACCCCATATATCTCTTGGTTCAGACGTAAAAATATTGCTAAGTGCCTCATTTGGCCAAAAATTATGTACCTATTACAAGCACTCCCTATCCATATCCTCAATACCTTCTATACTACGGTGAATAGGATATTTTCAAGATACATATGACACATGGAACTGTAAGAAACCGAGAATTAAATACTGCACCTTCCACAGAGATTTGACAGAATAGACCTACCCGCTCCACAAACATTTGTCAGAGCAGTCCACCTGAACAGAATTGTCGACTGGATCAGAAGTCCACCTCATAAGATTTGGGTCGGCATAGAAGAAAAAATAGCAGGCTACCCACTTACAGTGGGGGAAATAATTATTTGACCCCTCACTGATTTTGTAAGTTTGTCCAATGACAAAGAAATGAAAAGTCTCAGAACAGTATCATTTCAATGGTAGGTTTATTGTAACAGTGGCAGATAGCACATCAAAAGGAAAATCGAAAAAATAACTTTAAATAAAAGATAGCAACTGATTTGCATTTCATTGAGTGAAATAAGTATTTGAACCCCTACCAACCATTAAGAGTTCTGGCTCCCACAGAGTGGTTAGACACTTCTACTCAATTAGTCACCCTCATTAAGGACACCTGTCTTAACTAGTCACCTGTATAAAAGACACCTGTCCACAGAATCAATCAATCAAGCAGACTCCAAACTCTCCAACATGGGAAAGACCAAAGAGCTGTCCAAGGATGTCAGAGACAAAATTGTAGACCTGCACAAGGCTGGAATGGGCTACAAAACCATTAGCAAGAAGCTGGGAGAGAAGGTGACAACTGTTGGTGCGATTGTTCGAAAATGGAAGGAGCACAAAATGACCATCAATCGACCTCGCTCTGGGGCTCCACGCAAGATCTCACCTCGTGGGGTGTCAATGGTTCTGAGAAAGGTGAAAAAGCATCCTAGAACTACACGGGAGGAGTTAGTTAATGACCTCAAATTAGCAGGGACCACAGTCACCAAGAAAACCATTGGAAACACATTACACCGCAATGGATTAAAATCCTGCAGGGCTCGCAAGGTCCCCCTGCTCAGGAAGGCACATGTGCAGGCCCGTCTGAAGTTTGCCAATGAACACCTGAATGATTCAGAGAGTGACTGGGAGAAGGTGCTGTGGTCTGATGAGACCAAAATAGAGCTCTTTGGCATTAACTCAACTCGCTGTGTTTGGAGGAAGAAAAATGCTGCCTATGACCCCCAAAACACCGTCCCCACCGTCAAGCATGGGGGTGGAAACATTTTGCTTTGGGGGTGTTTTTCTGCTAAGGGCACAGGACAACTTATTCGCATAAACGGGAAAATGGACGGAGCCATGTATCGTGAAATCCTGAGCGACAACCTCCTTCCCTCTGCCAGGAAACTGAAAATGGGTCGTGGATGGGTGTTCCAGCACGACAATGACCCAAAACATACAGCAAAGGCAACAAAGGAGTGGCTCAAGAAGAAGCACATTAAGGTCATGGAGTGGCCTAGTCAGTCTCCGGACCTTAATCCAATCGAAAACCTATGGAGGGAGCTCAAGCTCAGAGTTGCACAGAGACAGCCTCGAAACCTTAGGGATTTAGAGATGATCTGCAAAGAGGAGTGGACCAACATTCCTCCTAAAATGTGCGCAAACTTGGTCATCAATTACAAGAAACGTTTGACCTCTGTGCTTGCAAACAAGGGTTTTTCCACCAAGTATTAAGTCTTTTTTTGTTAGAGGGTTCAAATACTTATTTCACTCAATGAAATGCAAATCAGTTGCTATCTTTTATTTAAAGTTATTTTTTCGATTTTCCTTTTGATGTGGTATCTGCCACTGTTACAATAAACCTACCATTGAAATGATACTGTTCTGAGACTTTTCATTTCTTTGTCATTGGACAAACTTACAAAATCAGTGAGGGGTCAAATAATTATTTCCGCCACTGTAGATACTTAGTAATCTCTGATCAAAATAGCCTTATATCCACCAAAACACATAATCCTCTTATAAATGAAACCAGACGTACCTGGAACACAGGCAAAATCCACTCAATTTGCTCTCCTTTCCCTTCCCCGCTATAACAAATTAGAGATATATTATACACCCCTGATCGTGCCCACAAATGCACCATATCGACTGAGATTAAAAACAATAAGGCCACTATTGACTCCTTAATCTCAATAGGCACAATTCCTCCCCTCAGCACGCTTTCTGATCTACTAAACTGTCCTTCCCTATCCCAAATATTATACAACAGGTTTACCCTCTCCTTCAAACGACTACTATCATCAAAAGACATAAGTAGGTCAGTCACATCTTTCAAATCCATTCTCACCGAGCTCAAAACTCCTAAAAAAGTAGTCTCGACCGTTTGCAAGCTACTTCTATCCCCTCCCACAGATATACACTGCGTGCAGAATTATTAGGCAAATGAGTATTTTGACCACATCATTCTCTTTATGCATGTTGTCTTACTCCAAGCTGTATAGGCTCGAAAGCCTACTACCAATTAAGAATATTAGGTGATGTGCATCTCTGTAATGAGAAGGGGTGTAGTCTAATGACATCAACACCCTATATTAGGTGTGCATAATTATTAGGCAACTTCCTTTCCTTTGGCAAAATGGGTCAAAAGAAGGACTTGACAGGCTCAGAAAAGTCAAAAATAGTGAGATATCTTGCAGAGGGATGCAGCACTCTAAAAATTGCAAAGCTTCTGAAGCGTGATCATCGAACAATCAAGCGTTTCATTCAAAATAGTCAACAGGGTCGCAAGAAGCGTGTGGAAAAACCAAGGCGCAAAATAACTGCCCATGAACTGAGAAAAGTCAAGCGTGCAGCTGCCAAGATGCCACTTGCCACCAGTTTGGCCATATTTCAGAGCTGCAACATCACTGGAGTGCCCAAAAGCACAAGGTGTGCAATATTCAGAGACATGGCCAAGGTAAGAAAGGCTGAAAGACGACCACCACTGAACAAGACACACAAGCTGAAACGTCAAGACTGGGCCAAGAAATATCTCAAGACTGATTTTTCTAAGGTTTTATGGACCGATGAAATAAGAGTGAGTCTTGATGGGCCAGATGGATGGGCCCGTGGCTGGATTGGTAAAGGGCAGAGAGCTCCAGTCCGACTCAGACGCCAGCAAGGTGGAGGTGGAGTACTGGTTTGGGCTGGTATCATCAAAGATGAGCTTGTGGGGCCTTTTCGGGTTGAGGATGGAGTCAAGCTCAACTCCCAGTCCTACTGCCAGTTTCTGGAAGACACCTTCTTCAAGCAGTGGTACAGGAAGAAGTCTGCATCCTTCAAGAAAAACATGATTTTCATGCAGGACAATGCTCCATCACACGCGTCCAAGTACTCCACAGCGTGGCTGGCAAGAAAGGGTATAAAAGAAGAAAATCTAATGACATGGCCTCCTTGTTCACCTGATCTGAACCCCATTGAGAACCTGTGGTCCATCATCAAATGTGAGATTTACAAGGAGGGAAAACAGTACACCTCTCTGAACAGTGTCTGGGAGGCTGTGGTTGCTGCTGCACGCAATGTTGATGGTGAACAGATTAAAACACTGACAGAATCCATGGATGGCAGGCTTTTGAGTGTCCTTGCAAAGAAAGGTGGCTATATTGGTCACTGATTTGTTTTTGTTTTGAATGTCAGAAATGTATATTTGTGAATGTTGAGACGTTATATTGGTTTCACTGGTAAAAATAAATAATTGAAATGGGTATATATTTGTTTTTTGTTAAGTTGCCTAATAATTATGCACAGTAATAGTCACCTGCACACACAGATATCCCCCTAAAATAGCTAAAACTAAAAACAAACTAAAAACTACTACCAAAAATATTCAGCTTTGATATTAATGAGTTTTTTGGGTTCATTGAGAACATGGTTGTTGTTCAATAATAAAATTAATCCTCAAAAATACAACTTGCCTAATAATTCTGCACTCCCTGTAGAACACTTTTTCATTAAAGCTCTCAAAAGAAGAACTATTAACTATTTTCCTCGCTCCAAAGCAGACCTCTAAGTGTGTGAGAATGCAGGCGAGCGGCTACAAAATACTGACCAGATGGCACCTTACTCCAGTGCTATTAAAAAAATACAATACCAATTATAACTCTAACTGCTGGAGATGCAAACAGCAACTGGGTACTTACTTCCACTTATGGTGGTCCTGCCCTCTCATTGTCCCATACTGGAGGTCCGTTTTAACCCAGATCAATTTAATCACAGGCCTAAATCTACCCTTGCTCCCCGAGATCTGCCTACTACACCTCTTCCCGAACAAAATCCCAAAATGCAAGCTCCGGTTAACTAGACAACTCTTAGCTGCAGCCAGAATTATGATACCTACTTTCTGGAAGTCTGATCTTTCGCCTACACTTGCGCAATGGTCTGACAAGGTGTATTCCATTTTCCGCTTAGAAGAACTAGCTAGTTGGGAATCCAAATCACATAATCTTTTTCAGGTTATCTGGTCTCCCTGGGCAAAATTTAGACACTTTGAGTAATAAGAGACTTTAC
The DNA here is from genome assembly GCF_905171765.1 of Bufo bufo. NCBI lineage: Eukaryota > Metazoa > Chordata > Amphibia > Anura > Bufonidae > Bufo > Bufo bufo. The sequence continues at coordinate 442,361,905 of NC_053389.1, read as the reverse complement.
CCTCTCACATTCCTATTCTTCTTGGAATACATAATCCAGTCTGAACAAAATGGAATGCTACAGTGGGTCATGAAAGCCACATTGAATTAGGTTACAGCATTAAGACTAATAGCCTAATTGTAACTGCAATTATCGTTCACTTTTGATTTGTCTCTAGATTTCAAAATAATTTTGAAAAGAAAAAGAACAGTACCAGTGCCACCAGAGCTCCCCTTATGAACAATACCAGTGCCACCATAGCCCTCCTTAAGAACAGTACCACTGCCACCATAAACCCCATAAGAACAGTACCAGTGCCACCATAGCCCCCCTTATGAACAATGCCAGTGCCACCATAGCTCTCTTATGAAGTATACCATGCACTGTCTGCCCTGCTGTGCGTGCTGCTTATAGTGTGGATAAGCAGTGCTCCTGGGTAGGGATGAGCGAACCCGAACTGTTTGGGGTGTCCGTGACACGGACCCGAACCCGAACATTTTCGTAAAAGTTCGGGTTCGGTGTTCGGTGCTTTCTTGGCGCTTTTTAAAAGGCTGCAAAGCAGCCAATCAACAAGCGTCATACTACTTGCCCCAAGAGGCCATCACAGCCTTGCCTACTATTGGCATGGCTGTGATTGGCCAGTGCAGCATGTGACCCAGCCTCTATATAAGCTTGGGTCACGTTGCGCTGCACGTCACTCTGCTGATTCAAGGATAGGGAGAGGTTGCAGCTGCGACGTTAGGGCGAGATTAGGCAGATTAACTCCTCCAAAAGACTTCATTCTGTGATCGATCTGCAGCTGTGGATCATTGAAGTGCTAATATTGACTTGCTCACTTTTTTGAGGCTGCCCAGAGCGTTTTTAGATCACTTTTTTTCTGGGGTGATCGGCGGCCATTTTGTGTCTTGTGGTGCGCCAGCACAAGCTATCACCAAGTGTATTTAACCATCAATAGTGTGGTTATTTTGTGCTATATCCTACATCAGCTGCAGGCTGAGCCTGTGTCACCGAAGTGCATTTAACCATCAACAGTCTGGTTATTTTTTGGCCATATACTACATCAGCTGCAGGCTGAGCCTGTGTCACCGAAGTGCATTTAACCATCAACAGTCTGGTTATTTTTTGGCCATATACTACATCTGGTGCAGGCTGAGCCTGTGTCACCCAAGTGCATTTAACCATCAACAGTGTGGTTATTTTTTGGCCATATACTACATCAGGGGCAAGTTGAGCCTGTCACCCAGCGCCTAAAAAATAGACCTGACATTTCTATTCAACCAAATCTGTACTGTTTTAGCTGGTCAAGTTATTTGTAGTGACCGTAAAAGCACATTTTTTGTTCTGGGTTGAAAAACTATTCCCAAATTTGCCATTCTCAAAATAACTAGTTTCTGCTATATGAGGCCAACTTGAAATCTATCCCAAAAAGGATATCTGACATTGAAGGTGCTGATAGTGTCATTCAGAAAAACCTAAGGGCTCTTTCACACTTGCGTTATTGTCTTCCGGCATAGAGTTCCGTCGTCGGGACTCTATGCCGGAAGAATACTGATCAGGATTATCCTAATGCATTCTGAATGGAGAGTAATCCGTTCAGGATGCATCAGGATGTCTTCAGTTCCGGTACGGAACGTTTTTTGGCCGGAGAAAATACCGCAGCATGCTGCGCTTTTTGCTCCGGCCAAAAATCCTGAAGACTTGCCGCAAGGCCGGATCCGGGATCAATGCCCATTGAAAGGCATTGATCCGGATCCGGCCTTAAGCTAAACGTCGTTTCGGCGCATTGCCGGACCCGACGTTTAGCTTTTTCTGAATAGTTACCATGGCTGCCGGGACGCTAAAGTCCTGACAGCCATGGTAAGTGTAGCGGGGAGCAGGGGAGCAGCATACTTACCGTCCGTGCGGCTCCCCGGGCGCTCCAGAGTGACGTCAGGGCGCCCCAAGCGCATGGATCACGTGATCACATGGATCACGTCATCCATGCGCATGGGGCGCTCTGACGTCATTCTGGAGCGCCCGGGGAGCCGCACGGACTGTAAGTATACCGCTCCCCCGCTCCCCGCTCCTACTATGGCAACCAGGACTTTAATAGCGTCCTGGGTGCCATAGTAACACTGAAAGCATTTGGAAGACGGTTCCGTCTTCAAATGCTTTCAGTACACTTGCGTTGTTACGGATCCGGCAGGCACCTCCGGCAACGGAAGTGCATGCCGGATCCCAACAACGCAAGTGTGAAAGAGGCCTAAGACACACGCTACCGTGCAGATAGAAGTCTGATTCTGTGATTAAACCTATACCTGTCACACAGCGCAAAAAAAAACAGGCCTCACATTTCTATTCAACCAAATCTGTACTGTTTTAGCTGGTCAAGTTATTTGTAGTGACCATAAAAGCACACTTTTTGTTCTGGGTTGAAAAACTATTCCCAAATTTGCCATTCTCAAAATAACTAGTTTCTGCTATATGAGGCCTACTTAAAATCTATCCCAAAAAGGATATCTTATATTGAAGGTGCTGATAGTGTCATTCAGAAAAACCTAAGACACACGCTACCGTGCAGATAGAAGTCTGATTCTGTGATTAAACCTATACCTGTCACACAGCGCGAAAAAAAACAGGCCTCACATTTCTATTCAACCAAATCTGTACTGTTTTAGCTGGTCAAGTTATTTGTAGTGACCGTAAAAGCACACTTTTTGTTCTGGGTTGAAAAACGATTCCCAAATTTGCCATTCTCAAAATAACTAGTTTCTGCTATATGAGGCCTACTTAAAATCTGTCCCAAAAAGGATATCTTACATTGAAGGTGCTGATAGTGTCATTCAGAAAAACCTAAGACACACGCTACCGTGCAGATAGAAGTCTGATTCTGTGATTAAACCTATACCTGTCACACAGCGCAAAAAAAAACAGGCCTCACATTTCTATTCAACCAAATCTGTACTGTTTTAGCTGGTCAAGTTATTTGTAGTGACCGTAAAAGCACACTTTTTGTTCTGGGTTGAAAAACTATTCCCAAATTTGCCATTCTCAAAATAACTAGTTTCTGCTATATGAGGCCTACTTAAAATCTATCCCAAAAAGGATATCTTACATTGAAGGTGCTGATAGTGTCATTCAGTAAAACCTAAGACACACGCTACCGTGCAGATAGAAGTCTGTTTCTGTGATTAAACCTATATCTGTCACACAGCGCAAAAAAAAACAGGCCTCACATTTCTATTCAACCAAATCTGTACTGTTTTAGCTGGTCAAGTTATTTGTAGTGACCGTAAAAGCAGACTTTTTGTTCTGGGTTGAAAAACTATTCCCAAATTTGCCATTCTCAAAATTGTGGTGAACGGGAACAATGAGGAAAACATCTAATAAGGGACGTGGACGCGGACGTGGACATGGTCGTGGTGGTGTTAGTGGACCCTCTGGTGCTGGGAGAGGACGTGGCCGTTCTGCCACAGCCACACGTCCTAGTGAACCAACTACCTCAGGTCCCAGTAGCCAGCAGAATTTACTGCGATATTTTGTGGGGCCCAATGCCGTTCTAAGGATGGTAAAGCCTGAGCAGGTACAGGCATTAGTCAATTGGGTGGCCGACAGTGGATCCAGCACGTTCACATTATCTCCCACCCAGTCTTCTGCAGAAAGCGCACAGATGGCGCATGAAAACCAAGCCCATCAGTCTGTCACATCACCCCCATGCATATCAGGGAAACTGTCTGAGCCTCAAGTTATGCAGCAGTCTCTTATGCTGCTTGAAGACTCTGCTGCCAGGGTTTCCCAAGGGCATCCACCTAGCCCTTCCCCAGGGGTGGAAGAGATAGAATGCACTAACGCACAACCACTTATGTTTCCTGATGATGAGGACATGGGAATACCACCTCAGCATGTCTCTGATGATGACGAAACACAGGTGCCAACTGCTGCGTCTTTCTGCAGTGTGCAGACTGAACAGGAGGTCAGGGATCAAGACTGGGTGGAAGACGATGCAGGGGACGATGAGGTCCTAGACCCCACATGGAATGAAGGTCGTGCCACTGACTTTCAGAGTTCGGAGGAAGAGGCAGTGGTGAGACCGAGCCAACAGCGTAGCAAAAGAGGGAGCAGTGGGCAAAATCAGAACACCTGCCGCCAAGATACTCCGCCTGCTACTGACCGCCGCCATCTGGGACCGAGCACCCCAAAGGCAGCTTCAAGGAGTTCCCTGGCATGGCACTTCTTCAAACAATGTGCTGACGACAAGACCCGAGTGGTTTGCACGCTGTGCCATCAGAGCCTGAAGCGAGGCATTAACGTTCTGAACCTTAGCACAACCTGCATGACCAGGCACCTGCATGCAAAGCATGAACTGCAGTGGAGTAAACACCTTAAAAACAAGGAGGTCACTCAGGCTCCCCCTGCTACCTCTCCTCTGCTGCTGCCACCTCGGCCTCTTCTGCGGCTGCTGCCGCCTCGGCCTCTTCCTCTGCCTCTGGAGGAACGTTGGCACCTGCCGCCCAGCAAACATGGGATGTACCACCAACACCACCACCTGCGTCACCAAGCATCTCAACCATGTCACACGGCAGCGTTCAGCTCTCCATCTCACAAACATTTGAGAGAAAGCGTAAATTCTCACCTAGCCACCCTCGATCCCTGGCCCTGAATGCCAGCATTTCTAAACTACTAGCCTATGAAATGCTGTCATTTAGGCTGGTGGACACACACAGCTTCAAACAGCTAATGTCACTTGCTGTCCCACAGTATGTTGTTCCCAGCCGCCACTACTTCTCTAAGAGAGCCGTGCCTTCCCTGCACAAACAAGTGTCCGATAAAATCAAGTGTGCACTGCGCAACGCCATCTGTGGCAAGGTCCACCTAACCACAGATACGTGGACCAGTAAGCACGGCCAGGGACGCTATATCTCCCTAACTGCACACTGGGTAAATGTAGTGGCGGCTGGGCCCCAGGCGGAGAGCTGTTTGGCGCACGTCCTTCCGCCGCCAAGGATCGCAGGGCAACATTCTTTGCCTCCTGTCTCCTCCTCCTCCTACTCAGCTTCCTCCTCCTCTTCTTCCACCTGCTCATCCAGTCAGCCACACACCTTCACCACCAACTTCAGCACAGCCCGGGGTAAACGTCAGCAGGCCATTCTGAAACTCATATGTTTTGGGGACAGGCCCCACACCGCACAGGAGTTGTGGCGGGGTATAGAACAACAGACCGACGATTGGTTGCTGCCGGTGAGCCTCAAGCCCGGCCTGGTGGTGTGCGATAATGGGCGAAATCTCGTTGCAGCTCTGGGACTAGCCGGTTTGACGCACATCCCTTGCCTGGCGCATGTGCTGAATTTGGTGGTGCAGAAGTTCATTCGCAACTACCCCGACATGTCAGAGCTGCTGCATAAAGTGCGGGCCGTCTGTTCGCGCTTCCGGCGTTCACACCCTGCCGCTGCTCGCCTGTCTGCGCTACAGCGTAACTTCGGCCTTCCCGCTCAACGCCTCATATGCGACGTACCCACCAGGTGGAACTCCACCTTGCATATGCTGGACAGACTGTGCGAGCAGCAGCAGGCCATAGTGGAGTTTCAGCTGCAGCACGCACGGGTCAGTCGCACTGCGGATCAGACACACTTCACCACCAATGACTGGGCCTCCATGCGAGACCTGTGTGCCCTGTTGCGTTGTTTCGAGTACTCCACCAACATGGCCAGTGGCGATGACGCCGTTATCAGCGTTACAATACCACTTCTATGTCTCCTTGAGAAAACACTTAGGGCGATGATGGAAGAGGAGGTGGCCCAGGAGGAAGAGGGGTCATTTTTAGCACTTTCAGGCCAGTCTCTTCGAAGTGACTCAGAGGGAGGTTTTTTGCAACACCAGAGGCCAGGTACAAATGTGGCCAGACAGGGCCCACTACTGGAGGACGAGGAGGACGAGGATGAGGAGGAGGTGGAGGAGGATGAGGATGAAGCATGTTCACAGCGGGGTGGCACCCAAAGCAGCTCGGGCCCATCACTGGTGCGTGGCTGGGGGAAACACAGGACGATGACGATACGCCTCCCACAGAGGACAGCTTGTCCTTACCTCTGGGCAGCCTGGCACACATGAGCGACTACATGCTGCAGTGCCTGCGCAACGAGAGCAGAGTTGCCCACATTTTAACGTGTGAGGACTACTGGGTTGCCACCCTGCTGGATCCCCGGTACAAAGACAATGTTCCCACCTTACTTCCTACACTGGAGCGTGATAGGAAGATGCGCGAGTACAAGCGCACGTTGGTAGACGCGCTACTGAGAGCATTCCCAAATGTCACAGGGGAACCAGTGGAAGCCCAAGGCGAAGGCAGAGAAGGAGCAAGAGGTCGCCAACGCAGCTGTGTCACGGCCAGCTCCTCTGAGGGCAGGGTTAGCATGGCAGAGATGTGGAAAAGTTTTGTCACCACGCCACAGCTAACTGCACCACCACCTGATACGGAACGTGTTAGCAGGAGGCAACATTTCACTAACATGGTGGAACAGTACCTGTGCACACCACTCCACGTACTGACTGATGGTTCGGCCCCATTCAACTTCTGGGTCTCCAAATTGTCCACGTGGCCAGAGCTAGCCTTTTATGCCTTGGAGGTGCTGGCCTGCCCGGCGGCCAGCGTTTTGTCTGAACGTGTATTCAGCACGGCTGGGGGCGTCATTACAGACAAACGCAGCCGCCTGTCTACAGCCAATGTGGACAAGCTGACGTTCATAAAAATGAACCAGGCATGGATCCCACAGGACCTGTCCATCCCTTGTGCAGATTAGATATTAACTACCTCCCCTTAACAATATATTATTCTACTCCAGGGCACTTCCTCATTCAATACTATTTTTAATTTCATTTTACCATTATATTGCGGGGCAACCCAAAGTTGAATGAACCTCTCCTCTGTCTGGGTGCCGGGGCCTAAATGTGTGACAGTGGCCTGTTCCAGTGGTGGGTGACGTGAAGCCTGATTCTCTGCTATGACATGAAGACAGATTCTGCGCTGACATAAGGCCAGATTCTCTGTTACGGGACCTCTCTCCTCTGCCTGGGTGCCTGGGCCTAAATGTGTGACAGTGGCCTGTTCCAGTGGTGGGTGACGTAAAGCCTGATTCTCTGCTATGACATGAAGACAGATTCTGCGCTGACATAAGGCCAGATTCTCTGTTACGGGACCTCTCTCCTCTGCCTGGGTCTAAATGTGTGACAGTGGCCTGTTCCAGTGGTGGGTGACGTGAAGCCTGATTCTCTGCTATGACATGAAGACAGATTCTGTGCTGACATAAGGCCAGATTCTCTGTTACAGGACCTCTCTCCTCTGCCTGGGTGCCTGGGCCTAAATGTGTGACAGTGGCCTGTTCCAGTGGTAGGTGACGTGAAGCCTGATTCTCTGCTATGACATGAAGACAGATTCTGTGCTGACATAAGGCCAGATTCTCTGTTACGGGACCTCTCTCCTCTGCCTGGGTGCCTGGGCCTAAATGTGTGACAGTGGCCTGTTCCAGTGGTGGGTGACGTGAAGCCTGATTCTCTGCTATGACATGAAGACAGATTCTGCGCTGACATAAGGCCAGATTCTCTGTTACGGGACCTCTCTCCTCTGCCTGGGTGCCTGGGCCTAAATGTGTGACAGTGGCCTGTTCCAGTGGTGGGTGACGTGAAGCCTGATTCTCTGCTATGACATGAAGACAGATTCTGTGCTGACATAAGGCCAGATTCTCTGTTACGGGACCTCTCTCCTCTGCCTGGGTGCCTGGGCCTAAATGTGTGACAGTGGCCTGTTCCAGTGGTGGGTGACGTGAAGCCTGATTCTCTGCTATGACATTAAGACAGATTCTGCGCTGACATAAGGCCATATTCTCTGTTACGGGACCTCTCTCCTCTGCCTGGGTCTAAATGTGTGACAGTGGCCTGTTCCAGTGGTGGGTGACGTGAAGCCTGATTCTCTGCTATGACATGAAGACAGATTCTGTGCTGACATAAGGCCAGATTCTCTGTTACAGGACCTCTCTCCTCTGCCTGGGTGCCTGGGCCTAAATGTGTGACAGTGGCCTGTTCCAGTGGTGGGTGACGTGAAGCCTGATTCTCTGCTATGACATGAAGACAGATTCTGTGCTGACATAAGGCCAGATTCTCTGTTACGGGACCTCTCTCCTCTGCCTGGGTGCCTGGGCCTAAATGTGTGACAGTGGCCTGTTCCAGTGGTGGGTGACGTGAAGCCTGATTCTCTGCTATGACATGAAGACAGATTCTGCGCTGACATAAGGCCAGATTCTCTGTTACGGGACCTCTCTCCTCTGCCTGGGTGCCTGGGCCTAAATGTGTGACAGTGGCCTGTTCCAGTGGTGGCTGATGTGAAGCCTGATTCTCTGCTATGACATGAAGACAGATTCTGCGCTGACATAAGGCCAGATTCTCTGTTACGGGACCTCTCTCCTCTGCCTGGGTGCCTGGGCCTAAATGTGTGACAGTGGCCTGTTCCAGTGGTGGGTGACGTGAAGCCTGATTCTCTGCTATGACATGAAGACAGATTCTGTGCTGACATAAGGCCAGATTCTCTGTTACGGGACCTCTCTCCTCTGCCTGGGTGCCTGGGCCTAAATGTGTGACAGTGGCCTGTTCCAGTGGTGGGTGACGTGAAGCCTGATTCTCTGCTATGACATGAAGACAGATTCTGCGCTGACATAAGGCCAGATTCTCTGTTACGGGACCTCTCTCCTCTGCCTGGGTGCCTGGGCCTAAATGTGTGACAGTGGCCTGTTCCAGTGGTGGGTGACGTGAAGCCTGATTCTCTGCTATGACATGAAGACAGATTCTGTGCTGACATAAGGCCAGATTCTCTGTAATGGGACCTCTCTCCTCTGCCTGGGTGCCTGGGCCTAAATGTGTGACAGTGGCCTGTTCCAGTGGTGGGTGACGTGAAGCCTGATTCTCTGCTATGACATGAAGACAGATTCTGCGCTGACATAAGGCCAGATTCTCTGTTACGGGACCTCTCTCCTCTGCCTGGGTGCCTGGGCCTAAATGTGTGACAGTGGCCTGTTCCAGTGGTGGGTGACGTGAAGCCTGATTCTCTGCTATGACATGAAGACAGATTCTGTGCTGACATAAGGCCAGATTCTCTGTTACGGGACCTCTCTCCTCTGCCTGGGTGCCTGGGCCTAAATGTGTGACAGTGGCCTGTTCCAGTGGTGGGTGACGTGAAGCCTGATTCTCTGCTATGACATGAAGACTGATTCTGCTCTGACATAAGGCCAAATTCTCTGTTACGGGACCGCTCTCCTCTGTCTGGGTGCCGGGGCCTAAATATGTGACAGTGGCCTCTTCCAGTGATGGGTGACATGAATCCAGATTCTCTGCTATGGCATGAAGAGACTGATTCTCTGCTGACATGAAGCCAGATTCTTTGCTATGGCATGAAGAGACTGATTCTCTGCTGACGTGAAGCCAGATTCTCTGCTATGGGACCTCTGTCCAATTGATATTGGGTCATTTTTATTTTTTTTATTTTTATTTTAATTCATTTCCTTATCCACATTTGTTTGCAGGGGATTTACCTACATGTTGCTGCCTTTTGCAGCCCTCTAGCTCTTTCCTGGGCTGTTTTACAGCCTTTTTAGTGCCCAAAAGTTCGGGTCCCCATTGACTTCAATGGGGTTCGGGACGAAGTTCGGTTCGGGTTCGGATCCCGAACCCGAACATTTTCGGGAAGTTCGGCCGAACTTCTCTAACCCGAACATCCAGGTATTCGCTCAACTCTACTCCTGGGCCTTCCTGTGCCAGCACACCTACCCTTGCTAGGCGTACTGCGAGGCTAGCCACACAGAAGAGCGCCTACACTGCTAAATGCTGATTGGTAAATCAGCCAGTATCAGACACACTCTATGTTATGGGTGAGGACAGTGACTGTGGGTGGGACGTGAACTGTGTAAGGGGGAGGGGAGTCAGCCTGGGCCCGGGTCCCCTTCAGAGCCCAGCACAGGGGCTGCAGAAAGCCAGTAAGCAGGGCCCAAACCTTACACATGGACTCAGGTTAGAAGCAGCTATATTTATTTAGCATAATTAGGGGGCAGAGCCTTCCATACATAGCCAGGCCCCTTTCGCAGCTGCGTGGTCTTCCTCTATTAGAGGTACGCCACTGTTTACAATGCCTCAGGCTGTCATAGCAACCAATTGTAACCCCAGTGATTTCCCTGCAGGGGCTCTGATATGAGAACAGCGGGAACTCCCTTCCACTGTCTTACCCCACAGATGCTGTGGTCCCCATTGACAGCAGCATCTGAGAGGTTAAATAAATAAGGCTGGTGTCATCGGTGATCCTGGTCACTCAGCATGTGAGCCCACTCCATACAACCCCTTTATGCTTATGATGCACATGTACGTGATATAGAGTTAAGTGGTTAAATGTGATGCTTGACTCCATCCCAACCAAAATGTCACCAATACTGAATGCCAAAGAAAAAGAACAGTGAGAATCCATAGAAGTCTGTGGTGAGAATAGGAGGGAGAAGGAATCAGCAGCAAATTGAGAGACAGAGAGGCACGTTGATGCAGATGCATCTTCTAGACTGCTCTACACTGCTTACTTCTCTATAATGTCCAACATGCTGCTGCTGCTGCTTCTGAAGGTGTGATAGAAAAAGGAGAGCACGGTCTCCTCTTCCATGGGTATGCTGTAGATGGGAGACATCATAGCATCTAGTCCCCACCCCTCCTGGAGCTGAATTCAGAGACAATTGATCTTTTGAAAACAGATGATAAATACATGATACAAGTCGTGTAATGTGCAGAAATAGTGTTACTGCTCCTATATACACATGGAAAATTATTCACATGAAAAGTCATCTGAAACAACAGCTACTCCTTAAGTAAAGATAAAATGATCATTGTATATTTAGGCTTCTTGGCATGTCTCACATGTGTGTTTTATTATGTAATTCAAACAGCGCCTTCTTTTCCAAGAAAAGTCCAAGATCTGGACATTTGCCAGCACCTAATTATGAAATTCGAACCAAATTTAGACAAAGATCATCCAGTAAGTATTAATAAATAAGCATAATGTGAAATGGCGTGTGATTGTTTTACACTATATGCTGTATATAATCCAGCAGCTGTTGCCGCGCCTGCACCATAGGAGTGGGCATAGGACGGCATTTTTCCTATAATGTACAAGAACGGCCACCGCTGCTGGATTGCAAGGTGGTTGTAACTGTGGAAATATGTATAATACGATTGAAAAATGAATCAAGCCAGCAAAGAAGGAAATATGGACAATCAAAATACATTAGTAAGTGCCTTGTATTAACTTTGTCTACATGATAAATGCCATTTGCTGAAGTGAGACAACCCTTTTAAGCCAAGACATTGGCTTATTCATCTCTTCTTACTGAAATAAATATGAGGGCTTAACTGAGCATGCATGTTAATTGCTGACAGCTATCTCACATGTATGACCAAAAATCAGCTGATTCAACATCAGTGCCCATAGGCAATAACCTATTGGACTGTCAGCTTTTGTAGCATTTTGAATCAGCATGTGCATTTATTTTCTGTCGGTCTATCAATTTTTTAACGTCAAATTTTTTTTTTTAATCCCCACCCCAGGCAGTGCCCTCAGTATATATAATGCCCCACATAGTGCTCTCAGGAGATATAATCGCCCCCATAGTGCCCCCAGGATAAATAATGCCCCTCGGTAGTATCCCCATTTTAAATAATGCACCTCAACAGTGCTTTTTGTAGCTATAATGCCACCCAAAGACCCCTCAGTATGAATAACACCCCCCTTTTGTATCCCCATAGACAGTAGCATGCAAAAGTTTGGGCACCCATAGTCAAAATTACTGTTACTGTGAACAGTTAAGCAAGTTGAAGATGAAATGATCTCCAAAAGGCATAAAGTTAAAGATGAAATATACTTTTCAACATTTTAAGCAAAATCAGTGTATTATTTTTGTTTTGTAAAATTTTAGAATGTAAACAGGAAAGGAGTACCTTGCAAAAGTATAGGAACCCATTATAGCTAATAGATTTTAGCTATAATGCCACCCAAAGACCCCTCAGTATGAATAACACTCCCCTTTTGTACCCCCATAGACAGTAGCATGCAAGCAATATCAGTGTATTATTTTCGTTTTGTAAAATATTAGAATGTAAACTCAAAGAGATTTGATCATTCAGATAACTTCGACCAAGGTCTTAGACCTTAACTAGCCTGTTAGGGTTAAGGCTTGCTTACAATCATCATTAAGAAAGGCCAGGTGACGCAAATTTCAAAGCTTTATAAATGCTCAGACTCGTCTAACCTTGTCCCAAAAAGTAGCATCCATGGGTTCTTCTAAGCAGCTGCCTAACACAATAAAAATTTAAATAGTTGAAGCCCACAAAGCAGGAGAAGGCTGTAAGAAGATAGCAAAGCATTTTCAGGTTGCCATTTTCTCAGTTCGAAATGTAATTAAGAGAATTAAAAAGAACAGTGAATATCAAGAGAAGGTCTGGAAGACCCAACTGGTAAATCAGAATCTCAGCTTGACTGCAAAAGACCTTCAGGAAGATTGAGCAGACTCTGGAATTGTGGTACATTATTCTATTGTTCAGCAACACCTGCACAAATATGGCCTTCGTGGAAAAGTCATCAGAAGAAAACCTCTCCTGCGTCCTCACTAAAACTTCAGCAAAAGAAGTTTGCTAAAGGACATCTAAACAAGGCTAATGCATTTTGAAAAGAAGCCCTGTGGACCAATGAGGTTAAAATAGAACTCTTTGGCCACAATGAGCAAAGATATGTTTGGAGAAAAAAAGGGCACAGAATTTCCTGAAAAGAAGCCTCTCCAACCATTAAGCTTGGGGGTGGATCAGTCATGATTTGTGGTTATGTTGCAGCCAATAGCATGGGAAACATTTCAAAGGTAGAAGGAAGAATGGATTCAATTAAATTCCAGCAAATTCTGGAAGCAAACACCAACTGTAAAACAAACAGAAGTTGAAAAGAGTATGGCTTCTACAAATGGATAATCCTAAACACACCTCAAAATCCACAATAGACTACCTCAAAAGGTGCAAGGAGAAGGTTTTATCGTGGTCCTCACAGTCCCCTTATCTGAACATCATTGAAAATCTGTGTATAGACCTCAAAAGAGCAGTGCATGCAAGACAGCCCAGGAATCTCACAGAAATGGAATACTTGAAATGGATTAAAATCCCTCAAAAAATAATTGAAATACTGTGGCTGGCTACAAAAAGTGTTTACAAGCTGTGATACTTGCCAAAGTGGGTGCTACTAGGTACTAATCATGCAAGGTTCCCAAATGTTCTGCTTTGGGCCCTTTTAATTTTTTTGTTATTTCGAAAACCTAAAAGATGAAAATATATATATTTTTTAACTTAAAATACAAAGGGAATGTGTCATCTTTAAGTTTATGTCTTTTGGAGATCATTTCATCTTCACAGTAACAGTAATTTTGACCAGGGGTGCCAACATTTTTGTATGCCACTGTATATAATGCTCCCCCTCTGTGCCCCTATATATATAATGCTCCCCTTTTGTGTCCCCAGAGATACACATTTAAAGCCCCACCTTCCACTTTCCCTCTGTAGTGTCAACATAAAAAAAAAACAAAGCAAACCGCAAAACTCACTTTTCCACAGGCTCAACTGGGAACACTCACTCCGCACTAGAGGCAGCAGAACCTAATGCTTCCAGCATTATTACATCACATTACTCTGAGAGTCAGGTCCTGCTGCCTCCAGTGTGGAGCAAGTGTTCCTAACATGTATTTGGGGGGGTGAGTATATACAGTGGTGAAAATTAGATTTTTCAAGTTTTCCCATCTACAAAGAATGGCGAGGTCTGTAATTTTTATCGTAGTTACACTTCAACTGTGAGAGACAGAATCTAAAATAAAATTCTGAAAATTACATTGTATGATTTTTAAATAATAAATTTGCATTTTATTGCATGACATAAGCATTTGATCACCTACCAAAAAGGAAGAATTCTGGCTCTCACAGACCTGTTAGTTTTTCTTTAAGACACCCTCCTACCCTGCACTCATTACCTGTTAATTGCACCTGTTGGAGCACATTACCTGTATAAAAGACACCTGTCAATCAATCACACTCCAACCTCTGCACCATGGCCAATACCGAAGAGCTGTCTAAAGACACCAGGGACAAAATTATAGACCTGCATAAGGCTGGGATGGGCTACAGGACAATAGGCAAGCAGCTTGGTAATAAGGCAACAATTGTTGGTGCAATTATTAGAAAATGGAAGAAACACAAAATGGAGAAGGCCATGTGGTCAGATGAGACTAAAATAGAACTTTTTGGTATCAACTCCAGTCGCTTTATTTGGAGGAAGAAGAAGGATGAATACAACCCCAAAAACCCTGTTCCAACTGTGAAACATGGGGGTGGAAACATCATACTTTAGAGGTGCTTTTCTGCAAAGGGGACAAGACGACTGCACTGTATTGAAGGGAGGATGGAAGGGGCCATGTATCGCAAGATTTTCTCCAATAATCTCCTTCCCTCAGTAAGAGCATTGAAGATGGGTCTTGGCTGGGTCTTCCAGCATGACATCGACCCGAAACGCACAGACAGGGCAACTAAGGAGTAGCTCCCTAAGAAGCATTTCAAGGCCCTGGGGAGCCTAGCCAGTCTCCAGACCTGAACCCAACCGAAAATCTTTGGAGGGAGCTGAAACTTAATGTAGCCCAGCGACAGCCCCGAAACCTGAAAGAACTGGAGAAGATCTGTATGGAGGAGTGGGCCAAAATCCTTGCTGCAATGTGTGAAAACTTGTTTAAGAGCTACACCAAATATTAAGCTCTGTTTTTCTATTGTATCAAATACTTATCTAATGGAATAAAATGCAAATTAATTATTTAAAATTCATACAATGTGATTTTCTGGATTGTTTTTTTAGATTCTGTCTCTCACAGTTGAAGAATACCTACGATAAAAATTTCAGACCTCTTCATTCTTCGTAGGTGGGAAAACTTGCAAAATCGCCAGTGTATCAAATACTTATTTTCTCTTTTTCTCCAATATATATATATATATGTATTAAGGCAATTTGCCTGGATTTGTGGGAGGGGCTGAGGTCCGCCTCCAGCCTACTTAGGGCACTCCCCTTACCTGGCTCCTGCATCATTTGAGGTCTGAGCTTTGAGAGAGGAGGTCGCTTGTGGAGTTCCTGGAGAGTTACCTGCGAGTCGCTGGATTTCTGGGAGTTTTCGTTGCCATCCGTTCTGGATTTGGAGCATTTCGGTTCTATTTTTTCCGGCTTCACTCGGTTCACTGTGGGTCACGTTTGCCCGTTAAACTGCGAGTCATCCATACGGTACAGCCGGGGCCTCACGGTTGCCCCCTGTACCGGTTCAAATTCATTTCACCAAACGCTGCACCAATGTCACTGTTTTCTCGTACAAGTCACCAGTATTTCATTTCTGTCACGCCTTGTTCATGCACAAATTTGTCTACACCGTACCACTATTCCGGTCGGCACCCCTGCGGCAAGCATGCAGTCGTTTTCCTGGGCAATCCCCCATTTCATTTCATTTCACCAAACGCTGCACTAATGACACGGCTTTCTCGCACAAGTCACCAGCATTTCATTTCTGTCATGTCTTGTTCATGCATAAATTATCTGCACCGTATCACCACTCCGGTCAACACCCCTGCGGCATGCAGGCAGTGGTTTTCTGAGTCATCCATACGGTACAGCCGGGGCCTCACGGTTGCCCCTGTACCGGTTCATTTCATTTCACCAAACTTTGCACTCATGTCACGGGTTTCTCGTTACAAGTCACTATCATTTCATGTCGGTCATGCTTTTGTTCATGAAGAAGAATTGGTCACACCATACCACTACTCCGGTCAACACCCCTGCAGCGCAGGCAGGTTGTTTCCTGGGCTCATTCCCCATTTCTGCTCATTTCCTTTTCCCCACATTTATTCACAATCATGCCTCCCCCTTGTTTCATGTTAGAAAATCGACATGTCCAATAGTACACACTTGCTCACATAGGCTTCCACATCGGTGCACAGCACACACCCTCCCTCCATGTCCGGCGTCACGGGCACGCCGCTGTTCAGGCACCCCCCACTACCTCCGGTCTGTTCCGCCGCTCCTCCTGCCGCGCGGCCGATGGCGGCCGGCCGCGTCTTGGCGCCTGGTCTGCGCACGGTTCCATTCATCCTGCTTCACCTAGTTCACTGTGGGTCGCGTTTTGCCCGTCAAACTGTGAGTCATCCACACGGTACAGCACGGGGCCTCTCGGTTTTGTCCCCTGTACCATTCCATTTCACAATCATTGCACTCATGTCACGGTTTCTCGCTCACAAGTCACTTGCCATTTCATGTCTGTCATGCCTTTTATGATGCACAAGGGATACGACCACACAGCAGCCCTACTCCAGTCACCACCCTGCAGCAAGCCAGCCCAGGTTATTGTTCCTGGGTTTTTCCTCCCATTCCAGTTCAACAAACCACCCTGCAACTCACTTACATTCATGGCCCCCCCCCCCCCGTTTCATGTCACAGCAGGACCAAAAAGTTACACACTTGCTCACATGACCTTGCGCAGCTGAAAGGGCCACACTGCCCGGGCACGCACGCTGCTTCAAGGCGACCCCCCCCCCCGCTGCCTCCGGTCCCATTCCGCCGCTCCTCCTGCTGTGCTGCCGATGGCGGCCGGCCGCGTCTCTGCGTCTGGTCTGCGCACGCGCTGCCGGGGTACTGCGCATGCGCGGCGGTGCCGTCGGCGCATGCGCGGTGTCCCGGCGGCCGTCCGCCGTTGCGGCTGGTGCGGGGTGCCGCCCCCGGGTCTGTCCGACCTCCTGACTGGCCAGCGGAGCTCCGGGCCAGTAGTTCAGCTTCATGCCCCCACCCACACAGGCTGCACAGTCCAGGGGGCATCCAGCTGTTTTTCTTTGCACACAAACCCTCCTTATTAAAACACCCCACCGCCATTAGGTCAAACAGCCCCCACACATAAACATAAACCCACCACTTTGCCCCAGGGTCAAAAAAAAAAAAAAACTTCATAAAAACGGAAAATCCATACAGTCCGCACGATCACGCGCTCCGCCACGTAATAAATCCCTGGCCTCATTTCGCACATCACCCGCACAGGCGCTGCATTATTGCATATTCACGTTATGATCCTCTCGGGTCATGCAATGTTTATACCACAGTCCACTCTCGTCATACTACTTTCTGTCTACCCCCCCCTTTTTTTTTTAGGCGGTTAAGCTTAAGCTTATTTGCGTCGCACTTGTGTCCAGAATTTTATTTTATTTTTTCTTGCTACCAGGTACGTACACCTGCTCTTAAACGATTTTCTCCTTACATTTCGGATGGTCCCGTTAGGGTCAGCGTGCTGGTTTTAGGGGCACTATAATCCCACTAGGTTACCCCCTTCTTGGCTTCGCCATCAGTTAGTGGTCCCGCGAGGCCGACACCCCGCCTCAAACGTGCAGAGGCAACCGCCCACCGCGCCAACTCATTAGTAAGCCGCCTCGCGTGTTGCATAGAGAGGGCCTCATCTGTCACTCCCTTCCCCTAGTCCTGTCTTACAGTCACCGAGAGGCCAACGCTCCTGCCACTACCACAAGTGGCCTCATTAACCCCTCGCGCCAAATCATAGGTAGAGCCTCTCAAGCCGCTTGGCAAATTAGCAGGGCCTCATCTGTCACCATGCAAGTATAATTTTTTCGCCGTCCGGCCTAGCTAGCTTGCCAGCACGATCCTGTGTTTCCCCAAGCTAATCAACTGTTTTGTTTTACTATGTCTCTGGAAGGGATAGAGAACTTCTCCCTACCTGGCACCCCTGCTAGATCCGTCACTGCTACCCAGGGAGACGATCTAGCCAGTCCAGCATCCATCAGATCCTGGACAATCCCGCGCATAACGACGGAGTTAAGGTGACGGCATGTACCCTTCCCCGCCACGGCGAGGAAAGCAGAGCTTTTCCGGCTGCTGCGCACGCCAACCGATAACAGGGAGGCAGGGGAAGGACCTAGCCAGTCCAGCACAGGGGATATACATGCCATGCTGTCCTCTCTAATGACATTCATGTCTAAAGTCAACGTCAGGTTGGAGAGGCTGGAATCGGTCACCACGACCCTCTCCTTGGCAGGGCCACCACCGGCAGCGTCACCGGCGCCGGCCGGATTGCCAGTGATCACGCCGACCGTTAGCCTGGAGGACCAAGAAGTCAGCCCGGCGCACATAATACCGGAGGAGGAACCTGGGGTACCCATCGCCACCAAGAAGACAGAAGGGCCAGACACGGTCATCACCTTTCCTGGGTACCCAGTTGGATTCAGCCTCAATGCAAGCCAGTTTGCCATCCAGGAAGATCCAGGACATTCTCGCCCACATAGACAACTACCTTCAACTCGGCACCGGCAACCGCAAAGAACTGCAGTCCCTGCTGGGCTCCCTGAACTTTGCCATGCGCATCATACCTCAGGGTCGCTCATTTATATCACGGCTCCTGCACCTCTCCCCTTTTTCCTACACGACTCGCACAGGTTGTCCCTGGATGCCCACGCTGCGGCAGATCTGGGCATGTGGGGGAGATTTCTGTCCACCTGGAATGGCGGGAGCTTGTTTCTCCCTCAGCTGTCGGACTCTTCCCCCTCTATCTGGTCAGATGCGGCATCTACCACAGGCTTCGTGGCCATTTTTGGGAACGATTGGCTGGGGGGCAGCTGGCCTCCTGCGGTCCGGGGTTTGGAAGGATTCTCCACTGCCTCAGTGCTTTTCGAGATCTACCCCATCGTGGCGGCTGCCGTGGCGTGGGGTCATTCATGGGCAAACATGTCGGTCCGGTGCTATTCAGACAACCAGGCGACCTGCCAGATCATCAACAAAGATCGTTCCAAATCCCTCACAATCGTGAGGTTTCTGTGGAGACTGCAATAATTTCTTCTTACATTGTTCCCATGTCCCGGGGGTGTGCAATACGGCAGCTGACAATCTGTCTCGCTTCAAATTTCAGGCATTTCATCAAGCTCTCCCATCAGCATCACCCACGGCCTCCATCACTCCATCATTTCAACAGCTCATTCTGGATTAGAAGGCATCATGCGGCATAGCCAGTCTTTGTCCCGCTTATCACTGTCAGACAATACACATAGAACATACGACAGAGCGTTCACACTATTCAACAGGTTCCTGTTGGAACACAACATCACGCACCCTTTTGTCATGACGTCTCTTCCGGGGTTTGCTTCTTTTTGCCACCTCAAACTCAAAATGTCATACAACACCATCAAACTATATCTCACTGGCATTCAACATCATATGCTAATCATACACCCCAATAACATCAGCTTCATGTCCTCGCACCAGATCAAAACCATACTCAGAGGTATTCAGAAAATGGAACCTGCACGTCCAGCCCAGAGGCTACCCATAAACAATCATATCTTCAAAGCATTATCCGACTTGCTGGACGCCACGCCTCTTGAAACAGATACCAACTCCATCATCAAAACGGCAATTTACTTGGCCTTCTACGGATTCCTGAGACCCGGGAAATTCACTACAACCTCCACGACCCAAACCTCACCTTGTCTTCTTGTCTCCCACTTGTCGAAACACATGGATCACTACATCCTGTCCTTACCTCACTCCAAGAATAGTCAGCACTTACCCGTCAACATTTCATATTACCCCACGCACAACAGATGGTGTCCAGTCAGGGTTCTGGATGCTTACAATCAGCGTCACAAGTTTCTACCCTCTCAACCGCTACTTCGAATACATGGTTCGGTACTCACCACCACCACCTTCATGACCCATGTCAGGTCATCCCTCACACAACTAGGCCTCAACGCAGCCAACTACTCAGGGCACTCCTTTCGCATTGGAGCCACGTCCACGGCCTCCAGTGCCAACATCCTCACTCATGTCATCAGGAAATAGGGGCGCTGGAAGTCATCCGCTTACGCGCAATACATTCCCAATCCAACACAAGAGTTAAGAGTGGCTTTCCAAAACATGTCGGGTTGAGCTATTGATATATCAATTGGCTACAATAAACTGGTTTATTTCCATTTTTGCCCTCTTCTTTCTCAGGCCTACCTCATCCTCGGTTTCGGCACACCACAACCGACTGCACTCCTTCCCTGCTTTCCCAGGGCTCTTCACTGTACTACCGTAAGCCCCTTACACAAGTATTAAGGCAATTTGCCTGGATTTGTGGGAGGGGCTGAGGTCCGCCTCCAGCCTACTTAGGGCACTCCCCTTACCTGGCTCCTGCATCATTTGAGGTCTGAGCTTTTATCCCTCCCACCACTCCACTCATTTACAACTCATTTCTTCCATATCTTTTCCTTGGGTAGGCCCTCTTCTTTCTCAGGCCTACCTCATCCTCGGTTTCGGCACACCACAACCGACTGCACTCCTTCCCTGCTTTCCCAGGGCTCTTCACTGTACTACCGTAAGCCCCTTACACAAATATATATATATACAAAAACAAACACTGCAACAGCACTCTGCTAACACAAATAGCCAAGTAATTTCAATAGTGCCATACTCACTATTGAAAATGAACTAGTGTTAATGTGACATTCTTGGCAAATACAGGGAGTGCAGAATTATTAGGCAAGTTGTATTTTTGAGGATTAATTTTATTATTGAACAACAACCATGTTCTCAATGAACCCAAAAAACTCATTAATATCAAAGCTGAATATTTTTGGAAGTAGTTTTTAGTTTGTTTTTAGTTTTAGCTATTTTAGGGGGATATCTGTGTGTGCAGGTGACTATTACTGTGCATAATTATTAGGCAACTTAACAAAAAAACAAATATATACCCATTTCAATTATTTATTTTTACCAGTGAAACCAATATAACATCTCAACATTCACAAATATACATTTCTGACATTCAAAAACAAAACAAAAACAAATCAGTGACCAATATAGCCACCTTTCTTTGCAAGGACACTCAAAAGCCTGCCATCCATGGATTCTGTCAGTGTTTTGATCTGTTCACCATCAACATTGCGTGCAGCAGCAACCATAGCCTCCCAGACACTGTTCAGAGAGGTGTACTGTTTTCCCTCCTTGTAAATCTCACATTTGATGATGGACCACAGGTTCTCAATGGGGTTCAGATCAGGTGAACAAGGAGGCCATGTCATTAGATTTTCTTCTTTTATACCCTTTCTTGCCAGCCACGCTGTGGAGTACTTGGACGCGTGTGATGGAGCATTGTCCTGCATGAAAATCATGTTTTTCTTGAAGGATGCAGACTTCTTCCTGTACCACTGCTTGAAGAAGGTGTCTTCCAGAAACTGGCAGTAGGACTGGGAGTTGAGCTTGACTCCATCCTCAACCCGAAAAGGCCCTACAAGCTCATCTTTGATGATACCAGCCCAAACCAGTACTCCACCTCCACCTTGCTGGCATCTGAGTCGGACTGGAGCTCTCTGCCCTTTACCAATCCAGCCATGGGCCCATCCATCTGGCCCATCAAGACTCACTCTCATTTCATCAGTCCATAAAACCTTAGAAAAATCAGTCTTGAGATATTTCTTGGCCCAGTCTTGACGTTTCAGCTTGTGTGTCTTGTTCAGTGGTGGTCGTCTTTCAGCCTTTCTTACCTTGGCCATGTCTCTGAGTATTGCACACCTTGTGCTTTTGGGCACTCCAGTGATGTTGCAGCTCTGAAATATGGCAAAACTGGTGGCAAGTGGCATCTTGGCAGCTGCACGCTTGACTTTTCTCAGTTCATGGGCAGTTATTTTGCGCCTTGGTTTTTCCACACGCTTCTTGCGACCCTGTTGACTATTTTGAATGAAACGCTTGATTGTTCGATGATCACGCTTCAGAAGCTTTGCAATTTTAAGAGTGCTGCATCCCTCTGCAAGATATCTCACTATTTTTTACTTTTCTGAGCCTGTCAAGTCCTTCTTTTGACCCATTTTGCCAAAGGAAAGGAAGTTGCCTAATAATTATGCACACCTAATATAGGGTGTTGATGTCATTAGACCACACCCCTTCTCATTACAGAGATGCACATCACCTAATATGCTTAATTGGTAGTAGGCTTTCGAGCCTATACAGCTTGGAGTAAGACAACATGCATAAAGAGGATGATGTGGTCAAAATACTAATTTGCCTAATAATTCTGCACGCAGTGTACATTTTGACAAGGCGATTTCTTTAGGACAGGAACCTACACTGAATACTACCCAACCATGCCTTTATAGACCTTGCTTTCTGCACTGGGACACAATCATGCTGGAACATAAAATATATTTCCCCAAACTCATCCCACCAAGCTTGAAGCATACAGTTGTCCAAAATGTCTTAGTGTGCTGAAGCATTAAGACTTATGAAATTGGAAGAACAAAAGTTGGTATGAGATAGAAGACAAATAAATAAAGTAATTTATTTAATATAAACAAAAAACAACACAAAGGACCACAATTAAAAAGGCAAACATCAACATGATACAGAAAAACTAGATCATGCTCCATGATAAGTGACTCCCCCTTTTATTATTGCATTGCTCCAGCACAAATATATCACAAAATATACAAAAGTGTAAATGTACCCAAAGACACAATTACATCCAAAATAAACTACCAATTAATAGTAACCTAAAATCAAAATACTAATATCATCAGAGTAAATAAACTAGGAAAAGTGGGTTAAGTCTGCAATGTCCTTATGAGTATCGCCACGATCTGTGGCTTCCTCACGGCCCACTTTGGGTTGATGTTATTCCTAAATGCTGCCACTATGTAATATCACTCACAGTTGATGCTTGAATATCTAGGACAGAAGGAATTTAGAAAGCTCTTTAGAACGAGCAATTTGTTCACAAATGTTTGTAAAGGCAGACTTCATGGTTAGGTGCTGGATTTTATACACCTGTGGCAATGGGACTGAGTGAAAAACCACAATTCAGTAATTAGGGGTGTATCCAATACTTTTCTCCATATAGTGTATATGTTGATATGTGCATGCTGGTTCTCATAATTGAAGATACAGTATTTCAGATAAAGTAGTATTCATGGCGGCAGACATATTGAACTTCTGGTAGCTTACGGTAGAACACTACACAATCTCTCTCTAGCCTGAAATGGCTGTTTGCAGGGAATACAATGCATTCCATGTTTTGAGTTTACGGTCTCACTGTCCTATTTGTCAGCTTCTGTATTTTATTACACTTCAGATTTTGACAAAAAAATGCAATGTATCCAATATACATAATTTTCCATGTATATGGGCAAAGGGTTTGTGTTCTGTATATAAATCATTACATATGCAAAAATTATTTCTGCTCCGGCTGTAAAACTTTTGACAATTGTAGTTTTATATAAACATAAAACTAATAAGACATTTTGCTCATCATAACCAGATTTGTATGGGAGCCACAATTCTAAGACCCTTGGCTCACATATAATTACTATGTGAATCAAGTATTATATAATTTTCCCAGACAGATCATTTACATAGAAATTAGGATGTTTTACATCCACTGCTGTCAAGTCGAAAACCAAGAAAATGTCATTTAGTGAAGTTCTGAGAGGTTATTTCCCTGGGTGGGTAAGTGCTGAGTAACTAATACCATATGGCAGGAAACACAGCCCGTTCCCATGTATGCATGGACGGCTCTATACAGCTGGGAGCTGAGAGGTTTCTTCTTTGAAGCAAAGGTTGAGCATGTTTTCACTGCCATAACATCAACACAGATTATCAGGTTTCATGCCTTGAATAGTTAAAACCTTATTGTGCACATTTCTTGATTATTACCTCCAAATGATAGAAAAATGACATCTCTCTCTCTCTCTCTCTCTATATATATACACTGCTCAAAAAAATTAAGGGAACACTTAAACAACACAATGTAACTCCAAGTCAATCACACTTCTGTGAAATCAAACTGTCCACTTAGGAAGCAACACTGAGTGACAATCAATTTCACATGCTGTTGTGCAAATGGGATAGACAACAGGTGGAAATTATAGGCAATTAGCAAGACACCCCCAATAAAGGAGTGGTTCTGCAGGTGGTGACCACAGATCACTTCTCAGTTCCTATGCTTCCTGGCTGATGTTTTGGTCACTTTTGAATGCTGGCGGTGCTTTCACTCTAGTGGTAGCATGAGACGGAGTCTACAACCCACACAAGTGGCTCAGGTAGTGCAGCTTATCCAGGATGGCACATCAATGCGAGCTGTGGCAAGAAGGTTTGCTGTGTCTGTCAGCGTAGTGTCCAGAGCATGGAGGCGCTACCAGGAGACAGGCCAGTACATCAGGAGACGTGGAGGAGGCCGTAGGAGGGCAACAACCCAGCAGCAGGACCGCTACCTCCGCCTTTGTGCAAGGAGGAACAGGAGGAGCACTGCCAGAGCCCTGCAAAATGACCTCCAGCAGGCCACAAATGTGCATGTGTCTGCTCAAACGGTCAGAAACAGACTCCATGAGGGTGATATGAGGGCCCGACATCCACAGGTGGGGGTTGTGCTTACAGCCCAACACCGTGCAGGACGTTTGGCATTTTCCAGAGAACACCAATATTGGCAGATTCGCAAACTGGCGCCCTGTGCTCTTCACAGATGAAAGCAGGTTCACACTGAGCACATGTGACAGACGTGACAGAGTCTTGAGACGCCGTGGAGAACGTTCTGCTGCCTGCAACATCCTCAAGCATGACCGTTTTGGCATTGGGTCAGTAATGGTGTGGGGTGGCATTTCTTTGGAGGGCCGCACAGCCCTCCATGTGCTCGCCAGAGGTACCCTGACTGCCATTAGGTACCGAGATGAGATCCTCAGACCCCTTGTGAGACCATATGCTGGTGCGGTTGGCCCTGGGTTCCTCCTAATGCAAGACAATGCTAGACCTCATGTGGCTGGAGTGTGTCAGCAGTTCCTGCAAGACGAAGGCATTGATGCTATGGACTGGCCCGCCCGTTCCCCAGACCTGAATCCAATTGAGCACATCTGGGACATCATGTCTCGCTCTATCCACCAATGTCACGTTGCACCACAGACTGTCCAGGAGTTGGCAGATGCTTTAGTCCAGGTCTGGGAAGAGATCCCTCAGGAGACCGTCCGCCACCTCATCAGGAGCATGCACAGGCGTTGTAGGGAGGTCATACAGGCACGTGGAGGCCACACACACTACTGAGCCTCATTTTGACTTGTTTTAAGGACATTACATCAAAGTTGGATCAGCCTGTAGTGTGTTTTTCCACTTTAATTTTGAGGGTGACTCCAAATCCAGACCTCCATGGGTTGAAAAATTTGATTTCCATTTTTTTATTTTTGTGTGATTTTGTTGTCAGCACATTCAACTATGTAAAGAACAAAGTATTTCAGAAGAATATTTAATTAATTCAGATCTAGGATGTATTATTTTTGTGTTCCCTTTATTTTTTTGAGCAGTGTAGATATATATATGTATATATATATATATACACTGCTCAAAAAAATAAAGGGAACACAAACAACACAATGTAACTCCAAGTCAATCATACTTCTGTGAAATCAAACTGTCTACTTAGGAAGCAACACTGAGTGACAATCAATTTCACATGCTGTTGTGCAAATAGGATAGACAACAGGTGGAAATTATAGGCAATTAGCAAGACACCCCCAATAAAGGAATGGTTCTGCAGGTGGTGATCACAGACCACTTCTCAGTTCCTATGCTTCCTGGCTGATGTTTTGGTCACTTTTAAATGCTGGCGGTGCTTTCACTCTAGTGGTAGCATGAGACAGAGTCTACAACCCACACAAGTGGCTCAGGTAGTGCAGCTTATCCAGGATGGCACATCAATGCGAGCTGTGGCAAGAAGGTTTGCTGTGTCTGTCAGCATAGTGTCCAGAGCATGGAGGCGCTACCAGGAGACAGGCCAGTACATCAGGAGACGTGGAGGAGGCCGTAGGAGGGCAACAACCCAGCAGCAGGACCGCTACCTCCGCCTTTGTGCAAGGATTAACAGGAGGAGCACTGCCAGAGCCCTGCAAAATGACCTCCAGCAGGCCACAAATGTGCATGTGTCTGCTCAAACGGTCAGAAACAGACTCCATGAGGGTGATATGAGGGCCCGACGTCCACAGGTGGGGGTTGTGCTTACAGCCCAACACCGTGCAGGACGTTTGGCATTTGCCAGAGAACACCAAGATTGGCAAATTCCCACTGGCGCCCTGTGCTCTTCACAGATGAAAGCAGGTTCACACTGAGCACATGTGACAGACGTGACAGAGTCTGGAGACGCCGTGGAGAACGTTCTGCTGCCTGCAACATCCTCCAGCAATGCCAGCATGACCGTTTTGGCATTGGGTCAGTAATGGTGTGGGGTGGCATTTCTTTGGAGGGCCGCACAGCCCTCCATGTGCTCGCCAGAGGTAGCCTGACTGCCATTAGGTACCGAGATGAGATCCTCAGACCCCTTGTGAGACCATATGCTGGTGCGGTTGGCCCTGGGTTCCTCCTAATGGAAGACAATGCTAGACCTCATGTGGCTGGAGGGTGTCAGCAGTTCCTGCAAGATGAAGGCATTGATGCTATGGACTGGCCTGCCCATTCCCCAGACCTGAATCCAATTGAGCACATCTGGGACATCATGTCTCGCTCTATCCACCAACGTCACGTTGCACCACAGACTGTCCAGGAGTTGGCAGATGCTTTAGTCCAGGTCTGGGAGGAGATCCCTCAGGAGACCGTCTGCCACCTCATCAGGAGCATGCACAGGCGTTGTAGGGAGGTCATACAGGCACGTGGAGGCCACACACACTACTGAGCCTCATTTTGACTTCTTTTAAGGACATTACATCAAAGTTGGATCAGCCTGTAGTGTGTTTTTCCACTTTAATTTTGAGGGTGACTCCAAATCCAGACCTCCATGGGTTAAAAAATTTGATTTCCATTTTTTTATTTTTGTGTGATTTTGTTGTCAGCACATTCAACTATGTAAAGAACAAAGTATTTCAGAAGAATATTTAATTAACTCAGATCTAGGATGTGTTATTTTTGTGTTCCCTTTATTTTTTTGAGCAGTGTATATATATATATATATATATATATATATATATACAGTATTAATATATAAACAGTTGTGCTTGAAAGTGTGTGAAATTTATCAAAACGGTGTAAAGTAGAACTGGCTAGTAACTGGCAACCAATCAGATTTCACCTTTCATTTTTCACAGCTCCTTTGGAAAATGAAAGGGGAAATCTGATTGGTTGCTATGGGCAACTAAGCCAGTTCTACTTTACACCAGTTTGATAAATCTCCCACATCATATTTTCACACAAGTCCTAAAAGTAGATAAAGATAATCAAACAAATTACGGTAGTCGAAAATTTAAGACTTGTCCTTTTATATATTAGGGAAAATGATCCAATATCACATGTCTGTGAGTGGCAAACTTATGTGTACCTTTGCTTTTTATATCTGGTGTGACCTCCTTGTGCAGCAGTATCTGCAACTAAATGTTTCTGGTATTTGTTGATTAGTCCTGAAAATTGCTTTGGAGGAATTTTGGCCCATTGCTCTGTGTAGAACTGCTTCAATTCTGTTATGCTGGTGGGTTTCTTTCCATAAACTGCCCTCTTCAGGTCCTTTCACAGCTTTTCTATTGGATTAAAGGGGTTATCCGAGTTATGGGGAAAAAAAAATAAAACCTCATAAAAGTCATCAGGACATACATATACATTGGTTAAGCTTGATTTCTTAAGAGAAAAGCCCATACTTACACCTTTTCATGGTTCTGTTATTGCTGTGTTTACATGCTGAAGTACATGCTGAGGGGGCGTATAACAACAATGCCTGAACTCTCCCTCATGAATATTTTTGTGTCCTGGGGGTGGTATTAGGAGTAATGTGTACTTGTTGAGGGGGCCAGGGCTCTAATAATGATCCCCAGACACGGGAGGGGATCTGGTAAACTGGCCCATGGAAGTGAGGGAAGGAGCCAGACACATACCCTGCTGCCGAATCAATCTATCACCACGGCTCTGGCAAGGATCGCGTATGCACGATCACTTACAATCGCCAAGGCTGTGTGAGGAGAGCGAGAGAGGGGCGGGCACCAAAGATCTGAGCTAGCTGTCCCTCTTTCTCTTAAGAAGGCTGGTACCCTGGTCCAAGGCTGGTGATCCAGGGTCTGTGGCAGTGTATCACCGTATCAGCGTCTTCTTCTGGTCACTCAGTAGTCTGGCAGAGTCTTCTCCCTGGCAGAAGAAGGGTTTGATGCTGAGGAAAGGCCTGAACTAGCTGTCGCTCTCTTTCTGAGAAGGCTGGCATCCTGGTCAAGGGCCCACGGTCTGTAGCTCAGTAGTCCGGGTGGATCCTTGGTCACAGGGCTAGTAACCCATGGTCTGTGGCTCAACGTCCCCATCTCAGCGCCTTCTTCTGGTCACTCATGCAGGCTGGCATGAGTCTCCCCTCCAAGCACTGATCACTAACTGCAGCACACAAGGGGCTCTGACTGCTCTCCTTATATACAGTGTTTGCTAGACTAGAACCTTCTACTGGGAGGGGTGGAGTGGAGAAACTAAGCACCCATCTGGTATAGACTTACATTAGAGCTTTAATGATACTTAATGGCAATGATACAGCATGTTTTTCAGACATAACATAGCTAAAACCAGACATTTAAAAGGTCAGGATGTCTGCTTTTGGTGGTAAACAAGTCTGGAGTTTTTCCCTCCAAAACATGATGGTAAACAAGTCTGAGTTTTTTTCCCTCCAAAACATGGTCTTCTTTAAACTCTAAACTCTATGGCAGCTGTGGAAAATTACCAACTTCTCAATCAAAGCCCTAACAGTCTCTCAGTATTCATTAACGCTTTCCACAGAGCCATGTAAATACAGTGATAATGAACAGGATATATATCACAAAATGTAAAATGCAGGTACACAGTATTAAACAGTATAAGTTAACCCTTTCAAGAGAAATAAAGTAAGACGTTTTAACTTTGCATAGGGGATATAGGCAAATGTCCATACATGTCCAAATGTCAAAGTACTCCCTGCTCTAGGGCACTACAATTGGTCATCCCATTAAAATACAACTCTAATTCAACCTTCCATCTTCAAATTCTAAAAGTTCACATACTTTTGCCACTCACAGACATGTGATATTGGATCATTTTACTCAATAAATAAATGATCAAGGCTAATATTTTTGACTCCTTTATTTGACTTGGTTAACTGTATCTAATTTTAGGACTGAAAATCTGATGTACTTTAAGGTCAATGTATTCAGAAAGATAGAAAAAACTGAAGGGTTCACAAACTTTCAAACATCAAGAAGGAAAAGTTGTGGAATTATTGAAATCACTGGATCGATAGACATGTTAATGATATGCAAATGACAAAAAAATGGAAACAAAATTATTGAGTTTGAACACCACACACAGAAATTCACACAATAACACGCCTTGGCATGCTATGAATGAGGTTATTAATGGTTGTCTGAGGAATGTTCTACCATGCTGAATGCACTTGGGCACACTGCTGGCAGCTCTCTTTGCAATTGCTAACCAATGATGTCCCAGATATGCTTGATAGGAAACAAATCCTGAGACGCTGTAGGCCATGGTAGCATGTTCAGGCTGTGCAGACTTGTCACAGTAGCACAAACAATATGCAGCCTGGCGCTGTCCTGTTGAAAAA
Organism: Bufo bufo; assembly: GCF_905171765.1. Lineage (NCBI taxonomy): Eukaryota > Metazoa > Chordata > Amphibia > Anura > Bufonidae > Bufo > Bufo bufo. Next base: position 442,332,269 of record NC_053389.1, on the reverse strand, counting down.
TAACTCCTTGCACACTTGGAGAAATGGCTGTACCACTTGTTTCACAACCAAATCAATGTAATGGCAAGATGTTTTGTACCTGAAATGAAGACTAGAAGGGCCATACAGTATGCCACCCCACACCATAATACTGAAAGTAGGACTGGTGTGTAGTTCCCTTTGGAAGACATTTTCATGGCATTGCCCATGTGGTCTCCAGAGCAATCGGGGACTCATTGCTGAAATAGATAGACTTCAATTCCAACCTCCATTGCCATCTTGCTGTGCATCATGATAGCCCTTGAAAGCAAGTCAATGGAACACCTGTAGCTGGACGTCTGTCTCATAGCCCAGTGTAATAAAAACACCTTCTGTTGGTTTGTGTAGACACTGTTTTCCACCCTGGGCTTGGGATGTGACATCGAATTTCACTTGCTGTACAAAATGGATGCACGAGAGGTTCGCCTCCATGCACCTCTTGGTGTCATTCCAGTTCATGGTTTTTCTCCCCAGGTGTCTCAGTTCAAGGATTCTGTCCTTCTCAGTTTATGACAAGTGACAATAACTGACATGCTGATGAACAGGAGGCATTGCATAATCATCCCACATGACTTGATCCAAGTTTTGAGGTTCCATATGTCTAAAAAAAACTTTGACGCTGGCTTTTTGTGCTACTCTCATATGCTACAGATTGGAGCTAGGCACTTAAAAATGTGATCATCTTAGGCTACTTTCACACCTGCGTTCGGGTGTCCGCTCGTGAGCTCCGTTTGAAGGGGCTCACAAGCGGCCCCGAACGCAGCCGTCCAGCCCTGATGCATTCTGAGGGGATGCGGATCCACTGAGAATGCATCAGTCTGCCAGCGCTCAGCCTCCACTCCGCTCAGTGAGCGGACACCTGAACGCTGCTTGCAGCGTTCGGGTGTCCGCCTGGCCGTGCGGAGGCAAGCGGATCCATCCAGACTTACAATGTAAGTCAATGGGGACGGATCCGTTTGAAGATGACACAATATGGCTCAATCTTCAAACGGATCCGTCCCCCATTGACTTTCAATGTAAAGTCTGGACAGATCCGTTCAGGCTACTTTAACACTTAGAAATTTTTCTAAGTTATAATGCAGACGGATCCGTTCTGAACGGATGCAAACGTCTGCATTATAGGAGCGGATCCGTCTGATAAAACATCAGACGGACCCGCTCCGAACGCTAGTGTGAAAGAAGCCTAAGCGACACCTGTTACTTTCTTGCTTCACATTACGTTACTGTTTGTTCTCCCATTTCAATGTTTAGGGATGTATATATATATATATATATAGACAGATAAGATAGATAGATAAATAGTTAATTTAAAATTAGGGATGAGCAAAGGGGCTCACAGGTGCCAAGGTAGGTGATTAGAAGGGTGATTTGAAACTTTGTTTCATCCGAATTCGATTCACTCATCCCTACTTATAATAATTAGTGCCCTATTCCCCAAAGTTGCAAATCACCCTTCTAATCACCTACCTTGGCACTTGTGAGAATTTTTAAGAAAAAATGCAGTCCAGGACACTTATGGTAGAAAAGATAGGTAACATTTCTTACCTATTTTCACTTTTATTGATAGGGATTTGGTGACCAGGAATACAAGAAAAGAAGAGCATATTTTGCAGAATTGGCTTTCAAGTATAAAGAGTAAGTAATCTTTCACAAAAACTACACACTGCGCATGAGCAAAATCTCCCTCATTCAATCTTGAGGAACCTGGGCATGTGCAGTGTGCAGGTGAAGCCGGGCAAAGTATACCTTCCTTCACTGTGTGCAACCGGGAACCCAAACTCTATACATTTCTACAAGACTTCTAATGACATAGGACACCCTATAGAACATCATTAAAGCCTCAGTGGGTGTAATTCCAGCCCAGACTTCATAACTTTTCACTGGGACAGCACTGCCCAAGTGACTATTCAAAGTTGATTAGCATAAAATGCTTGCAGTATTATAATAAAATTTTATACAAAATAGGAAATTGGACAGTTTATATAGAAATCATGCATTCACACATCCATATGTTATTTTTCATCTGCGGAAATGTCTATTATGATCTGCAAAAACAGGCCAGAATAGAACATGCAGTCAGTTTTTGGACTGGGGCACAATTCCCTTAAGGAAACAGATGTGTGAAGAGCCTTATTGACTTGTATGGGTCCATGTCATATCCATTGTAAAAACACATAGAAGACAAAAGAAAAATATGATCGTGTGAATGAGCTCTAAAGCTAGTGAACTGCTATATAAAGCTATCATGTGGTTTAGGGGAATAATGATCAAATATATAACAATTGTTACATTCATCAACCACTAGGGAGCGCTAACTGCATATGTATTTAAACACCTAGTATTGAATTCAATAGGAACTCTATAACTAAGTCACTTATTGTAAATTTCCTTTTTGGATCCCTATGTACATTTTTATCAACTGGTTTCAGACATCCCAGTTTTCTGAGTACTGTGTTACTATTTGACAAAGATAGAGACCACCATAGCAAAATAACACTCTTCTGAGGGTGTTCATGCTACTACAATGGTAGGGCCTGGTTCTTGTTTGACCACACATACTGGCAATAATTCTTCTTCCTCTTCATTAATATATTGTGTGGTGATGTGCAGAGCCTGTGCTTGTCATGTTACATTAGAAATTAGGGGCCACATATGCTGGCTATATGATATATAAACCCTTGAATAACATTGTACATCCAGTGTACATCCAGAGTATACAGAGCATTGATCCTTTTATACATTTCCTACCTTTCCTCCTCAAAATTGTCCTCATTATCCACAGTTATGCTCCCGTTGGGTTCATATCTTGGGATAGTGTGGACATGTAGTGAAACCACCAAATGCAGCAAATGTAGTGAATGCCATTTGTTTTATTTTAGTGGAAATGTTATCCCAAGAATTGAGTACACTGCTGAAGAAATTGCTACCTGGTAAGTACTTGCATAACTGTGCAGGATCATGAATCCATATTAGGAAATATCTTGTTTATTTATTGCTGCCAATTCATTGCAAAAATGTCTGTGACTGTATAATCTCTTCTCTAGATATGTATATGTATTCTCTACAAATCCCATTCAGATTTTACTACTGATGACCTATCCTCAGGATAGGTCATCAGAGTCTGATCAGCAGAAGCGCTGCTGTGAGTGCCACGGCCTTCTCTCAGCTTTTCATAGACCAATGACAATATGTTCATGTGTCACGTGGCTTAGGAGCAGCTCGATACCAAGCACAGCCACTATACAATGCACGGCGCTGTGCTTGGTAAGCTATGAGAAGGCAGAGGCGCTCACAGGAGTGTCCTTCTCAAACAGTTGATCGGCGGAGGTCCTGGTTGTTGGACCCCCAACGATCAGTATAAAATTCCTGGAAACCCTTTTAATGTGAAAGTGGCAGATATTTCTACAAAATCTTTTTACAAAAGCTTTTTGTTAGTATACCCCTAAAGGAGTTGTCTGTTACTAAGGTGAGATGAGACTAAACCCCAACCACCAGATGGCCAGGAAACAGTAAAGCGGGCTTGCTGTTTCAGTAGCTCCCTTCATCTGTCTTCCTGTCTTCCTTGCATAGAAAATAGTCCCTCACACACAGACCCAGTGATTCCCTAAGTCAGAAACAGCATAGCACAATTTCCTTCTCCACTGTCTAGAGAGAGATATAGCTATGTATTTCTATAAATTTAGAAGTAAAGACAGATGATGGAAAGGTGTCTTGGCCACTTCATTAGGAGATCACTATGCCAACAATGAGAGGAGAAAAGGAGCAGGGAAGCTACTGAGCATGTTTGTCCACCACAGAATGTAGGAGAAAGTGGACCAGACGATCAGCCAAAAGGAAAAAGCAAGAGAGCGCTACCAGAGAGGGAAATATAACATACATAAAAAAAACATGAACAATATTTTCATTGCTTGTGTAGTACCCCAGACCTGTAAATAGTTACAGCATGTTATGTATTATGGACTATATGTGTTATGTGGCTGTTTGTTCCAGTAAGAAATGGATGGCAAAAAATGGCAAGGAATAGGGATAACCACCCTGTTCCTCCCCTCTTGGTAGGAGTAGGCTGTTCCTGCCAGGAGGGGGAGTTCCTCTGAAGACAGTGATGAGAGAGGAAACACACTACAAAGCTCCTGCTCCTAAGAGAGGCTCTCCATAACTTGGTTGTGCCTTAAGTAAATCCTTGAGAAGTGAATAGCTACAACCAGCAATTGAAGACACTGCTGTAAGGTGAGGGACTATGGCTAAGACACCCATCACCCAGACTACTACTAGGCCAGTACAAAACTAGTACTAAACTGCAGCCATCCAACCATATTCCTTACTGGTGCCAGAAGATTGCACTTAAGATCAACTGCTATTGAAAGTATTTAATATTCTACGTTGCACTTTGTTTTGTTTAATTCTGGCCTCATTCTTCAGTACTACATTTCCACTGCACTGATCCCCAGGAAGCAATGGCCTGAGAGAGTACACTGTGACACAACACTTCATCACCACTACCATCCTCTGCACCAGTTCAATGCACATGTATATTACAATATTAATTAACTTGAAATGCTTATGCATTGCATAGGAATACTTTTTGTGGTATAATTACTTACATTAGTGGCAATATAAGAACTCTTTGTGGTTTATATGAATCATATTACATAGTTAATAAGGTTGAAAAAAGACATAAGTCCATCAAGTTCAGCCAAGGGATAGGTGGGGACACGAATCCCAGAAGGAAGTAAGACACAGATTTCTACACATTTTCATAAGCATTATAGTAATTTACTTTCAAGGATTCATCTAAACCCTTTTTAAAACTGTCCACTGTTCCTGCTGTGACCACGTCCTGAGGAAGTCTATTCCACAGATTCACAGTTCTTACAGTAAAGAAGTCTTGGCGCCTCTGGTGACTGAACTTTTTCTTCTCCAGATGGAGGCAGTGCCCCTTTGTCTTTCAAGGAGGTTTTTACGTGGAACAGTTTTTCACCGTATTTTTTTTATGGCCCATTTATATATTTGTATAGGTTAATCGTATATCCCCTTAGACGTCTCTTCTTAAGACTAAATACATTTAATTCAATTCAATTTTGCATGGATAACATTCAGCACAACTTGTTATTTTATAAAATGATAGAAACTGTTTTATGAAACTCATTTGTCTACTATACATCTGTATATGTACGATTCACAGCATATAGAGTATTGGAGTTTACTGTATACATATCCTAACATATAAAGAGCATTGAAGTCCACTGTTACAAGCAGTTTCTGCCTCTGTGATTTGCATATATATGACTAACCATGTGTGCAGTTTATACAATTTTCCTGTTCTTCCTGTTCATATCTTATGCAGTATTATTACAATTTTAGGAGACAAGTTTTCCAAACCCTAAGAAATCTTTATCCAAACTATGCCTGCAAGCAATACTTAGATACATTTCATCAGTTGGAAAAATATTGCGGCTACACAGAAAGTTCGATACCTCAACTCCAAGAAGTATCCAATTTCTTAAAAGGTAAGATATCTATAGATTAAATTTAAAGAGGCACTCCCTGAATTTTTTTTGTCCCCTACATTTGTAAATGTGGTGGTCTACGTAATCGATTGTTTAGCAATTGATGTTAAGTCAACTTATTTTGCTTGTGGCCATTGCATAATGTGATACCTGCCGAGACTCTCTGGGTCCTACGGCATCTGCTGCGTGGACAGGAAGTCAGTTTCTCTATTCGGATTGACATTGAGGCTCTCATTAGAAATTATAAAGAAACTGACATTCTACCCACACATCAGAATATATATCATCAAATCCACATGTAAGTTTGTTAAAAGAACATTTATGTACACAAGCACGTTTACAAACGGGGGGAGAGGGTTCTGGGAATACCTCTTTAAGTAACACAGTTAAAATTTTCTTGATTTTCAATATATTAATCAACATCATATCTGTAGATGCCCATAAAACGTCCAGAGGAGTTGATAGTGAGAATAGCTTTTTATACTAGACATGCTGCTGCACACATGCATACAAGATAATTGGAATTCTAAACTAATGGGCAAGACTTAAGGTGGATTTACACCGCACAAATGTCATGCAGATTATCGGAAATCTGCCTGAATAAATATGCTGCTGATCACCCGATGAACAAGCAAAACGCTCGTTCAGCAGGAAAAATTATCTTTCATGCAGTGCATTAAATCATTATTTCTGGGGCCAGAAACAATAATTTGTATGGGGATGAACGATGGTAGTAGCCAACTCTTGTCCCCATATAGTGGAGGAGATTGCTGCATGTAAATACATATCTTCACCTCCACTCATAAGCAGGCAATTATCAGGTAGGAGAGGTCAATTCCAAATAATTGCCTGCTTGCTTGGTATGTCTAAATGCACCATTATTTAGTGGCATAGGGCCTGCTGAATATGTTGCACTAGCTTGTAATTATGCCAGGTCAAACCAAGCATTGTTTTCCACTGATTTTGGCAGCCAGAAACGTGCACTATCACTGCAACCGGATATTGATTAATCAAGGGATACGTAGACTATCCCTGTACTAGAGTATCTCCTTTTTAATAAAAAAAGAACTTTTATTTAAAACGATTAAAAACATAAAAAACTCCAAGAAATGATAAAGTAAATCTATAAAGAAGTGATGGTCACCACATCTCCTAAGACAGGTATGAGGCTCATGCAGATGGGACCCAGTACCACTGTGTACCTAGTCAGTCTTACTCATAGTTTGGTGGTGGTCAGTAAGAGATGCACCAACCGTCAGCATCAACCTTTTCTTTCCCAGTGGTGTCCCTGTGCTACCCCTGCCTACAGGCAGAACACCCACCCCAACAGGTTCATTAATGACATCCTGATATTGTAGGATCAGTCGTTGAACTCCTTCAGGGACTTTGTGGAACACCTTAACCGGAATTAAATGGGCCTAAGATTCATGTAGGAGACAAACGAGCAAAGAAATACTTTCCTTAATATTGTAATATCTAAGAGGTATGGTGAACTCCACATGGAGGTATATCAAAAGCCAACTGCTACTAACAGCTTGCTTCATTGGGAGAGCCACCACCCATTTCCTCTGAGGAGGGGTATCCCAAAAGGCAAATACATGAGAATTAGGATAAATTGTTCCAGTACCCCAGCTTTTTTAATGCAATCAAGAGAACTTAGGGATAGAGTCTTGCAAAGAGGATATCCGAGAGAGGTCCTGAGTAAGGCATATAAATACTCCCTCCCCTGAACTGTAGCTATCTATTGCAACTAGAGAGGAGCAAAGTGTTGAAAAATTTGATTCGGCAAGAAATTTGATTTGTTCCGAATTAATGAATCACGAATAGCTACAAATCTGGTATACTCAGGCCACTCTACCTCAGGGTGTGGCCACACGGAGCGGCCATCTGTGGGTGAGTTGCGGCCATGTTGCGGTCAAGATCTGTGTGTCTAATTAGCCCGCAGCTACCTTTCATTTAATAATGAAGACAGCACTGTACAGTCCTTCCTCATTGTTAATGGCCGTGTGGCACCTTTAATAAACCTTTATATAGGGGCTGTTGCTGGTATGGGGTTTGGCTGGTTAGGAATGCAGCATTTTAGTTTAAAGCCTCTTGCAGACTGAGATAGTGAAGAGGTGGGATATTCACCATCCCCCTTCCCTATGATTATTGTTTAAAGGTAGCTACAGGGCTGTCTTAGTAGCTATCTTGGATGTAAGCTGGAATGCATCAGTGGAAATGCGGGGTTTGATGAAATGGAAAGATTCATTTATATGGAGCCTGAATCAACAGGAGCACACACCTGCCTTCCTCAGTGCCATTGTCTATCAAATCTAGCACCTCATATCTATAGGTACCAATTAGTGTTGAGTGAAGTATCCGAAGTGAACTTTGATCCGAATTTCAGGAAAAATGTGATTCGCCATGAAGCGCTTCATGGCAACAAGTCAATTTTTTATTTGAAAATAACTAAATATATATACTCACCTCATCCACTTGCTCGTGGAGAGGGTTTTTCTTCAAATCAAGATTGAAGTGGACGGCCTCTCTGTGAGCAAGTGGATGAGGTAAGTATAATTTTTTATTTTAACCCTTGACTAACCCCTGAACAGCTTAATGTGAGTCACAGATGCCGTGATCAGCATTGAATGCGACATCTGAGAAGTTAAATGATAGGGGGTGGGGTGATTGCCATTCTGCTCCATACAATGGAAAGCGATTTGTAACAAAGTAATTTGTAATGAATCAGATTTTTTGTTCAAGTTCGATGAAGCAGCCAAATCGAATATCTAGCGCCAATATATCTGGATTGCACCATTACTTAGCGGTGGCAACATCTACTTGGTCCCCTGGTGAACCAGCCTTCTTGCTGGGGAAACACACATGTCAGGACATTGGATATTTTGCATGGAAACAGTGTTACCATAGGACAGATATAGGGCTTAGCCACCAAGAGGTGGGGTCACCCCTTTTAGGGCAGGTGCTCTGTCTGTAGATCAAAGGCAAAACTAGCTCCTCCGGCGCAGACCGGAAAACCGGATCCGGCAATGCAGCAATGGAACGCTTGGTACCAGATCCGGAATTAATGGACGTTTGATGGACGTTTGTCTTTTTTCAACCGTATTAACTATGTAACTATGTAACATCTCTATGGAAATTAATGCCGCATCCGGCAACTGCGGTATTGTTCCGGTATTTTGGCCGGTCAAATACCATTCAAGGGATGGAACCTAAGACATCCTGATGCATACTGAATACCATTCAGAATAATGAATACCATTCAGAATGCATTAGGACAAAACTGATGCGTTTTTTCCGTTATTGAGACCCTTTACTGGATTTCAATACCGGAAAAGAATAACGCTAGTGTGAAAGTACCCTTAGTTTATCATTTATTAGGAGTATTCAATGTTTTTATTCATTTAAATAAAAATTATATTTTAGCAAAAGGGGGACGTTCTTGTACAGTAATAGCCGGAAACGTGTCAGAAAAAATATGCTTGTAAGGATTTTTTTGTGTTTTTAGGGCACATTACTGCCATAAATACATTGATAGATCTGCCACAATTTGTTTCATTTGAAAAACATAGCCTTTTTTTCTGCCAGCAGATGGCACTGTGTTACAATGTTAACACAAAGAACAATGTTGACAGTTTGATGGAGTTATAGTAGCTGCAACAAAGTATACTGCAGATACCAATGGTCAGTGAAAAGTCTGCTTCTCCTGACAGCCCCTGAGCAAAAGGCATCATGGAAAAAGGAGGAGTATTTTTATTTCATAGAGTAATTCTAAAACTGAGCACACACAATTATAAAATGCTAAATTTCACTTTAAATTCGCAAATACAGTGAAACTTCTGAGGTGACTACCCAAAATTGTGTTGAAAAGTGGTCTTCTAGGGCAGGAATGCTCAACCTGCGGCCCTCCAGCTGTTTCAAAACTACAACTCCCAGCATGCCCTAATATCGTTAGGCTGCCCAGGCATACTGGGAGTTGTAGTTTTGCAACAGCTGGAGGGCCACAGGTTGAGCATCCCCCACAGGTTGAGCATCCCTATTCTAGGGTATTGTCTTCTAAATAATGACCCAAGTATTGTGTATCATAGTGTTTATCATATACCATGTAATAGGAGATCTTGTCTAGATAAGGTGGTCTTATGCAGAGCTTTCACTGTACCACATGTATGTTGTAATATTGTTTCATCTACATAACTGCATTCAAAGCTCATTGTGGATTCTAATGAGAGCCTCTGGACCGAGTAGTGGTTTAGTGCCACACTTCAGTTGGTCATACATATTAGACAGAAAATTTTGGTTGATGGTTGTACTGTATGAAAATATGACATGGACAACAATCAGTGCTGGACAAAATGTCCTCTGAAACTGAACTTTTTAGGCCACCTGCACATGAACGTGTGCGCCCTGTGGCCGTGCTGCGGCCTGCAAATTGCGGGCCGCAATGCACGCACACCGACCGTGGGGCAGCCGCAAATGTTGCGGTCCGCAATATGGCAGCGGGCAGCACACGTTCGTGTGCAGGAGGCCTTAGGCTGGGTTCAGACCTGAGCGTATTTGATATGCGCGTTTAACGCGCGTTTTTATCGCGTGTTTTTATGCGCATTTTTTGCAATAGTAAACGCGCATTTGACGCGCGTTTGTGTGATTGACTGCAGTGTCCTATGGCCACAAACGCGCGTCAAAACGCCCCAAAGAAGCTCAAGAACTTGTTTGAGCGTAGGGCGTTTTTCAGCGCGTTCAAACGCGCTGTAAAACGCTCAAGTGAGAACCAGGGCCATAGGGAAGCATTGGTTTTCATGTGTTGAGCGTTTTACAGCGCGTTTGAACGCGCTGTAAAACGCTCAAGTGTGAACCCAGCCTTAGGGTAAGGTTACTTTCACACTAGCGTTCAGAGAGGATCAGTCTGGTGTCTGCACAGACGGATCCGCTCCTATAATGCAGACGTTTGGATCCGTTCAGAACGGATCCGTCTGCATTATAGTTTAGAAAAAATTCTAAGTGTGAAAGTTGTTCAGACGGATCCGCTCATATAATGCAGACTTTGGATCCGTTCAGAACGGATCCGTCTGCATTATAGTTTAGAAAAAATTCTAAGTGTGAAAGTTGTTCAGACGGATCCGTCCAGACTTTACATTGAAAGTCAATGGGGGACGGATCCGTTTGAAGATTGAGCCATATACTGTCAACTTCAAACGGATCCGTCCCCATTGACTTACATTGTAAGTCTGGACGGATCCGCTTGCCTCCACACGGCCAGGCGGACACCCGAACGCTGCAAGCTGCGTTCGGGTGTCCGCTTGCTGAGCGGAGCGGAGGCTGAACGCTGCCAGACTGATGCATTCTGAGCGGATCCGCATCCACTCAGAATGCATTGGGGCAGTACGGATGCGTTCGGGGCCGCTTGTGAGAGCCTTCAAACAGAGCTCACAAGCGGAGCCCCGAACGATAGTGTGAAAGTAGTCTAAGAGTTAACACACAAACTCTTAACTCAAATTTCTTAACTCATCGTGATATCCCGAAACAAAAGCTATTGAAAAGCAATTAAAGGTGTCGGCTTAACACAACTAGTTTAGTTGCCACGTCTAGTTAAGCATGTGTGTTAACTCTACTACATCCGTATGTGTTCAGCGTTGTCTGCTCATCACTTCTGATCACTTTGCACATGATTTCTTCATGTGACCCCTGTATGCAACTTCATGTCATGTTCTGTCTTGCTTGTTTTCGAGGTCACTGCTCACATGAACAACTGTATGATTGACTGGATAACAAGAAACTAGCAAACTAGAAAATCAGTAAAACCAAAATAACAAAATAGGCTACTTGACCATGTGTGTTTTCCTTTCCGGTATTGATATCAGTCATATCCGTCAATTGTCAATGGGGACAAAACTGAACTGAGCAGAATGCACCAGAATGCATTCCGTTCCATTAGGTTACGTTCCCATGACACACACAAAAGCGCTGCAAGCAGCGTTTGTGAGTGCGTCATTGGATACAGAGCAAGACAGATCCGGCATGGAACACAATGGAAGTCAAAGGTGCCGGATCCGTTTTCTTGGACACTAAATAAAACAGATCCTGCACTCATTGACTTACAGTCATTTTAGATCCGTCTTGGTTATTTTACAGGTAATACAGCTGGATCTATTCATAAAGGATGCAGCCGGTTCTATTATTGTAACGGAAGCGTTTTTGCTGATCCATGACGGATCCAGCAAAAATGCAGATGTGAAAGTAGCAAAGGCAGTGGCCCAGATTTACTAATGTACCTGTGCCTAGAATATGTCCGAAAACTGGCGTAGATTGATGCAACTTATAGTTTCTACACTTTTTTCCAACTTGTTAAAAAAAAAAGGCTGAGGCTTTTTGGGAAAGTGGGCATGGCCTAAGATGCACCATATTGCACCAAAATTGCATGTCTGTCTCAAAGTAAGCCACCTAAAAATCAGTACAGAGTTAGAAAAAAGTGTGTAACTGCTATGAACGTGATGCAATGGGAGCGTGTCAGCGGTGAGGTCTGCTATTGCTATACCTAAATGGTAAAAAAATTGCAACAGGGATTTGGGAAACCATAAGGCCTCTTTCACACGGGCGTTGCGGGAAAATGTGCGGGTGTGTTGCGGGAACATGCACGATTTTCCCGCGCGAGTGCAAAACATTGTAATGCGTTTTGCACTAGCGTGAGAAAAATCGCACATGTTTGGTACCCAAACCCGAACTTCTTCGCAGAAGTTCGGTCTTGGGATCGGTGTTCTGTAGATTGTATTATTTCCCCTTATAACATGGTTATAAGGGGAAATAATAGCATTCTGAATACATAATGCATAGTAAAATAAGGCTGGAGGGGTTAAAAAATAAATCCACTTGTTCGTGCAGCCGGCATCTCTTCTGTCTTCATCTGTGAGCAATAGGACCTTTGATGACGTCACTGCGTTCATCACATGGTCCATCACATGATCCATCACCATGGTGATGGATCATGTGATGAGCGTAGTGTCGTCATCAAAGGTCCTATTGCTCACAGCACAGATGAAGACAGAAGAGATGTCGGGCTGCGCGAACAAGTGGATTAAGGTGAGTTAAATTATTATTATTATTTTTTTAACCCCTCCAGCGCTATTGTACTATGCATTCTGTATTCAGAATGCTATTATTTTCCCTTATAACCATGTTATAAGGGAAAATAATAATGATTGTGTCCCCATCCCGATCGTCACCTAGCAACCGTGCGTGAAAATCGCACCGCATCCGCACTTGCTTGCGGATGCTTGTGATTTTCACGCAACCCCATTCATTTCTATCGGGCCTGCGTTACGTGAAAAACGCACAAAGAGGAGCATGCTGCGATTTTCACGCAACGCACAAGTGATGCGTGAAAATCACCGCTCGTGTGCACAGCCCCATAGAAATGAATGGGTCAGGATTCAGTGCGGGTGCAATGCGCTCAACTCACGCATCGCATCCGTGCGGAATACTCGCCCGTGTGAAAGGGGCCTAAAGACCCAATTAGACATCCCCTGGCTGTAACCAAACTGTATACTGCTAAAATATGTTTATTTGCGCACTTCTAAACAGTAGACAAATTGCAACAGGTTTTTGTTAAATAAAAATATAGGTCCAATTGGATGTTCCCTGAGTGCGACCAAACTATGCACTGATATTGATGCATTAACATATGCTTATATGTGCACAAAAACATATGCTTATGGGTGCAAAAAAAAAAATGCTATGCACGTTGATGCAGTAAAATATGCTTATTGCACAAATATAAACTGCAGAGTCTTTGAAACAGGTTTTTGGAAATAAAAAGGAGCGATTGTGCAGCGTATGTGGTGAAATATAAGCTGCTGGTGATGCTGGGAAAAATGACAATTGCACACTTATGAACTGGAGAAACTTTGCAATAGGTGTCTGGAGAAAAAGGATGGCTCCTGCACATAAAAAAAATAGTACTGTCTCTCAGGGCCGGTGCAAGGATTTTTCTCCAACACAAGCGAAGCTACATTTTGGCGCCCCCCCCCCCCCCCCCGCAGCTCACCTGGCCCTGGTCCTGTCTGGAGCAGCTGGCTTCCCCTCTGTGTGGTCCTGGTATCTTCTCTCTGCTTCAGACAATCGCTGGTTTGAGGACTGTATTCTTTGCCCTCTAAGACGCACCGGCCCATGAGGGACACCTAGGTTTTAGAAGAGGATAATAAGAAAAAATATTTTCCATTGCACCTCAGGTCAGACCAGCAATCAGACCCCCAATGTTAATTAGACCTCAGATCAGACCCCCAATGCCTCAGATCAGCCCCCCATGTCAGCCATAAGCCGCCCATGTCAGCCATCAGCCCCCCATGTCAGCCATAAGTCCCCCATGTCAGCCATCGTGCTCCCATGTCAGCCATCGTGCTCCCATGTCAGCCATCATGCTCCCATGTCAGCCATCATGCTCCCATGTCAGCCATCATGCCCCCATGTCAGCCATCATGCGAAAAAAATACAGGGTATTTAAAAAAAAAAAAGTTTCATTTTTTCCACCCTACCGTCTCTGCGCCCTAAGGCAGCTGCTTGGTCTTCCTTATTATAGCACCGGCCCTGTCCCTAATGATAAAACCTGACTTTCTGCCTAGTACAGTAATTCAATTTACCTAACTAATCATAATCCCTACACTGTCCCTGCATAGCCTCTAAAATGGCTGGCTTGTGTGTCTAATTGGTGTCTGAGACATGGCAGACATGTCCTATCACAATGGTGGTGAACCTATGGTACGTATGCCAGAGGGGGAACTCAGAACCCTCTCTGTGGGCATGTAGGTCTTTGTGGGCTGTGCCCAGGGCTCATTAGTACAGCCTTTGTGCAGCTCTACCGCTTTTGTTAAAGATAAATAAATAAAACTTGCCTCATCCATTTGATTTTACTGGGGACCATTAATGTGGGTCTTATTAATAGTGGGGGCCACTAATGGGGCATTATTAATATTGAGGGCCACTGTTGGGGCATTATTAATACTGGGGGCCACTAATGGGACCCTTATTAATACTGGGGGGACTAATGGGTGCCTTATTAATACTAGGGGCCACCACTAATGGGGCATTATTAATACTGGAGTCCACTAATGGGGGGACTTATTAATACTAGGGGCAATGACAGGAGCATTATTAATACTAGGGGCCACTAATGGGGCATTTTTAATACTAGGGGCCACTAATGGGGGCCTTATTAATACTGCGGACCAGTAATGGGGCTTTATTAATACTGGAGGCCACTAATGAGAGCCTTAGTAATATTGGGGGCAACTAATGGGACCCTTATTAATACTGGGGGGACTAATGGGTGCCTTATTAATACTAGGGGCCACCACTAATGGGGCATTATTAATACTGGAGTCCACTAATGGGGGCCTTATTAATACTAGGGGCAATGACTGGAGCATTTTTAATACTAGGGGCCACTAATGGGGCATTTTTAATACTGAGGGCCACTAATGGGGGCCTTATGAATACTGCGGACCAGTAATCTGGCATTATTATTACTGGAGGCCACTAATGAGAGCCTTAGTAATACTAGGGGCCACTAATGGGACATTTTTAATAGTAGGGGGTGCCAACGGGGGGATTTGTTTTACAGAGGCCTGTGTTAAGCCATGCACCCACAGCTCAACTTGGCCAGTATTTTTCAGTATTCAGGTTAAATTGCCGTGTGGGCACTTTGCAATAAATAAGTGGGTTTTGGGTTGCAGTTTGGGTACTCGGCCTCTAAATGGTTGGCCATCACTATCCTATCATATCAGTGGCTGAGCTCCCAGTGGTGTCTTTGCCTTTAGAGCTAACATACAGACTGCTGATTGGCTGCAACGCATTGTGGAAAAGCCCACTAGCCGGGCCCAGGCTGGGGTCGTGTGATCTTTATCTTCATTCTCTCTGGCCTTCTCATCTTCTCCCTCACTAGTGTACTGATTTTTAAATGTACAATGGCAGGCCATTTCGCCAAACTCATTCAAAGTGAATCACCAAACTTTGGATTTGTTTATTGTTTCCTTTGTCTCTAATGCTAACCTGCTGAAAATGATTAGCTGTTATTTAAGAATGGAGTTTGAAAATAGAATGCATCTACACTTTAGAATAATATGGGCTTTCAAACTCTCCCCGAAAGAAGATGTCAGGTGCAAGAAGAATTCAGCGGTTAGATTTCAACATGCACAATCCTTTTATTCTTGGGGAGATAAGCAGCCACTGAAAGTATCTAGTGGTGGCTTACTCCCCCCTCCTCGTGTGTCTGTTTTTTGACCTCCATGTGTTATCCATTTTCCATGGAAACTGCCAGGCTGTGAAAACCATGGACCAAACATGGATGGTATCTGTGTTGTCTCCATAGGCTCTGATTTATCATACCTTCACTCCAGAACTATGGCGTCAAAAAGTCGCAAAAATAGGGCTTTTGCTACTTTTTGCATTTTTACACCACTCACTCCAGTTTTGTAATGTAGGTGGGAAAGTGGGCATGGTTAGCTATGTTAATGAGTTTCACTCCAAATTTATCATTAAGACTTTTTTTGTAAAAGTCGCAAAAAAGTCACAATCTTATTCCAGGAGGAGGGTGGAGTAGTAAAAGTGAAATAGCTTCTCTAGACAGAAGTGTTAGGTTTAAGGATAAGACCGTATATGGAACGCAAAACGGAAAAAAAAATGGTAGGGTGAAAGAGGCCTAAAGCAATGTCCATGGTAATGGACCGTGTGATGGACCATGTGATGAGCGCAATGACGTCACCAAAGGTCCTTTCCTCCCAGGTCCTCAAAGAAGAAGAAAGAAGACAAGACGGGCTGCACGAACAAGTGGGTGAGGTGAGTTAAATTATTTCTTTCTTTTTTTTTTAACCCCTCCATCCCTAATTAACTTTGCATTCTGTATTAAGAATGCTATTATTTTCCCTTATAACCATGCTATATGGGAAAATAATAAAGATCGGGTCCCCATCCCGATCGTCACCTAGCAACCATGCGTGAAAATCGCACCGCATCCGCACTTGCTTGTGGATGCTTGCGATTTTCACGCAGCCCCATTCACTTCTATGGGGCCTGCGTTGCGTGAAAAACGCAGAATATAGAGCTTGCTGTGATTTTCACACAACGCACAAGTGATGCGTGAAAATCATCGCTCATGTGCACAGCCCCATTGAAGTGAATGGGTCGGTATTCAGTGCGGATGCAATGCGTTCACCTCACGCATTGCACCCGCCTGGAATTCTCGCCCGTGTGAAAGGGGCCTTAGTCTTTACTCAAGGCATGGTAATATGATGGGAGCTCAGTCACACTGTTTTGGGGCGTCTGATCACTAGCTTGTCAACTGTTTCCAATGACCAGCAGAGTAGTGAGTACCGCTCTGGAGCTTAACACAAGCTGTAACTCTAGACCAGTACAAGATTAGTCCTATAATGTATTTACACAGTTACTGTAACTGGCAACCTGTTGTGAAGATGTCAGAGAGAGATTTACCTATGTGGTGGAAAATAATCAGTTTTTGGCAGGCTTTCAGGAGCTCATACACACAATATAACATTTACTTCACATGCACATTTTCTGAATGCTTGAGGTTTATATTACCTAAGAAGCTTCTGCGTCAGTGAACATATTAACATTCTATCAGCGTGTTCTGACGACATTGGCAGCAATGCAATTACAAAGTATAGGTACTTATTCCTTCTCATTTTTTCTAACTAAAAAACTGAGAAAACGTCACTTCAGCTGTTGAGAATGGCTTACATGAAATGTGACCTAGCATTTTTTTATGCGGTTTTAGAGACTGCCAGACAAGTCTTCCTCCACCCACATTTTTGTTATTTTTATTTGTATTTCTCTTTTTTATATATTTTATTTTAATTGTAATTTCTTTTTTATTGGGCAGCACAGGGTCTCAATGGTTAGTGCTGGGGTGCTAACTTCAAATCTGCATGGAGTTTGTATACTCTCAATGAGTTTGTGTGGGTTTCCTCCAGGTACTCCAGTTTCCACCCGCACTCCAAAGACATACTAAAAGGGACTTTGAGCTGCAGTGGGGACAGTGAGAGATAATAATGTCTATATAGCGCACGCACATGCATTTTTCCTGGTATTTTTGAACTTCTATAAAGCCTAGGTAGTAAAAATGCCAGAAAAATCTCCATAACCTCAGCATAGCACCTTATAATCAAAACACCACTAACCCGAAGAATGCTGCAGAAACATAAAAAAACAACATGATGGGTATATATTCGGCTACAGTGTTTCCATAAAGTTCAAATTTGCTACTAAAATGTTTTGTGACACCAACCTTAGTTTTAGGGCTCTTGCACACGAACGTATTTTCTTTCCGTATCCGTTTCTTTTTTTTTTGCGGACCGTATGCGGAACCATTCATTTCAATGGTTTCGCAAAAAAAAACGGAAGTTACTCCGTGTGCATTCCGTTTTCTTATGTCCGTATTTCCTTTCCGCAAAAAAATAGAACATGTCCTATTATTGTCCGCATTACGGACAAGGATAGGACTGTTCTATTAGGGGCCAGCTGTTCCGGACAGCAAAATACATACCGGTCGTGTGCATGAGCCCTTACTTCATCTCCATTTCTTATATTGACTCCTTATTCTTTTCAAATTGCAAGCTTCTATGGACAGGATTAAAATTGCATCTAGTTAACATTATGCTTACTATGCCCCATTATATTATTAGTAACAATAATTGACTTTGCCATTGATGCCATATTTTCTATAAGGGCGGGTTTGCATTGGCGTTATGGCATTCCGTAAGTCGACAGGACTATTTTTTTCTATCATGTACAGTATAACGAAACCAAACGGAACTGTTATGTGTCCCCAAGGCTTTCGTTTTGATTTCCGTCCTAAAATTCTGTTATATTCGGCTATAAGGGTACTTTCACACTAGCGTTTTTCTTTTCCGTCACTGAGTTCCGTCCTAGGTGCTCAATACCGGAAAAAAACTGATCAGCTTAAGGCTCCATTCACACGTCCGCAAAATGTGTCCGCATCCTTTCCGCAATTTTGCGGAAAGGGTGCGGACCCATTCATTCTCTATGGGGACGGAATGTGCTGTCCGCATCCACATTTGCGGATCCGCACTTCCGCATCCGTGCTTCCGTTTCCGCAAAAAAATAGAACATGTCCTATTCTTGTCCGCAATTGCGGACAAGAACAGGCATATTCTATTATGTCGGCAATGTGCGGTCCGCAAAATGCGGAACGCACATTGCCTCTTTCCGTTTTTTGCGGATCCGTGACTCCGTGTATCCGCAAAACACATTGCGGACGTGTGAATGGAGCCTTATCCTAATGCATTCTGGAGGGAGAGCATTCTGTTCAGGATGCATCAGTTCAGTTCCTCTTACGTTTTTTGGCCGGAAAAAATACCGCAGCATGCTGCAGTTATCTCTCCGGCCAAAAATCCTGAACACTTGCCGGAATGCATTGGAAAGTGTTCCGGCAAAATGGATCTGCTCTTTCCGTCAACGCATTCGCAGACCATTAAATCTGTGAAAAAAATAAATGCCGGATTCGTTTTTCTGGATGACAACCGGAAAGATGGATCCGGTATGCAATGCATTTGTGAGACGGATTCGCATCTAGATCCGTCTTACAAATGCATCCATTTGCGTCCAGATTGCCGGAACGGAACTGCCTGCCAGAATCCTCTGCCGCAAGTGTGAAAGTACCCTAAGGCTACACGACTGTATGTATTTTGCGGTCCGCAAATTGTGGATCCGCAAAAAAAAACGGATGACATCCGTATGCCATCCATTTTTTTGGGGAGTCTATTGTAACAATGCCTAAAATGGACAAGAATAGGACATGTTCTATTTTTTTTGCGGAGCTACAGAATGGACATACTGATGCGGATAGCACACGGTGTACTGTCCGCATTTTTTGCTGACCCATTGAAATGAATGGGTCTGCATCCTATCCACAAAAAAATATGGAACGGACACGGAAACAAATAACATTCGTGTGCATGAGGCCTTAGGCCTCTTGCACATGACCGTATGGATTTTTCAGTATTTTGCGTTTGACGTCCTTGTGCATTCCGTTTTTTGCAGAACGGAACAACTGGCCCCTGATAGAACAGTACTATCCTTGTCCGTTATGCGGACAATACGTGTCCATTCACACGTCCGTAGAATGGGTCCGGAGAATCCGGACCCATTCATTCTCTATAGGGCCGGAAGAGATGCGGACAGCACACAGTGTGCTGTCCGCATCCACATTTCCGGAGCGTGCCCCCGATCTTCCGGTTCGTGGCTCCGGAAAAAAATAGAACATGTCCTATTCTTGTCCGCAATTGCGGACAAGAATAGGCAGTTCTATGGGGGTGCCGGCCGGGTGTATTGCGGATCCGCAATTTGCAGATCCGCAATACACCACAGACGTGTGAATGGACCAGAAATTAATGCAAAAAACGGAACGGAAACGGAAACAAAAAACGTTTATGTGCAAGAGGCCTTAGGCTCCATTCATACGTCCGTAATAATGGGTCCGCATCCGTTCCACAAATTGCGGAACGGGTGCGGACCCATTCATTCTCTATGGGATGGAATGGATGCGGAGAGCACACTATGTGCTCTCCGCATCCACATTTCCGGAGCGCGCTGCTGATCTTCCGGTCCGCGGCTCTGTAAAAAAATAGAACATGTCCTATTCTGGTCCGCAATTGCAGACCAGAATAGGCATTTCTATGGGGGTGCCGGCCGGGTGCAATTTGCGGATCCGCAATGCACTACGGACGTGTGAATGGGGCATTCCGCATCATGCATTCCGCATCACTGATGCGGACCCATTCACTTCAATGGGTCTGCAAATCCGGTGATGCGGAACGGAAGCACGGAACGGAACACTATACGGAAGCACTACGGAGTACTTCCTGGGGTTCCGTTTCGTGCCTCCGCACCGCAAAAAGATAGAGCATGTTCTATCTTTTTGCGGAACGGAGGGATCGCGGACCCATTCAAGTGAATGGGTCCACGATCCCCATGCGGCTGCCCCACGGACGGTGCCCTTGCATTGTGGACCACAATTTGCGGTTCACAGCACGGGCACGGGCTTCACACGTTCATGGGAACGAGCCCTTACTCTGTTAAAACGGAGCCTATAACTGAATGCCATAACGCCAATGCGAATCCGCTCTGTGTTTTTAGATTCATTGAGTATAACTTTGTGAATGTTATGTTTTGTGTAGAAAGAACAGGATTTAAACTAAGACCAGCTGCTGGTTTACTTTCTGCACGGGATTTCTTGGCGTGTCTAGCTTTCCGTGTGTTTCCAAGCACACAGTACCTGAGACATCCTTCTGCAGTGATGCATTCACCAGAACCGTAAGTACAAAGTTATAGATTAACGTAACATACCCAGAGTGGTACCCACTAAATTAGGCTACTGAGACAAATTTGGCATGTATTTAAGCCTCTGAGTCATGTGCGATTTTAAGAACTTGTTCACATCAGGGTTGTGTTTTCTGTATTTCTGTAGGAACGGAAAAATGTTTTAATCCCAATTTGTTTAAAATTTATTTGGAGAATCGATTTGTATCTGTTCCGTCAGGTTTCAATTATTTTTGATGGGGAAAAAAGTGCCTTCTGCTGTGAATGTTTTCTGCAGCAGACACATTGTGAAAAGGAGCTTTATGTTTCTGACAATGAATGATGGATTGAAATGTATGGATTGACAGGGCCATATATGCCCGCAGGCAGCATGGTGGCTCAGTGGTTAGCACTAATGCCTTGTAGGGTCCTAGGTTAAAATTTGATCAAGGGCAACATCTGCATGGAGTTTGTATGTTCCTCCCACACTCTAAAGCAGGGATGGCCAACCTGAGGCTCTCCAGCTGTTGTAAAACTACAACTCCCAGCATGCCCAGCCTACCTACAGCTATCAGCTTACAGCAGGGCATGGTGGGAGTTGTAGTTTTACAACAGCTGGGGAGCCTCAGGTTGGCCATGCCTGCTCTAAAGACATACTGATAGGGAACTTATATTGTGAGCCCCATTGGGGACAGTGAAGGATGATAATGTCTGTAAAGCGCTGCGGAATACGTCAGGGAGTAAAATAAAATAATGAATATACCCAGAATTGTAGCAGCACATGCACCGTTGCAGCAGCAGAGCCTCTGTACTTGTGCTGCTACTTGGAGCAGTGGTACAGGCTCGAGATTGACATGGCCAGGTGAGATGTCTGACCCTATCAATCAAGTGGGAGGGTGCAGCCTCTTGAGCAGCAGGGACAGCCACTCCTTGCTAGCGTTGAGCGTAAATATTCGAAAAGCTAATTTTTATCTCGAATATCGCAACTTTGAGGATTTGCGAATATTTAGAATATAGTGCTATATATTAGTTTTTCGAATATTCGTCAGTTTTTCCATCTGAACACGAGTCCTCCCTGCTTCTTGCTTGTCAATGGCCCACAAGCAACTTAAGCAGGAAGGAATCATGACTTCAGAAGGAAAAAACCACATAATTCGTCCCCGAGAGGTCACTGAAAGACCTTTGGGAGACAATAAATGACTTTTTTTGGTACTATTTCCACTGTAACTGAAGCATCCAAAGGAGCCCCAGTTACAGGAAAACCAGCCTGCTTGGGGGAAGGGGGGGGGGGGGAGCTTTGTACCATGGCAGAGCTGATAAGGGTCTACTGACCCTGCAGCTCTGCGCTCCTCTGCCCCTGTGACACCCAGCGATCACATGATCGCCGGGTCCACACTGCAGAGCGCTCATAGAGGAGAAGGCAGAAGCGCTAATAAAGCACTTCTGTCTTCTCCTCAGCTTCCCCGTTCTCACTAATAGCCGGGGACCCTTTCCGCTCCTGCTACAGTGTAGGAGCAAAACCTGTGATCCATCCGCTGTGCGGTGCTCCGGGCAAAAACTGTGATCAGCTGTGTTTGCCCAGCAGGACGGGGGCCGCAAACCATGGCTCTGTGGGCCGCAGGTTGTGCACCCCTGCTCTGGCCTCTAGCAGCAGCCTGCACATGTCCTCAGGGGCTGCACAGCTGAGGAGAAGTCCCTTTTTCAGAAGCTACAGCAGGATGTGCTGCTGCGATCAGAAGCCTCCCCAGTGCTACCCTTCCCCACTCTGCTCCTCTTCCCTGTCCTGGCATGCAGAGGAGCCTCCTCTGCTGTTATGTAATCCATGTGCAGAAGTCGGGACAGAGGAAAGGGGGAGAAGAGCCTGCTGCACTGCCTGCTGAGGAGAAGATGTCCTCCCATCAATCCTGACTGTTTACCCTGGAGACCTGCACAGAAGGTAAGTGTGTGCCAGTGTAATATGTGTGTGTTCACATATATGTACACATAACTGTGTAGCAGTGGCGTGCCTAGGGAGGGGCGGTCCTCCCCAGGTACCAGCTCTCAGGGGGGTGCCAGAAGCAATGAGCGCTTCCATCAATACCAATGGAAGGGCTCATTGCTTTTGCCTTTATAAGATACAGTGCATGATCTTATAAAGGGAATACTAGTAAGTGAGCACTTTTATAATGGATGCGCTCATTAGTCTGCAGGAGGAGGGGGAGAGAAGCTGTAAAGTACTTACCCCTCCTCATGCTTGCTCTGCTGTATCCTGGCTGCCTGCAGCGCAGTGGCGTAGGGATCGCCATAGCAACCATAGCAGTGGCTATGGGGCCCTACGCCACTGGGGGGCCCGTCCGACCGCATTCATTTTTAAAAAAAAAAAATTATTAGCACACACAGGCAGCGGCGTAACTACCGGGGAAGCAGCTGCTTCGGGGCCCGACAGTTTATTTTCAAGTTAGTTAAATATCGATGTCTTAATGTTCAGGGCCCCCTTCACAGCAGCGGCTGACCAGGCCCCCTCGCTAATGTGATCTAATCTTACTGTATTCTAAAGTCTCCTGATGTGTCTGGGATTCGAACCCACAACCTCCAATGTATCAGTGTATCAGAGGCAAAGCATTAACCCTCACAACCATAAAGGAGGCATTGCGACTGATTGAAAAAATGTTGACACTTCTACTGTTATAGCTGGCTAAGTGTACATCTATACATATGACAGCTGCCCCAACACACCCAGCACTGCTATATCTCTATGTGACAGCTATCCCAGCACACTCAGCTCTGCTATATCTCAATATATGAGCAGCTGTCATGTGTATAGATGTACACTTAGCCAGCTATAACAGTAGAAGTCTCATAATTTTTCAGTCAGCAGCAAGGCAGCTCTTTTGGTCTTGTGGTTAGGTGCTCTGCCTCTGATACAGAAGGTCGTGGGTTCGAATCCCAGCAGAAACCTTTTCTGAAATACAAGCAGTGACTCCATATATGGACATACAGGGCGAACACAATACAGGAAGAGGCTGCATCGCATCGCTGACATGGAGGTAAGTAGAAGTGTTTATTTTTTATTTTTTAATACCCGACTGTTACTGCCATGGGGGGAGCGGGGGGCACTTAACACTGGCATATGGGGGGAGGGGGGTTGGTACCTGACCTGATACTGGCACCTGGGGGGGGGGGGGGTTGGCACCTGATACTGACTGGCACATGGGGGGGGGGAGGCACCTGATACTGTGGATGGCACTGTTTAGGGGAGGGGGATCTGTGTATGGCACTATTTAGGGGAGGGGGGATCTGTTGATGGCACTATTTAGGGGAGGGGGATCTGTGGATGGCACTGTTTAGGGGAGAGGGATCTGTGTATGGCACTATTTAGGGGAGGGGGATCTGTGTATGGCACTATTTAGGGGAGGGGGGGATCTGTTGATGGCACTATTTAGGGGAGGGGGATCTGTTGATGGCACTATTTAGGGGAGGGGGATCTGTTGATGGCACTATTTAGGGGAGGGGGATCTGTGGATGGCACTATTTAGGGGAGGGGGATCTGTGGATGGCACTATTTAGGGGAGGGGGATCTGTTGATGGCACTATTTAGGGGAGGGGGATCTGTGGATGGCACTATTTAGGGGAGGGGGAACTGTGGATGGCACTATTTAGGGGAGAGGGATCTGTGGATGGCACTATTTAGGGGAGGGGGATCTGTGGATGGCACTATTTAGGGGAGGGGGATCTGTGGATGGCACTATTTAGGGGAGAGGGATCTGTGGATGGCACTATTTAGGGGAGGGGGATCTGTGGATGGCACTATTTAGGGGAGGGGGATCTGTGGATGGCACTATTTAGGGGAGGGGATCTGTGGATGGCACTATTTAGGGGAGGGGGATCTGTGGATGGAACTATTTAGGGGAGGGGGATCTGTGGATGGCACTATTTAGGGGAGGGGGATCTGTTGATGGCACTATTTAGGGGAGGGGGATCTGTGGATGGCACTGTTTAGGGGAGAGGGATCTGTGTATGGCACTATTTAGGGGAGGGGGATCTGTGTATGGCACTATTTAGGGGAGGGGGGATCTGTTGATGGCACTATTTAGGGGAGGGGGATCTGTTGATGGCACTATTTAGGGGAGGGGGATCTGTGGATGGCACTGTTTAAGGGAGAGGGATCTGTGGATGGCACTATTTAGGGGAGGGGGATCTGTGGATGGCACTATTTAGGGGAGGGGGATCTGTGGATGGCACTATTTAGGGGAGGGGGATCTGTTGATGGCACTATTTAGGGGAGGGGGATCTGTTGATGGCACTATTTAGGGGAGGGGGATCTGTGGATGGCACTATTTAGGGGAGGGGGAACTGTGGATGGCACTATTTAGGGGAGAGGGATCTGTGGATGGCACTATTTAGGGGAGGGGGATCTGTGGATGGCACTATTTAGGGGAGGGGGATCTGTGGATGGCACTATTTAGGGGAGAGGGATCTGTGGATGGCACTATTTAGGGGAGGGGGATCTGTGGATGGCACTATTTAGGGGAGGGGGATCTGTGGATGGCACTATTTAGGGGAGGGGGATCTGTGGATGGCACTATTTAGGGGAGGGGGATCTGTGAATGGCACTATTTAGGGGAGGGGGATCTGTGGATGGCACTATTTAGGGGAGGGGGATCTGTGGATGGCACTATTTAGGGGAGGGGGATCTGTGGATGGCACGGGGGGGGGCCCATAATTTTTTTTTGCTATGGGGCCCATGCATTTCTAGCTACGCCCCTGCTGCAGCGTCAGGACGTACAGAGCGCACTCTGACCTGACGCTGCAGGAGGTCAGGTGACTGCAGCGCCGACCCTGAGAAGAGAAGACAGCCAGGACAGGGAGAGTGGCGACAGGAGAGGTAAGTATTATTTTACAGTCTGATCTGAGGTCTGATATGGAGATCTAATGGGGGTCTGGAGATGTCTAATGGGGGTCTGGAGTGGTCTATGGGGGGTCTGGAGTTCTGACTGGGGGGGTCAGGACATCTGACTGGGGGGGTCTGGAGGTCTGACTGGGGGTCTGGAGTGGTCTAATGGGGGGTCTGAGTGGTCTAATGGGGGGTCTTGTGGTCTGACTGGGGAGTCTGGAGGTCTGACTGGGGGGTCAGGAGGTCTGACTGGGGAGGTCTGGAGTTCTGACTGGGGGGGTCTGGAGTTCTGACTGGGGGGTCTGGAGTTCTGACTGGGGGGTCTGGAGGTCTAATGTGGGTCAGATATGGGGGTCAGGAGGTCTAATGGGGGGTTTGGAGGTCTAATGGAGGTCTGATATGGGGGTCTGGTCTGAGGTCTGATATGGGGGTCTGGAGGTCTAATGGGGGTTTTATCTGAGGTCTGATATTGGGTCGGGGTCTTACATGGAGGTCTAATAGGGGTCTGATCTGAGGTTTAAAACTGGGGTCTTATATGGGGTCTGACATAGAGGTCTAAAGGGGGGTTGGTCTGAGATGGGGGGATCTCATTTAAGGTTTTATATGGGGTTCTGATCTGAAAGGAATGAGGGATTTTTTGGTACTAGCGCACAAAATAATGGGTTGTTTTTGCACTGACGCACTATATGGTTGGTACCAGTATTTTCAGGGGGACTGTTTCCGCAGGAAAGTATTGGGGAGCACAGTGGGCACAGTATTGGGGGTGGCAGGATGGGGTGTAGAGAAGGTGGGAGGATGATGGAAAAGTAAGAAAATAAGATGTCTGTTTGTTAAACTCTGCAGAGCCGAGGTGTGGCTGAAAGGAGTCACCATGGTGGTCTTGTCTAACAGGAGAAGAAGAGGAAAGAGAATATCTACATCAGAGAAGAGAAGTAACTGGATGTATTACCCTGTATGTTCTGTAGCGCTGTATGTAATGTTTTCCAAGTATGTCTTTAAAGGAGTTGCCCGCTTTTTTTTTGTATGAGTGCTGCCTTCTCTGCTCTGTTTACCTGCTCATCACTGCAAATGCTATGGCAAGCAGGTGAACAGAACAGAGAAAGAAGCTCTCATATGAGCACTGCCCTCTATTCAAACAGCTAGGGGCTGGGGACACACAGGGCATTACTACTATGGAGGGGGCACAGAGGGCATTACTAATGTGAAGGGGGCACAATGGGCATTTCTACTATAGAGGGGGCACAGAGCCAGAGGCCATTACTACAATGAATGGGGCACAGTGGGCATTATTACTGTGAAGGGGGCACAGTGCACATTATTACTGTGAAGGCGGCACACTGGGCATTATTACTGTAAAGGGGGCACAGAGGGCATTACTAGCACAGTGGGCATTACTACTATTAAGCAGGCACAATGGGCATTATTACTGTGAAGGGGGAACAATGGGCATTATTACTATGAAGGGGGCACAGTGGGCATTATTACTATAAAGGGGGCACAATGGGCATTATTACTATGAAGGAAACACAATGGGGATTATTACTGTGAAGAGGGCACAATGGGGATTATTACTGTGAAGGGGGCTCAAAGAGGGTATTACAACTGTGAAAGGGGCAGAGAGGGCATAACTACTGTGAGCGGGCACAATGGGGGCAATACTACTGTGAGGGGTGCAATTTTTTAAAAGTATTGGGGGAAGGATGCCAGAGAAAGGACCCACCCCGGGTGCCAAATATCCTAGGCACGCCACTGCTGTGTAGTGTACTGTATTCTGTACATATGTACAGTATGTGATATATGTGTGTGTAATTGTCTAATTTACCTGTATATATGTAAATGACTGAGTAAATGTACACTGACCAAAAATATAAACGCAACACTTTCGGTTTTGCTCCCATTTTGCATGAGCTGAACTCAAAGATCTGAAACATTTCTACATACACAAAAGACCCATTACTCTCAAATATTGTTCACAAATCTGTCTAAATCTATGTTAGTGAGCACTTCTCCTTTGCCGAGATAATCCATCCGACCTCACAGGTGTGGCAGATCAAGGTGCTGATTAGACAGCATGAATATTGCACAGATGTACCTTACACTGCCCACAATAAAAGGCCACTCTGAAATGTGCACAGTTTTGCCTTAATGGGGGAGGGGGGGTCAGAAAACCAGTCAGTATCTGGTGTGGCCACCATTTGCCTCACGCAGTACAACACATCTCCGTTGCATAGAGTTGATCAGGTTCTTGATTGTGGCCTGTGGAATGTTGGTCCGCTCCTCTTCAATAGCTGTGCGAAGTTGCAGAATATTGGCAGAAACTGGAACACGCTGTCGTATACGCCGATCCAGAGCATCCCAAACATGCTCAATGGGTGACATGTCCGGTGAGTATGCTGGCCATGCAAGAACTGGGATGTTTTCATCTTCCAGGAATTGTGTACAGATCCTTGCAATATGGGGCCGAGCATTATCATGCTGCAACATGAGGTGATGGCCATGGATGAATGGCACAACAATGGGCCTCAGGATCTCGTCAAGGTATCTCAAAATGCCAACAATAAAATGCACCTGTGTTCGTTGTCCATAACATATGCCTGCCCATACCATAACCCCACCGCCACCATGGGCCACTTCATCCACAACGTTGACATCAGCAAACCCCTCACCCACACGACGCCACACACGCTGTCTGCCATCTGCCCTGAACAGTGAAAACCAGGACTCATTCATGAACAGAATGCCTCTCCAAAGTGACAGACGCCATCGAATGTGAGCATTTGCCCACTTAAGTCGGTTACGACGACGAACTGCAGTCAGGTCCAGACCCTAATGAGGACGACGAGCATTCAGATGAGCTTCCCTGAGACGGTTTCTGACAGTTTGTGCAGAAATTCTTTGGTTATGCCAACCGATTTTTGCTTCAGCTGTCCGGGTGGCTGGTCTCAGATGATCATGGAGGTGAACATGCTGGATGTGGAGGTCCTGGGCTGGTGGTCTGCAGTTGTGAGGACGGTTGGATGTACTGTCAAATTCTCTGAAACGCCTTTGGAGACGGCTTATGGTAGAGAAATGAACATTCATTGCACGGGCAATGGTAGACATTCCTGCAGTCAGCATGCCAATTGCACGCTCCCTCAAACGTTGCGACATCTGTGGCATTGTGCTGTGTGATCAAACTGCACATTTCAGAGTGGTCTTTTATTGTGGGCAGTCTAAGGCACACCTGTGCAATATTCATGCTGTCTTATCAGCACCTCCATATGCCACACCTGTGAGGTGGGATGGATTATCTCGGCAAAGGAGAAGTGCTCACTAACACAGATTTAGACAGATTTGTGAACAATATTTGAGAGTAATGGGTCTTTTGTGTATGTAGAAAATGTTTCAGATCTTTGAGTTCAGCTCATGCAAAATGGGAGCAAAACCGAAAGTGTTGCGTTTATATTTTTGTTCAGTGTATACAGTTGCAAGAAAAAGTATGTGAACCCTTTGGAATGATATGGATTTCTAAACAAATTGGTCATAAAATGTGATCTGATCTTATCTAAGTCACAACAATAGACAATCACAGTCTGATTAAACTAATAAAACACAAAGAATTAAATGTTACCATGTTTTTATTGAACACACCATGTAAACATTAACAGTGCAGGTGGAAAAAGTATGTGAACCCCTAGACTAATGACATCTCCAAGAGCTAATTGGAGTGAGGTGTCAGCCAACTGGAGTCCAATCACTGAGATGAGATTGGAGGTGTTGGTTACAGCTGCCCTGCCCTATAAAAAACACACACCAGTTCTGGGTTTGCTTTTCACAACAAGCATTGCCTGATGTGAATAATGCCTCGCACAAAAGGGCTCTCAGAAGACCAACAATTAAGAATTGTTGACTTGCATAAAGCTGGAAAGGGTTATAAAAGTATCTCCAAAAGCCTTGCTGTTTATCAGTCCACGGTAAGACAAATTGTCTATAAATGGAGAACGTTCAGCACTGCTGCTACTCTCCCTAGGAGTGGCCGTCCTGTAAAGATGACTGCAAGAACACAGCACAGACTGCTCAATGAGGTGAAGAAGAATTCTAGAGTTTGTACAAAAAAAGAGCAAGGATTTAACAAGGTAAAAAAATCTAATTTTATTTGTTATAAATCACATGAACATTACAGGTGAGACTCAAAAGGGACAGAACATGGAGACTGGGCCACAAAAGGGCTCTGCAATGTGGAGAATCACAATGGGGGATAATGTGACCATATACAGCAGGTAACAGACAATAAACAGAAGCTGTGAACATTGGAGTAGTTGCGGGTGCAATTGCTGTCCCCTAGTGTTGAACAACTACCTAGCTCTTATTCACAGCGTCCAAGCAATGGATGCTGTAGGGTATAATTGGACGGTGCAATACTACTCATAAAGATGGCATATAACAATAACTGTAAGTCACTAGTCCCACCCTAATACAGATACCATGTTACCTACCCATGTTGCTGCTGAAAAATGGTGACACAGTTCCCCCACTGCTTCGACCTCAACACGTGTTTCGCCACGTGAAATGAATGGGTCAGGATTCCGTGCGGGTGCAATGCGTTCAACTCACGCATCGCATCCGCGCGGAATACTCGCCCGTGTGAAAGGGGCCAAACAGTTCTGTAAAGAGGAATGGTCAAGAATTACTCCTGACCGTTGTGCACGTCTGATCTGCAACTACAGGAAACGTTTGGTTGAAGTTATTGCTGCCAAAAGGAGGTTCAACCAGTTATTAAATCCAAGGGTTCACATACTTTTTCCACCTGCACTGTGAATGTTTACATGGTGTGTTCAATAGAAACATGGTAACATTTAATTCTTTGTGTGTTATTAGTTTAAGCAGACTGTGATTGTCTATTGTTGTGACTAAGATAAAGATCAGATCACATTTTATGACCAATTTGTGCAGAAATCCATATCATTCCAAAGGGTTCACATACTTTTTCTTGCAACTGTATATGTGTGTGTACTATGTGTACAGTATATATGATGTGTGTGTCTGTGTGTGGGTGTATATATATATATATATATATATATATATATACATACAGTACAGACCAAAAGTTTGGACACACCTTCTCATTCAAAGAGTTTTCTTTATTTTCATGACTATGAAGGCATCAAAACTATGAATTAACACATGTGGAATTATATACATAACAAACAAGTGTGAAACAACTGAAAATATGTCATATTCTAGGTTCTTCAAAGTAGCCACCTTTTGCTTTGATTACTGCTTTGCACACTCTTGGCATTCTCTTGATGAGCTTCAAGAGGTAGTCCCCTGAAATGGTCTTCCAACAGTCTTGAAGGAGTTCCCAGAGATGCTTAGCACTTGTTGGCCCTTTTGCCTTCACTCTGCGGTCCAGCTCACCCCAAACCATCTCGATTGGGTTCAGGTCCAGTGACTGTGGAGGCCAGGTCATCTGGCGCAGCACCCCATCACTCTCCTTCATGGTCAAATAGCCTTTACTTTTAAAGTTTTCCCAATTTTTCGGCTGACTGACTGACCTTCATTTCTTAAAGTAATGATGGCCACTCGTTTTTCTTTACTTAGCTGCTTTTTTCTTGCCATAATACAAATTCTAACAGTCTATTCAGTAGGACTATCAGCTGTGTATCCACCTGACTTCTCCTCAACGCAACTGAAGGTCCCAACCCCATTAATTAGGCAAGAAATCCCACTTATTAAACCTAACAGGGCACACCTGTGAAGTGAAAACCATTTCAGGGGACTACCTCTTGAAGCTCATCAAGAGAATGTCAAGAGTGTGCAAAGCAGTAATCAAATCAAAAGGTGGCTACTTTGAAGAACCTAGAATATGACATATTTTCAGTTGTTTCACACTTGTTTGTTATGTATATAATTCCACATGTGTTAATTCATAGTTTTGATGCCTTCAGTGTGAATCTACAATTTTCATAGTCATGAAAATAAAGAAAACTCTTTGAATGAGAAGGTGTGTCCAAACTTTTGGTCTGTACTGTATATATATATATATATATATATATATATATATAGGCTTGAGAAAGGCTCGCAAGAGCTGAAACGTTGCAAACTTTGCCATAACATGGGTGAATAAACTGCTTTGATTTTTTCATCACATATTGGAGTGCAGTCCTGCTTTCTATTCGATTATATATATATATATATATATACACATACACACAAATGTAGCAGAGTATACACACTTGATGAGTTTTCACATTTAGTTAATGCGGTATCAGTAGTGTTGAGTAAACTTGTGTTTCAAGTTCGGTGTAAAAAGGTTCCGGTTTTCTAAGAATTCCATTATGGATTCCACTACCACGAAGCATAACGGAATTCTATGACGGCATGCACCATAGAAGCATATAATAGGCATTCCATATTTAATTCCTTCATAATAGAAGTCTATGCTGACCATGCTATGCCGTCATAGAATTCTGTTATGGTTCGTGGTGGCGGAATCCATAACGGGATTCTTAGATTACCCGAACCTTGTACTCCAAACTTGAAAATACAAGATCACTCAATACTAGTTATGACTGTGAATGTTAAAGGGGTTGTCATATTCCCTTCTTCCCCAACGCAGCCCCTTTGATATTTTATGCTCCAATGCTCTCCCTTGCCCTGCGCTGAATTGCGCAGGGCAAGGGCTTTTTCTGCATCTGGTGACGTCACCGGATCTCCAGAAAAATTCTCCGAATTCAGCGCAGGGCAAGGGAAATGCTCTGATGCTCATGTCACTGGGCCTGAGCGTGGGAAGAAGGGGAAATGTCCAGGGTTCAGCTCTGAACCCGGACAAAACAAAGTCATCTGATCATTGCACTTTGATGCCGTATTAGTCTTTGTTCACATCTATAGTGAACGGTATCTGGTAAAGAACATAGGGCCAGAGTTCACCAGATCCAGCATTGCTGGATTCTGCCTTTCACCAGTAGAACAGTTTTTGTCAGGCCAAAACTCTGTTGGTGGTCTGCCATAGTCTATGGCAGGAAAGCTCAACCTGCAGCCCTCCAGCTGTTGCAAAACTGCAACTCCTAGCATGCCCTAATAGCTTTAGGTTGTCCAGGCATGCTGGGAGTTGTAGTTTTTCAACAGCTGGAGGGTGCTGGTTGGGCATCCCTGGTGAACGGCAGAATCTAGCAATGCTGAATCCAGTCAACTCTGGCAGGAACAGCCTGCCGGATACAGTCACCCGCCTTAGGCTGCGTTCACATCTCTGTTCCGTTTTCCGTTCTTCTGATCCATTAGCAGAAGAGATAAATAAGCAAAACACAGATCCTGTATTTTAAGCATCCGTTATGCTCATTTATGCACATTTTGCATCCTCTTTACCCATTTCCGTATGAGATCAGTTATTTTTTTATTAAAAAAAATAGTTCTACACAAAGTATTTCATTTTCTTTCCGTCTAAAATGACGCATCTCAGACGGAAATGGCTAAAATCGATGCAAAATGTACATAAATGAGCATAACGGATGCTTAAAATGCAGGATCTGTTTTATTGGTTATTTTTTTTGTTCTTCTGACGGATCGGAAAAACGGAAAACTAACAGTAATGTGAGCGAGAGCTTGGACGGTAGGGCTATATAGTAAATTTTTACAGAGCCCCCCTCCCTTAGGGTTCATTCAGACGTCCGCAAGTGTTTTGCTGTCCACAAAATGAGGATCCGCAAAACACGGATACCAGCCGTGTGCGTAACGCATTTTGATAGTTCCCTATGATAGAAATGCCTATTCTTGTCCGCAATTGCAGACAAGAATAGGACATGTTCCATCTAATTTTGCGGGGGCCGCGGAATGGAACTACGGATGCAGACAGCACATGGTGTGCTGTCCGCATCTTTTGCGGCCCTATTGAAATGAATGGGTTTGCACCTGTTCTGCAAAATTGTTGAAAGGATGCGGACCCAGAACAACGGACGTGTGAATAGACCCTTACTTAAAATAAAACCTTTGAAAAAACCTATTTGTCTTTGTATCACCATTTTTTGACAGCTAAAACTTTTTTTTTTATTTCTGCCTAAAGAGCTGAAGCTTTTTTTCAGGTGGATGAATTGTAGTTTTTATTGGTACCCTTTTTGAATGAAAATTATTAATATTTTTTAACAGTGAAGACATTTTTGGACATGGCAATGCTTTTTTTAATGTTTATTTACTTATATTTAAAACACTGTGAAAGGGGGTGATTGGAACTTTCATCCCAACCTCTGCCCACTCCTTCCTCTGCCAGCCTCCTGTACTATAGCATGCGGTACGTGGCAGCCTCCCCTCTCTGCCTCCGCTGCTCTGCCATGTACTAGTGCTTATTATGACACACATATGCATGCACCTGATGCCAGCCCAGAACCATCCTGGCATCACATTTGTGTATATGTAACTTCAAAGAGTGCCATAATAAGCACTAGTAGATGGCGCAACAGCAAGCAGAGAGGGGAGGCTGCCACGTACCGCATGCTATATTACAGGAGGCTGGCAGAGGAAGCGTGGGCAGAGGTTGTGATCTGGCTACCTGGCAGCTACATGAAGGCTTCAGCATGTAGCTGCCAGGTGGCGATCCCAGCATCTGCCAGCCTCCTGTACTATAACAGAAGCAGATGCATGCATTTTATTATATAGGAGGCTGGTGGGATGGCAGCCTGTGGCAGCTACATGCTGCAGCCTGCCATGGCTGCACACTCAGAACTTTGCCTGCTGCTGTACCTGGTCTTACCTCCTCTCCTCTCCCAGTCTGTGAACTTGACAGACTAGGAGAGGAGGAAAGGGTTAACTACTTTGACTCTGCCCTGCCCTCCTCTTTCCTCATGCCCAGAGAGGCCCCAGAACCACTGTGTACTAGTGCATCTGCAGCAGCAGGAGCAGGCAAGGGGGGGGACAGGGGGGCCCAGGCACATACCTGAAGAAATGAGTGCTGTGCATGCTTGTTGTGCCTCCCTTCGCCCTCTGCCATGATGCGCTGCTTCTCCCAGCCTCCCCGCCCCTTGAGGAGGACTTTATTTGGTGGGCGGACTGCCGGAAGAGATTCATTTGCATAGCGCCCTGCCAACTTGTTCTCTGGCAGGTGTCACGCTATGCAGGCAGAAGAGGCAGCGAGTCAGCAGATAATCATGGATGGAGGCGGGTCCTGTGTTAATGAATGGGGGTGTAGGATGGATGGGAGGTGTGGGCGGGCCTATGTAACCGCACCAAATGTAAAGGGGAGGGGATTTGGAGGGGTTGTTTTCAGGGGGGGGCCGGCCTAAAAATGTAAAATTATGTACACACACTAAGTGTGTGTGTGTGTGTGTGAGACACTGCTCCCGGGCTCCTTGTCAGCCCGGGCCCCGAAGCAGCCGCTTCCCCTGCTTCCCTATTAGTTACGCCACTGAATGTGACCCTATGTGTACAGTGGATATAAAAAGTCTACAGACCCCTGTTAAAATGTCAGGTTTCTGTGATGTAAAAAAATGAGACAAAGATAAATCATTTCAGAACTTTTTCCACCTTTAATGTGACCTATAAACTGTACAACTCAATTTAAAAACAAACTGCAATCTTTTAGGTAGAGCGAACAAAAAATATAAAAATAATATGGTTGCATAAGTCTGCACACCCTTAACCCCTTAAGGACACGGCCATATTTCACCTTAAGGACCAGGCCAATTTTTGCAAATCTGACCAGTGTCACTTTATGTGTGAATAACTTTTAAAACGCTTTTACTTATCCAGGCCATTCTGAGATTGTTTTCTCGTCACATATTGTACTTCATGACAGTTGTAAAATGGAGTAAAAAAAAATTCATTTTTATTTATAAAAAAATACCAAATTTACCCAAAATTTGGAAAAATTAGCTGTGGCAAAACCAACCTCGCCACTGGGTTTTGGAGAGGACTGGCTGCTGGCCTCTTGCCCCTGGATTATGGGCCATATACTAACTTTTAAACCCCTGTACCTATTCAAGTGAATTTTGGATAGGTTTGTCCCAAAGTTATACTGTTTAAATTGATGTTAGTTATATGTATGGCCAATGTAAACTCACAAAGTTGTAACAATTTATAATAAGTGTAACTTGTCAGCTTGGGAGGAAAATGCTGGGTGTGTTTCTATTGTGCCATTGTCCCATTGTGTGTTTAAAGGGTAATGTCTGTCCTGTTGTCTGCGCATGTGTATTGGTGACTTCTCTTTGTCTTGAGAGATAATTGGATTACGCCTCAGTTGTCTCCGGGACAGAGAGGAGGGAACCATGATGCATTGTGGGGATGTATTGTCTCTGTGTATCCTACAGTGCTGCATATCTGTCCTATGTCACAAGTCTTCCTTCTGGTCCCCTAGGGGCGTGTACTTACATTGTATGTGTTGTAACATATTGATTGGCTGTATTTCAAACCCCTGTGGGCGGACCTGTATTTGCAACAACTGTAATAAAAACCAGGCTGGGTGTGCCAGCACCTCAGACCACTGCTTGACCCTCAACACGGAGCCTTGTCTCGTTTTTTGGGGGGATTCGCTGTATGCTGTTAGAGGACCGATTGCCAGAAGTGTAAGCTGATTCCTGTTCGTCTGCTAGCAGCTATTCGTGAGTTTCCAGTTTGGAGTGCTACTTTGTATCCAGTTCGGGAGTTTGGTGTATCCTGCAGTAGCTGTGCCTGTCTCTCAGAAAGGGGCTTATCGCCTGAACGGATTTTAACCCCTTGTCTGCTGAAACGGTCCGTTACATTAGCAAATTTGCAAATTTCAATTTCTCTAAGGCTTAGAAGTTTAGAAGCAAATCTTGAAATTTTTCAGAAAATTTCTAAAACCCACTTTTTCAGGACCAGACCGGATCTGAAGTCACTTTGTGAAGCTTACATAATAGAAACCACCCAAAAATTACCCCATTTTACGAACTACACCACTCAAAGGGAATTCAAAACTGATTTTACAAACTTTGTTAACCCTTTAGGTGTTCCACAAGAATTAATGGAAAATAGAGATAAAATTTCACTTTTTTGGCAGATTTTCCATTTGAATCCATTTTTTCCAGTTACAAAGCAAGGGTTAACAGCCAAACAAAACTCAATATTTATGGCCCTGATTCTGTAGTTTACAGAAAAAAACCATATGTGGTCGTAAACTGCTGTACGGGCACACGGCAGGGCGCAGAAGGAAAGGAATGCCATACGGTTTTTGGAAGGCAGATTTTGCTGAACTGTTTTTATGACACCATGTACTATTTGAAGCCCCCCTGATGCACCCCGCGAGTAGAAACTCCAAAAAAGTGACCCCATTTTTGAAACTACGGGATAGGGTGGCAGTTTTGTTGGTACTATTTTAGGGTACATGATTTTTGGTTGCTCTATATTACACTTTTTGTGAGGCAAGGTAACAAGAAATAGCTGTTTTGGCACCGTTTTTATTTTTTGTTATTAACAACATTCATCTGACAGGTTAGATCATGTGGTATTTTTATAGAGCAGGTTGTCACGGATGCGACAATACCAAATATGAACTTTTTTTGGTTATTTGTTTCAGTTTTACATAACAAAGCGTTTAAAAAAAAATGATTCTTTAGTGTCTCCACATTCTGAAAGCCATAGTTTTATTTATTTTTTGTGGGCGACTGTCTTGTGTAGGGGCTCATTTTTTTGGGGATGAGATGACGGTTTGATTGGCACTATTTTGGGGTGTGTATGACTTTCTGTTCGCTTGCTATTACACTTTTTGTGATGTAAGGTGACAAAAAATTGCTTTTTTTTTTACAACGTTTTTATATTATTTTTTTACGGTATTTACCTGAGGAGTTAGGTCATGTGATATTTTTATAGAGCAGGCTATTACAGATGCGGCGATACCTAATATGTCTACTTTTTTTTTCCATTTATGTAAGGTATACACAATGATTTCATTTTTGAAACAAAAAAAAAAATCATGTTTTAGTGTCTCCATAGTCTAAGAACCATAGTTTTTTGAGTTTTTGGGCGATTATCTTGGGTAGGGTATGGTTTTTGCGGGATGAGATGACGGTTTGATTGGCACTATTTTGGGGTGTGTATGACTTTCTGTTCGCTTGCTATTACACTTTTTGTGATGTAAGGTGACAAAAAATTGCTTTTTTTTTTACAACGTTTTTATATTATTTTTTTACGGTATTTACCTGAGGAGTTAGGTCATGTGATATTTTTATAGAGCAGGCTATTACAGATGCGGCGATACCTAATATGTCTACTTTTTTTTTCCATTTATGTAAGGTATACATAATGATTTCATTTTTGAAACAAAAAAAAAATCATGTTTTAGTGTCTCCATAGTCTAAGAACCATAGTTTTTTGAGTTTTTGGGCGATTATCTTGGGTAGGGTATGGTTTTTGCGGGATGAGATGACGGTTTGATTGGCACTATTTTGGGGTGCATATGACTTTTTGATCGCTTGCTATTACACTTTTCGTGATGTAAGGTGACAAAAAAATTCTTTTTTTACACAGTTTTTTTTTTACGGTGTTCACCTAAGGGGTTAGGTCATGTGATATTTTTATAGAGAAATTTTTACACAATACCAGCATTTTTTAAACATGATGATTAAGTGTCTCCATATTCTGAGCAATAGTTTTTTTTACTTTTTTGGGAGATTGGCTTAGGTAGGGCC
This sequence comes from Bufo bufo, assembly GCF_905171765.1. Taxonomy (NCBI): domain Eukaryota; kingdom Metazoa; phylum Chordata; class Amphibia; order Anura; family Bufonidae; genus Bufo; species Bufo bufo. Next base: position 442,293,939 of record NC_053389.1, on the reverse strand, counting down.
TCGTTTTTTGCGGGATGAGGTGACGGTTAGATTGGTACTATTTTGGGGGGCATGCGCCTTTCTGATCACTTGTTGTTGCACTTTTTGTGATGTAAGGTGACAAAAAAGGCTTTTTTTTTTAGACCTTTTTTTTATTTTATGGTATTTATCGGACAGGGTGGATCATGCGATATATTTATAGAGCCGGTCATTATGGACACGGCGATCCCTAATATGTGTGTTTTTTTTTCTTCTGTTTTTTATTATAAAATAAGGGGAAAAGGGCGTTTTCTTTTTCTTTTATTACTTTATTAATTTTATTAAAAAGATTTATTTTTTACTTTTATTTTCTTTACTTTATTTCTGATGTTCACTTTTGGGGGTCTGATCCCCTCTGCAATGCATTACAATATATTTGCATTGTAATGCATTGCCTGTTCGTGTACTACAGTGAGTAGTACACAAACAGGTTGCCTAGGAGACCCAGCCTGAGGCTGGATCTCCTCGGCTCCCGTAGAAGGCAGGTCCCGATGCCGTGGAAGGCATTGGGCAGCCTCTGCACGGCATCGGGCTGCCTTCTGAGACATCGAGTCCCCGCCACAGCAGCGCGGGGACTCGATGCGCTCCCTCAAACACAAACCCCTTCTATGCCGCGGCGGGCAGTGATCGGAACGAGGTTCCTGCTCAATGATTTGAGCAGGCACCTCGTTCCGATCACTGCCCGCCGCGCAGCGGTGATTGGAAATACACAAGGCGTACAGGTACGCCCTGTGTCCTTAAGTACCAGGACATCAGGGCGTACCTGTACGCCCTGTGTCCTTAAGAGGTTAAACTAATACTTTGTTGAAGCACCTTTTGATTTTATTACAGCACTCAGTCTTTTTGGGTATGAGTCTATCAGCATGGCACATTTTGACTTGGCAAGATTTGCCCACTCTTCTTTGCAAAAACACTCCAAATCTGTCAGATTGCAAGGCCATCTCCTGTGCACAGCCCTTTTCAGATCACCCCACAGATTTTAAATCGGATTCAGGTCTGGGCTCTGGCTAGGCCATTCCAAAACTTTAATCTTCTTCTGGTGAAGCCATTCCTTTCTTGATTTGGATGTATGCTTTGGGTCGTTGTCATGCTGAAAATTGAAGTTCCTCTTCATGTTCAGCTTTCTAGCAGAAGCCTGAAGGTTTTGTGCCAATATTGACTGTTATTTGGAACTGTTCATAATTCCCTCTAGCTTAACTAAGGCCCCAGTTCCAGCTGAAGAAAAACAGCCCCAAAGCGTGGTGCTACCACCACCATGCTTCACTGGGGGTATGTTGTTCTTTTGGTGATGTGCAGTGTTGTTTTTGCGCCAAACATATCTCTTGGAATTTTGGTTAAAAAGTTCAACCTTGGTTTCATCAGACCATAACACCTTTTCCCAAATGCTTTTGGGAGACTTCAGATGTGTTTTTACAACATGTAGCCTGGCTTGGATGTTTTTATTCATAAGAAAAGGCTTTCGTCTTGCCACTCTACCCCATAGCACAGACATATGAAGAATACGAGAGATTGTTGTCACATGTACCACACAGCCAGTACTTGCCAGATATTCCTGCAGCTCCTTTAATGTTGCTGTAGGCCTCTTGGTAGCCTCCCAGACCAGTTTTCTTCTTGTCTTTTCATAAATTTTGGAGGGACGTCCAGTTCTTGGTAATGTCACTGTTGTGCCATATTTTCTCCACTTGATGATTACTGTCTTCACTGTGTTCCATGGTATATCTAATGCCTTGGAAATTCTTTTGTACCCTTCTCCTGACTGATACATTTTAACAATAAGATCCCTCTGATGCTTTGGAAGCTCTCTGTGGACCATGGCTTTTGCTGTGGGATGCGACTAAGAAAATTTCTAGCAAGACCAACTAGAGAAGCTGAACTTTATTTGGGGTTAATCAGAGGCACTTTAAATGATGGCAGATGTATGCTGACTCCTATTTAACATGATTTGTAATGTGATTGCTTAATTCTGAACACAGCTACATCCCCAGTTATAAGAGGGTGTGCACACTTATGCAACCACATTATTTTAGTTTTTTTTGGTTTTCTTCCCTCCACCTAAAAGATTTCAGTTTGTTTTTCAATTGAGTGGTACAGTTTATAGGTCACATTAAAGGTGGAAAAAGTTCTAAAATGATTTGTGGTCCTGGCTACGGTGGGAGACCGTGAAGAAGAACGGAGGGGAAGGGGATGACATGACTGGCAACTATAGATGGCTGGGGTGTGCGGGAAGCCATGGCCGGGTGCGAGCTAAATGAGGGCGTGCTAAATGAGGGGCATGCCTGATGGTGAGAGAGGTGAAGAAGGGGACGGGAGGGAGGGGTGAGAGCGCAGCGTCCATGATGGGAGCGAGAGGCCGCGCTAAATAGGCCTCCTTCGCCCCTCCCACAAACGCAGGCTGAGCTTCAGCCTTACTACTTGTGGTCCTGGCTACGGTGGGAGACCGTGAAGAAGAACGGAGGGGAAGGGGATGACATGACTGGCAACTATAGATGGCTGGGGTGTGCGGGAAGCCATGGCCGGGTGCGAGCTAAATGAGGGCGTGCTAAATGAGGGGCAAAAGTCAACGGGTAGGAATGTAAAGGTGAAACTCATAGAGCTAAGCTGGTGAAAGCTTTGGCGATTTCGGCCCTCGGATTAGGGATGTAATGCGTGAAGCAGGAGGATTGCCATCTGCCCATTTTCTGGATGACGTGTGCTGGGACCCCGTGACTCGAGGCTGCGGAAGCCGCGCCTATGCGAAACGAATGTCCCGAGATGGCCTTGGCATCGAACCCTAACCCGGAAGCCAAAGTTCTGATGTGATGGATAAACTGTGACGTCGTGAGACATTTGGAGTTGAAGGGAAAGAGTGGGCTGCCTGGCGCGGAAACTTTTAAGATGGCGAGAAGCTTTTTGAACACGGCAACCGGGCACCATTCGTTGAAGGTCTGGAAGTAGATGATTTTGACTGGAGGACCTACTTGGGAAGTTTTGGTGGAAGGGAGAGAAAGGGTGCAATGAGTCTGCTGCCAGACCAGCTGGTCTGAAGTGGGGCCTGCGTGGCCTGGAGAGCCAGTGAATTCCCCGGGCCGTAAGAACCCGTAGAAACAGAGATACATGGCAGCTTTGAGCACTATGCTTTTATATGGCCCGAAAGGATCGCTGTCTAGGGAGGTGGAAAAAGCCCTGAACATGGCCCCGGTAACTGGTTTCCTCCGGGACTCCGGCTTGTTGCTGCTCTTTTGAATCCCTCTAAGGGTGGATTTGATGGCCTGGGAAGAAAATATGGACTGGCTGCCTGGGAAATCTAAAGTGAGGAAATGCTGTACCCCTGCCAGGTACAATTTGATGGTGCTGAAAGATAGGTGAAGGTCTGTGTGACAATAAGCCAGAAATGCCATGACATAAGTTGTTTGGTCCAGATGTCCTTGTGGGTGTCTGAGGGAGAATTGTGAGAAGGTTTCCCACCCGGTCTTGTAGTTCCTGGCTGTATTGAGGGATAAGGAGTTATGGATGAGTGACTTGGCAGTTCTGACATGCTTGCTCAATCCATCATCAGTGTCTCGACTGCAGGTGGAGGAACCCCTGAAGGATCTGCGTCTGGCATCACCTGAAAGAAAACCGGGAAGTTGAAACGGGAGAGGGCATCAGCTGCTGTGTTTGCTGAACCCTGTATGAACCTGCATGAAAAATGAAAGTTGTATTTTAAGGCAAGGCATACTAGTCTGCGGACAAAGGGAATGATTTGTGGGGAGGAGGAGCGACCTTTGTTGAGGATTTCTACCACTGCCTGATTGTCCGTGACGAAGACGACAGGCTTGTTCCTCCAGACCTCCCCCCAGGTCTGGGCAGCTGCCACGATGGGATAAATTTCTAATAGTGGAGAGGATTTGATTGAACTCTGGATGGAAGAAATCTGAGGCGGCCAGGGACCCGCGAACCAGTGGTTCTTGAAAATGGCTGCGAACCCTTTTGAACCTGCTGCGTCGGAAAACACGGTGGGAGAATTATCATCCCAGGAAGGGACGAAGAGGGAGATGCCGTTCCAGCTGGTCAGGAAATGGTGCCACATGTGGAGATCGGCCGTTGCGGCGGCGTCGAGGTGGATCAAGGAGTCCTGATCCGAGGCAGCAGGTAAAAGTTGCAGCAATCTGGAGATGAATGCCCGCCCCTGGGGCATGATCTTGGATGCAAAATTTAACATCCCCAGAATCGACTGGAGTTCGACCTTGGTGAGGGTCCTGACCGCGACAGACCTCCTGATGGAATCTTGGATTTTTAGGAGTTTTTCGTCGGGCAACCGGGCTTCCATCTTACCAGTATCCAAGATGATCCCCAGAAATGTTATGACTGAAGATGGACCTTCGACTTTTGCTGGGGCAATCGGGACGTTTAATTTTGAGAACAAGTCGAGAAGTACCTGGAGCTGATTAGGTGCCTGGCCTGCGGTCTCGATCAACAGGAAATCATCAAGATAATGGATGACCCTGGAACATCCGCCGTGGTTGACCAAGACCCAGTGGAGAGCTGTGGCTAATTGATCAAAGAGCCAGGGACTGCTCTTTGATCCAAACGTCAGTCTGTCTGCGAAATAGTACCGTTCCTTCCACTTGATGCCGTAGAATTTCCATAAATGGGGTGAGACCGGAAGCAGTTTGAAAGCGTCGGCAATGTCCGCCTTGGAAAGCCACGCGCCTGACCCCAGCTGGAGGATCAACCGAATGGCCTCGTCCAAGGAGGAGTACCGCATAGAGAAGTCTTCTGAAGGGATGAGCGAATTTAAGCTAGGTGTGCTGGAAACATGAGGAGCCGAAAGGTCGAATATCAGTCTTTTTTTATTTGAATTTTTTTTTGTGACCAGGCCAATGGGGTTGACCCTCCAGATGTCAAAAGGGGGGACTATGAATGGACCCAGGAGGAAACCCTTACTGATCTCAGACTGGATGAGGGAGTCTACTGATTCAGGATCTGCCAGGGCGGAACGGAGGTTGGAACCCTCCCAAGTTGTTTGCGGGTAGGAAACTAGCCCTGTATGGAACCCCTGTGAGAAACCGGAGACCAAAAACTCCACGAAAGCGGGATCGTGGTGATGCAGCAGGAGGGCGGCTAGTAGGTCAACGTTGACTCCAGCTAGTCACAGCTGTTTTGATGACCTTTGCGGACAGGACGACTGGGGGTGGGCCCGGAAACAAATGGTGCAAACATGCAAAGCCTTGCATTTTGAGAAATAGCAATCGGACCAGTTGAAATTGTTACAAACCTGACTTCTGCCCAAAAACACTATGGGCCTGCCCCATTTGTCTGTGTTCTGCCCTGAACTCGAAGGCGTGGAAGGGAAGGCCGAGGGTCTGCCCTGGGCCAGGGCCCCTGAGTTGGGACACCAGTCGGAGGAATGCAAGATAGACTGGCAATTGGCGCAGGTGGGAGCTCTGAGGCCTGCAAAGTGCCTGCAGAAGAGCTCCATGTCTAGTATGGACCAATCCGAGATATGCCGGAACTGAGACAGGGCAGCGGCGGCTTTGGCAGAGAACGAGCGATGGTAATCGTAAAATGCGTGACCTCCGTACTTGTGTCCCAAGTCAGTGACCCTGTAGAGGTAGGTGTCAAGTTCCTCTCTGCGGTGCGGTTGGGCCGAGCATAGGATGTCTCGGAAAAGGCTGAAGGCCAGCACGAACTCTGGAATGGAGAGCTTTTTGTGCAACCGGGCGTCTTTGGACTTGAGAACCACTGATATATCTCCACATGCAATGGTCCTGTTCTCGTCGGAGTCGTGGGTAGAAATAAGTATGGAAGCCAAGTTAATGTCTTTACCTGCCAAAATGTCCTTTCGGATATTATCGGGAACGAAATGTGACGGTGAAATGGTGAAGGAGCTGGGGGCCTGGCTTGGGGTTGGGGCATGAATGGCGGACGGGCCTGGAACCGGAGAGGTGGGAGTGCTTGAACTTGATGGCCTGGTTTCCACCACTAGCAACCTAGTGTGCATGTCGGACACCGAACTGGTGAGAGTGTTGATAGCGGAATGAAGCTGGGCCAGCGCTGTCTGGACCGTGGACAAAGACACCTGATCTTCAGCCGCTGAGGCAGGCCCTGCCGTCAGTAGCCTGTGCAACTCAGCTTTGCGGGCTGAGGCAGGATAGCGGATGCCTCTCCTGGTTAGTTCGGCCATGAGTTTCGGGATGGTCCATTGCCTGCATGAGAGAGTGCTTCCATGGGCCGAGCCGGGCGATTCCGGAATGGAGCGAGTCTCGGCGACATCGTGCTGTGAAAAGGAAAAATGGAAGGTAAGAAGGGTGATAGAGCCACCTGACACCAGCGAGTGAATCCGTGAAACCCTCTGAATGACACCGAAAAGTGACCGAATCCGTTGCCAGGAAGAGGTTAAGAGGCCCAACCTACCTGATGAGCTGGCCTAGACTACCTGAAGGAAAAGACCTGCGAATGCTAGCCTGAACCTAAGGAATGAAGTAGTGGAACAAAACTTACCTGGACTTGGCTGATGAATCGTAAACGAAAACGACTTTGATGAAAAAGGTGACCTAGGATTGGTACCTTGGAATTCGCCTAGCGAACTTTTTGAACCGAACAGACCTCCGGGGTGACCCTAGAAACATGGGGTGAGGGGCGAGTGAGTAGCGCATGAGACGTGAGAACCTGTCCCTGATGCGTGTCAGGGCGGTGAATGAACCTGATGCGTGTCCGGAAACTAACGTGGACTGCTACGTGGCAGACCACAACTGAAGCCTGATACGTGTCAGGGAAAGAAAACGAGACGGAAAGGGCATCCGCTGCGTGGCAGATGATTACGTGAAAGAAACATTTAAATTGACATAAATCTGCTGCGTGGCAGACAAGCGTGAATGAATCCAAGGAAAAGACAAATTGACATGAATCTGCTGCGTGGCAGACAATGGCGTGAATGAATTTTAAGGGAAAGACAAATTAACATAAATCTGCTGCGTGGCAGACAATAGCGTGGATGAGTCTAAAGAAAAGACAAATTGACATGAATCTGCTGCGTGGCAGACAATAGCGTAGATGAACCTAAGGAAAGATTGACATAAATCTGCTGCGTGGCAGACAATAGCGTAGATGAACCTAAGGAAAGATTGACATAAATCTGCTGCGTGGCAGACAATAGCGTAGATGAACCTAAGGAAAAATTGACATGAATCTGCTGCGTGGCAGACAATAGCGTAGATGAACCTAGGGAAAGATTGACATAAATCTGCTGCGTGGCAGACAATAGCGTAGATGAATTTAAGGAAAAAATTGACATAAATCTGCTGCGTGGCAGACAATAGCATAGATGAACCTAAGGAAAAATTGACATAAATCTGCTGCGTGGCAGACAATAGCGTGAGGCGGATAATTGACATGAAACAGCCGCGTGGCAGACGCTAGCGTGAAGATGGAATTTAAACGTATGTGCACATGCTCTGTATACCTGGAGGGAGGATTTTTTTTTTTTTTTTTTTTAACTTTTAACTGCTCCTTGGGTGGGTCCTGTGACCTCCATTGCATATTTGAGTTTAATTAACAATACATAGGTATATATACCCTGTATGGCTTTTAAATGTTTGTTGTCCAAAAAAAAATCCTTTTGAGATTGCTGATGCCCAAAACCAGCTCACTACCAAGGCAGCTGTTGCCTATAGTATTGACGTGGCTGGTGGGAGCTGGGGTATCCCTGCCTGCACTGCTTAGTGAGGCCGGGTAGCAGAGTTTAAACTTGTACTCTTTTGGGCATTATGTTGACGCTGATTGTAGTTTAAAACTGCTGGTTAGCGTCTTGCCCTAGAATAAGCCGGAGACTGAGCCATGCTGGCTGTCGGGTTCCCAGTGCCGGGGTTCGGCCGTGCTGGGGACCTGAGCGTCAGCGTTGCCTGGAGACCGCGGGAGGTGGGGCCAGCATGCGGACATGTGAAGCGATTTGAAGAGCGCGGCGCCGAGGCTCCCAGGACAGGGAGCAGCTCGAGGCGCCGCTTAGCTTACCAGGGGTGCGCAGTTCGGGAGGGTAGAGCACTTCGAACCGGAGGCAGGAACAAGCAGGAACGAGGAACGAGGAACGAGCAGGAACGAGCAGCAGCGTGGGTAAGCGGCAGCGTCGGCACTGAACCCGGAAGTGCAGAGACGTCACGTGAGAGCGCAGCGTCCATGATGGGAGCGAGAGGCCGCGCTAAATAGGCCTCCTTCGCCCCTCCCACAAACGCAGGCTGAGCTTCAGCCTTACTACTTATCTTTGTCTCTTTTTAACAGACGGGTGTAGACTTTTTATATCCACTGTACATGTTGTTTCATAAGCACCTCCCACCTCTAATAGTCTAAGTCTAATTAGCCCCCATTATGTTTCTAATTAGCCCCATTATGTCTCTAATTAGCCCCCATTATGCCCCCAGCAGCCTCATTTTTTACAAAATAAAAAAACACTTACCTCTCCTGCTCCTCGACACCGCCTGCAATTTTCTTTCTCCTCAGTCGACTGTACTCTGAACTGGCGCGCACAGCGTGAGATCACAGAGCGCCCTCACGCTGTGCGCAGCCCTGCACAGCCGACAGCCAGGGACCAGGAAGCGCTAAGTACATAGCGTTCACCACTTCCTGGTCCTTCGGTACTAATGAGCGCTCATTAGTATTCACCTGGGGCTCAAGAGGCAGCGCAGCTGCTTTGGGGAATAAGCGGGGGGGCACCCGGGGGGGCAAAGAACAACATAGGGGGGGCTCTAGCGACGCCACTACCTGTAAATTTCTGGAAAACAAAAGTAACAGTAGTGGTCTTGTATGAGTAGGATCATCTGTATTGCTGCCCCTGAATCTGCAACATTGTTAATTATGGAAATGACAGGAATCTGAACTACAGGACTATGCACATGTACAGTTGTTTTATGTAATCAGTTAAAAATGGGACACACCTTGCTTTAAACTTTTAGTTTGACAGTGTGTAAAAATGTAGTAAAATGATATTCATAATATGACCTATAAACTGTCCCACATTTTTATGTCATATGACTTGTGCTGTACAAACTTACCTGTGCCACATTGGCAATAAAGGGAAACTGCTATGAAAACTGGGCTTTCCCATAGAAAGTTGTCATTAAGGCCTCATGCACATGACCGTGTGCTGGCCGTGCCCATGCTGCGGACCGCATCAGCATCGACGGTCCGCACCACAAAAAAGTAGTGCATGCACTACTTCTTTGAGGTGTGGAGGCATGGACATTAATCCCACGTGGTCTTCTGATCCGTGTCTCCGTTCTGCACCACACTTTGTATCTTAGGGTGCACGCACGGCCGGTGCCCTTATACTGTGGACCCACTGTTTGAGGGTCACAATACAGATACGGACCATCTACGATCATGTGAATGAGGCCTTAAACTGCTAAATCAATTTACTCTGTGAGTGCCCATCAAAGGCTACTTTCACACTAGCGTTTTTACTGGATCCGGCAGGGTTCAGCAAAAACGTTTCCGTTACTGATAATACAACCATCTGCATCCGTTATGAATGGATCCGATTGTATTATCTTTAACATTGCCAAGATGGATCCATCATGGACTCCACTGAAACTCAATGGGGGATGGATCAGTTTTCTATTGTGTCAGAGAAAATGGCTCCATCCCCATTGACTTGTTTTGGGGGTCATGCCGGATCCATCTTGCTCCGCATTCCAGGACGGAAAGCAAACTACAACATGTTGCGGTTTGCTCTCCGGTATCGGAACGCAACTAAACGGAACAGAATGCATTTTAGAGCATTCTGTTCAGTTCAGTTTTGTCCCCATTGAGAATGAATGGGGACAAAACTGAAGCGTTTTTATCCGGTATTGAGCCCCTATGACTGATCTCAATACCGGAAAACTAAAACACTAGTGTGAAAATAGCCTTAAAGAGGTTTTCCTGTAAAAATGATTCTTTAACAAGTTCCTGCAACACAGCCTCTGAAACAGAAGATTTATACTTAACAGATCCACTCCGCTCCAGTGGTTCGCGCTGTCTCCACTTCCCACCTTCTGGTTCCCGCACTGTTTCCATCCGGCTGGCTATGGGTAAGGTCACATGCACTGTTCCAGCCAGTTACTGGCTTCAGCGGCGACATGCTGCTGATGGTCACATTACCGCAGGAGTCAGTCATTTTCTGGAGTGACCATGCCCATAGCCAGCTGGATGTAAACAGTGCCTGGACTGGAAGATGGAGAGAGTGGAGGCAGTGCAGAGTGGAGCAGGTAAGTATGAATATTCAGTTTCAAGGGCTGTGCTGCAGGAACTTGTTAAAAATTATTATTACGGGAAAACTCCTTTAACCCCTTCACTACCGAGCCACTTTTCACCTTAAATCCCCGGACAATTTTTGCAAATCTGACATGTGTCACTTTATGTGGTAATAACTTTAAAACACTTTTACTTATTCAGGCCATTCTGAGATTGTTTTCTCATCACATATTGTACTTCATGACAGTGGTAAAACTGAGTCAAAAAATTAGATTTTTATTTATAAAAAAATGCCAAATTTACCAAAAATTTTGAAAAATTAGCAAATTTGCAAATTTCTATTTCTCTGCTTTTATAATAGATAGTAATAACTCCAAATATAGTTATTACTTTACATTCCCCATATGTCTACTTCATGTTTGTATCATTTTGAAGATTACATTTTATTTTTTTGGGACGTTAGAAGGCTTAGAAGTTTAGAAGCAAATCTTAAAACTTTAAAGAACATTTCTAAACCCCAATTATTTCAGGACCAGTTCAGTTATGAAGTCACTTTCTGGGGCTTACATATTAGAAACCACCCATAAATCACCCCACTTTAGAAACGACATCCCCCAAGCTATTCAAAACTAATTTTACAAACTTTGTTAACACTTTAGGTGCCCCACAAGAATTAAATGAAAATGGGAATTCAATTTTAATATTTCACTTTTTTCTAGCAGATTTTAAATTTTAATCTATTCTTTCTGTAACACAATAAGAGTTAACAGACAAACAAAACCCAAAATCTATTACCCTGAATCTGGAGTTTACAAAAACACCTCATGTGTGCTCAATAACTGATGTATGGGCACACAGCAGGCTTCACAGTGGAAGGAGCACCATATGGCTTTTGGAGAGCGGATTTAGCTGGAATGGTAATTGAGAGCTATGTCGCATATGAAGACACCCTGAGGTGGCCCTACTGTGGAAACCCCCAAAAATTGACCCCATTTTGGAAACTACACCCCTCAAGGAATATTTCAAGGTGTGTAGTGAGCACTTTTACCCATCAGGCGTTTCACAGAATCAGGAAACGCTTGGCTGTGAAAATGAAAAATAAAACTTTTTTCCAGAAAAAGTTGCTTTACACCCACATTTTTCACTTTCACAAGCGGTAACAGGACAAAATGAACCCCACATTTTGTTCCTCATTTCCCCCCGAATACGCCAACACCCCATATGTGCTCAAAAAATGATGTATGGGCGCACAGCAGGGCTCTAGATTCAAACAGCTAAATATGGATTTTGCTGACCTGAATTGGCAGACATTTATTTTAAGTGCCATGTCGCATTCAATAAATTCCTGATGTCCCCAAAAATGAAAATTCCAAAAAGGGACTCCATTTTGGAAATAGCACCCTCGTACGAACATTTTAAGTGGTAGAAAGGGTACTTTTCAGCAAACAGGTGACTCACAGAAGGCAGAAATACTAGAGAAAGCATTTCAAAGCACACATTTGTAAAAATGAAAAATTACAAGCAGACCCCAATTTTTCACTTTCACAAGGGGTTAAAGGAGAAAATGCACCCCAGTATATGTTCCCCATTTTCTCCCCATTTTGCAAACACCCCATATGTGCTTGTAGCTTGTTGTACTGGCGCACAGTAGGTCTCCAGAGGCAAAGTGCAAAAAATGTTTTTTGCAGGCCTGAATTGGCAGACATGTATTTTAGGTGCCATGTCGCATTAAATACATTTTCTGAGGTCCCCAGAAATGAAAAACCCCAAGAAGTAACCCCATTTCCAAAATAGCACCCCTGTTTGAACAATTTAAGGGGTGGAAAGGGCACTTAACAGGTGTTTCACAGAAATGAATATGTAGTAGTTGGTGAAAAGTGGATATGTAAGTTATGCAGACTAAATCAGATATATAAGGTGGTAAAACTACAGGGTACATCGTAGATTCTGAAACAATCTTTGATGCATAGGCCAGGTTTTTCTGTGCAGGTTTCGCAATAGTAAATCGTGTCTTTCCTTACCCCCCTTTTGGAACACACCCTGAATCTTTTATTGGTCCTTCCTTTCCTCGCTGTTTGGGGGACTTCACCAGGGAAATGTTGCCATGGTACAACTTGGGCACCGTAACTTGCAGAAGTACTGGGGCCCTCCATTGTTGTTTTGGAAGAATTAGGGCCTTTATCACCACCTCTTGAAATTGTAGGAATGTTCTTGTCTGGCCTCTAGATCTAAATAGTATGAGGTGCATGGCCAGCTTTTTGTACCACACTTTTGTTTTTCGTGTGGCACTGTAGGGCTTCAGAACTTGATTTGAAAGAACAACCCTGTCCATCTGCCTGTTGTAGTTCAGAATGCAGTCTGGTTTGGGGATAGTTATAGTGGTACTACGTACAGCGGCAGGGAGCTGGTGTTACTGTGAATAGTGGTCAGTACAAGGACATCCCTCTTGTCTTTGTACTTAACCACGAACATGTTCTCATTGAGGAGAGCACGGCTGTCTCCTTTTCTTAGTGGTTGCCCTATCAGGGATCTAGGGAGGCCTCTCTGATTTTTGAGTACTGTGCTGCACGCCACAGTACCTCTGGAACTTAGTGACCGTAAAAGTGGTAGACTCGTGTAGTAATTATCCACGTATAGATGGTAACCCTTATCCAGCAGTGGGTGCAGTAAGTCCCACACTATCTTCCCACTAACTCCTACGACGGGTGGGCATTCTGGGGGTTCAATCCGGGTGTCCCACCATTCATAAACTCGGAACTTGTGAATGTACCCAGAGCTACTCTCACTGACTTTATACAGTTTTAGGCCACACCTTGCCTGCTTGCTGGGCAGGTACTGGTGGAATCTTACTCTCCCTTTGAAAAGTAACATGGATTTGTCTATGCAGACATTTTGTTCTGGGGTGTACACTTCTGAAAACTTTGCGTTGAAGTGGTCAAGGACCAGCCTAATTTTGAACAGACGGTCAAATGCGGGGTCATTCTGGGGTGCGCACTGTGCATTATTGTTGTAATGCAAAAACTTCAGTATTGATTGGAATCAATTACGGGCCATTGTAATACTGTAAATTGGAGTGTGGTACAAGACATCCACACTCCAATACTGATTAATCTTTGTTTTCTTTTACTACGTCCATGTGCAGCAAGAGCCCCTAAAAGGTCATCATCTCTGCTGCATTTACTGGGGTCCAACCTTGGGGTCTAGAGTATGGCGATGTAGGGTGCTGGGAAATCAATTGCTGGGCATATAAATTTGTTTGGGTTACCATCAAATTTATAAAATCTTCAGACAAAAAGATAAAAATAAAAAATCGATTTCAGTGAAGCCCGCACATCTGAATTCCTGAGTCGCCCACAAACCCAGGAATTTGGGGCTGATAATTCTCAGGGGGTGGGGTCCATGTGGGCTCACTCTGGGGGGCTGCCTCCTCTGTTACCCTGGGGAACCTTCTAGAGGGTCTCTCATCAGGTGATGATGATGATGATGATGAGGGGGTAGAGGAGTAGAGAAAAGTGGCATCCTCTTCTCCCTCGCTGGCAGACTCCGTATCGGAGGCAAGGATGGCGTATGCCTCTTCAGTACACTCGTTGGGATGAATTTTTATTTTATTGGGGTGTAACGTGTGAAATGTGTAAACCTTTATTTAGTGCGAGGGGTGTGTATGTAGTGTTTTCACACGTGAAGGGGCTTGTAATAAATTTGAAATTAAATTTTGAAGAAAAGTTGCAAAAAAAAGTCTTCTGCACAAAAAAGCCTTTGCTGCACATAAAAAGTATTTTCTGCAAAAAAAACAAAAACTTGCAGTGCAAACTGAGCAGACGCAATCAGTAGTGGACACTACTGATCGGTGCTCAATAGTTGCAAGATGCACGTGCAAAAACCTAAACTCACACTAACTGAAATTTATATATATGTATCTAACTAACTACCACTAACTGCAGGTACGGAAAGGGACAGGGACGGATGGTGGTTTTGGGATCTGGAACAGCTGCAAATGAGAAAAAATAAAAATCAGTGCAGCTATTAAGGATGTTCTTCTTCTTTCTTCTTTTGTTCTTTTCTTCTTTTTTCAGCAGGAAAGGGTTAAATCGCAGTGGTGGTGCACCACAAGTCCCAGCAAGCCAACAGCAGCACAGAAAGACACATAACCTCTCTGCATGCAGTCACCAGCTATAATGGCTGCATGTAGGGAAGTTCTGCCTGTTCCTGTGCAGCTATAGCTCTGCCATTGGCTGGAGCATAGTACCAGCCAATAGCAGCACTGGCAGGGGACCCAAAACACTGGTGTCCCCTGCCTGACCTAGGAGGAGACAGGTCACCTCCACATGCCCCCCCCCCGCCACCCCCCCCCCTGCAGACCTGTGGAATCCGCATGTCTGTGGAATCGAGCCAATAGCAGTGATCGGGGCTGTAGGGGGGAGGAAATACCTCCCTGTGCCCCTATGAAACATGGCTGCCTGCTGTACTGAGCAGCCATCGTACCCGGTCACCGAGCGATTTAGATCAGGGAACGGGTATACACAGCGCCGTAGCTCCACGGCGCTAGGATTTCAGACCCCGCTTCCCTTCCAGCGCCGTACATGTATCCTAAGGGTTAAGGGCCTATTAGACAGTACGATTATCACCCAATTATCAGTAACATGCATTCACAGGAGCGCTCGTTCGTAATAATTGGCTTGTATTGTTAATGAAATACCACTGCACACTCGAAATTGGATACAAGTAAAATATCTTTTATTTTAAATATCCTCCAAATAAATTGGCAACAAAATACCTTAATGTATATGTGACAAATGTGTTTGACGTTTCAGTCAATTCCAAGACCTTGGTCACAGAGTCACTAATAGGACCAAAAGAGAACAATATACATACCATATAGACTCGAGTATAAGACAAGTTTTTTGGCACATATTTTTGTGCTCAAAAAGCCCCCTCGTCTTATACTCGAGTCTAGTCTAGCTCCGGTAATAGCAGGCAGTGCGGGGGGCGGCACTCACTCACTGACGTCACGAGCCTGCGCCGCCTAGTGGGAGCAGGCGCGTGACGTCAGTAAGTGAGCGCCGCCCCCCGCACTGCCTGCTATTACCGGAGCTAAGACAAAGTACCGGTAAGATATCCAAATAATCAGAGTAAAGCGCTCAGCAATGAGCGATGATTAAAGTTAAAGTACGGTAGTTACTGATTACGGTAGTTTATAAATATACTGCTGTGAGCGTCGGGGAGGGGGATCTGTGGATGGCACTGTAGGGGGATCTGTGGATGGCAGTGCCATCCACAGATCCCCCTACAGTGCCATCCACAGATCCCCCCTCCCCTAAACAGTGCCATCATGGCACTGTTTAGGGGAGGGGGGATCTGTGGATGGCACTATTTAGGGGGAGATCTGTGGATGGCACTGTTTAGGGGGGAGATCTGTGGATGGCACTGTTTAGGGGGGAGATCTGTGGATGGCTCGCTGTATTTAATGCAGAGTGTGTGTGTATATAATGCACACACTCTGCATTAAATACAGGGAGTCACCCTCTTGCAGATGTGTGTATATAATGTAGAGTGTGTGCATTATATACACATACACGCTGCATTTCCCACCCTAGTCTTATACTCGAGTCAATAATTTTTCCCATTTTTTGGGGGTAAAATTAGGGGCCTCGGCTTATACTCGGGTCGGCTTATACTCGAGTATATACGGTAAGTAAATATACTTATTTGTAGAAGATTGCTGAATACATAAAGGATTATAAAATGAATAATGGACGAGTGGGGAAGTACAGGTCAAAGCCTGTATCATGTCTACCCGGTGTGTATGGGGCCAACGTGGGTGAGTTACATAGTGTTAAAGTCTGCATTGTTAGAGCTGCAGAATGCACTCATACTTGTAATAGAGAGTAAAATGGTATAAAAGGGTATGGGGAGAACGATGTTTAGGTGGCTAGAATGTAGTAGAAGTTAGTAGAAGTTTGGCAGGGGTAAAATGGTATGGTTGGAAAGGAGGACTAGAGCTGGTGGCAAGGACAGAGTAGCAGAAAGGATTAGAAGAACAGGAGCATCCCAGGACCGGTGTACAAGACTTACCAAAGGAGGAGGTGAAGAGAAGCTTGTATAAATCAAGCAGCCAGTCAGCTGATGAGCGCTCATTAATTGGCTCCCTGTCATCTTTCATCAGTATGAAGAATGCCCAATTATCGGCAGCACATCTTCCTAATTTAATCAGGGATGTACTGCCGATCATAAATAGAACTGAATGAGGAAGGAACAAATTGTTCCTCCCGCATTCAGTTTGCATCGGCCTATGTAATCAGGACAGTGCAAATGAGTATTGATGAATGTTTTATCACCCATCAGCGCTCGCACTGCCCATTAACCGGGCAGTGTAATACCACCTTTATTCTAGTTCTACCCAGTCTATCAAACTGCGAAGGTAACTTTGCTAAATCTGTCAAGAGTGTACACATTACAACCCATTTCCATACAATTAATACATATTTAATTTATTAAGTGACTGCTGCCATGAACTGCTTGGCCACATCCCTATGCTTGCTGATAAAGAATTTGCACAGTTTTCACAGGTAAGATATTAGCCTGGAATAATTGTACCACTTGTTAGTAACTTATCTATAAAAATTTAAGCAAATGGCAATGAAATTATTAATTAAATTATACTTAAAATGTTTCTCCCCAAAGGACATTGGTCTGGCATCTCTAGGAGCATCTGATGAAGATATTGAAAGACTGTCAACTGTAAGTATCACATTTTTGACATATATGGAACATTGACTTGTATATTTGGGAACTGCACATATAACAATTTTCTAACATTTTAACCAATTCACTCTAAAAGCATTAATATCATAGAGAAGAACAGTCATGTGGAAATTAATTTGTCCAGTATTTTATTATTGGTGGCCTTATAAGTGGGGTTTTGACATGCCATACATATAATAGCACGCATAAACATAACATTATAGCAATACTGGATAATTAGTGTCAATACATCAATACTTACCGCAGGTATTCATTCTGTGGGATATTCTCAAATCATGACCGGTAGGTGGGCCCTGAGGACTGGAGTTGAGGAACACTGCTCTTACAAACACACTTTTATGACTATTGTTAGACTTTCATAGAAAGTGAAATTTATTCCCTTACACAAATGATCTTGCAAGTGCCCAACGGGGAGTCTCAAGTCCAGCAAGTGCCCAGACACTGGACCATACACAGCACCATCCCAATGGTGTTGATTTACTGCTCCACTGTCATGTTTTGTCATCCTGTAAGACAGCCCACCAACATCGGACTATGGTTTCTTGGGCCCACCAGAGGAAACTATTGTTGGGGCCCAACCCCTATATCATCAATAAAGTCTAATGGATTTTGAATTATAGAAATAGACCCTATTGGCAAATGATTGGCAGCCAAATGGATGTTTGTGTCCTGGACCTTTGGGGCCCAATATGGTGTTAGAGTCTGGGCCCACCAGAGCATCCTCTGGTTCTCTGATAGGCCAGTCTGATCTAGCAGCCCACTGTGCACTTCTTTGCATATTGGGATAAAGTTAGTTGTTTTTGGAAAGTCTAACTCTATCAAAGCCCACACATATACATTTATAAATGTGTTTAGATTCCCTACAGTAGTGAAATTTGTTTATTTAAAAGGGCTTTCTGATACTGATGACCTATCCTCCGGAAAGTTCATTAGTATCTGATTGGTGGGGTTCTGACACCCAGGAAATCGCTGATCAGCTGTTTGAGAAAGCACCGGCGCTCCTGTGAGTTCCGCAGCTTTCTTGCAGCTGAACATGCACATTGTACAGCGGCTGTGCTTGGTATCGCGGTGGGGCTGAGCGCTGTACCGAGCACAGTCGTTATACAATGTGCGGCACTCTACTTGTTAAAGGGTTTCTGTCACCCCATTAAACCGTTTTTTTTTTTTCTTTACTAATAATCCCTATAGTGCGATCTCATGATACATAAGCAAATTAATCATTTTGGTTCAGTAGAATTTGCTAAAAATCGATTTTTAAAATATGCTAATTACCTTGCTACCAGCAAGTAGGGCGGCTACTTGCTGGTAGCAGCCGCATCCTCCGATGGTAATGACGCCCCCTCGGCATGCTGATTGACAGGGCCAGGGAAGGGAATCGTTCTCTGCTGGCGCTGTTAGAATTTAAAATCTCGTGCCTGCGCCGTACCTGTCTTCAATCGGCGCAGGCGCACTGAGAGGCGGCCGCTCTCTCGACCGCTCCATCCTCAATGCGCCTGCGTCGATGACGTCATCAAGTACACCCGGAAGAGATTTATTATTAATAATCGTTGGTGGTATAGTGTTAATAACTGTCATTTTTATAAAATTATTTATTCCCATTTCGTTGGTGGTTTTTGTGGCAGCATGCTTATTATGTACATACTTACCTGATTCGAGCATCCATCGACGTCACCAGACTCTCCGCCTCCTTCCAGCGATGCCGGCGTCTTCTCTTCCGGGTGTACTTGATGACGTCATCGACGCAGGCGCATTCAGGATGGAGCGGTCGAGCGAGCGGCCGCCTCTCAGTGCGCCTGCGCCGATTGAAGACAGGTACGGCGCAGGTGCGAGATTTCAAATTCTAACAGCGCCAGCAGAGAACGATTCCCTTCCCTGGCCCTGTCAATCAGCATGCCGAGGGGGCGTCATTACCATCGGAGGATGCGGCTGCTACCAGCAAGTAGCCGCCCTACTTGCTGGTAGCAAGGTAATTAGCATATTTTAAAAATCGATTTTTAGCAAATTCTACTGAACCAAAATGATTAATTTGCTTATGTATCATGAGATCGCACTATAGGGATTATTAGTAAAGAAAAAAAAAAAAAACGGTTTAATGGGGTGACAGAAACCCTTTAAGCTGTGAGAAGGATGCAGCTCTCATAGGAGCACCAGTGCCTTCAGTGACTTCTCAAACAACTGATTGATGGAGATCAGTGGCAACTCTAGGAACAATATATAGGGGGGCACATAAGATACCACAGTCAAAATACAGAGATCCTTTATGTTGAACCTAGCTGTCTAGCTGTCTTTTAAAGGCAGCTAGGTGTTGTCAAAATCCAGACCGGCACATGAGTCCAGTCCGGTGTTTGACCCCACCTGGCCGCTAATCAGTCCAGCAGCACACACTGGGAGAAAAATACCTGCCTCCCCATACTACTCCCTTTACTGTGACACAGTATATATAAATAAGATTACAAAATACAAGAGTATGGCGGTATGCAGGGATGCCTTTTTATTGTACTAACCTAATACTTAAAAGACAAGCTTTCAAGAGTTTTCCTTTCTTCCTCTGTATTGATTTAGACCTGAGAAAGAGAGAAAAACTCTCAAAAACTTTTCTTTATAGTTTAAAGCAGTTTCAGCAAACACCAGAGCTGTGGAAATAATCCCATATGTTAAACATGTCACTAAAGAAGACCAATGAACAGACGCTCACAGGCTTATTCACAAAAGGGTGAAGAGTTTGGAGAAGGAAACAATCTAAGACAACATAACTGAATAGGGAAGTGAGCTGAATTGGAGAATTTTTTTCAAATCAGCTATGTTGTCCTATATTGTTCACTTCTCCTGACTTCTCCAAACTCTTCACCCTTTTGTGAAATAATCCTGTGGGTGTTGTTGGTGTGTGCAACTAATACTACTTATTCTGCTTGTAACGCATAATGCAGCAGTCAGGGGTGCGTGTAACTCAGGGTGAGCTGGTCAGGGGTGCATGTAACGCAGGGTGTGCTGGTCAGGGGTGCTTGTAATGCAGGGTGCTTTGGTCAGAAGTGCATGTAACGCAGGGGGCGCTGGTCAGGGGTGCATGTAACGCAACCTTACATCACAAAAAGAGTAATAACAAGCGATCGAAAAGTCATATGCACCCCAAAAGAGTGCCAATCAAACCGTCATCTCATCCCGCAAAAAATCATACCGTACACAAGATAATCGCCCCAAAACTGAAAAAACTATGGCTCTCAGACTATGGAAACACTGAAACATGATTTTATATATTTTTTTTTATTAAATCATTGTGTCAGACTTACATAAATAAAAAAAGTATAGATATTAGGTATAGCCGCGTCCGTAATAACTTGCTCTATAAAAATATCACATGACCTAACCCCTCAGGTGAATACCGTAAAAAATAAAAATAAAAACGGTGTAAAAAAAGCCATTTTTTGTCACCTTACATCATAAAAAGAGTAATAGCAAGCGATCAAAAAGTCATACGGACCCCAAAATAGTGTAAATCAAACCATCATCTCATCCCGCAAAAAATGAGACCCTACCTAAGATAATCGCCTAAAAACTGAAAAAACTATGGCTCTCAGTCTATGGAGACACTAAAACATGATTTTTTTTGTTTCAAAAATGAAATCATTGTGTAAAACTTACATAAATATAAAAAATTGTATACATATTAGGTATCTCCGTGTCCGTGGCAACCTTCTCTATAAAAATACCACATGATCTAACCTGTCAGATGAATGTTGTATATAACAACTAACAAAAAATGGTGCCAAAACAGCTATTTCTTGTTACCTTGCCTCACAAAAAGTGTAATATAGAGCAACCAAAAATCATGTGTACCCCAAACTAGTACTAACAAAACTGCCACCCTATCCTGTATTTCTAAAATTTGGAAATTGTATCTCTATTTTCGATTAATTCTTGTGGAACACCTAAAGGGTTAACAAAGTTTGTAAAACCAGTTTTGAATACCTTGAGGGGTGTAGTTTCTAAAATGTGGTCACTTTTTTGGAGTTTCTACTTTAGGGGTGCATCAGGGGGGCTTCAAATGGGACATGGTGTAAAAAAAACAGTCCAGCAAAATCTGCCTTCCAAAAACCGTATGGCATTCCTTTCCTTCTGCGCCCTGCCGTGTCCCCGTACAGCGGTTTACGACCACATATGGGGTGTTTCTGTAAACTTCAGAATCAGAGCCATAAATATTGAGTTTTGTTTGGCTGTTAACTCTTGCTTTGTAACTGGAAAAAAATTATTAAAATGGAAAATCTGCCAAAAAAGTGAAATATGGAAATTGTATCTCTATTTTCCATTAATTCTTGAGAAACACCTAAAGGGTTAACAAAGTTTTTAAAACCAGTTTTGAATACCTTGAGGGGTGTAGTTTCTAAAATGAGGTCACTTTTTTGGAGTTTCTACTCTAGGGGTGCATCAGGGGGGCTTCAAATGGGATATTGTGTCAAAAAACCAGTCCAGCAAAATCTGCCTTCCAAAAACCGTATGCATTCCTTTCCTTTTGCGCCCTGCTGTGTGCCCGTACAGCGGTTTACGAACACATATGGGGTGTTTCTGTAAACTACAGAATCAGAGCCATAAATATAGAGTTTTGTTTGGCTGTTAACCCTTGCTTTGTAACTGGAAAAAAAAATATTAAAATGGAAAATCTGCCAAAAAAGTGAAATTTGGAAATTGTATCTCTATTTTCCATTAATTCTTGTGGAACACCTAAAGGGTTAAAAAGTTTGTAAAATCCGTTTTGAATACCTTGAAGGGTGTAGTTTCTAGAATGGGGTCATTTTTGGGTGGTTTCTATTATGTAAGCCTCACAAAGTGACTTCAGACCTGAACTGGTCCTTAAAAAGTTGGTTTTCGAACATTTCTGAGAAATTTCAAGATTTGCTTCTAAACTTCTAAGCCTTGTAATGTCCCCCAAAAATAAAATGTAATTCCCAAAATTATCCTAACATGAAGTAGACATATGGAGAATGTAAATTAATAACTTTTTTTGTAGGTATTACCATGTATTATAGAAGTAGAGAAATAAAAACTTGGAAATTTGCAAATTTTTTAAAATTTTAGCAAATTTGGTATTTTTTTATAAATAAAAATGAATTTTTGACGGAAATTTTTTTTTTTTTAGAATGGCCTGGATAAGTAAAAGCGTTTTAAAGTTATCACCACTTAAAGTGACACTGGTCAGATTTGCAAAAAATGGCCTGGTCCTTAAGGTGAAATAAGTCTGTGTACTTAAGGAGTTAAAAATAATTGTGGTAGGCTGATACTGTGCCAAGGTGCCCTCACAGTAATAGTGCTCCCAAAAGTCACACCAATAGTAATAATTTTCTGCTAGAGCACACATGGTAGTAATAGTGTTCCTACAGTGCCCCCAACATGTCCCCACTGTGCCCCAGAAGTAATAATGCTCCCATACTGCCTATACTAGTAATCATGTTCCCCATAGACCGCCAGTAGTAATAAAGCCCATCATAATGCCCCCCAGTAGTAATAATTCTTCTTATAATGTGCCAGTGCAAAAAATACCCACTTTTAATGCCCCCAGTTGAGCTAATGTCCCCATAATGTGCCGGTATAAAATACCCCTATAAAATGCCCCCAGTAAATGCCCCATAGTGCTCCTCTCCCCCTTCTTCCTAGTGCCCCCCATAATTTACCAGTATAAAATACCCCTTCTTAGTGCCCCCTAGATGAGCCCATAGTACTCCTCTCTCCCCTTCCCCATAGTACCCACCATAATGTGCAACAGTATAAAATACCCCTATACAGAGCCCCCCATATAAAATACCCTTTCTTTGTGGCCTCAGTAGAAGTCCCCATAGTGTTCCTCTCCCCCCTTCCCCCATATAAAATACCCCTTCTTTGTGGCCTCAGTAGATGTCCCCATTGTGCCCCCAATAGTGTGCCAGTAAGAAGTGCCCCTATAGATGTCACCATAGTGCCACCCAATAATGTGCCAGTAAGAAGTGCCCCCATAGATGCCCCCACAGTGCCCCACAATAATGTGCCAGTAAGATGTGCACCCATAGATGCCCCCAAATCATGTGCAAGTAACAAGTGCCCCCATAGATGCCCCCCAATCATGTGCCAGTAAAAAGTGTCCCCACAAATGCCCCTCAATCATGTGCCAGTAACAAGTACCCCCATAGATGCCCCCCAATCATGTGCCAATAACAAGTGCCCCCATAGATGCCCCCAATCATGTGCCAGTAACAAGTGCCCCCATAGATGCCCCCCAATCATGTGCCAGTAACAAGTGCCCCATAGATGCCCCCCAATCATATGCCAGTAACAAGTACCCCCATAGATGCCCCCAATCATGTGCCAGTAACAAGTGCCCCCATAGATGCCCCCCAATCATGTGCCAGTAACAGGTGCCCCTATAGATTCCCCCCAATCATGTGCAAATAACAAGTGCCCCATAGATGCCCTCCAATCATGTGCCAGTAACAAGTGCCCCCACAGATTCCCCCCATCATGTGAAAATAACAAGTGCCCCATAGATGCCCCCCAATCATGTGCCAGTAACAAGTGCCCCCGTAGATGCCCCCAATCATGTGCCAGTAGTAGTACCATGTAACGGATCTCCTAGCACCCTGACCGGGTACCTCCGTCGATAGATGCTACTAGTGCTTTCCGAGGACTCCAAGCACTCCACTTGACACAGTACGCACTGCAGACCCCACGAACCGCCGAAGCTTGGTTGAGGTCTCACCGTCTCCTACCCACCCTGGACCTACGACAAGGCTCCAGGCTCCAGTGGGTGAACCTCTCCTAAAACCAGAGAGCAGGAACAGCTCTCACAAGAGCTAGTAGTTATAGCCAGGGGAGTATAGCAAATCTTCCAGCATATAGCAATCCCCCAGTGTCGATCAGTTACCCAAACACCAGCCTCAACATGATGAAGGATAAAACAGGAACTCTTTATTGAGGGCTACCCGCCCGTATTTAAGCAGGTCCCCATCTGGTGGACACGCCCCTAGGGGACCAGAAGGAAGACTGTGACACAGGACAGATATGTAGCACTCAGGATACACAGACTCAACACATCTCCACAATGCATCATGG
Organism: Bufo bufo; assembly: GCF_905171765.1. Taxonomy (NCBI): domain Eukaryota; kingdom Metazoa; phylum Chordata; class Amphibia; order Anura; family Bufonidae; genus Bufo; species Bufo bufo. The sequence goes on along the minus strand of NC_053389.1, from coordinate 442,269,900 downwards.
TTTCCTCCTCTCTGCCCTGGAGACACCGGAGGAGCAATTCAATTATCTCTCAGGACAAAGGGAAATCGCCAATACACATGTGGAGACAACAGGACAGAAATCACCACCCAAACACACAATGTCACACCCCTACGGCAAACACAGACATTTAACATATCCCCAGATAGCTCAAGTCTGAGTGCACATCATTAGGTGAATGGCACTCAGAATACACGAATACAATAAAATTAGCTATCTGGGTACCCTCACATAACAAAATACAATTCCAAAGACAGATTTAAGCTGTGCGGCCGGTCTGTCTTCTCCTTTAAAGTTAGTATGGGCCATAATCCTGAGGCAAGAGGCTGGTAAACAGGCTTCTCCAAAACCCAGTGGCGAGGTTGGTTTCGCCACACATCTCCCCCTCCCAGGGAAGACTAACCAGATACCTGACCTCATGCCGGTCGGTATCTGAGTTAGTCTGGCAGTCCTCCCACAACCCAATACTGGACCTGTTGAATTTTGGGGCCTGGCTCTGTTCGGTATGTCCCCAGCTGTTGAGGGGGCATCTGCTACTCCTTGCTTCCTTGTTGCTCTCTAGCTTGGAGCTGTAGGTACTTGGTGGGCAGAGGCCGACTGCGCTCTGCCCAGATGCCGGCTCTTCCGCTGGGGTAGCCTGTGGGATGTCCGGCTCTGGAGAAGAGGATAGGGGAGGCCAGAGGCCGGCTGCGCTCTGCCCAGATGCCAGCTCTTCCACTGGGGTAGCCTGTGGGAAGTCCGGCTCTGGAGAAGAGGATAGAGGAGGGCAGAGGCCAACTGCGCTCTGCCCAGATGCCAGCTCTTCCGCTGGGGTAGCCTGTGGGATGTCCGGCTCTGGAGAGGAGGATAGGGGAGGCCAGAGGCCGGCTGCGCTCTGCCCAGATGCCAGCTCTTCCGCTGAGATGTGGTCAGGGAATCCTATCCCCAGGACCTTGTTGCAGATCGGCTGTGGAGAAGAGGATAGGGCTGGGCAGAGGCTGACTGTGCTCTGCCCAGATGCCAGCTCTTCTGCTGGGGTAGCTTGTGGGGAGTCAGGCTCTGGATAAGAGGATAGGGGAGGCCAGAGGCCGACTGCGCTCTGCCCAGATGCCAGCTCTTCCGCTGGGATGTGGTCAGGGAATCCTATCCCCAGGACCTTGTTGCAGATCGGCTGTGGAGAGGAGGAATTGCTTACCTCCTCCTTCTGGCATTCCTGCAGGGTTGGTGGGGGATCTGAACCGGCCGTCCAGCATCCCGGTAGGCCTGGTGCAGAGACCGCGGTCCCATCTGCATCATTGGAGTTAGGGGTGCTGTCCCCCTGTGGTTGGGGAGAGAGACCGGTTGTCTCCTCTCCCTTCAAAGTACACTGCCGCTGGGGAGAGAGACCGGCTGTCTCTTCTCCTATTAACACCCTCTGCTGCTGGGAAGGGGGGACGACACACTTCTCTCCCTGTATTACCTCCATCTGGAGTTGGAGATCTGGGCCGGCTGCCCAACATCCCTGTAGGGCCGGTGGAGAGATCTCGGTCCCATCTCCACCTGCCATCTGTGGGTCTTCCCAGGACCAGTCTGTGAGGTCTCTCAACATTTGCAGTAAGGACCACCTGCGTCCACACCTGGCAACTCCGGCTGCTGCTGAGGGTCTGGGCCAGCTGCCCAGCATCCCGGTGGAGAGACCTCGGTCCCGTCTCCACTTGCCTGTTTTGGTTCCTCACAGGACCAGTCTATGAGGACCCCTACTTCGGGTTCCTCTGGCCGCCTCAGGGGGAGACTGCTTACCTCCTCGGATGCAAACTCTGCTCGGCTGCTGTAACACTCCTTCCGCTGGGCAACTTCTCTCTCTTTCGCCAGTCGAAATTTTTATTCCATCCTTGCGTGTCGCTTGGCTGTGACCTGGTTCCAGATGGCCTGGTATATATCCATGGACACATTATCTGCATACTGGGCGACTCGCTGCCTCACCTCGGCCAGCCAGTCATCTTCAGAGCCTTCCATACTTGTCTGCTCCAAGTCGCTGGATACCTCTGCTCCCAGGGGCGCTGCACGAGTGCTAGCGTTGCCTTCAATTTGTAACTCCACACGTTACCGGTGTCTCTGAGCTGCTTCTCCTCGCACTAGGACGCCATCCTACTGCTTGCCACCAATGTAACGGATCTCCAAGCACCCCGACCGAGTACCTCCGTCGATAGATGCTACTAGTGCTTTCCGAGGACTCCAAGCACTCCACTTGACACCGTACACACTGCAGACCCCACGAACCGCCGAAGCTTGTTTGAGGTCTCACCGTCTCCTACCCACCCTGGACCTACGACAAGGCTCCAGGCTCCAGTGGGTGAACCTCTCCTAAAACCAGAGAGCAGGAACAGCTCTCACATGAGCTAGTAGTTATAGCCAGGGGAGTATAGCAAATCTCCCAGCGCATAGCAATCCCCCAGTGTCGATCAGTTACCCAAACACCAGCCTCAACATGATGAAGGATAAAACAGGAACTCTTTATTGAGGGCTACCTGCCCGAATTTATGCAGGTCCCCATCTGGTGGACACGCCCCTAGGGGACCAGAAGGAAGACTGTGACACAGGACAGATATGTAGCACTCAGGATACACAAACACAACACATCTCCACAATGCATCATGGTTTCCTCCTCTCTGCCCTGGAGACACCCGAGGAGCAATTCAATTATCTCTCAGGACAAAGGGAAATCGCCAATACACATGTGGAGACAACAGGACAGAAATCACCACCCAAACACACAATGTCACACCCCCACAGCAAACACAGACATTTAACATATCCCCAGATAGCTCAAGTCTGAGTGCATATCATTAGGTGAATGGCACTCAGAATACACAAATACAATAAAATTAGCTATCTGGGTACCCTCACATAACAAAATACAAATCCAAAGACAGATTTAAGCTGTGCGGCCGATCTGTCTTCTCCTTTAAAGTTAGTATGGGCCATAATCCTGAGGCAAGAGGCTGGTAAACAGGCCTCTCCAAAACCCAGTGGCGAGGTTGGTTTCGCCACATACCATATAAAAAAAATAAACACTTATACTTACCTCCATCAGGCTGGCAGCGATGCGATGCAGGCCTCTTCCGGCCTGTGTCCCGCACTGTACGGCTCAGGCGGCGCGATGATCATTACGCAGCCTGCAGCCTATAAGAGGAACGGGGAAGGGAGACACCTCTCCCTCCCCTGCCCCGCCGCAGCACTTCCATCTGTATCGCTGTCCTGTGGACAGCCATACAGATGACTATGGAGATGAGCGCTTCCACAACGGAAGCACTCATCTCCCTGTGCCCTGCCACCACCCCCCACGTCACCAGTGGCCAGCGGGGCTCAAGAGGTAGCTGCCTTGGGCTCCCCAGGAGTAACTGGGCCCGGGGCAGCTGCCCCTTTGGCCCCACGTTAAAGACGGCCCTGGCTGTACTAGCGTCTGAGGCCAGCATTTTAAAGGGGAATCAGCGGGGGGCACGCGGTGGGCCAAGGAATAACCTGGGGGGGGAAGTGCTCCCCCTTGCCCCCCTGTAGCGACGCCTATGGTGGAGAACCTGGAGATCCCTGGTGTCGGACCCTCACTGATCAGATACCGATTACCTATCCTGACTATAGGTCATCAGTATCAAAATCTCAGAAAACCCCTTTAAGTATAATTTATCTAACTAAATTTCTTTAGAGTGCCTTCAATGAAATTTCACAAATATAAATTAGAAAATAACAGTGCACATAAAAACATTTGTAATATCTGTGGAAAATAATAAAATCTCAGCTTTGGCATTTATTAAAGAATGTCTCTAATATGCTAAATTAGTCTCAAGCTGGCCATGTATTTCAGAACAGTCAACATCTCTTTTTCCCTGCATGCTATGGTAATCTGAGCATGCATGTTTATTGCCATATAGTGAGAGTAATGGGCGGCTACCAAATACCTGGATCTGCTTATCTCTCAGGCAACAAAGGACTAGGCTTATTAAAGTCCAATAAAGTAACTAGAGATGAGTAAATTATTGAAAAGTTCGATTCGGCTGATTCGCCAAATTTTACAAAAAAATTTGCTTCATAAGTAGCGGGTGCAATGACAGGGAGCTGCTATAGCGCCGCCCCCCGTCATTGTACCTCTCAGATGCCGTGTTCATACATGATCGCGGCATCTGAGTGTAAAAACGGTGTAAAATTAACATAAAAAAATTAAATCAAACATACCACCTCCATTTGCTTACCACTCATGGGATTTCGTCTGAGATCTTCAATCAAGATTGATTGGAGTCCTGTCAAGAGCAAATGGAGTAGGTAAGTATGATTTTTTTTGTTTTTTACACTATTTCAGGTTAAATCGATTCGCTAACACGAAGCACGAGGAAATTCGGCTTTGAGGCAAATCGAATGTATCCTGAAATTCGGATTGAATTCCACTTCGTGAGATTTGATTAGCTCATCTCTAAAAGTAATATACACATTATTATCACTAGATCCCAAATATCCAAGTGTCTAAGGATCTTAAAGGGGTATTCCAGTTATGTGATTTTTTTCAACTCCTGTAGCGTTGGTGTGTACGTGGTACACTTAGGCCTCTTTCACAAGGGCGAGATTTCCACACGGGTGCAATGCATGAGGTGAGCGCATTGCATCCGCACTGAATCCGGACCCATTCACTCCAATGGGGCTGTGCACCTGAGCGGTGATTTTCACGCATCACTTGTGCGTTGCGTGAAAATCGCAGCATGCTCTATTTTGTGCGTTGGGCCTCATAGATGTGAATGGTGCTGCGTGAAAATCGCAAGCAAGTGCGAATGCGGTGCGATTTTCACGCATGGTTGCTAGGAGATGATCGGGATGGGTACCCGATCATTATTATTTTCCATTATAACATGGTTATAAGGAAAAATAATAGCATTCTGAATACAGAATGCTTAGTACAATAGGGCTAGAGGGGTTAAAAAAAATATATAATAATTTAACTCACCTTAATCAACTTGTTCGCGCAGCCTGGCTTCTCTTCTTTCTTCTTCTTTGCTGTTCAGAAGGAAAAGGACCTGTGGTGACGTCACTGCGCTCATCACATGGTCCATCACACGATCCATAGTGATGTCATCAAAGGTCCTTTACCCATGTCCTGAAGAAATGCGGAACGAAATTGCGGAACGGAATTACGTACCCATTCATTTCTATGGGGCAGCACTTCCGGGTCCGCAATTCCGTGCCCGAAAAAAATAGAACATGTCCTATTCTTGTCCGCAATTGCGGACAAGAACAGGCATATTCTATTAGTACCGGCAATGTACGGTCCGCAAAATGCGGAACGCAGATTGCCGCTTTCCGTGTTTTGCCGATCCGCGGCTCCGTGGATCTGCAAAACACGTTGCGGACGTGTGAATGGAGCCATACAGAGAGATATGGAAAATAGTGAGAGATACATAATGAAAAAAATACAGATACAATGTAAGATTTGCAGACAGACAGGCTCAGACAGAATACCAGATACCAGAAATACAGAAATAGATAAAAGGCAGAAACATAACAGCATCAAGACATAGACACAGTAAGCAGTTTGAAACAGCAAGTAACAGATGAAGCAGGTAGGAAAAGACCAAGTGACACTGAGCAAGATCTACACAGGTAAGCTGAAAAAAGACACAGAAAAAGCTCCAATAAAACCTAAGCTTATTGCTACATGTCAGGATTATTCAGCAAGCCAGCTTCAGGTGATGTAGAGCACTGCTCCCTTACATGCCTTGTGGAATCAGCTCTCAGCAGACAGGAAGTTCAGAGCATAGAAGCTCCAATGAGAGCTATTCACAGGTTCAAGAGAATCCACTTCACAGAGCTGGGACTAGACAAAGAGCAGAGAAACTGAGCATGATCGACCAGCAGCAGGGGAGAGCAGACAGGTTATAACTAAGGGATGCAGAAGTGTGAGCAAGGCAGAGGGAGACTAAGACGTAAGTAGATATTATTAGACAACAGTGACAAAAAGTTTATTACAGTGTATTAGACATTTGTACAACCTGCACAATGCTTTCAAAGCAGACACATTAAGCAGGAATACCCCTTTAAGTGTATGGACAGTTTTGTAAGCACATTTAATGGACATGCACTATAATGGACATACACTATAAATATTGTGGACGCCCCCAGAAGAAGCGCGGCGAAACATACGTTGGGGTTTTCCAAGCCCCCTCCAGCTCTGTATTGGTATGTGTTCACTTTTTATGTGCTTTTCTTTTGTACTTTTGATTATGGTCCTTTGGACCGAACTGAATAAGGCTGATCCCCTTTCATACTAAACTGACCACTGTGATGTCTGAGCCTGATCAAGTGTCCATATTATATTGAGATTATTGTCATATTATTACTGTTGCCGGATGGTTGGTCTCTGACATCATTCTATTTGGGCATGCATTATAGTGGATATGTTTAGAGGTCTAGCCCTTTACATCTAGTACAATTATTTTGCTCAAGTGCTTTATAACAATATAACATATGTAGAATCAGAGTTTGGTGGGGTATATCATCTATCATAGCACCTACCTGCAATGTTTTTATAATTGTCTTTGGTATTACCAGTGTATGTCTAAATGTGGACACTTAACGAAGATATTTTTTTTTGTACTATATATGTGTGACGTTTTTGAATCGGTTTTCAACTCCCAGCAGGCCCAGACTGACTACAGCTATCAGCCTACAGCAGGGCATGGTGGGAGTTGTAGTTTTACAACAGCTGGAGAGCCGCAGGTTGGCCATCCCTGCAATAGATGATGAGACACCATCATGTACATATTATGTATGACTACAAAATACTTGATGGTGACAGGATCTCTTTCAGAGGACATTACGAGCAATGATAGAGTGTGTCAGGTTAGAAAATGATTCAGCATGAAGATATACATTGTTAAATGATTGAACATTATTCCAGCTGTACTGGTTCACCATTGAGTTTGGACTCTGCAAGCAGAATGGATCAATTAAAGCCTATGGAGCTGGCCTGCTCTCATCTTATGGGGAACTCTTGGTAAGAAATTTTGAAATATGATTAAAAAAAAGTATATTTGAATATAAATATATGAAAATATTAATTATAAATACAGCAGCAAATGTGGTAAAAAAAACACTACATACCTCATCCTTGTATATAAGTGACCAACACACATGATCACTGCAGTCAGTGGCCTCAGCAATAAGTTGCGATGTGCTAATGTCAGCAGAACATAACTGTATGATTTTTAACTCCCTGCCTGCCGCCGTTCCCTCTTACTGCAGCACCTAGAGGCTCCGTCTTCTCACCCTTTGGCACGCCCATGTCCAGTTGATTGACGTCCTAGTTCTCCTCAGTGCCACCGAAATCATGCGTGTGCACCGTCCCGTTTAGTATTCAACGCAGTGAGCGAAGGACGCTCTCCTGCTGCCGGCTGCACTCACCGCGCCTGCGCCGAATACTAAACGGGACGGTGAAGGCCCAGAATTTTACGGACACAGATGAGAACTAGGACGTCAATCAACTGGACATGGGCATGCCAAAGGGTGAGAAGACGGAGCCTCTAGGTGCTGCAGCAATGCCCCAGTAGCACCTAGAGCCACATTAGCATATTATAAAAGTCTTTATTTTGAGGGAACGGCAGCAGGGAGGGAGTTAAAAATCATACAGTTATGTTCTGCTGACATTAGCAAATCGCTAATATCAGCCAGCTACATAACGATTTTTCTCATGACAGAAACCCTTTAAGAGATATGAGTCTCCTAAATAGCAACTTTCTTCTTGTCAGGCGCCTATTAATAGGAGTTTTCATACAACAAAAAATTACATTTATGTTCATTCTTCTATTCATGCTTTAACCCCTTCCCGACACATGACGTACTACTACGTCATGGAAACCACTGCCTTCCCGCAATTTGACGTAATTGTACGTCAAGGTGATCGCGTGGGCACCGAAGCGGTGCACGCGCGATCACTGCAGGGGCCCAGCAGTCCCTGGTAGCCGGGCCCCTGCTGTATCCACCAGCATCGCTGTAAAAGCCGATGCCTGTGGATTAACCCCTTCTATGCCGCGGTCCGCTCTGACCGCGACATAGAAGGGGTTTGTGTTGAGCGAGTGAGCACATTGAGTCCCCGCGCTGCTGTGACGGAGACCCGATGCGTGACAAGGCAGCCTGATGCCGTGCAGAGGCTGCCCAAAGCCTTGCAAGGCATCGGGACCTGCCTTCTATGGGAGCCGAGGAGATCCAGCCTCAGGCTGGGTCTCCTAGGCACCCTGTTAGTGTATGACTCAGTGTCATACACTAACAGGCAATACATTACAATACATTTTGTAAGGTATGGCAGAGGGGATTAGTAAAGAAAAAAAACGACCCTTTCCCCTTATTTTATAATAAAAAACAGGAAAAAAACACACTTATTAGGTATCGCCGCGTCCGTAATGACCGGGTCTATAAATATATCACATGATCCACCCTGTCCGATAAACACCATAAAAATTAATTTAAAAAAGGTGTAAAAAAAGCAATTTTTGTCACCTTACATCACAAAAAGTGCAACACCAAGCGTTCAAAAAGGCGTATTTCCCACAAAATGGAATCAATAAAACCGTCACCTCATCCCGCAAAAAATTAGCCCCTACCTAAGACAATCACCCAAAAATTAAAAAAAAACTATGGCTCTCATAACATGGAGACGCTAAAACATAATTGTTTTGTTTCAAAACTGCTATTATTGTGCTAAAGTGAAATACATAAATACATAAAAAAAATAATACACATATTAGGTATCACCACGTCCGTGACAACCAGCTCTATAAAAATATCACATGACCTAACCCGTCAGGTGAACACCGTAAAAAAAAAAAAAAAACTGTGTCAAAACAAGCAATTTTTGTCACCTTGCATCACAAAAGGTGCAACACCAAGTGATCAAAAACGCGTATGCCCCCCAAAATAGTACCAATCAGACCATCACCTCATCCCACAAAAAATGAGACCCTACCTAAGAGAATCGGTCAAAAAATAAAAAAGCTATGGCTCTCAGACTATGGATACACAAAAATATCATTATTTCGGTTTCAAAAATGCTATTATTGTGTAAAACTTTAATAAATGAGAAAAAGTATACATATTAGGTATCACCACGTCCGTAACAATCTGCTCTATAAAAATGTCACTTGACTGAACCCCTCAGGTGAACGCTGTAAAAATAAATAAATAGAAACTGTGCTAAAACAACCAATTTTTTGGTCACCTTGCCCCATAAAGTGTTATAATGAATGATCAAAAAATCATATGTACCCAAAAATAGTACTAATAAAACTGGCACCTTATCCCCTAGTTTCCAAAATGGGGTCACTTCTTGGGAGTTTCTACTGTAAGGGTGCATCAGGGGGCTTCAAATGGGACATGGCATCTAAAAACCATGTGGAGTTCCTTTTCTTCTGCACCCTGCCGTGTGCCCATACAGCAGTTTATGACCACATGTGGGGTGTTTCTGTAAACCGCAGAATCTGGGTAATAAATATTGAGTTTTGTTTGGCTGTTAACCATCGATGTGTTAAAGAAAAAAATTGATTAAAATGGAAAATCTGCCAAAAAAGTGAAATTTAAAAATTTGATCTCCATTTTCCTTTAATTCTTGTGGAACGCCTAAAGGGTTAACAAAGTTTGTAAAATCGGTTTTGAATACCTTGAGGGGTGTAGTTTCTACAATGGGGTCATTTATGGGGGTATCCACTATGTAGGCCCCACAAAGTGACTTCAGACCTGAACTGGTCCTTAAAAAGTGGGTTTTGGCAATTTTCTTAAAAATTTGAAGAATTGCTTCTAAACTTCTAAGCCTTCTAACGTCCTAAAAAAATAAAATGACATTTCCAAAATGATGCCAACATAAAGTAGACATATGGGGAATGTTAAATAATAAATATTTTATGAGGTATCACTTTCTGTTTTAAAAGCAGAGAAATTGAAATTTAGAAAATTGCGAATTTTTAAAATTTTGGGGTAAATTTGGGATTTTTTCATAAATAAAGGTGAAATATTTTGACTCAAATTTATGACTATCATGAAGTACAATGTGTCACGAGAAAACAATCTCTGAATGACTTGGATAAATAAAGGCGTTCCAAAGTTATTACCACATAAAGTGAGATATGTCAGTTTTGCAAAATTTGGCCTGGTCAGGAAAGGGGGCAAATGGCCCAGATGGCAGGTGGTTAAAAAGTGGATTCCGGAAATTTTCTGAAAAATTTCAAGATTTGCTTCCAAACCAAGCCCTCTAACTTCCCCAAAAAATAAAATGTCATTTTCAAAATGATCCAAAAATGAATTAGACATATGGGGAATGTAAAGTAATATCTATTATATGAGGTATCACTATCTATTATAAAAGTAGAGAAATTCAAATTTGAAAATTTGGGAATTTTTTAAAATATTTTGGTAAATTTTGGATTTTTTCACAAATAAAGGTGAAATATATTGACTCAAGTTTATGGCTATCATGAAGTACAATGTGTCACGAGAAAACAATCTCAGAATGGCTTGGATAAGTAAAAGAGTTCCAAAGCTATTACTACATAAAGTGACACAGATTTGCAAAAAATGGCCTGGGCAGGAAGATGAAAACAGGCCCGGGGTTGAAGGGGTTAAAAAAAACATGTTCAGATATGGGCTCATGGAACCATATAATCATGTGGACCCATTTTTTGGAGCTAAATCTCAGTTTTAAATTTATGGACTTGGCATATCTGGTTAAGGGCCAACAGGCTTTGGCATGAAAGGACTAATCTGTAATTTTATTTTTATGTTTTCTTAAAATGGAATGATATAGTGACTAGTTAACAATCATGGCTATGTGTTTTCAGTATGCTATGTCAAATAAGCCTGAACTTAAGCCCTTTGATCCAGAAGTCACTGCAATACAACCGTATCAGGACACTGCCTTTCAACCTGTATACTTTGTGTCAGAAAGCTTTGAAGACTCCAAAGTAAAACTCAGGTGAGGATGACATTTAAGCAGTGTGAAGTTACCAAATGTAAAACCATGTTCACCAGTGTTCTCAACAACGTGACTCTCAGGACTCTTATATGTGACTTCCACCTAGCAGTGAACCCGGTGACTAGTGATGGCCAAACATCTGCCGGACGGTTCGAGAAGTATTATTCGAATTTGTGATCTCCATTCATTATTTTTTTCAATGCAAAATATCGGCAATATAATTTTTGCGTACGCGCATGCGCAAAATAGTTTTTTTGGGGGGCGACTGGTATATCACACCAGTTATAATTATTTTTTCCAATACTGTTTGTCACTGTGTGTAGCAGAGGGAACGCAGCAAAACCGCAAACAAATGCTGCTGTACCCAAATGCACTATAAAGAAAGTATATTATTGGTATATAACACCCCGCTTCTATCAGTTTTTTGGGGGGGCGACTGGTTTATCACACCAGTTATAATTATTTTTTCAAATTGCGTTTGTCACTCTGTAGCTGCAGTATCGCTGCATAACCGCTCACCAGTCACTATGCTGCACAATACAAATCCACTATAATATGCTTTCTATGTTAGAAAGTATATTATAAGTGTATTACACCCCTATATACTGCACACCTATCAATAGTACACCTATACCAGTCCTTAAGAGGACTTTTGTGGCCCTATTAGCTAGCGATTGGTGTCACTAACAGTCTGTCCCTGCTCCACACAGCAGCCTCTCCCTACACTGACAAAAGACTGAATGTAAAATGGCAGCCAGATCAGGTTTATTTATAAGGTAAGTGGGTATGTCCATGTGCTGAGATGTCTCAATTGGCTGTCCTGTACCACCTGATGGATGTGTCATGGGTCAAAGTTCTTCACAATGTAAAAGAATATGGCGTGCGAACCGCAAGGCCATCTCTGCCGGTGACGTCACCAACACAAATAGGCAGTTTGAAGTGCTGCCCTAAAATGTTTTAAAGGTGGGCACCACTAGTACCTGCCTCTAAAACAGCCTAGGGCAGCGCTACAGACCACCCATTTGTACTGATGCAACACAAGGCAAGGGGAGCATCGAAGCAAGGAATTGGTGCAATGATCCATTCATGCATAGTAAATGATTAAAGAAGAGGTTATATCCGGAAAACCACTTTAGGTTACAAAAACACTTGATAAAAGTTGGCTGAACCTACTGATTTTGGCTGGATCAGCCAGTAATCTTATGTGTTTGTGGCTGGGGACTGGGGAATATGGGGACTCATCATTATACGCTGGATCTGTTAGCATTTAAAATTAACGGCAGCAGAAAACTGATGACAGATTTCCTATAAAGAGGTTGGAAAATTTTCAATGTAATTTGTCAAAATGCCGTATACAATCATGTCTGTTCCATACAAGCATACATGACTGTATACAGTACCCAAAGTGTCCAAATGGAGGCCCCCTGCTGCCGCAGTTTCAGTGAAGTGAACATAAATAATCATACCTGTCATTCGTCAATGGGCTGCAAGATGGCAGCCACCACTTCCTCTCACTGTTCCCGGGTATCTTCTTTTCCATGCAGGTACTGATTGACAGATGCACATATCCGGCGGCAGAGACAGGCAGCAGATTCTCCTGCACTGGATGCATCTATATTCTGGTCAATGCAGAATAGAAGGTACCCAGGAACAGCCATGCGAAGTGATCGCCACCATCTTGCGGACCATGGTTGTGGAGGATAACAGGCCAAAGGCCTTTATTAGGATGTCTGGGGGACAGTATATAGTTAGGTGTGCTTGCATGTAGCATACATACATTACTGCACATGGGATTTTGACAAATTGCCTTGGAAAGCACCCACAGATCTTGCTTTGAGGTCCTCTACTGTCTATACCTGCCCTTGCTGCAGTTTATAAGCAAACACAATGATGCAACACTATCCTGCAGGGGCCTATGTGTTCCAAACCTTAAAGGGGTATTCCAGGATTTGGATGGCTTATTCTCAGGGTAGGCCATCAGCATCAGATCGGCAAAGGTCTGACATCTCACACCCCCATGTAGTGGATGGAGCTGATAGCTGCTCGTTCATATCAATGGGGGCAGTGCTGTAGTTACCAGCTCCGACCACTACACAATGGACAGCGGTGTAGTTCGGACCCAGACTTTCAGTGACACAAGGTAACAGCTGATCTACAGAGGTTTCGGGTGTCAGATCCCCACTGATGAGATATTGATCTCCTATCCTGAAGATATGCCATCAATTTCAAAATCCTGGAATACACCTTATTAAATATTTCTGTCTTTTTCACTTGTATTACTTCCTTATTTAGCATTTAATTTTGGTGCTGACAAACATATTTGACTTGTTTCCTAGAGAATATGCTCTGAAGATGAAGAAGCCATTCTGCCTATGCTATGATCCCGTAACTTGCAGTGTTGAAATCCTGGACTCTTTTCAGAAGGTCAGGACTGTCCTATGTCAAATTAAAGATGAACTTAGGAGTCTATGCTGTGCACTTGACAAGATATGTTAGAAACAATGAAGAAACCTACATGTAAAGAGTAGACATTTATAGAGTTTTATAGCTAAGTTAAAGATCCTAAGAATACATAATAAAGACAGAAACTGAAGTAGTGGTTTAACCGTCACTATTTACCTATCTGATCATCTGTGACTACAACTCCCAATATACCTTGGGCATGAGCTAGCATATAAGTACAAATGTTAAGTCAATACCCTGGTGTGCATGTTTTACACATTATAAAGTATGTAGATAAATTTGCATTTAAAATAAATAAAATTTGTCATAAATGAAATTGCTATTGTTCTCTCTTTTACTGGATTTCATAATCATTATCTCAGCTTGTAAAGTCTAATTATGATATTACATTGATCTGTTTAAGGGATTGTCTGCTTGAACTCCCCCAACCACAAGCTTTACCACTTCTAGACAAGGTCATTTACCCCCTTCTGGACCAGGCCTAATTTAGTGAATCTGTCATGGGTCACTTTATGTGGTGATAACTTTGGAACACTTTTACTTATCCAAGCCATTCAGAGATTGTTTTCTCGTGACACATCATACTACTGTAGATGTCTTAGGGCTTGCCTCTTGCAGGACAGCATGTACTTTTTATCATTACCGTCGGGGGTTGACTGGCCATAGACCCTACAGGGAAATGAGGGTGAGGGTGGGTGGGGCGTAATGGAAGAGGTTGACTAGGTTGTATATACTTGTGAACCATGTTGAGGGGTTGGGGGTGTGTTAGGGAGGAGGGGGAGGGCACGGTTGTCATCACTGGGCAGAATGGGACCCCCCACAGATGTAAACTCTGAATGAGTCATAAAGTTCTAACATGGAATACACGCGGGTTGGGGGACAAAACTAAGAGGGTTATTGTCTTTGATTTAATATCCAAACACTCCCTGCGATTGTGGGTTTGCTTGAAACGCATGCTTCATCGGAGATTCCTCCATACCTTAAGAAAAAGTGGGCAAAATACCAATATCATTCTTGTCTGTCCTCCTACTCGCGTGGGGTCAGTGTATACGTTCATAAAGGGGTGGACTATGAGCCGCTGGACCACCTGATTGATAAAGAGGGAAGATTCATTTTTTTACGCTGTCGGTGGAATGGCCAGATTTGTATATTGGCCTTTGTATACATTCCTCCATCATTTGCCGTGAGTGTCCTTAATCGATTGGCCGATTTTATGTATAATAGAAAGCCGTGTCCTGTATTACTTTCGGGGGACTTTAATTGCGTAATGGACCCTGAAATGGACAGAGTCTCGAATGCCGCCAAACACAAAAGAAACTCGGGGAAACATTCACCACTTCATAGTTTCTGCCAGGAAATAGCGCTAATTGACATTTAGCGTGATATGTACGGGGATAGGAAGGTCTACTCTTTCCATAGAAATACATATAAAGCCATGTCAAGGATTGACCTAGCATTGGCCAATAGCGATATGATTGATCAAATTACTAAAATTAAATAGGAGGCACATGGAATCTTGGATCATTCCCCGATTCTGATATTCATTAAAGGGGTTGTCCGGGTTCAGAGCTGAACCCGGACATACCTCCATTTTCACCCAAACAGCCCCCCTGACTTGAGCATCGGAGCAGTTCGTGCTCCGATGCTCTCCTTTGCCCTGCGCTAAATCGCGCAGGGCAAAGGCATTTTCTGGAGTTCCGTGATGTATTGTGCTCTCCATGGGGCTGCCAGGAAGCCCGGTGACGTCACCAGCACTGATGGGCGAGATTTAGCGCTGCCCTAGCCAGTAAAAATAACGATGCCCAAATAACGATGCCCAAACTCTGCTTCAGGTAAAAATGGTCAAAGATAAATATAAAAACTTTATGATGAATAAGGCACAACACAAGGCCAGAAATATTACTGTAAATCAGGGAAATTACACTCCTCTGTTATTGCAAATCAAAGGATTTTTAATAAAATTAGACAGATTAAAACAAGTTCTGGGCAGATAACCCATAATCCAGATGAAATTGAGCGGGAATTTGTTAAATATTTGAATACTTTATATAGATCAGAGATAAATGGCAAAGAGAAGTCTATAGAGTTATATCTGAAACATATCGAGATACCCTCCCTTTCAAATCAGGAATCAGCTACATTGAACTCCCCCATTCATTTGAGAGAGCTGCAGGAAGTGTTATCTGGTATCAAGGGGAGCTCATCGCTAGTGATGAGCGGCAGGTGCCATATTCGATTTCGACGAAATTCGCGAATATTCGATAGAATATTCGTTTTATATTCGTCGAAATCGAATATTCGTCATTATTCTTGTTATCGCGATTAATATGTGATTTAAATAATCGCGTATTGCGATTTTAACTTAAAGGCTACTCTCCTATTGAAATAGCAATGCGATTAATTCAAGTTATAATAATCGAATTTCGATTTTAACTTAGCACTGCTATATTCCATATTCGTTAATTCTAGCTTAATATGGAATATAGCAGTGCTAAGTTAAAATCGAAATTCGATTATTATAACTTGAATTTTTTATTTTTATTTTTTTTATTGTTATATTTTTTCTTTCCCACTTCCCTAAAGTTGTTCTTACCTGTTCTTTGGATTCCTGGCTTCCTGGCTGCTCCAGTCAGTGCCCGTTGCCGCTTCTGCCGACTTCGGTGCTCATGGAGCGTCCCCATCACCATGGGAACGTCTCCATATACTAGAATGTACTGTCGGATTTGAGAATTACGTGAAAAATCGCAATTTGATTATTTCAAGTTCTAATAATCGAATTTCGATTTTAACTTAGCACTGCTATATTTAATTCTAGCCTAATATGGAATATAGCAGTGCTAAGTTAAAATCGAAATTCGATTATTATAACTTGAATTAATCGAATTGCGATTTCAACTTGGACCTGGTTTACTATGGTTGGCTTGGTAGAATTAGCGAATATGACGAATGTATTCGTCATATTCCACAAAACGAATATAACGAATGTATTCGTCATATTCCACAAAACGAAGATAACGAAGTATCCTGCATCTTCGTTTTAGCTACCTATTCATCAACTTCGCTAATTCTAGCAATCATATAGGAAAGTTTACTATAGAGACAGCTAAGTTAAATTCGCTATGCGATTATATCACTTTGCTTTTTTTTTATAAATAGAATAATTATAATAATTATCAGGTATTATAATTATTCTATTTTTTTTTCTTTTTTAA
The DNA here is from genome assembly GCF_905171765.1 of Bufo bufo. Lineage (NCBI taxonomy): Eukaryota > Metazoa > Chordata > Amphibia > Anura > Bufonidae > Bufo > Bufo bufo. The sequence goes on along the minus strand of NC_053389.1, from coordinate 442,253,250 downwards.
AAAGCAGTCATATAATCGCATAGCGAATTAAACTTAGCTGTCTCTATAGTAAACTTTCCTATATGATTGCTAGAATTAGCGAAGTTGATGAATAGGTAGCTAAAACGAAGATGCAGGATACTTCGTTATCTTCGTTTTGTGGAATATAACGAATACATTCGTTATATTCGTTTTGTGGAATATGACGAATACATTCATCATATTCGCTAATTCTACCAAGCCAACCATAGTAAACTAGGTCCAAGTTGAAATCGCAATTCGATTAATTCAAGTTATAATAATCGAATTTCGATTTTAACTTAGCACTGCTATATTCCATATTAGGCTAGAATTAAATATAGCAGTGCTAAGTTAAAATCGAAATTCGATTATTATAACTTGAAATAATCGAATTGCGATTTTTCACGTAATTCTCAAATCCGACAGTACATTCTAGTATATGGAGACGTTCCCATGGTGATGGGGACGCTCCATGACCACCGAAGTCGGCAGAAGCGGCAACGGGCACTGACTGGAGCAGCCAGGAAGCCAGGAATCCAAAGGACAGGTAAGAACAACTTTAGGGAAGTGGGAAAGAAAAAAAATCTAACAATAAAAAAAAAAAAAAAAAGAATATTCGAAATATAGAATTTATATCACTATATTCAAAATATTCGCGAATTAGCGAAGTGCCGATATTCGCGAAAAAATTCGATATTCGAATATTCGCGCTCAACACTACTCATCGCCAGGTGCAGATGGTCTCCCATTTGATATTTACAAATGCCATGAGGAAGTGTTACTGCCCTGCCTACTGCAGCTACTAAATGAGTCCTGATCATCTGGGAAACTGCCTCCATCGTTAATGGAAGCAGTAATTACTTTAATTTTGAAAAAAGGTAAAGATGGGATTGATATTGGGTCATATTGACCCATATCGCTACTCAACACGGATTATAACATAGTGGCAAAGCTGCTGGCGAATCGATTGAAAAGAGTAATAAACAGTTTGGTTCATGTAGACCAGACAGGGTTTATCCCTGGATGGCAAATTCAGACCAATATACGAAGAGCGTTTTTGAACATACAGATTGGTGGTGGGGAGGATTGCTCCATCCTGTCTTTGGATGCCGCGAAGGCCTTTGACAGGGTGGAGTGGTCCTTCCTCTGGCAGATAATGAACTGGATGAACCTGGGTAACAGTTTTATCGACTTGACTTGGCTATTTTATTGTCATCCTATTTCCAAAATTAATATTAATGGGGCATGCTCACCTGCCATTTATCTACAGCGAGGCACTCAACAGGGTTGCCCCCTTTCCCCCCTACTCTTCACAATTTTTATAGAACCTCTTGCCTGTAGAGTCAGATCGGAAGATGGGATAGAGGAGTTCAGGGGAAATGGGGCAAAAGACAAGATTAGTCTATATGCAGACGATGTTCTAATATACTTAAATGCCGGCTGGAGAGCTGTACCCCGGGTCATCCAGGTAATTTATGAATACAGTGAATTGCTGGGATATGAAATAAACTGGTCCAAATCCGTACTCCCTCCTCTGAATCGCAGCGTCCCACACAAAGATATTAAAGTGCGGGTATTGCCGCCTTCGGACCATTTGGATTATTTAGGGATTAAAATCGGCACGAAAAATTACAATGCTATATCGGGTTAAATGTGACCCCTACGATAAATAAAATCAAAGAGAAGATCAGGACTTGGCAGAAATTACCCCTTTCACAAGCAGATAGAATTGCATTACCTAAAATGATTTTGCTCCCTTTGATACTCTTGACGTGATGGCTGTCAGCCCCATTTGGATCGAGGATGCCTTTTTAAGTTTGCTGGAGAAACTTATTAATGATTTGATATGGGGCAGAAAAAAGGGTTCGAATTAAACAAAGATTTCTGTGGTTAGCTGAAACTAATGGAGGACTCGCCTTACCATATTTTCAGGGATATTATTTATGTTCACAAATACAATGGTGTATGAACACTAGGGAGAATTATCTTGTTTCATACCTTACTGGAAAGTATAAAGGCCCTGTGAAGAACATATTCAGTATTCTTGAAATCGGCCATTTGGGCGATAGGGGAACTACTTGTCCTATAAGTATGATGCATTAGAAAGTTTGGAATAAGATTAGAGTAATTTTGAAGGCTACACAAGCATTACACTATACCCCTCTTTGGGATAATAAAACTTAAAGGAATTTCTTGGGTTAAATGAAAATAGTTATTGGAGTTGGAGAGGTATCACTAAGGTTTCTCACATCTGCACATTAGGTAAATTAAAGCCGATTTAAATATGCCCAACTCAAACACGCTTTTGACTACATGACTAATAAATAATTTTTTAGCACAACCGTTTTTGGATTTCTGTTTTACATCCGTTGCCAATAGATTTAAAATGTCCCAAATTTGTTAGATTACAAAAATAATTAGTGAAGGTTACCAAGTTTAAAAGTGTGTTAAAATGGGAATAGGATTTGGGGAGGAGTAATTCACTTCAGTGGGGAGAAATCTATCAAAATATCAGAAAAGCCTCGATCTCTAGTCATCATAGGTGAACACAGTATAAAATAGTGCATCGACTATACTACACCGGCACTTTCCAAAATGTATAAGAATAGGAGAGAGAATATTGTTGCCTGAAATGTAAGATATACCCACCTTCTTTGGAGGTGTCCGGTTATCAATAGATTTTGGCAAAGTATATTTAAGGCACTGGGATCAAGATCTAAACTAAAATTAGAACCCCACGTTAGAGTTTGCCATATTAGGTACATCCTCCTCGGATAGAAAAACACCAAAAAAATATCTGCTCTTTTGGCTAAAAGGATTACTAATTGCTAAAGTTCAAATAAAGGAATTCGAACGTATTAAATATAAGGAGAGAAAACAATTGAGTCTATGGGAAAAGGTATAGACTGGGTGGTATTGATGGGCTCCGATGGTATAGACCCTCTAGTGAGGGCTTTGGGCCGCATAGTCCCCAGGGATGACAACCATAGAGGGCGGGAGGGGCGGGGGGGCTTGGGGTTGTGGGGGGTTTTAGATTAATACACTTGATGTCTCAATGTTTCACCTATTTTCTTATTTTTGCCTTTATTGCATATATAAGTAGACATTGAAATGATTGTATAGCTTCATCTTTTTGGAGAAAATAATAAATAATATTAAAAAAACAAAAAACATGCATAACAATTTTTTTTCTGCCAATGTAGATGTCTGAGGGCTTGCCTCTTGCAGGACAGACTGTACTTTTTATCATTACCATCAGGGGTAGACTGGCCATAGACCCTACAGGGACATTTCCTGGTGGGCTAATGCCTAGAGGGCTGCCCGAGCCCTCCTTATGGCCACCGGTTGCAGAATAGGCAATTTGCAGATCCGCAAAACATGCATATCGGATGTGTGCGTTCTGCAATTTGAGGACCGCACATGGCCGCAACCATAATAGAAAATGCCTATTCTTGTCCGGACAAGAATTGGACATGCTCTATCCTTTCCGTGGAGCCACGAAACGGAACCACAGATGCGGACAGCACATGGTGTTCTGTCCCATCTTTTGCGGTTTCATTGAAATGAATGGGTCCTCACCCGTTCAGCAAAATTGCGGAACGGGTGCAGATCCGTTCATGTGGCTGTCTGAATGGGCCCTTATGCTGGAAACACCTGACAAGCTGCCTCAGGTCCCCTCATAAAATCAACTGCATCTCCATTTTTGGGACATCGATATAGTTAAATACTGCAGCACTAAAGTACTGCTGGCCCCACTTTCTGGCAATTTGAACTGTCCTACAACTTGGGGCCATTTTAGTTAGTTTTTTTTTTTTCAGGGCAAATTTAAGTTTACTGTCCACCCCGGGTACGATTTTGGGGTACGTACAACTTTTTGATCGTTTAATAGTTTTTTGGGAGATGACTAAAAATAGCTGTTTTGACATTTTTTATTTAGTTTTATATTTTCTTTTCTACTTTTCACTTCATAGACCGCCCATTAGTGCCAGTGACATCACTGGGATCACTGCTAGGCGGAAGCATACTCACCAGTAGTAAAGAAAAAGCTCTTGCCCTACGTGATGCAGCGCAGGGCAAGGAGGTGTATCAGAGCATGAAATGATCCGATGCTCCCCTCATTCATGCTGAACCCGGACAACCTCTTTAACTTTACTTTTTTTTCTGCTGATTTCTCCTATAACTGGGGTTGATATAGTAGCCCGTTACAGGGGGAATACAGCCCCCGCAGAGATTGTACAGACTGATCTAGGCCTTGGAAGACCTGGCAGCTCCTGCAGTCTCCTGGCCCCAGCGGTCACATGATCGCCGTGGCCGAAAAAGGGAGCAACATAACACTTCCTGTAAACATAGCAATCTAGAAGGCAGGGACAATGAGGAACCATTCCTGCCTTCTCTATGGAGTGCCCTGTTGTCACTGACCACCAGGACGTTTATAGTCAATGGGCAGTCACAAACTGGTTAAAGGGATTTTAATGGCTCCAGATGTTCCACGCAGCCTCTGGAATCAGTACTTTAAATTGAACAGGAAACACAGCTTCGTTCAAAGTGTAATGGCTGTGTCGGGTTACTGCAGCTCAGGTCCTACTCACTTCAGTGTGAGCCGAGCTGAAGTATCTCAGCTGTGCTTCAAACAGGTGATTTGCGGGGTCCTGGGAGTCAGACCAGCACAATCATATATGGATGACTGTCATGGTGGCACTCCATGCCTGCTGCCATCCTGATAGTCAGGGTGGGCACAGGCAGCACAAAGCTCACCTTGTTCCTGCTCGACAGTTGGGTCCCGCTGGATCCCCTCTGGTCTCTGGCAGCGGAGCTGGCTGCCAGAGTCCTGTGTCCCACTTTGGAGGCCAAAGTTCTCTTCTATGCTCCCCAGCTCTTAAAGGGCAAATACTCATTTGTTCTAATCTTTGCCAGCCAATGGCTGGACCCTTGTGGTCATTCTAGGCACCTTTCTCAATGGAGAGATGCCTGAGCATAGGTTCCTAGCTTGCTAGTTCAACCATTGAAGGTGTGCTATTCTGATCATTTGCCCGTGTCCCGTACTTCTGCTTGTTACTGACTCTGATACTCTGCTGCCTACCCTCACCTTAGCCTGTCTACTGTACTGACCCTTTGGTGCCTGTCCTGACCTCCGATTTGTTTTGTGGAATTACACAAACTCTGCCTGGACAATACTGCCAGGACAATACTCTTAGGAATATCCCAAAATCAAAACGATTAGTTGGCACAGTGGTTCCACAATCATTGAATGTTAGAATGATCTATCCTGAGGATTCTCCAGGAAAAAGACATTTAAAGGGGTTATCCTATGATTAATGTAAAACAATGAAAATCTTACATCGTATAGTACTTGACAATCTCTTTCTACAAAGCTTAGAACCCGCCAAGTACCTCACATGGATCCAGGGATCTATCCAATTATTGTTCCTATTGCTGTGCTAGATTTATTTCAAGCTGACAGCTTGGGGGCGTGCACTTTCTCAAGGGGCATTTCTTTTCTGTTGCAGTTGGTGGCAGTTGAAGGCTAAAGATAATCTAGCAGAGCAATTAGAGCAGTGAATGCAGAGATCTCTGGAACCATGTGAGGTATAGGGCTGCTTCTAGCTTTGTTAGGGTACTTTCACACTAGCGTTTTTCTTTTCCGGTATTGAGTTCCGTCCTAGGGGCTCAATACCGCAAAAAAACTGATCAGTTTTATCCTAATGCATTCTGAATGGAAAGCATTCGGTCCCTCTTACGTTTTTTGGTCGGAGAAAATACTGCAGCATGCTGCATCTTTCTCTCCGGCCAATAATCCTGAACACTTGCCAGAATGCCGGATCCGGCATTAATTGCCATTCAAATGTACTAATGCATGGGCAGACCTTAAAAAATCAGAAAAAAATAAATACCAGATCCGTTTTTCCGGATGAACACCGGAAAGACGGATCCGGTATTGCAATGCATTTGTCAGACGGATTGCCAGATTGCGACGGAACTGCCTGCCGAAATTCTCTGCCGCAAGTGTGAAAGTAGCCTTAGAAAGGTATTGTCATGTACTATATGATGTCTGATTTTAATTTTTTACATCAGTCATGGGAGAACCCCTTTAATGTGGTCCCCTACACAGATAACAGGTAGAACTGTTCTTTGACGGCAACATACAGGTCCTTGTGTAGCTACATAGGATGCACATGTAGTATGCTGCGTTCCTGTCCAAGCGTTAGTTTTTTTCCCCAAAGCAGGTTTTGGGAGCTAAAAGAACTTTAGCAGCCCTTTCAGTTAAGTTTGGAAAATCTGGCCAATCTGTCTGGAAAGTGCATTATTAGAGTTATTATACTGTATTATACATAGGTTAAACAATGTTCCCATTGATGCTGACTGCTGTGCATCTTGGGAAATGTAGTTCAGAAACAGCTGCAATGTAGACAGCTGCCCTTTTTTTCTTCTGCTGGACCTTCCCGGTGATTTGTATACAATACAGTGTATATGTTTGCTTACTTAGTCATCTTTATGTGTGCAGTGTTATGATTTTATCACTCATTTTTAATTTGAGTATGATGGCTTATTTTATATATTTACTGCAGCAAGGAGGGTGGATGTGATTATACAATCTTGGCCCTAGCACTTGGCAGTCAAACATCTCAGTGACATTATCCCTCGGCCAGATGTTCATGTTTTTAATATTTCATGTTTACTTTACAGAATAAAATGAGAATTATTAAGACTTAAAAAAATAAAGCATTCATGTCTGGAGAGTCTAAACATACTGTATTAGGAAAACCATATATGATTTGTCCACATGGTGGCGCTGAAAATACAAAGATTGACAAGGCAGCTAATAAGACTGACAGCAGTAGTTTCAGTTCAGATTTATCATTAATTGCAGGCAGGACCAGTTTAGGGCTCATTCATACGTCAGTGAATCGTTGACATTTGCAGTCCGTATTCTCCACGATCAGCACACATATCTATTGATTTTAGTGTGTGTATTCACTCATCCAATGTAAGCATGCACCAGTTTGGTCAGTGTGGCGGACCAAACACGCCCATTGAAGTCTATGGCTCTGTGAAAACCATGTACTCAAGTCACATGGCATCCCTGTAATGTCAGTGGTTTTCATTGACCTTTGGCAGGAGATGCTTGGTAAATCCCCTTTTCAGCCAAGCGGTGCACATGGAATGCAGATGACGCATGGAGGGCAAAAAAAGACAGACGAACCAAAAATAGGCCCTTCATGCATTAACCTCTGACTGTTTTTTAATGGATGTAAAAAAAGCATGACCTTGTTAATAAGTCATTAACCCCTTTCTGACCAAGCAATTTTCTGTATTTTTTTTTTGTTTTTGTTTTTACTCCCTGCCTTCCCAGAGCCATAATTTTTTTATTTTTCCATTCACATAGCCATATGAGGTCTTGTTTTTTGTGGGACAAGTTGTACTTGTTCTAATGGCACCATTTAATATTGTATATGATGTAGTGGGAAGTAGGGCGAAACTGGAAAATAAATGCAATTCCGAGACAATTTTATGGGTATTGGTTGCACGGATTTCCCTATGCAGTAAAATTGACAGGTTAACTTCATTCTGGGGGTCAGTACAATTACAGCGCTGCCACATTTTATAGTTTTTTTTGTGTGTGTGTTTTGTTATTTAAAGCAATCATCTGCTAATTTACAGTGTGTGGTTGGGAAGGGGTTAAAGAGAGAAGAAATAATTAAGCAGCTTTAACAAAAAAAAACAGATCAGGTATAGCATTATGGTGAAGTCAATTGCATTGATTATCTTTAATATCTACCAAAAGAAGGACAAGGAAGGACAGCTGGTGATATGATAACTGGGTAATGAGCAGTCAAGGCTCTCTAATGAGCAGGAACCAGGGGCATAACTACCATAGCAGCAGATCATGCGACTGCTATGGGGCCCAAGGCAGGAGGGGGCCGAGTTGGGATTATTCCCTCTTCTACTGGGGGTGAAAACTTTTTCAGGACTCTACCCTCTAAAGGAACAACTTTTAGCAAATCAGTGGAAAGAATGGCCCAAGGGTCATTGAAAAGAGTTTAGGCGGAAACCCTTCTGTCCTGTGTGGGGGGCCTGGTTTGATTCTTGCTATGGGGCCCTTACTTCTCTATGTATGCCACTGGCAGGAACGTGAAAAAGGCTAGACCGTCTAGTCTGATCCCACAAAAGAGATACTGTAGCACGAATTGCTGAAAAAGTTAAAGGGGTTGTCTCACTTCAGCAAATGGCATTTATTATGTAGAGAAAGATAATACAAGCCGGTTACTAATGTATTGTTATTATCCATATTGCCTCCTTTGCTGACTGGATTCATTTTTCCATCAGTGGTGGTTGTGCTTGCACACTATAGGAAAAAGCAGTACCCTATGTGCGGTGCCATGGTCCTGGTCACCAGAGAGGCTGACACGTTTTCCTATAATTGCAAGAATGACCACCGCTGCTGGATTTCAGGGTGGTCAAAACCATGGAAACAATGTATAATGTGATGGAAAAATGAATCCAACCAAAGGAGGCAATATGGACAATCACAATACATTAGTAAGTGCCTTGTATTAACTTTCTCTACATGATAAATGTGATTTCCTGAAGTGAGACAACTCCATTAATGCTGGCAATAATAAAACCATGTCAGGACACAGCACATTGCCCTTTGATTTGTATGGGGCTGAGTAGTTACAGATCGATCACATTGCCCATGCTCATCGCTGTCTGCTGCTGAATGCATTGTTCAGAATGACAACAATAACACATAAGCATCTGAAGATGACCATTGACCAATGAAAGAGGTTTGCTGCCTCTGATGACACGTCATGTGGACAGCCAATTGATTGTGCAGCACTTACGGTACCTGAGGAAGTGATGGTACCAGGATGTACTTTGGGAAGAAGGCAGGCTGGTGGAGGTACAGTGATGCAGTGGACCATGTTATGTTGGAAAGTAATATGGCTATTACTTGTCTTGTACCATCTCCCTAAACATTGTTTCAGACCAAATACACCCACCCCTTCATGGCAATTGTATTCCCTAACTGCAGTAGCCTCTTTCAGTAGGATAATGTGCCTTGTCACACTGCAAGCATTGTTCAGAAATGGTGTGAGGAGCATGACAAAGAGTTCAAGGTGTTAATTTGACCTCAAAGATAAAAGTCTGATCCATGGACAACCCACCTCACAACTTATAAGACCTCAAGGATCTGCTGCTTGTGTTCTGGTGTCAGATATCATAGGACACCTTCAGAGACCTTGTGGAGTCTATGTCTTGACAGGTTTTGAAGCCCCTGAAGGCACAAGGAGGACCTAAACAATATAAAGCAGGTGATCTTAAAGGGAATCTGTCACCAGTTTTATGGTGTCCTAGCTAAGGGTTACATAAACTAATGACATCCCCTTAGCAAAATAATGGGTCACTTTAGCTGACTCAGCAGTTTTGCTAAAGTCTTGTTTTGAACAGCTCGAGCACATGCTGATGAGTCCTGAATAGGGATGAGCGAACCCGAACTGTATAGTTCGGGTTCGTACCGAATTTTGGGGTGTCCGTGACACGGACCCGAACCCGAACATTTTCGTAAAAGTCCGGGTTCGAGTTCGGTGTTCTGCGCATTCTTGGCGCTTTTTGAAAGGCTGCAAAGCAGCCAATCAACAAGCATCATACTACTTGGGCCAAGAGGCCATCACAGCCATGCCTACTATTGGCATGGCTGTGATTGGCCAGTGCACCATGTGACCCAGCCTCTATTTAAGCTGGAGTCACGTAGCGCCGCACGTCACTCTGCTATGATCAGTATAGGGAGAGGTTGCAGCTGCGACGTTAGGGCGAGATTAGGCAGATTAACTCCTCCAAAAGTTTTTATTCTGTGATCGATCTGCAGCTGTGGATCATTGAAGTGCTATTATTGACTTGCTCACTTTTTTGAGGCTGCCCAGAGCGTTTTTAGATCACTTTTTTTCTGGGGTGATCGGCGGCCATTTTGTGACTTGTGGTGCGCCAGCACGAGCTATCACCAAGTGTATTTAACCATCGATAGTGTGGTTATTTTGTGCTATATCCTACATCAGCTGCAGGCTGAGCCTGTGTCACCGAAGTGCATTTAACCATCAACAGTCTGGTTATTTTTTGGCCATATACTACATCAGCTGCAGGCTGAGCCTGTGTCACCGAAGTGCATTTAACCATCAACAGTCTGGTTTTTTTTGGCCATATATTACATCAGGGGCAAGTTGAGCCTGTCACCCAGCGCCTAAAAAATAGACCTGACATTTCTATTCAACCAAATCTGCACAGTTTTAGCTGGTCAAGTTATTTGTAGTGACCGTCAAAGCAGACTTTTTGTTCTGGGTTGAAAAAGCATTCCCAAATTTGCCATTCTGAAAATAACTAGTTTGTGGTATTTCAGGCCTACTTGAAATCTATCCCAAAAAGAAAATCTTACATTGAAGTTATTGATAGTATCATTCAGAAAAACCTAAGACACACGCTAGCGTGCTGATAGAAGTGTCATTCTGTGATTAAACCTATAACTGTCACACAGCACAAAAAAAAAAACAGGTCTCACATCTCTATTCAACCAAATCTGCACAGTTTTAGCTGGTCAAGTTATTTGTAGTGACCGTAAAAGCAGACTTTTTGTTCTGGGTTGAAAAAGCATTCCCAAATTTGCCATTCTCAAAATTGTGGTGAACAGGAACAATGAGGAAAACATCTAATAAGGGACGCGGACGTGGACATGGTCGTGGTGGTGTTAGTGGACCCTCTGGTGCTGGGAGAGGACGTGGCCGTTCTGCCACAGCCACACGTCCTAGTGAACCAACTACCTCAGGTCCCAGTAGCCAGCAGAATTTACAGCGATATTTGGTGGGGCCCAATGCCGTTCTAAGGATGGTAAGGCCTGAGCAGGTACAGGCATTAGTCAATTGGGTGGCCGACAGTGGATCCAGCACGTTCACATTATCTCCCACCCAGTCTTCTGCAGAAAGCGCACAGATGGCGCATGAAAACCAAGCCCATCGGTCTGTCACATCACCCCCATGCATATCAGGGAAACTGTCTGAGCCTCAAGTTATGCAGCAGTCTCTTATGCTGTTTGAAGACTCTGCTGCCAGGGTTTCCCAAGGGCATCCACCTAGCCCTTCCCCAGGGGTGGAAGAGATAGAATGCACTAACGCACAACCACTTATTTTTCCTGATGATGAGGACATGGGAATACCACCTCAGCACGTCTCTGATGATGACGAAACACAGGTGCCAACTGCTGCGTCTTTCTGCAGTGTGCAGACTGAACAGGAGGTCAGGGATCAAGACTGGGTGGAAGACGATGCAGGGGACGATGAGGTCCTAGACCCCACATGGAATGAAGGTCGTGCCACTGACTTTCACAGTTCGGAGGAAGAGGCAGTGGTGAGACCGAGCCAACAGCGTAGCAAAAGAGGGAGCAGTGGGAAAAATCAGAACACCCGCCGCCAAGAGACTCCGCCTGCTACTGACCGCCGCCATCTGGGACCGAGCACCCCAAAGGCAGCTTCAAGGAGTTCCCTGGCATGGCACTTCTTCAAACAATGTGCTGACGACAAGACCCGAGTGGTTTGCACGCTGTGCCATCAGAGCCTGAAGCGAGGCATTAACGTTCTGAACCTTAGCACAACCTGCATGACCAGGCACCTGCATGCAAAGCATGAACTGCAGTGGAGTAAACACCTTAAAAACAAGGAAGTCACTCAGGCTCCCCCTGCTACATCTTCTGCTGCTGCCGCCTCGGCCTCTTCTGCTGCTGCTGCCGCCGCCTCGGCCTCTTCCTCCGCCTCTGGAGGAACGTTGGCACCTGCCGCCCAGCAAACATGGGATGTACCACCAACACCACCACCTGCGTCACCAAGCATCTCAACCATGTCACACGGCAGCGTTCACCTCTCCATCTCACAAACATTTGAGAGAAAGCGTAAATTCTCACCTAGCCACCCTCGATCCCTGGCCCTGAATGCCAGCATTTCTAAACTACTGGCCTATGAAATGCTGTCATTTATGCTGGTGGACACACACAGCTTCAAACAGCTCATGTCACTTGCTGTCCCACAGTATGTTGTTCCCAGCCGCCACTACTTCTCTAAGAGAGCCGTGCCTTCCCTGCACAAACAAGTGTCCGATAAAATCAAGTGTGCACTGCGCAACGCCATCTGTGGCAAGGTCCACCTAACCACAGATACGTGGACCAGTAAGCACGGCCAGGGACGCTATATCTCCCTAACTGCACACTGGGTAAATGTAGTGGCGGCTGGGCCCCAGGCGGAGAGCTATTTGGCGCACGTCCTTCCGCCACCAAGGATCGCAGGGCAACATTCTTTGCCTCCTGTCTCCTCCTCCTCCTACTCAGCTTCCTCCTCCTCTTCTTCCACCTGCTCATCCAGTCAGCCACACACCTTCACCACCAACTTCAGCACAGCACGGGGTAAACGTCAGCAGGCCATTCTGAAACTCATATGTTTGGGGGACAGGCCCCACACCGCACAGGAGTTGTGGCGGGGTATAGAACAACAGACCGACGAGTGGTTGCTGCCGGTGAGCCTCAAGCCCGGCCTGGTGGTGTGCGATAATGGGCGAAATCTCGTTGCAGCTCTGGGACTAGCCGATTTGACGCACATCCCTTGCCTGGCGCATGTGCTGAATTTGGTGGTGCAGAAGTTCATTCGCAACTACCTCGACATGTCAGAGCTGCTGCATAAAGTGCGGGCCGTCTGTTCGCGCTTCCGGCGTTCACACCCTGCCGCTGCTCGCCTGTCTGCGCTACAGCGTAACTTCGGCCTTCCCGCTCACCGCCTCATATGCGACGTGCCCACCAGGTGGAACTCCACCTTGCATATGCTGGACAGACTGTGCGAGCAGCAGCAGGCCATAGTGGAGTTTCAGCTGCAGCACGCACGGGTCAGTCGCACTGCGGATCAGACCCACTTCACCACCAATGACTGGGCCTCCATGCGAGACCTGTGTGCCCTGTTGGGCTGTTTCGAGTACTCCACCAACATGGCCAGTGGCGATGACGCCGTTATCAGCAATACAATACCACTTCTATGTCTCCTTGAGAAAACACTTAGGGCGATGATGGAAGAGGAGGTGGCCCAGGAGGAAGAGGAGGAAGAGGGGTCATTTTTAGCACTTTCAGGCCAGTCTCTTCGAAGTGACTCAGAGGGAGGTTTTTTGCAACACCAGAGGCCAGGTACAAATGTGGCCAGACAGGGCCCACTACTGGAGGACGAGGAGGACGAGGATGAGGAGGAGGTGGAGGAGGATGAGGATGAAGCATGTTCACAGCGGGGTGGCACCCAAAGCAGCTCGGGCCCATCACTGGTGCGTGGCTGGGGGGAAACACAGGACGATGACGATACGCCTCCCACAGAGGACAGCTTGTCCTTACCTCTGGGCAGCCTGGCACACATGAGCGACTACATGCTGCAGTGCCTGCGCAACGACAGCAGAGTTTCCCACATTTTAACGTGTGCAGACTACTGGGTTGCCACCCTGCTGGATCCCCGGTACAAAGACAATGTGCCCACCTTACTTCCTACACTGGAGCGTGATAGGAAGATGCGCGAGTACAAGCGCACGTTGGTAGACGCGCTACTGAGAGCATTCCCAAATGTCACAGTAGAACCAGTGGAAGCCCAAGGCGAAGGCAGAGGAGGAGCAAGAGGTCGCCAACGCAGCTGTGTCACGGCCAGCTCCTCTGAGGGCAGGGTTAGCATGGCAGAGATGTAGAAAAGTTTTGTCACCACGCCACAGCTAACTGCACCACCTCCTGATACGGAACATGTTAGCAGGAGGCAACATTTCACTAACATGGTGGAACAGTACCTGTGCACACCCCTCCACGTACTGACTGATGGTTCGGCCCCATTCAACTTCTGGGTCTCCAAATTGTCCACGTGGCCAGAGCTAGCCTTTTATGCCTTGGAGGTGCTGGCCTGGTTTTGTCTGAACGTGTATTCAGCACTGCAGGGGGCGTCATTACAGACAAACGCAGCCGCCTGTCTACAGCCAATGTGGACAAGCTGACGTTCATAAAAATGAACCAGGCATGGATCCCACAGGACCTGTCCATCCCTTGTGCAGATTAGATATTAACTACCTCCCCTTAACAATATATTATTCTACTCCAGGGCACTTCCTCATTCAATACTATTTTTAATTTCATTTTACCATTATATTGTGGGGCAACCCAAAGTTGAATGAACCTCTCCTCTGTCTGGGTGCCGGGGCCTAAATGTGTGACAGTGGCCTGTTCCAGTGGTGGGTGACGTGAAGCCTGATTCTCTGCTATGACATTAAGACAGATTCTGTGCTGACATAAGGCCAGATTCTCTGTTACGGGACCTCTCTCCTCTGCCTGGGTGCCTGGGCCTAAATAAGTGACAGTGGCCTGTTCCAGTGGTGGGTGACGTGATGCCTGATTCTCTGCTATGACATGAATACAGATTCTGCGCTGACATAAGGCCAGATTCTCTGTTACGGGACCTCTCTCCTCTGCCTGGGTGCCTGGGCCTAAATGTGTGACAGTGGCCTGTTCCAGTGGTGGCTGACGTGAAGCCTGATTCTCTGTTATGACATGAAGACAGATTCTGCGCTGACATAAGGCCAGATTCTCTGTTACGGGACCGCTCTCCTCTGTCTGGGTGCCGGGGCCTAAATGTGTGACAGTGGCCTGTTCCAGTGGTGGGTGACGTGAAGCCTGATTCTCTGCTATGACATGAATACAGATTCTGCGCTGACATAAGGCCAGATTCTCTGTTACGGGACCTCTCTCCTCTGCCTGGGTGCCTGGGCCTAAATGTGTGACAGTGGCCTGTTCCAGTGGTGGGTGACGTGAAGCCTGATTCTCTGCTATGACATGAAGACAGATTCTGCGCTGACATAAGGCCAGGTTCTCTGTTACGGGACCGCTCTCCTCTGTCTGGGTGCCGGGGCCTAAATGTGTGACAGTGGCCTGTTCCAGTGGTGGGTGACGTGAAGCCTGATTCTCTGCTATGACATGAATACAGATTCTGCGCTGACATAAGGCCAGATTCTCTGTTACGGGACCTCTCTCCTCTGCCTGGGTGCCTGGGCCTAAATGTGTGACAGTGGCCTGTTCCAGTGGTGGCTGACGTGAAGCCTGATTCTCTGCTATGACATGAAGACAGATTCTGCGCTGACATAAGGCCAGATTCTCTGTTACGGGACCGCTCTCCTCTGTCTGGGTGCCGGGGCCTAAATGTGTGACAGTGGCCTGTTCCAGTGGTGGGTGACGTGATGCCTGATTCTCTGCTATGACATGAAGACAGATTCTGTGCTGACATAAGGCCAGATTCTCTGTTACAGGACCTCTCTCCTCTGTCTGGGTGCCGGGGCCTAAATGTGTGACAGTGGCCTGTTCCAGTGGTGGGTGACGTGAAGCCTGATTCTCTGCTATGACATTAAGACAGATTCTGTGCTGACATAAGGCCAGATTCTCTGTTACGGGACCTCTCTCCTCTGCCTGGGTGCCTGGGCCTAAATGTGTGACAGTGGCCTGTTCCAGTGGTGGGTGACGTGATGCCTGATTCTCTGCTATGACATGAAGACAGATTCTGTGCTGACATAAGGCCAGATTCTCTGTTACAGGACCTCTCTCCTCTGTCTGGGTGCCGGGGCCTAAATGTGTGACAGTGGCCTGTTCCAGTGGTGGGTGACGTGAAGCTTGATTCTCTGCTATGACATGAAGACAGATTCTGCGCTGACATAAGGCCAGATTCTCTGTTACGGGACCGCTCTCCTCTGTCTGGGTGCCGGGGCCTAAATGTGTGACAGTGGACTGTTCCAGTGGTGGGTGACGTGAAGCCTGATTCTCTGCTATGACATGAAGACTGATTCTGCGCTGACATGAAGCCAGATTCTCTGCTATGGCATGAAGAGACTGATTCTCTGCTGACATGAAGCCAGATTCTTTGCTATGGCATGAAGAGACTGATTCTCTGCTGACGTGAAGCCAGATTCTCTGCTATGGGACCTCTGTCCAATTGATATTGGTTCATTTTTATTTTTTTAATTTTAATTTTAATTCATTTCCCTATCCACATTTGTTTGCAGGGGATTTACCTACATGTTGCTGCCTTTTGCAGCCCTCTAGCTCTTTCCTGGGCTGTTTTACAACCTTTTTAGTGCCCAAAAGTTCGGGTCCCCATTGACTTCAATGGGGTTCGGGACGAAGTTCGGGTCGGGTTCGGATCCCGAACCCGAACATTTCCTTGAAGTTCGGCCGAACTTCTCAACCCGAACATCCAGGTGTTCACTCAACTCTAGTCCTGAATATTTATGTGCTCTTGGCTTTCTCCACCCCCTGCTGTTAATTCAATTGGAAAAAAACTGTCAATCAGTGGCAGGGCAAAGCCAGAAGTTCATGAACATGAAGGATTCCCTTTAATGTCATGGCTTCTGTAAATTTTTATTTTTATAAAAGTAAATATTGCTTTACAAACTTTTCGAGTTAATTCACTCCTATCAAATCAAATCAAATAGTATTAATATTTTTAGGCAAAACCGTAACATAATAATACAGTTAACAGGAAAGGGAAGAGTGGAAAATAAAAAGGAGGGGGGGGGAGAGAGGTAGGTGGAAAAGGTAAAGGGGGTACCAGTCAAAATATTTATTTGTGAATTATTACAATAAATGCTAACACATTAAACAAAATGTTTTGTACATTTTAACCTATCAACTTGAGAGTAATTGAGAAACTTTCTCTGGAATCAAATATTCCAATCCAACCAAGCGCTCCAAATATCCTTATATTTTTTCAAATTTTGCGCAACAGTCCATCTAAGTCTTTCAAAGTCCTGTATTTTCCGGATTTCCAGGAACCATTCTTTGACTGTCGGTGGATCTTCTTGCAACCAGTTTCGTGGTATAAGGTTCTTTGCAGCATTCAGGAAATGTATACACAATTCGGATTTTATGTCCGCATGACCAATATCAAATATGTAAAACAGTATAAATTTTTCTGTGAATTTGGACTTTGTTTTAAATACCTCATTAACTATTGTATTTTTTGCTTCCCAAAAGGGGGTAATGCGTGGGCATCTAAACCAGATGTGTGTGTAATTACCCGTATCTCTCTTACATCTCCAGCAACAATCAGATATCTCCTAATTGATCCTATGCATTAGGGCCGGAGTTTTATACCAGCGAGTTGTTATTTTATACTGCATTTCCTGATAGAGATAAGATTTATAGATAGTAAGGGATTTTTTCAAAATGTGTTCTGTTTCCGTATTATTGAATTGGGAATTAAGTTCCTTGTTCCATTTCTCTATATACGAGGGCAAGTTATCTGTTTTATTGACCACTTTATAGCATTTGGACACTAGGTGATCTCCTATTGTATTTCTGTGCAACAAGGAGGCCAAAAGGTTATCCTCTACAGGTTCAATCTGCTCGGTAAAACATTTAGTCAGCAGCTTAGACCATGTTGCATGTTTTTTGGGAGAGATCGCCCTACGTCCAAACAATCTACGAAGGTCTTCTAGGGGAATAAGGGTATTGTTTCTAAAAACATCTCCTATAGGGGTTTTACCTAACTGTTTATTTTCCTTTAAATTTTTTACCAACGTGTGCCAAGTATTAGGGATGAAGCTAGCAACTGGAGTTTTTGTATCAAACTTAGGCCTCATGCACACAAACTATTTTATTTGCGGTCCGCAAAAACGGGTTCCGTAGTTCCGTGACCCTTGTCCGTTTTTTCTTCCGTGGGTCTTCCTTGATTTTTGGAGGATCCACGGACATGAAAAGTGAAAAAAAATTCTAAGTCAAGTTTGCCTTTAAAATGATTGAAAAAAAACGGACACGGATCACGGACGTGGATGACAATCTTGTGTGCATCCGTGGTTTTTCACGGACCCATTGACTTGAATGGGTCCGCGAACCGTTGTCTGTGAAAAAAATAGGACAGGTCATATTTTTTTCACGGACAGGAAACACGGATCACGGACGCGGATGAAAAACGGTGCATTTTCCGATTTTTCCACGGACCCATTGAAAGTCAATGGGTCCGCAGAAAAACACGGAAAACGGAACAACGGCCGCAGATGCACACAACGGTCGTGTGCATGAGGCCTTAGAGAGTAGTTTTAAGGATCTATTAATACTATGCCATTTTTTTATGAGTGTTTAGTAATCATGTTTTTGGTTGTACGAAGGTTTTTAAGGTATTGAGGGGTCTTCCACAACATAGCAAAAAGGTTTACTTTAGAACAATCCTGTTCAATATCTATCAATGTCATGGCTTCTGGGTGTATATTACAGTACCAATGGTTGTAGCTCCATTCTTCTTTTTCAGAGCTACGATGCCTCACCTTCCTGCACTAACTAGAAGAAATCAGGTTGAAGAGCAAGCATATTCACTGTATTTCTATATATGTATAGGCTACCATGTCCAGCTGCCATGAGAAAGATAGCACGCATCACAGGCAGAACGAGCACCTGCCTTCATATAATTGCTGTATAAATTTTACTGAGGAGGTGGCCCCCACCAAATGTCTTGCCATGTATGGTGTTAGAGGCACTATATTGCATTGTTAGTAAGGCAGTAATGTTATTTAACCATGATATGATACTGTTATTTGGGCACCACACTGTATTTCACTGTTATTTAGGTATCGTTTAGTATGATTATCTGACAATGCATGACAGCACACCAGACAGCCTGACTATTAGATTATAGTTTGTGTCCTTTTTTTCTGCTAAATTGTTATATAAATCGGGGCAGACATAGGCAAGAGAGGCCTATACCACTGTAAAAAAAGGGCACCAAAGTTCCTTTAGGTCAAAATTACTGTTACATTCTTATTCATCAGATCAAGGATTAACAGTAAGAGACACAGAAGAACTATAGTGAGCCTCTCATTTTTGATAAAGTGCCGTATTTTTCGGACTATAAGACACAAGTGGCAGTGCATCTTATAGTCTGAATGCTAATGACTGCAGTGGCTATATTCACCTCCCCTGGTCTTCTTCCGGGTCTTGCTATGGTTTCCTGACCGCGCACAGCGCATCAGGTCATGGTACACAGCGGGGTTCTGATCTGAGGCTGAATGGGGGTGGGAAGTCTGATCTGAGGCTGATACGTCTGATTAGGGGTATGATTTAAGTCTGATGGGGGCTGATCTGAGGCTAATAGGGGCTGTGAGGTCCTATCTAAGGCTGATTGGGGCAGGGGGGTTCGATCTGAAGCTGATTGGGGATCTGATCTGAGTCTGATGGAGGCTGGGGGGCTGAATGGGGGCTTATCTGAGGCTTGTAGCGCATGGAGGGGTTTGATCTGAGGCTGATGGGGGCTAGGGGGTCTGATCTGAGGCTGATGGAGTTTGAAGGGTCTGACAGGCTGATGGAGCTTGGGGGTCTGATCAGAGGTCTGATGAAAAAAGGAAGTCTGATTTGGGGGTCTGATGAGGGTCTAATCTGAAGTCAGATGAAGAATGGGGGTCTGCTCTGAGGTCTGATGGAAAAAATGGTTTTCTTATTTTCCTCCTCCTAATCTCTGCTGCTTCTGATAGTCCAGTGTGTTTTATATTCCAAAAAATATGGTAATTATTAAACAGCATGGAGCTCACATATCACTTTTGCACAGGGGCCCTCAATAGACAATAGTCTATGCCTGCCCCTGATATAGATGTTAAAATAAAATATACTTTTACTTAAATAATACATTTTTAACAGAAATGATGGATTCTTATAAAGCTGTGTTTTAAAGGGGGTATAAAATATATGTAAAACTGCTCAGACTGCTGCACATAATGATATGATGACCCAGGAGCAGTAATTTGCTATAACAGTCATATGCCATGTCGGCATGTCATAGCTGGACCAGGAGGTAAAGCATGGTAGAGGCCAGGCAGTATTGGGTCTGGAGCAGCTTGGGATGATTTTATACATTTTTCTACAGTGATATATTTTAAAAGTGTACTTAAAGTGATGGTAATGAAAGACTGATGAGGATTTATGTCATTTTCTGGAGAATGGTTAATATTCTAAAAACTGATTGCAAAACATTCCCAAATAAAATGTGAATTAGTCCGGTCAATATCGTCAGTTGCCAAGTATTACAGCATCACAGGCTGCCAATGCCAAATAATGATCAGTTGATCATATTCATAGCCAAACTTGTGGGATAGCTGAAAAACGTGCACTTTGCCTGGAAATTAACTTTCAGATGCTATGTAGCAATCCATTTGGTGTTTATTAATACTTAAATTAATTTTGTGGTTATAGTGATCCATAAAGGGTTATCTTAGAATGGGCTTCCAGAGCTAAGTTGATCGCAGGTTATCCTATTGCTCAGACCCTTAATGAACAGTGGGAGAACCTGGCAACAATTGTACAGTTAACCTGCAGTGTCAGCAAGGGATATTAAAGGGGTTCTGCACTTTGTTTAAACTGATGATCTATCCTCTGGATAGATCATTGGCATCTGATCGGCGGGGGTCCGACACCCGGGAACCCCGCCGATCAGCTGTTTGAGAAGGCAGCGGCGCTCCAGCAGCACCGCGGCCTCCTCACTGTTTACCGCTGGCCGAGTGACATCACGACTTGTATCAACTGGCCTGGTCGGGGCTAAGCTCCATTCAAGGGAACGGAACTTAGCCTCGCCCCAGGCCAGTGATACTAGTCGTGACGTCACTGGGCCTGCGGTAAACAGTGAGGAGGCCGCGGTGCTGCTGGAGCGCCGCTGCCTTCTCAAACAGCTGATCGGCGGGGGGTCCCGGGTATCGGACCCCCGCAGATCAGATGCTGATGATCTTTCCAGAGGATAGATCATCAGTTTAACCAAAGTGCAGAACCCCTTTAAGCTTTACATGGTGCCCATTGAAGGCAGTCTGATGTCAATGTATTGTCGAGATATGTGTCGTACTCTAGAGAAATACTCAGTAGATACTCACTTCTGTGTCTACTTGATTGTCATTTTAGATAGTGACTCTCCTTTTTGACTTGCCTAATAGTGTATATGAATATGGATATTCTAAACTACACAACTGCTTTAATCTTTAGAAAGTTTCAAAATGCTTACATTTAATGTAATGTTTTCTTAAAGAGAAAATTATTGCATGTCAATAAATTATTGCATGTCATTAGGATATGCAATAGATTATGATCAGTGGGGGATAACCTTTGGTATTCCTGTCGATCCTAAAACTCCATTCAAGTAATTGTACATATGTTGTTGTGGCCGCGGCTCCGAGTCTCTTCTTTCCCTCTTCGTCCTCCGGCAGCACACCATGGGTTAACCCGACCTCATTAGCTCCTTGGACCGCCCACCTAGTTAAACAATCAGAGATTAGTTAGTCGGTACCTATATAGCAGGCCATCTAGCTGCACCTCCTTGTGTTTTTTCTTTGTCCTCAGCATATCGGCCGGCATTCCTGCGGCCGGTTGGACTTTTGCCCACTCGGTTGAAGTTTTTTCTGTGCGCCATGTATGTTCCCTGGCGCTTTTTCTCTCCATTTCAGCGGCGCCCCGGCAGTACGAGGGACCGGAAGTCTCGTCCCTAACTTCCGGTGCGGTGGAACGCACCATGTGGAACGCAGACGCTGGGCGTCTGACGTCACAGGAAGTTCCGGTTTGGGCGCCAAATTTGAAATATTTAAGCTAGGTAAGCCTCTAGCTCACTGCCCTTGTGCCTGGCAGCCGAGCTTTTTGCGTTCTAAGGTAAATTGCCTGTCCTGTGTCAGGCAGCCTTCTCCCCCATGCAAAATTTAAGACTATATTTTATTTCTTTTTTTGCAGATGTCCAGCTCCAGCAGTAAGAGGTCCAGGAAGACCAGACACAGGCTCTGCCGTGCTTGTGAACAACCCCTTCCTGATAAATGCTTGGAGGATGTGTGTGTTGACTGCTTGGAGAGCTCCCCTTTAAGGTCCGCAAAAAAACCAAAGAAGCAGGTTTTATGCATTTCTTGTGTCCAGCCGCTCCCTGAGGATGCGGTGTCTAACATTTGCAAGAACTGTTCTCATTCTGATGAAGTATCGGATTCGGATACCAAAAAACTGATGTCCTTACTGAAGGCCTTTTTAGAAAAGTCCAGTAAGAAGACGCAGAAGACAAAGCGTTATGTCTCTCCTGCTTCGTCTGATCAATCTTCCCGGTCTGAAGGAGAAGTATCTTCAGAATCGGATACAGAGTTGCCGATTTTGGAAGACAACTTCTTATTTAATAAAAATGACGCTAACCTCCTAATTAAGGAGGTCAAGAACATTATGGAGTCTAAGAAAGAGAAACCCTCTGAGCAGAATGAGGAGAACCTGTTCTACTTCCCTAAAAAGAAGGCTACGGTTTTTCCCAGCCATCCTGTGCTGAACTCTATTATGCACAAGGAATGGGAACAGCCTATCGGAAAGATCAATCTGGGATCCAGATTCAGGGCTGCATATAAGACTGATCCGGCTGAATCCACAAGCTGGGAGGCCCCTGCTAGAGTAGATCCTTCCGTTACAAGGCTTGCGAAGAAGTCCTTCTTTCCCAGCGATGACTCGTCTTTACTAAAAGACCCCATGGATAAAAAGGCGGATGGCCTCCTGAAGAGGCTTCATACATATATGGCCTCCCTGAACAAAGCAGCTATGGCCACTGTCCCTGTGGCACGTGCGCTGCGTGTTTGGCTGAGTCATCTAGGACGGGACATAGAGGATGGAGTTTCCAGAGACGAATTGCTCCAACAATTACCGACTCTAAAGTTGGCGGCGGAATTCTTATGTGACTTCCTTGTTGACTCTTTGAGATTGACGGCAAAGAATATGGCCTTGGCCAACTCTGTAAGAAGAGCCACATGGCTGAAGTTGTGGTCGGGTGATCCCGCATCTAAGAGCAACTTGTGTTCCTTGCCCTTCGAGCCCGGCAAGCTATTTGGCTCCCATTTAGACAAACTATTGGAGTCCAATACTGAAGATAAGGTCCTCAACTTCCCTCAAGCTAAAAGGAGAGAAAAAACGAAGTTTTTTCGTCCCTACAAGGGCCAGGATTATAGAAGATCCAGCTTCAGAGGACGTCCCCACAGGGGAAGATCAAGCAATAGGCCTAGTACAGAGGGTTATAAGAAAAAATCTGAAGACTCCAAACAGTCCAAAACCGAATTCTGACGCCAAAAGTCAAGTAGGAGGCCGATTGTCCCATTTCTATTCAGAATGGAAACTAATAACGTCAGACATCTGGTCTCTCCAGATAGTAAAGGAGGGATACGATTTAGAATTCTGCCGGTCTCCTCGAGATCGATTCGTCTTAAACAGAAGGAATCATCTTCTCTTCCATCTTCTGCAAGAGTTCCTGGAAAAAGGTGCTCTGGAACCAGTACCTTACCCTCAAAAAGGGAAAGGTGTATACTCCAGAATTTTCGCTGTCCCCAAATCAGACAGAGGAAATAGGTTGATTATAGACCTAAGATACCTGAACCACCACATGAAAAAGATCCACTTCAAGATGGAAACAATAAGGTCCATCACAGCAGTACTCAAACAGAATCAGTTCCTGGGGTCCTTGGATCTCAAGGACGCATACCTCCATATACCCATAAAGAGTTCAGCAAGGAGATTCCTGAGGGTGGCAATCCAGGTCAAGGGAAGAACCCTTCACTATCAGTTCAAGGCACTTCCTTTTGGTCTGTGTTCTGCACCGAGAGTGTTTACGAAGATGGCGGTTGTCATAGCAGCAAAACTGCGCCTCCAGGGAATCCACGTCTTTCCCTACCTGGACGATTGGCTTATTGCAGCAGATTCCAGAGGCATCCTGCAAGTCCATCTCAAGACAGCAATAGAACTTCTTCAATCCCTGGGCTTCTTAATAAACTGGAAGAAGTCGGACATCATTCCCTCTACTTCCAAGAAGTTCCTGGGTCTCCTAATAAATACAGAATCCATGATGCTATACCTAACGCCAACAAGAATAGAGGTCTTGAAGAAAGAGATAAAGACCCTAATGACTCTGCGTTCTCCCACCGTCCGCAGGGTTATGAAAACCTTAGGCCATATGACAGCAACATCAGATGTGGTACCATGGGCCTTGATACACGCCAGGGATCTTCAGCAGGATATGTTGAGAACCTGGCATCACACTCGGCACAATCTGGAGGCGAGGGTGAACATGAGAACCTCAACTTTACAGAGCCTAAAGTGGTGGCTTTCGTCCAGAAACCTCTACCGGGGGAAGATATTTCAATTCAGAACTCCGGTGGAAATCACTACGGATGCCTCCAGCAGTGGTTGGGGAGCACACCTTCAGGACAAATGGATCCAAGGGGAATGGTCAACGCATCAGAAGAAGCGCTCTTCCAACTACAGAGAGCTGAAAGCAATATTTTTAGCCCTGCTCCACTTCCAGGCATTTATCAAAGGAAAATATGTGATGATTCGTTCAGACAATCTTCCAGCAGTGTTTTACTTGAACAAACAAGGAGGTACAAGGAATACTGCACTCCTGAATCTATGCAAGGAGATATTCTTTTTGGCACAAGGGCATCTCTCAGAATTAAGAGCAACGCATATAAAAGGTTGCTTGAATACTCGAGCGGATCTCCTGAGTCGGAAGAAGATCAGTCAGTCAGAATGGGAATTAAATCCTGTTATTTTCCAGCAAGTTGTAAACAGATGGGGTTGTCCAGATTGGGATCTCATGGCTTCCAAGGAAAACAGGAAACTGACCAACTACTGCTCCCTAAACAGGATGGATCGGCCCACAGTAGTAGATGCGTTCTCCATCAGCTGGAAGCACCTATTTGTCTATCTCTTCCCACCTGTTCCTCTCATCCTGAGGGTTCTAAGGAAGATCATGCTGGAGAGACCCCAAGCCATCCTAATAGCCCCATTCTGGCCCAGAAGGTCCTGGTTCCCTCTCCTCCTTCAGATGTCGAAGAGAGAATACTAGAAGCTACCGATGGTTCCCAACTTACTGCTTCAGAACGGCCTGTACCATCAACATCTGGACAGGCTACACCTTACGGCCTGGAGACTGAGAGAACCAGACTAGAACAGGAAGGTCTTACAGAATCAGTAATTTCTATCCTACTATGCTCACGCAAGGATTCCACTAATAAAAAATATGCAAGGATCTGGAAAAAATTTGTGAACTGGTCAACAGAGTCTAACTATTCAGAGGTTACAGTCAAGTCCATTTTACAATTCCTCCAAGAGGGTTTCCAGAAGGGATTCAAGCCCAACACTTTAAAGGCTCACATGACGGCGATCAATGTGATGACAGAGAATAAATTTCTTAATCACCCTCTCATATCCAGGTTCTTCAAAGCCATAAAAAAACTGAAGCCAACCTTAAGAGAACCTGTTCCAGTCTGGGATCTCTCCCTGGTCCTTAGGAAGTTGTTGACTCCGCCTTTTGAACCCCTTCAAGATACTGATCTTAAATGGTTGTCATACAAGGTACTGTTTCTGGTGGCTATCACCTCAGCAAAGCGCCTAGGAGAGCTACAAGCCTTATCCTAAAAACATCCCTATCTAAGATTCCTGCCTGATGGTGTATTGTTGCGTACCATGCCCTCCTTTATACCGAAAATTGCTTCCTCGGACAATGTGAATAGAGAAGCTTTCCTACCTGCGTTTATTCCTGACCCTGCTAACGAACAGGAAGAGCTCTTGCATACTCTAGACGTAAAAAGAGCAATTGAAATCTATTTGGAAAGAACGGCAGATTTCAGAAATGCAGAAAGCCTATTTGTGTCATTTTCAGGATTAAGGAAGGGTCATCAACCATCTAAAGACACCCTGGCTAGATGGATAAAGTCAACGATTATAGAATCATACGAATTAGAAGGTCTTTCTTCTCCATTCCCTCTAAGAGCACATTCAACAAGAGCTACCGCGGTCTCCTGGGCGGAACAAGCGCAAGTCTCTATCCAAGACATCTGTAATGCTGCGTCCTGGTCCAAATCTCTCACCTTTGTCAAGCACTATCGGCTGGACATCAACGCTAAAAGCTCAGCCTTCGGCACTGGAGTGTTAAATGCAGCCTTGCAGATTGATCCCCCCCCTTTGTGATCTATAAAAATCCCATGGTGTGCTGCCGGAGGACGAAGAGGGAAAGGAAAAATACGTACCTGGGATTTTACTTTCCTTGAGTCCGGAGGCAGCACATATATACCCTCCAAAATAAATATCTTTTCTTAGCATGAATTTTTTGTCTGAATCTATTTTTTAAAACACAAGGAGGTGCAGCTAGATGGCCTGCTATATAGGTACCGACTAACTAATCTCTGATTGTTTAACTAGGTGGGCGGTCCAAGGAGCTAATGAGGTCGGGTTAACCCATGGTGTGCTGCCTCCGGACTCAAGGAAAGTAAAATCCCAGGTACGTATTTTTCCTGTCTCTGTCCTGGTGGTGCGGGAAAAGTTTTGTCCCTCCATGCAGGCTTTGGCCTGCTTGTCAGCCTAGCCTCTTCCACCCTGCCGTTAGGGAGTGTGCGCTTCCTACAGCACTTAAAGGGGCAGTGTGCACATGCTCTAATCTTCATAAGCGTATGGCTGGTCATTGGGAGGTCAGTGGGAGGGTGCCTGAGAGAAACTTAAATCTTGCTTTCTAGTTCCTATGAAGGTATACTGTTTCTTTTGTCTACCCATGTACCAACTCCTGCCCAATTCCTGACTCTTATTTCCCACTGCCTGACCTGACCTGATTAACTGAACCTTCACTGCCTGCCCTGACCTTTGGACTGTTTCACAGGTTTGCACTTACTCTGACTGTCATGACCTTGGCCTGTTACTGGCTATGCGTTTTGCTTGTCCCTTTGGTGTTATGCACTTCAGTGTCTCAACCCTGTGGGTGAGCAGCCAGCCAGGAGATAACAGCCTGATGCATTCTCTGCTAGAGATGAGCGATCCAAATATATTTGTGGCCAATTACGTTAAAAAACGTATATTTCCTGGCTGCTGAGAGCCTTTATAGTGGTGTAGAACACTGTGCCTTGTAGTAACACGCATAGGGAGTCTGCTTTGGTAGTGAAATAATACTGTGAGTCATGCAGATAACAGGCGTCGCTCTTAGAATCAATGCACACTTTATATATTAGGGCAGTCACGGGGCCAAAACAGACCAAATAACTCAAGTATGAACTTAGCCTTATAGGTTGATGTTAGCCTCAAGAAAAAGCGCACTCCTTTTACACCGTCGCCAGCTGATTCCAAATAGATGTCTACAGAACCTGTTCTATTAAACGCGTATACTAGTGTTGAGCGAGCACCAAAGTGCTTGTGTGCTCTGGCCGAATACATTGGTATGCTCGTGTGGTCTACCGAGCACCCAAGCACAATGGAAGTCAATGGGAGAACCCCAGGCATCCCCTGCTCGGAAGAGAAGAGGGAGTCTGGTTCATAAAAAAAGGTTAGAAATTGATAGAAACCCCATCAAAATGGTTTGGCACCAGCATGAAGAGAATAGCTGGATGTGTCTTAGATTCCTATTACAGTATGTACAACATACAATAGACAACCAGACAAAGGCTATATGCCAAAAGCCAGGTATGTGCAAGCCATCCACCTATCCATGAGACTGATAACAGCCAGCATACCTTACAATGGCCGTCTTGTGCACTATGAGATATTCTAAACCAGCTCTCATCTGACTGAGAACCAATAAACCTCAAAGTTATTTTGCATCTGTTGGATGGCTTGAGTGGACCTGCACACCTAGATCAATATCATTAGGACAACAAAAAGTTTTCTGATTGTCCTAACATAATATTCAATAACCTTTCTATAAAGTTTTGTCATGTAAAAACTCATTTGCATAAACATGGACATATGGGAAAGACATGCAAATGAGCAGAACCTGCCTTGTTTTTCAGCTGTCATAAGACTATAAAAACCAATAGATGGCGCTATTGAGATATGAACAGCGCCCTCTATTGGTTTCACAGTCTTATGACAAGACTAATATTCTTGTCAGAAGACTAAGAAACCAATAGAGGGCGCTGTTCATAACTCAATAGCGCCATCTATTGGTTTCATAGTCTTCTGACCAGAATATTAGACTGTGTCTTATGACAGGCTTATTAGTGTAGCCTTTTGCATGGAAAATTTGTGATTAGAATATTGGTGATCTACACTAGGATGATATCTGACACTGGGAAAGCTGGGTAATAACTCAGTGATAAAATATGACACTGGGAAAGTTGGGTAATAACTCAGTGAATATATCTGATACTGGGAAAGCTGGGTAATAACTAAGTAATAAAATTTGACACTGGGAAAAGCTGGGTAATAACTCAGTGATAAAATCTAACACTGGGAAAGTTGGGAAATAACTCAGTGATAAAATCTGATACTGGGAAAACTGGGTAATAACTTGCGATCTACACTGAGTTATTACCCAGCTTTTCCAGCGTCAGATATTATCACTGACTTACTACATAATTATTACATAATATTCGCTATATTGCTATATATTAGTTTTTTAGAATATTATGAATATTCTAAAAAATGAATAAAGAGCAATATAGCGAATATGATCTCAGCGAATAGTCTTATCATAACACTATGCAACTAATAGAGGGCGCTGTTCATGAGTCATGATTCATGACTCATAAATCATGACTCATGAACAGCGCCCTCTATTAGTTGCATAGTGTTATGACAAGACTATTCGCTGTTGTGAGTGAATAGTCTTGTCATAACACTATGCAACTAATAGAGGGCGCTGTTCATGAGAGATTCAGCTCATTTGCATGTATTTCCCATATGCCCATGTTTATGCAAATTAGTTTTTACAAGCCATTCAACAGATGCAAAATAACTGTGAGGTGTACTGGTTCTCAGTCAGATGAGAGCTGGTTTGGAATATCTCATAGTGCACAAGGCTGCAATTGTAAGGTATGCTGGCTGTTATCTGTCTCGTGTATAGATTGATGGCTTGCACATACCTGGCTTTTGGCATATAGCCTTTGTGTTGTTGTCTATTGTATGTCGTACATAATAGGAGTCTAAGATTCATCCAGCTATTCTTTTAATTCTGTTGCCAAACCATTTTGATGGGGTTTCCATCAATTTCTAACCTTTTTTTATGAACCAGACACCCTCTTCTCTTCTGAGCAGGGGGTGCCTAGGGTTCTCCCATTGACTTCCATTGTATTAAATTGTATTTGATCACCTGAATTATTCAGTCAAGGACTCTGATCTGCCGAGCATAGCGATGCTCGAGCTGAACAGCAGTTTGGCCGAGCATGCTCGCTCAACACTAGCGTATACAAGTAGAGCCCCCCGGACAGAGTGGAGAGGGTGTCAGCAGTAAATTTGTGTTGATGTCACTGATTAATTTGCCCTTCCTCTGATCCGTCAGAAGTTCAGAACAATAACCCACATAAAACGGATCCTGTCTGTGGAGCATACACCTTCACACGATCAGCATTTGCTCAATAATCCATCAGTATTGCTAATGCCCAAAAAAAACATGAGTGGATGTATAATAGAGATGACACGTGAATAGATAATTGCATGTCTTCTGTGTTTTGTAACCATTCCTGCTTTTGGCTACCAAATCATAAGCCAATTCTGATGGGACCATACAGGCCTTACAGCTGCTACATAGACAGGAACCGTTGTGCGTCTCATTTTTCTTTCCTTCTGACAGATCAGAAGAAAGGTCAAATAAATGATTATGTCAGCCCGGCCGAAAGGCAAAATAGTGGCCCAGTCATGAAGTGGGGACGGTGGTACCAGCATGAGAAGTCCACAGAGTGGACCTATGACATATTGATGAGGTGGAAGCAGCATCAGGATACCACAGAGTGGCAAGGTGACATAGTGGGGAAATGGCAGCAGCAGGAGGATACCACAGAGTGGCAAGGTGACAGTGTGGAGATGGCAGCAGCAGGAGGATACCACAGAGTGGCAAGGTGACATAGTGTGGAGATGGCAGCAGCAGCATCAGGATACCACAGAGTGGCAAGGTGACATAGTGTGGATATGGCAGCAGCATCAGGAGACCACAGAGTGGCAAGGTGACATAGTGTGGAAATGGCAGCAGCTGCATCAGGAGACCACAAAGCGACCCGATGACAGAATGGTGCGGTGGGTGGCAATACGAGTACCCGATGATGAAGGTGGCTGAAAGAAGGAGCACTTGGCTTCAGATGTGTGGCATCAGGTAGGTGGCAGCATCAGAGTAGTAGCTGAGGCAGGTAGTCAGAAGAAACCAGTCTCTTTTATCAAAGTGTTGGCACCATGGATGATCTAGTCTGATGCATCAGGAATTGGTGGTTGGAAATCCCGGCTGATCCATGCCTGATTCATCTTGACAAAGGTCAGTCTCTCCACATTTTGGGTGGACAGGCGAGTTCTCCTTGGGGTAAATATGGCCCCCGCCGCACTAAACACCCGCTCTGATTCCACACTTCTGGCCGGGCAGGACAGCTTTTCCAGGGCAAACTCTGCTAGTGGTGGCCACAAATCGATTTTGGCTGCCCAGTAGTCCAGCGGGTCTTCAATGTGGGTTGGCACGGTGCTGTCCAAGTATGCCACCACCTGCTGGTTCAGGTCCTGCTCCAGGTCTACCTGCTGCTGGTGAGTAGTATCTTCACTATGCGGGTGAAGAAAGCTACTCATCAGCGACTGTAGACTTAGGCTGCTGCTCCTGTCACCCTACCCCTCTCCAGCAGCCATAGCAGTGGAACGGGAGTGCATAAGGCCCCCCCACCCCGGTCATACCTGCAAGAGCATTGACTATGGCGCAGATAGGCAGCGGCCAACTGACTAAATAGGATGTCTCTGTAGTAGTTCAGTTTGTCCTGCCTCTAAGTGGGTTTAAAAAAGGCACCCATTCTGGACCAGTAGCTCCTCTGGATGCTCCTGCTCCTTCTCTCCTGTCACCTTAGTTGAAAAAACCACCCATTTGGCTACACATTGCCTGTGCGCCAATGTCCTTCTACC
Organism: Bufo bufo; assembly: GCF_905171765.1. Classification (NCBI taxonomy): domain Eukaryota; kingdom Metazoa; phylum Chordata; class Amphibia; order Anura; family Bufonidae; genus Bufo; species Bufo bufo. The sequence continues at coordinate 442,222,346 of NC_053389.1, read as the reverse complement.
CCCCCTCCTCCTCTTCCAGTTCATCCCCCACAAGGGCTCATGTGGCCGTGAGATCTAGGCGCCACGTCTCCAGTCCCCTGACCAGCCAACATCTGTTACAGGACATGAAGCAGCGAATGACGTCGTTCAGCCCGTAGTCCTGGCGACTGACATAACGTGTCCTCAAAGGACCTGAGCAAATAACAGGTGTCACGCATGAGCTGCCACTGGCTGACATCGAAGTTACACAGGGGAGTACTCCTATCCGCTTGCATCATCAATAAATCGTTGATGGCCTTTCTCTGTTTGTATAGTCGGTCCAACATAAGGAGGGTGGAATTCCAACGGGTGGAAATGTCGCATATCAGTCTATGTTGGGGATGCCGTTTTGCTGCTGCAGCTCAAGGAGGGTGTGCTTTGCTGTGTATGAGGCCAGTAAACGCTTTAGCAGAAATAAATGCACCAGTGAAGTGCGTATATATTCTTCTTTCTGTACTGAAATAGGCCAGTAAACACTTTTAGCAGAAATAAATGCACCAGTGAAGTGCGTACATATTTTTCTTTCTGTACTGAACTAGGCCACTGTAACGGCATGCAAGGGAATGCTCCAAACTCCGAATGGAACCTCACGAATAGCTGCTAGCAGACGGATAGGAAAACGCACCCAAGCGGCTTACACTCCCAGCAATCAGTCTCTAACAGCATACAGTGAATCCCCCCAAGAACGAGACCAGGCTCTGTGTTGAGGGTCAAGCAGTGGTCTCGTTCTTGGGGGGATTCACTGTATGCTGTTAGAGACTGATTGCTAGGAGTGTAAGCCGCTTGGGTGCGTTTTCCTATCCGTCTGCTAGCAGCTATTCGTGAGATTCCGTTCGGAGTTTGGAGTATTTCCTTGCATGCCGTTACAATTGGTGGCAAGCAGTGGGATGGCGTCCTAGTGCGAGGAAGAGCAGCTTGGAGACACGGCTCGTGAAACATATTGAGGGCAACGCTAGTATCCGTACAGCGCCCCTGGCTACAGCAGAATGGAAACAGCAGTGGAGTACGATGAGGGTGGATGACCGAGATGACCGAGATACAGCCCGCAAAGGTATCTGGTACCAGGCACTGGGTATTGTGGAGTATCTGCGGGACGAGAGACTCCCCGCGGAAGACCAGCGGTTGCAGAAGCGAGTAGCCCTGCGGATGCCCTTCCTGGGAGAGCAGCCCCGGGAGGAATGGGCAAAGGAATTGGAACACCTTGCATGGCAGGAGCCGTGGCTGGAAGATGCCTACCAGGTGCTCTGGTGGTATGGGGCACAGTACCTACCCAGGACAGCTGAGCATGACAAGCCAGAGGGAGAGGAGTTTGATGGTCCTGGCTTGTTATGGGAGACTTTTTCAGAGCTGGAGTTTAGGAGCCCTACACGAGCCCGGTTCAGGGACCTCTTTGAGTGGCGGGAGAGCAGGTATGACTGGGACGACACTCACAAAATTGAGCAAGACCTGGTCCACCTGGTGACCCGGGAGATGAAGCTGGAACAGGACTACCAGCAGCTGTTCCACTCCAGTGAGAGGGCTCAGTGAGAGAGCAGAGTGTCAGACCCAGGTCCAGAGCCCTTCAGCTGGGAGGATATTGTGGAGGTTTACTGGGAAGACCCGACTGAAGTATCCCCTGCTTCAGTACCAGCTACAGAGGTAGGGGACCTCATAGACTGTTCCTGGGGGGAACACCATATGGCAGGTGGAGATGGGACCGAGATCTCTCCACCGGCCCTACAGGGATGCTGGGCAGTTGGCCCAGATCCCCAACGGCAGCCGGAGTTTCAAGGAGTAGGGACAGTCGGTCCTGCTCCCCAGCGGCAGTATGTTTTGCATGGAGAGGAGAGCATCGTCTCCATTCCCCAGCGGCAGTGTACCTTGAAGGGAGAGGAGACAATCGGTCTCTCTCCCCAATCATAGGGGGAAAGCACCCCTAACTCCGATGGTGCAGATGGGACCGCAGTCTCTGCACCAGGCCTACCGTGATGCTGGACGGCCGGTACGGATCCCCCACCAACCCTGCAGGAATGCCAGGAGGAGGAGGTAAACGATCCCTCCTCTCCACAGCTGATCCGCAACAAGGTCCTGGGGCAGGATTCCCTGACCACATCCCAGCGGAAGAGCTGGCATCTGGGCAGAGCGCAGTTGGCCTCTGCCCTCCCCTATCCTCTTGTCCAGAGCCTGACTCCCCACTGGCTACCCCAGCGGAAGAGCTGGCATCTGGACAGAGCGCAGTCGGCCTCTGTCCTCCCCTATCCTCTTGTCCAGAGGCTGACTCCCCACAGGCTACCCCAGCAGAAGAGCTGGCATCTGGTCAGAGCACAGTCGGCCTCTGCCCTCCCCTATCCTCTTGTCCAGAACCTGACTCCCCACTGGCTACCGCAGCGGAAGAGCTGGCATCTGGGCAGAGAGCAGTCGGCCTCGGCCCACCAAGTACCTACAGCTCCAAGCTAGAGAACAACAATGAAGCAAGGAGTAGCAGATGCCCACTCAACAGCTGGGGACATACAAAACAGAGCCAGGCCCCAGAGTTCAACAGGACCAGTGTTTGTTTATGGGTGGGCTACTCAACTATTTCAGGCACAGACCGACAGGAGGTCACGTACCTGGTTAGTCTACTGTTGGGAGGGGAGAAATGTGATGGACTGAGCCGTCACTGGGGCTGCTGGAGAAGCCTGAGGGCCAGCCTCCTTCCTACAGACTATGGATCGAGAACTATGGAGACCCCATCAGACCTTTTGGGGTTACAAGGAGCTATGAACCCTGATTTATGTGTGTAATTTATATGCCAAATATTTCCTATTGCCCATTAAAAAGGCATGGTGTGGATTCAGCAACACAAAAAGGGTTAACTCTGCACTGAGACTCCCACTGATTGTGTTGGTGATGGGATTAAGATGGTTGATTATAATAGCAGCCGACTCCTAGATGAGTAGATCACCATATGATACACTCAGGAGATAATCCCATCACATGTGTCTCCACTGTCCCTATTCATTCATTATGGAGGGGGTGAAGATATGTTTGCATGTTGTGTTTGTTAATTGCGTCACAGACAATGCCATTGTGTTTGTTTAATAGGGTTAGTTTTTGTGTTTAAACTGTACAGGATTGGCTGCTATGTCATGTCCTCAGTATGTCATGTGTATATAAGTCAATGCTGTGTGTTCAATAAAGAGTTCCTGTTTTACCCTTCATCATGTTGAGGCTGGTGTTTGGGTAACTGATCGACACTGGGGATTTCTATACGCTGAAGATTTGCTATACTCCCCTGGCTATACTATTAGCTCTTGTAAGAACTGTTCCTGTTCCTGGTTCCTGTGGTGGTTTTGGTGTAGAGCAGAGTGCTTGGAGTCCTCGGGAAGCACTAGGAGCATCTTTTAACGGAGGTACCCGGTCGGGGTGCCAGGAGATCCATTACAGCCACTAAATGCTTTTGCCACAAATAAGTGCACCAGTGAAGTGCGTATATTTTTTTCTTTCTATAATGAAATAGGCCACTAAACGCTTTTGCCACAAATAAGTACATCAGTGAAGTGTGTATATGTTTTTATTTCTGTACTGAAATAGGCCAATAAACTCTTTTAACACATATAACTGCAGTAGTGAACTGAGAATATATTTTTCTTTTTTGTACTGAAATAGGCCACTAAACTCTTTCACAAATAAATGCAACAGTGAAGTACGTATATTTTTTTCCTTTATGTATGGAAATAGGACACTGAACCCTTTCAACAAATATAACTGCAGAAGTGAAATGCGTATATATTTTTCCTTTTTGTACTGAAATAGGCCACTAAACTCTTTCACAAATAAATGCAACAGTGAAGTGCGAATATTTTTTTCCTTTTTTACTGAAATAGGACATTGAAGGCCTTCACCACATATAACTGCAGAAGTGAAATCCGTATATATTTTTCCTTTTTGTACTAAAATAGGCCACTAAACTCTTTCACAAATAAATGCAACAGTGAAGTGTGTATATTTTTTTCCTTTTTGTACTGAAATAGGTCACTGAACGCTTTCACCACATATAACTGAAGAAGTGAAATGCGTATATATTTTTCCTTTTTTGTACAGAAATAGGCCACTAAACTCTTTCACAAATAAATGCAACAGTGAAGTGCGTATATTTTTTTCCTTTTTGTACTGATATAGGACACTGAATGCTTTCACCACATACTGTATAACTACAGAAGTGAAATGCATATATATTTTTTTCTTTTTCCACAGATATAAGCCCCTAAAGGCTTTTCAACATAGCACTTGCACCCCAATAACAAGAACACATTTCTAGAATGCCAGAGCTGTATAATGGCTATTTGGATCCCCGAATAATGTTTCCCTGCACTTGTAAGTCGCTTTTTTTTTTTTTTCACAATTAGGTTTTTATAGCACTGTCCCAAGCGACTTCAGACGTCTCTCCCTGCACTAAGATGCTGTGAAATGATTCCTCCCTATCCTTTCCCTACACTTGTAAATCGCTTTTCTGGCACTGTCCCTAGCGCCTTGTGACGTCTCTCCCTGCACTAAGATGCTGTGAAATTATTCCTCTCTATCCTTTTCCTGCACTTATAAATTGTTTTTTCAGCGTTTTTTTTTCACAGTGAGGTTTTCCCTATTGCTGTCCCTAGCACCTTCTCACGTTTGTCCCCGCACTCTGAACGCTGGAAAATTTCTGACTCTAAGATGGCCGCCGTATTTATAGGGCTGTGACATCACCGGGCTGGCTGCTGATTGGATGCATGCATGGCATTATGGGTCAGCCCGCCTTCCCAGAGTTCCTTGCCCCATGTCCTCACACGTGTAGCTGCCATTGTAGCTGCATTTTAGGAATAATTTCAATTTGTTACCACGAAGCGCGAGGAAATTCGCATTCGTTGCAAATCAAATTTTTCCTGAAATTCGGATCGAATTCAACTTCGTCAGCTTTGATTCGCTCATCTCTATTCTCTGCAGTGAAGTATAGATCTCCATATATGAGTTAAAGTGTGAAAACCAGGGAACTCCTTTAAGTTTAGCCCTAAGTCAAATATCTTGGTTAGCACAGTGGTTTCACTTCCACTACCATAACAGTTGTAGCTCTCTGCACAGCAGAAGACTGGGAGCACCACTGTGCCACTTCATATTATGGCTCACCATGGGTCCCTGGTGTTGGATCCCACTGGTAAGAAAGGGATAACATATCATAGAGTGCCATCTCTTTCTTTTCACTTAGATATTGTATTTGGCATAAAAGTGGCAAGGCTTGTCATACTAAGATCTTTGAAAGGTCTTAGTCACTTCTTGGGCACCCTGACTGCACAACTTCCCTGTGTGTTGTTAAGCCAGTCCATCCATAATTACATAATTGTAGTAATGGAAAATAAAACTGAAGATTTCCAGGCGCTATGATTTACATTATTATTAGACGTCTTCCCAGTATTGTATCTCCTCATATAAGGGAAAAAAAGTCGCTGTCACTTTTAAAAGACAGACAGGCTCCTGCCCCTTAGTTAACCTTTGAGAGGAAAGTTCAAGAACACCTCACTGAGACCAGGTTTCAAGTCAAGAGACAATAATTCAATGACATGTTTACATAAGATAAGAACTCTGGATGCCATAGGTCATCAATGGTTGTCGCCTAGGATTTCCACCTGTACAACTTTGCGGGAGCAAGTCAATCATTATGTCATGTATTCCAGACAGCTGACTATCTGCTAAACAGAAATGGATACATGTTTCAAATCAGTCTGTTAAAATCACACATTGTGGTGTTGACTGTGAAGTACAAAACCATGTTTAGCTCTGAAAGGGCTATTAATCCCATGAGAACGTCAACCTGTAACCATTCCCTTGGCCTATACAAAGTTCACTGCCCCTGTAATGATTCTATTCAGCAAATATTTGAAGTTTGTAATGATTATACTTTGCAAATATGTAACATTCAACCTTTTGTTTCATCTGACTTTTTTTTTTCAATTTTAGGCGGCTGCTTGCTTGGTTCTCTCTTAACTAACAAAAATGTATGTTACATATTCATTGACTCTGAGAACAGATAGTCCACCAAGTTCAACTGATGATTTACAGTTAATCTTCCATCCTAAACTAAAATTAGACAAAGGTCTAATTTAATCCATAGTAAAAAAAAAATATTAAAAACATGAACAATTTAAATGAGACATGATTGTAGACTATACACTAAAAAAAAATAATACATGTATACGTGTGTAGATAGATAGATAGATAGACTAGTGGAAAGTATAACATTCTAGTTACACTTGGACAATGATCACACAACCCTTTATTTTGGGTTATACTGCAGAGTATTTGTTGAGGAAAGGTCACATTAATACTGGGTGGCATCTCCCCTTGCTGTGATACAGGCTGCCAGTCTGGCATGGTAGCAGTCATACAGATACTGGATATCCTCCTGTGGTAGGTCATTCAAAGCTGTTTAAACTTAGGCTTGTAGTTCAGCCAAGTAGGTTGCTGACTTCTGTGCATAGGAGATCCGACACCCCTACCAGTCCCAGACATTCTCAGTGGAGAAAAGATCTGGCGATTGAGCTGGCCAGGGGTAGTACAGTATTCCCTGAAGAGCACGTTGTGTGGGTAGGCATTATGTTGTTGGAACAACACATAGTAGGACTGGTTACATGATGTCTTGGAAATGCCAAAGACTGGTTAATGTTTCCTCCACGAACACCAGACAGGAATGGTCATGGTAGCTAATGAAGCCACACACAATGACATCTGGTGTTGGTCCTGTGTGTCTCTGCACTATGCATGATGGCAGTAGGCACTCTTCTGTTCTCCAGCGAACTGTGATGTGACCATCATTAATACCATGATAGAACCTGCTTTCATCACTGTTTGCTACTGATGGCCCCATCACAGGTCACAGGAGGGATGGAGTTTTTCAGGTGTTTTAATTTTTTATTTTCTGCTGATAGATTAATAGATAGATAGATAGATAGATAGAGATGTCCCGAACTATTCGCCGGCGAACAGTTCCCGGCGAACATCGCTTGTTCGCGTTCGCCGCGGCAGGCAAACATATGCGATGTTCGGTCCGCCCCCTATTTGTCATCATTGAGCAAACTTTGACCCTGTACCTCACAGTCAGCAGACACATTCCAGCCAATCAGCATACCCTCCCTCCCAGACCCTCCCACCTCCTAGCAAAAAGCAAGGACAGCATCCATTTTAGATTTATTCGGAAGCTGCAGTCTTAGTGAGAGGCGGGACAGTGCAGCTGCTGCTGATTTAATAGGGAAATCGATAACTAGGCCAGTGTATTCAGTGTCCACTCCAGTCTTGAAAGACTCATCTGATCTGCTGTAAGGACAGCGTCCTGACAGCACCCCAAAAAGCCCTTTTTAGGGCTAGTACATCAGTCTGCTTCCCCCCCCCCCCCTCTGTAATCTAATTGCAGTTGCCTGCCAGCGTGTGTGTCAGGCCCACAGCGTATACTGTGCCCACTTGCCCAGTGCCACCACTCATATCTGGTGTCTCAGTAGCTTGCATTTAAAAAAAATAATATAATAATTCACTGTAATCTAATTGCAGTTGCCTGCCAGCGTGTGTGTCAGGCCCATAGCGTATACTGTGCCCACTTGCCCAGTGCCACCAGTCATATCTGGTGTCACAGTAGCTTGCATTTAAAAAAATAAATAAAAAATTTCACTGTAATATAATTGCAGTTGCCTGCAAGCGTGTGTGTCAGGCCTACACCATATACTGTGCCAACTACTGCCAGTGCACAGTGCCACCACTCATATCTGGTGTCACAGTAGATTATATTTAAAAAATAATAATAATTTTTGATTGTAATATAATTGCAGTTAGTTGCCTGCAAGCGTGTGTGTCAGGCCTACAGCATGTACTGTGCCAACTACTGCCAATGCACAGTGCCACCACTCATATCTGGTGTCACAGTAGATTACATAAAAAAAAAAATATATATTTTTGGACTGTAATATAATTGCAGTTAGTTGCCTGCAAGCGTGTGTGTCAGGCCTACAGCGTGTACTGTGTCAACTACTGCCAGTGCACAGTGCCACCACTCATATCTGGTGTCACAGTAGATTACATTTAAAAAAAAACAAAAAACTTTTTTGACTGTAATATAATTGCAGTTAGTTGCCTGCAAGCGTGTGTGACAGGCCTATAGTGTGTACTGTGCCAACTACTGCCAGTGCACAGTGCCAGCACTCATATCTGTTATTACAGTAGATTACATAAAAAAATAAAAATAAAACTTTTTGACTGTAACATAATTGCAGTTAGTTGCCTGCAAGCGTGTGTGTCAGGCCTACAGCGTGTACTGTGCCAACTACTGACAGTGCACAGTGCCACCAGTGCCACTCATATCTGGTGTCACAGTAGATTACATAAAAAAAAACAAAAAACTTTTTTGACTGTAATATAATTGCAGTTAGTTGCCTGCAAGCGTGTGTGTCAGGCCTACAGCATATACTGTACCAACTACTGCCAGTGCACAGTGCCAGCACTCATATCTGGTGTCACAGTAGATTACAATAAAAATAAAAATAAATTACTTTTTTGACTGTAATATAATTGCAGTTAGTTGCCTGCAAGCGTGTGTGTCAGGCCTACACTCATATCTGGTGTCACAGTAGCTTGCACACATAGTACAACTAATCGGAAAAAAAAAGACAGGCAGAGGCAGGCCACCCCGCAGGGGCCGTCGTGGTCGTGGTGCTGTGACTTCCTTTGGCCCTAGAATAATGCCCAGTGTTCAGAGGCCACGTACCCTGAACTCAAAAAGTTCTGAGGACATAGTTGACTGGCTAACACAGGACACCCAATCTTCTACAGCTTCCACTCGGAACCTTGACGCACCATCCTCCTCCAGCTCAGCTTCGGGCACCTCTCAAGTTACCACTCGCCCGCCTGCAGTCACCACCAACACTAGTACCACAGCTGCTTCACTTGATCTGTCAGAGGAGTTATTTACACATCAGTTGGAAGAAATTAGTGATGTGCAACCATTATTGCCAGAGGATGTAGATAACAGGGATATGTCTCAGTCAGGCAGCATTACACACATGGACGTACGGTGTGATGATGAAGATGATGTTGTACCCACTGCTGCTTCCTTTGCTGAGTTGTCAGATACAAGTGAAGCGGTTGATGATGACGATGTGTCCGTGGATGTCACGTGGGTGCCCGCTCAAAGAGAAGAAGGACAGGGGGAAAGTTCAGATGGGGAGACAGAGAGGAGGAGGAGACGAGTTGGAAGCAGGGGGGGTCGTCGCAAGGAGCTAGTGGCACAGTCAGACAGCATGTATCGGCACCCGGGGTCAGCCAGACAGCACGCCAATCAACGCATGCTGTTGCCACCACCAGAATGCCGTCATTGCAAAGCTCAGCAGTGTGGCATTTTTTTTTTGTGTGTCTGCCTCTGATAACAGCGATGCCATTTGCAACCTGTGCCAAAAGAAATTGAGTCGTGCGAAGTCCAACACCCACCTAGGTACAACTGCTTTGCGAAGGCACATGATCTCAAATCACAAACGCCTATGGGATCAACACATGATGAGTACAAGCAGCACACAAACTCAAAGCCACCATCCTCCTCCTGGTCCAGCATCTTCAGCCACGTCAACCACTGCTGTCCTCCTTGCCCCCTCTCAAGCATCCGCCACTCCGCCTCTCACCTTCAGCAGTTCCTGCTCATCTGCCCACAGTCAGGTGTCTGTCAAGGAAATGTTTGAGCATAAGAAGCCAATGTCACAGAGTCACCCCCTTGCCCGGCGTCTGACAGCTGGCTTGTCGGAACTCTTAGCCCGCCAGCTTTTACCATACAAGCTGGTGGAGTCTGAGGCCTTCAAAAAAATTGTAGCTATTGGGACAACGCAGTGGAAGGTACCCGGCCGAATTTTTTTTTCACAAAAGGCAATTGCCAACCTGTACTCTATTGTGGAAAAGGAAGTCATGGCATGTCTGGCACACAGTGTTGGGGCAAGGGTCCATCTAACCACTGATACCTGGTCTGCAAAGCACGGTCAGGGCAGGTATATCACGTACACTGCGCATTGGGTAAACCTGCTGATGGCTGCCAAGCATGGAATGCGTGGCTCTGCAGAGGAGTTGGTGACACCACCACGACTTGCAGGCAGGCCTGCTGCCACCTCCTCTACTCCTCCTACTCCATCCTCTTTGCTAACCTCCTCAGCTGAGTCCTTTTCTGCTGCTGCGTCTTGCTCCAAATCAACTGCACCCCCCCAGCTCCCCAGGGGCTATTCCACATCCCGGATACGACAGTGTCACTGTCACAAGGGTGTCGAGGACCACGCCTGACTCCGTTATACCCGGGGTCAGGAAGTCGCAGCGGTTGGCTGCACGCTCTATTTAAGATAGGGCTGTTTTCCTTATGGTAGCTTTCTGGGTTTGCTTAGCAAACCCTTTTGGCTCACTCAGGGATCCGTAGCTCCTTCTCCTCAGCTGTTCCTTGTCCAGCACTCCCAGACCTCCTTATATTTCTCTCTCACACTTCTCTGGTTGCCAGAGATAGAGCTTCCTGCCTGGACATTTATTCTGACCTTCTGGAGCTGTGTTGCTGCGTTCGCTGGTAGTTGGTCCAGTACGCTACCCTCCAGATCCCTGTTGGACCTTTTTGGTTTATTGTGGTCGCCCACCTGGGTGTATATGTTTGTATGTTTTGTCTGTCCTCTCCCTGGTGTTTCCCTCTTAGTGATAGTGGTGTGGACTAGCGATCCCACCGGCCTGTTCACTATCCAGGGCTCATATTAGGGAAAGCCAGGGTTTAGGCACGCGATCGCCGCACGGGTGAGGAACCCGTCTAGGGACGTCAGGGCAGTCAGGTGCCAGCCGCAAGGTGAGTTAGGGGTCACCACCTTTCCCTCTCCCTTGGGCAGGGCTTTCCCTGTTTTCCTCCCTGTGCGTGTCGTCGGTCATTACATTATCTCCGGCCATTATTTTGTGTAGGTAAAGAAAAAAAATATATATATTTTTTTTTTACCTACTTAGAATCCAGTATGGATCAAATTGCTGCTCTGTCCAAACAATTTCATGGCCTGTCTTTGGAGGTGGTAGGATTGAAGGCGTCGGTCCTCCAGCAACAGCAGCAATTACAACTGACTGCAAGCCCAGCGGTTGCTACTGGTAACCAGGTTGTTGCGGAACCCAAGGTCCCTCTCCCTGACAGATTTTCTGGGGGAAGGGACAAGTTTTTGACATTCCGTGAGGCCTGTAAGTTATATTTTAAACTGCGCCCTTACTCCTCTGGTAATGAAGATCAGCGGGTGGGGGTTGTTATTTCCCTGCTGCAGGGGGATCCGCAGTCCTGGGCGTTCTCTTTACCTACTGATTCCCAGGCTCTTCGGTCAGTGGATGAGTTTTTTGGGGCCTTGGGTCTCATATATGATGACCCTGACCGAGTCGCCCTGGCTGAATCAAGATTACGGAGACTCTTACAAGGAGAGCGGCCGGTAGAGGAGTATTGCTCTGAATTCCGTAGGTGGGCTACGGATACCCAATGGAACGACCCGGCTCTCAGGAGTCAGTTCTGCTCTGGGTTATCCGAAAGGGTTAAGGATGCGCTTGCATTATATGAGACCCCCTTTTCCCTTGATGCGGTTATGTCCCTTTCTATCCGAATAGATAGACGCCTTAGGGTCAGGTTGAAAAAAACGGAGCAATTGGTAACCCCTCCCAAGCAGCAGTTAGTCTGTACGGACTTAGACGAGCCTATGCAGCTAGGAGGAACTACTCGTCAGGTCCGTCCTCCTGAGGCTCGCCGTAGGCGTGGGGTTTGTTTTTTTTGTGGGGAGAGGGGTCATTTCATTAATGTCTGTCCTTCTTTCCTCAGAAACAAAAGACCGTCGGAAAAACTACTAACCCCAGGCTGTGTGGAGGATGTCAGCCGGGGGGTATACGTTTCCTCCATACGTACATCGCAATTTGTGCTGCCAGCGGTTATTATTTTTGGTGATAAGACGGAGACTATTTCTTTCTTTCTAGACAGTGGAGCAGGGGTAAATTTGATAGATGCCCATTTTGCCCGCACTTTGGGTTTGTCTCTCTGTACTTTACAGAGACCCATTCCCATATTCGCTATTGATTCTGCTCCCCTGTCTCAGAGAAACCTCACGCACATGGTTCATAATTTACACCTTCGGGTAGGGGACCACCATAACGAGATGCTTTCAGGTTATGTTCTGGAGGGGCTTCCCACTCCGGTAGTGCTGGGTCTTCCCTGGTTGGTAGCGCACAATCCAGTGGTGGATTGGCAGGCCAGGGAGATATTGGAGTGGAGTGAGCAGTGCAGAGAAAATTGCTTAAATAGCAATTGCTTAGTCGCCTCCATAACTACCCTACCTACATTTATTTCGGACTTTGAGGATGTTTTTTCTGAAAAGGGTTGTCAGAAGTTACCACCTCATCGTCCTTATGATTGCCCGGTTAACCTTATTCCCGGCGCAAAATTACCCAAGACCAGGTTATATAATCTTTCGGGTCCAGAGAGACAAGCCATGAAAGATTATATCTCCGAGAGCTTGGCTAAGGGACACATCAGACCCTCTTCTTCACCCGTGGCTGCAGGGTTTTTCTTCGTTAAAAAGTAAGATGGGGGCCTGCGTCCTTGCTTAGATTTTCGCGAATTAAATCAGATAACCATCCGAGACCCATACCCTCTTCCTCTCATTCCTGACCTGTTTAATCAGATTGCGGGTGCTAGGTGGTTCTCCAAACTTGATCTTAGGGGTGCCTACAATCTGATTCGTATTAAGGAGGGGGATGAGTGGAAGACAGCGTTTAACACCCCTGAGGGGCATTATGAAAATCTAGTTATGCCTTTCGGTCTGACCAATGCTCCTGCCGTCTTTCAACATTTCGTTAATGACATTTTTAGTCATCTAATCGGCAGGTTTGTGGTAATATACCTAGATGATATTTTAATTTATTCGTCCGATCTGAAAACACATGAGGTGCATGTCAGACAAGTACTGCAGGTCCTACGGACGAATGAATTATATGCTAAAATTGAAAAATGTGTCTTCGCCGTTCAGGAGATACAATTCCTGGGTTATTTTTTATCTGCGTCAGGTTTCCGTATGGATCCTAGGAAGGTCCAGGCAATTTTAGATTGGGATCTTCCTGAGAACCTCAAAGCACTACAACGGTTCTTGGGCTTCGCGAATTTCTATAGGAAATTCATTAAAAATTATTCACTTATTGTAAAACCGCTTACTGACATGACTAGGAAGGGGACTGATTTTTCTAAATGGTCTGACGCCGCTAAAGTTGCTTTTTCCTCTCTAAAAGAGAGGTTTACCTCAGCACCTGTACTGGTCCAACCTGATGTCTCTCAGCCTTTTATTGTTGAAGTCGATGCGTCAGAGGTGGGAGTGGGGGCGGTGCTGTCTCAGGGTCCGTCTCCTGGCAAATGGCGTCCTTGTGCTTTCTTTTCTAAAAAACTATCTGCAGCAGAAAAAAACTACGATATTGGCGATAGGGAACTATTAGCTATTAAACTTGCGTTTGAGGAGTGGCGTCATTTCTTAGAGGGGGCAGTCCACCCCGTCACTGTAATTACGGACCACAAAAATCTTCTGTACCTCGAATCAGCTAAGCGTCTCACCCCTAGACAGGCTAGGTGGTCGCTATTTTTTACCAGGTTTAACTTTGTGATTACCTATCGTCCTGGGGCAAAGAACACCAAGGCTGATGCACTATCTCGTTGTTTCCCTGGAGGGGGTAATGTGAGTGATCCGGTACCCATTCTTCAAAGAGGAGTGGTTGTTTCTGCGGTACAGTCTGTTTTGGAGGGGAAGGTGTTAGAGGCCCAGGGGGACGCCCCGGTCTCTTGCCCCTCAGAGAAATTGTTTGTACCGTTGAACTTACGTTTCGAATTATTAAAGTAACATCATAATTCGGCACTTGCTGGGCACCCGGGTAGTAAAGCAACCTTGGAACTATTGTCTCGTCGTTTTTGGTGGCCAAGGTTGCGTCAGGATGTATTGGATTTTGTGTCTTCTTGTTCTAACTGTGCGCGCGCAAAAGTTTCACATACACGTCCTGCAGGGTCTCTATTACCACTCGTCATTCCCAATAGACCGTGGACACATCTGTCAATGGATTTTATCACTGACTTACCTTTGTCTGCGGGTAAAACAGTTATTTTGGTAGTAGTGGACAGGTTTAGCAAAATGGTACACTTCATTGCGTTACCCGCACTACCTAATGCTAAGACTCTTGCTCAGGTATTCGTCAGTGAAATCGTGAAGCTTCACGGGGTCCCCTCCGATGTTGTTTCGGATCGGGGTACCCAGTTTATTTCTAAATTTTGGAAAGCTTTTTGTTCTCGTTTGGGGGTACACTTGTCCTTTTCCTCTGCTTTCCATCCGCAGTCGAATGGACAGACTGAGCGTACCAACCAAAACCTTGAGACATATCTAAGATGTTTTGTGTCTGAAAACCAAGAGTTGTGGTCATCATATTTACCGTTAGCTGAGTTTGCCATAAATAATCGTCGTCAGGAATCCACTGGCAAGTCACCATTTCTTGGTGCATATGGTTTTCATCCCCAATTCTGTACTTTCAAAGAGGGGGGGTCTTCTGGGGTTCCCGAAGAGGAACGGTTTTCGTCATCTCTTTCATCGGTATGGCAGAAGGTGCAAGCTAACTTGAAAAATATGGGAGGTAAATACAAATGCATGGCTGATAAGAGACGGTCGCCAGGTCCGGACCTAGGAGTGAATGACTATGTGTGGTTGTCTACTAGGAATATTAAGTTGAAGGTTCCCTCTTGGAAACTGGGTCCTAGGTTTATTGGCCCTTACAGAATTGTAGCCATCATCAACCCCGTGGCTTTTCGCCTGGAGTTACCTCAGACTTTTAAAATTCATAATGTTTTTCATAAGTCGTTACTCAAAAAATATGTTCCACCTCTAGAACCATCACCGCTGCCACCCCCTCCTGTTGTCGTGGATGGTAACCTAGAATTTCAGATATCCAAAATTGTTAATTCTCGTCGGGTCCGCCGCTCTCTTCAATATCTGGTGCATTGGAGAGGTTACGGTCCCGAGGAAAGAATGTGGGTTCCTGCGTCTGAGGTAAACGCCGACAGGTTAGTTCGGGTTTTTCATGCCTCTCATCCTGGGAGACCTGGTCCTGAGTGTCCGGAGGCCCCTCGTAGAGAGGGGGGTACTGTCACGAGGGTGTCGAGGACCACGCCTGACTCCGTTATACCCGTGGTCAGGAAGTCGCAGCGGTTGGCTGCACGCTCTATTTAAGATAGGGCTGTTTTCCTTATGGTAGCTTTCTGGGTTTGCTTAGCAAACCCTTTTGGCTCACTCAGGGATCCGTAGCTCCTTCTCCTCAGCTGTTCCTTGTCCAGCACTCCCAGACCTCCTTATATTTCTCTCTCACACTTCTCTGGTTGCCAGAGATAGAGCTTCCTGCCTGGACATCTATTCTGACCTTCTGGAGCTGTGTTGCTGCGTTCGCTGGTAGTTGGTCCAGTACGCTACCCTCCAGATCCCTGTTGGACCTTTTTGGTTTATTGTGGTCGCCCACCTGGGTGTATGTGTTTGTATGTTTTGTCTGTCCTCTCCCTGGTGTTTCCCTCTTAGTGATAGTGGTGTGGACTAGCGATCCCACCGGCCTGTTCACTATCCAGGGCTCATATTAGGGAAAGCCAGGGTTTAGGCACGCGATCGCCGCACGGGTGAGGAACCCGTCTAGGGACGTCAGGGCAGTCAGGTGCCAGCCGCAAGGTGAGTTAGGGGTCACCACCTTTCCCTCTCCCTTGGGCAGGGCTTTCCCTGTTTTCCTCCCTGTGCGTGTCGTCGGTCATTACAGTCACGCCGTCTTGGGGTTGACTTGTCTGAAAGCAGAGAGTCACACCGGACCAGCACTCCTGTCTGCCCTGAACGTATAGGTGGATCAGTGGCTGACTCCGCACCAACTGGAGATCGGCAAAGTGGTGTGTGACAACGGAAGCAATTTGTTGGCGGCATTGAATTTGGGCAAGTTGACACATGTGCCGTGCATGGCACATGTTTTGAATCTGATCGTACAACGCTTTGTGCATAAGTACCCAGGCTTACAGGACGTCCTCAAGCAGGCCAGGAAGGTGTGTGGCCATTTCAGGCGTTCCTACACGGCCATGGCGCACTTTTCAGATATTCAGCGGTGAAACAACATGCCAGTGAGGCGCTTGATTTGCGACAGGCCGACACGTTGGAATTCAACACTCCTAATGTTCGACCGCCTGCTCCAACAAGAAAAAGCCGTCAACGAGTATTTGTATGACTGGGGTGCTAGGACAGCCTCTGAGGAGCTGGGTATTTTTTTGCCACGTTACTGGACGCTCATGCGCAATGCCTGTAGGCTCATGCGTCCTTTTGAGGAGGTGACAAACCTAGTCAGTCGCACCGAAGGCAGCATCAGAGACATCATCCCATTTGCTTTCTTCCTGGAGCCTGCCCCGTGAAGAGTGCTGGATCAGGCCATAGATGAGCGTGAAGAGGAAGAGTTGTGGTCACATCACCACCAGAAACAGCCTTATCAGCATCGCTTGCTGGACCTGCGGTAACGCTGGAAGAGGGGTCTGAGGAAGAGGAGTCAGAGGAGGAAGGTGGCTTTGAGGAGGAGGAAGACCAACCAGAGCAGGCATCCCAGGGTGCTCGTTGTCACCTTTTGGGGAACCTTGGTGTTGTACGTGGCTGGGTGGAGGAAGAGACCTTCAATGACGTCAGTGAGGACAAGGAACGGGACATGGCTAGCTTGGTATCCAACCTTGTGCAAATGGGGAGTTTGCGGTTGTGCAAATGGACTGTTTGCGGTTGTTTTCCGGTGCGTTAAACGGAGAGTTTGGTCTGTCACTGTGAAGCGGGCGTAACCCTTACACTACCTGATCGATACAACATCATACCTGATGTTTTAAAGCACATTATTCCAAACAATTTAGGAATGTTAGGTGATTTATGCCCTTTATGGATTAAAACCAGACTCTGCGTCAACTACGTAATTTTCCATGGGAGTTTTGCCATGGATCCCCCTCCAGCATGCCACAGTCCAGGTGTTAGTCCCTTTGAAACAACTTTTCCATCACTATTGTGGCCAGAAAGAGTCCCTGTGGGTTTTAAAATTCGCCTGCCTATTGAAGTCTATGGCGGTTCGCCCGTTCGCGAACATTTGCGGAAATTCCCGTTCGCCGTTCGTAAACGGAAAATTTTATGTTTGCGACATCTCTATAGATAGATAGATAGATAGATAAGAAAAAGATAAGCAGCACAGTTAAACAGGATAACAGGGGCAATCCCTCTAGAGATCACAGATTTTGATCCAGTAATTCAACAATTTGAAGTAAGAGGTGGACTTTTTTATTCGCCCATGCAACATTTTACACCACAACTCGATGGATCCTTTGTCTATAGATAGATAAATAGATATAAAAAAATAATAATTCAGGCTTGGAATAAAAAAAAAAGCAGATATGATTAGGAAATTGACAGTAATTGAATTTAAGCATGCCTGCCTAACATAAGGGAAGACTTGATGAAGGATGTAGTCTTCTGCTGTCAGTCTTCTATGTTCCTTGCTTCTAAATAGACATACTGTAGGTAGATAGTCTGATAGACAGATGGACAAAAAAACAATAAGCCCCCCCCCCCCCCCCCTTCCCATGACACTGGATGACTTTAACGCCCCGTATTGATTCTGGAGATTTAATTTGTGGACGTTCATACAGAAGAAACTGTACATTGTGTGGCACAGTGTATGTTATATGTGTATAACATAAATATATTTCACATGAAAACTTACAATTACTTGACTTGGTCCTTGGGGACACCCCTTCATCACTTTGGCCGGGGGCTCGGTGGAGCTGATGTTGTGTTTTATCCTAATGAGAAAGATTTCATAATAAGGATTTGGAGAAGGGGCAGAGGGATAGCAGAGCAGGGAGAGGCTGGTGCTGCTACTAGGGGGTCATACCATGGGGGAGTAATAAAGCCCACCATAATCCCCCCCAGTAGTAATAATTCTCCTTATAATGTAACAGTGCCAGTAGCCAGAGCCCCCCCGATCATGTGCCAGTAGCCAGAGCCCCCCCATCATGTGCCAGTAGCCAGAGCTACTATTTTACTCAAATATCACTTTATAAGATATTCATTGTAACCTACAGCTGGTAAAATGAAGTTTGTAGTTAATCTGTCCCTTTTTGATAGACTCTTCAAACTCATTCCAGAGATGCTCAATTAAGAGTTGATGACTGTGCAGGCTACTGCTTGTTATATTTGCAGTCATATTCCTGGAACCACTCCAGGACTTTCTTGGAATAAAGCACATTACCTGCTTAAAAAAAAGTCCACATGCAGAAGATCACAAATTATCATCACAATTCCCAAGGCTCCACAGAGTAAATAGAACAAGTTAACTACTAGTCGCACAATTTCCTAGACTCATTTTATACTCCTTCCTTCCCAACATACTTTTTAAAACAGAGACTGTTTTACTACTGTTTCCTTCACATATTTATAAAGAAGGATATGGAAGTGATTAGATCTTGTGCCAATTTGTCTATCAAACATCAACTATATAACTCATGGTCAAAAGTATATACCTGTCGAGGTTCGGCTCAGTTCTGATTTGTCGATTCTTTTAAAAAGTTCCAATTGCCCTGGAAATTGGCATATAATACCCTCTAATCTCCTATGACTCAGAATGTTTAGGAACACATGTATAGTGATGAGCGGAAGGTGCCATATTCGATTTCGACGAAATTCGCGAATATTCGATAGAATATTCGTTTCATATTCGTCGAAATCGAATATTCATCATTATTCTAGTTACCGCGATTAATATGCGATTTAAATAATCGCGTATTGCGATTTTAACTTAAGGCTACTTTCCTATTGGTTTGATATCTAGAATTAGCGAAGATGACGAATGTATTCGTCATATTCCTCAAAACGAAGATAACGAAATATTCCTCATCTTCGTTTTAGCTACCTATTCGTCAACTTCGCTGATTCTAGCAATCAAATAGGAAAGTTGACTATAGAGACAGCTAAGTTTAAGTCGCTATGCGATTATATTATTTATTTATTTTTATTTTTTTAAATTGAATAGTTAAATACTTGATTATTATAATGATTCTATTTATAAAAAAAAAAAAAAAGCTAAGTAATATAATCGCATAGCGAATTAAATACAGCTGTATCTATAGTCAACCTTCCTATTTGATTGCTAGAATTAGCGAAGTTGACAAATAGGTAGCTAAAACGAAGATGGAGAATACTTCGTTATCTTCCTTTTGAGGAATATGACGAATACATTCGTCATATTTGCTAATTCTACCAAGCCAACCATAGTAAACCAGGTCTAAGTTGAAATCGCAATTCGAGTTATAATAATGGAATTGCGATTTCAACTTAGCACTGCTATATTCCATATTAGGCTAGAATTAACGAATATGGAATATAGCAGTGCTTAGTTGAAATCGCAATTCGATTATTATAACTTAAATTAATCGCATTGCTATTTCAACTTGGACCTGGTTTACTATGGTTGGCTTGGTAGAATTAGCGAATATGACGAATGTATTCGTCAAGTTCCTCAAAACGAAGATAACGAAGTATTCTCCATCTTCGTTTTAGCTACCTATTCGTCAACTTCGCTAATTCTAGCAATCAAATAGGAAGGTTGACTATAGAGACAGCTGTGTTTAATTCGCTATGCGATTATATTACTTTGCTTTTTTTTTTTTATAAATAGAATCATTATAATAATCAAGAATTATTTATAACTATAATTTTTTTTTTTAAATCAAAGTTATATAATCGCATAGCGAATTAAACTTAGCTGTCTCTATAGTCAACTTTCCTATTTGATTGCTAGAATTAGCGAAGTTGACGAATATGGAGCTAAAACGAAGCTGTAGAATACTTCATTATCTTCGTTTTGAGGAATATGACGAATACATTCATCATATTCGCTAATTCTACCAAGCCAACCATAGTAAACCAAGTCCAAGTTGAAATAGCAATGCGATTAAGTCAAGTTATAATAATCGAATTGCGATTTCAACTAAGCACTGCTATATTCCATATTCGTTAATTCTAGCCTAATATGGAACATAGCAGTGCTAAGTTGAAATCGCAATTTGATTATTATAACTTGAATTAATCGAATTGCGATTTCAACGTAATTCTCAAATCCGACAGTACATTCTAGTATGGAGACGTTCCCATGGTGATGGTCCCCATCGTCCCGCTCCATGAGCACGGAAGTCGTCAGAAGCGGCAACGGGCACTGACTGGAGCAGCCAGAAAGCCAGGAATCCTAAGGACAGGTAAGAACTACTTTTGGGAAGTGGGAAAGAAAAAAATATAACAATAAAAAAAAAATTATAAGAATATTCGAAATATCAAATTTATAGCACTATATTAGAAATATTCGCGAAGTGCCGATATTCGGTAAAAAAATTTGATATTCGAATATTCGCGCTCAACACTACACATGTAATGTACAATATCTATTCTTGTTATTTTTTTATGAATTTAGCTTTTTCTCTCCACCCTCCCTAAGCTCTTAAACCTAATGTCAGCAATAGAAAATCATGACTGAGTGCACCAGACAGCCTGCTGAGGGTGTCTGGTGAATGACAAAATCGTTCATGGCTTTCAGCTGCTTGTACAGCAATGTGCAGATTTTGGACTAGTATTTCATGCGTTTTCACATATTTTCAGAGATTTAAAACGCTACTCTCTGGATTGTAAAATTTTAAAACACCATTATATCACATATACCTTCTGTATTGTAAGACACACGTTGCACAATAGTATTACTATATTTCACAAAATAAAAAAAAAATTGAACTGTCTGCAGATGCCCTGACACAGATTTTGGACTAGTATTTTACATTTTCACCCAGAGATTTCACACACTACCCCCTGTATTGTAAGACACACGTTGCACACTAGTATTATTATATTTTACAAAACAATAAAAAACTTGAACTGACACAGATTTCAGACTAGTATTTGATGTTATCACTCATATTTAAAATGCTAACCTCTGTATTGTAAGAAACACATGGCACACTTGTATTCTATATTGCTATACTTGCAAAAAAAAATAAAAAAATCTTGACTGATGATGCCCTGACACAGATTTTGGACTAGTATTTCTTGTTTTTTCACTCAGAGATTTCAAATGCTGCCCTCTATATTGTAAGACACACCTTGTACACTAGTATTGCTATATTTCACAAAACAAAACAGAAACCTCGAACTGTTTGGAGATGCCCTGACACAAATTCCATACTGGTAATTCACATATTCTCTGTATAAAATCGAACTATCTGGAGAAGTCCTGATACAAATTTTAGTCTAGTATTCCAGGTGTTTTCACTGAGATTTCAAACACTATCTACCCTCTGGATGGTAAAAAAAAAGTGTTGTATACACTGCGTGCAGAATTATTAGGCAAATGAGTATTTTGACCACATCATCCTCTTTATGCATGTTGTCTTACTCCAAGCTGTATAGGCTCGAAAGTCTACTACCGATTAAGCATATTAGGTGATGTGCATCTCTGTAATGAGAAGGGGTGTGGTCTAATGACATCAACACCCTATATCAGGTGTGCATAATTATCAGGCAACTTCCTTTCCTTTGGCAAAATGGGTCAAAAGAAGGACTTGACAGGCTCAGAAAAGTCAAAAATAGTGAGATATCTTTCAGAGGGATGCAGCACTCTTAAAATTGCAAAGCTTCTGAAGCGTGATCATCGAACAATTAAGTGTTTCATTCAAAATAGTCAACAGGGTCGCAAGAAGCGTGTGGAAAAACCAAGGCGCAAAATAACTGCCCATGAACTGAGAAAAGTCAAGCGTGCAGCTGCCAAGATGCCACTTGCCACCAGTTTGGCCATATTTCAGAGCTGCAACATCACTGGAGTGCCCAAAAGCACAAGGTGTGCAATACTCAGAGACATGGCCAAGGTAAGAAAGGCTGAAAGACGACCACCACTGAACAAGACACACAAGCTGAAACGTCAAGACTGGGCCAAGAAATATCTCAAGACTGATTTTTCTAAGGTTTTATGGACTGATGAAATGAGAGTGAGTCTTGATGGGCCAGATGGATGGGCCCGTGGCTGGATTGGTAAAGGGCAGAGCGCTCCAGTCCGACTCAGACGCCAGCAAGGTGGAGGTGGAGTACTGGTTTGGGCTGGTATCATCAAAGATGAGCTTGTGGGGCCTTTTCGGGTTGAGGATGGAGTCAAGCTCAACTCCCAGTCCTACTGCCAGTTTCTGGAAGACACCTTCTTCAAGCAGTGGTACAGGAAGAATTCTGCATCCTTCAAGAAAAACATGATTTTCATGCAGGACAATGCTCCATCACACGCGTCCAAGTACTCCACAGCGTGGCTGGCAAGAAAGGGTATAAAAGAAGAAAATCTAATGACATGGCCTCCTTGTTCACTTGATCTGAACCCCATTGAGAACCTGTGGTCCATCATCAAATGTGAGATTTACAAGGAGGGAAAACAGTACACCTCTCTGAACAGTGTCTGGGAAGCTGTGGTTGCTGCTGCACGCAATGTTGATGGTGAACAGATCAAAACATTGACAGAATCCATGGATGGCAGGCTTTTGAGTGTCCTTGCAAAGAAAGGTGGCTATATTGGTCACTGATTTGTTTTTGAATGTCAGAAATGTATATTTGTGAATGTTGAAATGTTATATTGGTTTCACTGGTAAAAATAAATAATTGAAATGGGTATATATTTGTTTTTTGTTAAGTTGCCGAATAATTATGTACAGTAATAGTCACCTGCACACACAGATATCCCCCTAAAATAGCTAAAACTAAAAACAAACTAAAAACTACCAAAAATATTCAGCTTTGATATTAATGAGTTTTTTGGGTTCATTGAGAACATGGTTGTTGTTCAATAATAAAATTAATCCTCAAAAATACAACTTGCCTAATAATTCTGCACTCCCTGTAGGACAAAAAGAAAATGGTATTTATTTTCAAATGGCGGAAAAAAGAAATGGTCTTGCTGCTAGCTGTTTTTGAGGTTCTGTAGCCACTGTAGCTGTGCTAGGAGGCACAAGCAGACTCATCTACCCACTTCTTTCTCCGTGGCTGAAAGCTTTCCCTGCCTTTCCTTATTCTATACAATTATTTTTCTTTATAGCCTTTATTGTCCCTGATTAGAATAGAAGCTTGATTGTGGCCTTATACTGTGTCTAAGATCATTTTCTGTTAAACACTGCATAGACGCATTCACCCTCATTCACAGCCCAACATAGTGACATTCTGCAAGGGCATCTCCCTGCCTGCTGCAGCACTGACTGGCTCATCCAGACTTTCAGAACAAGCCCCCCCCCCCCCCTCCCCCACACACACTACCTCTCAGGGTCACGTGAGTATCTTTCTTCTTCCTTCCACTAACTATGAACTATGAATTAAGTATGACATGTGCAGTAAAATTGTGCTGCTTTCCGTTTTACTGGATTCATCCAAAGGGAACCTGAAAAGCTTCAGGTTCATCTGGCGGATGACATTTTGGGAAATTTGGAACAAACCTGGTTCATCAAGAACTGATTTGCTCATCTCTTCAAAAATCAATACTACTGATTAGTAAACCCACATATTGTTTGTGAATGGAGAAAAATTTGACTGGTTCATTTATGACAATATACAAATTCTTAGATGTATCTGTATGCTCTACTTGGCTTGATTATTGAGGTCAAAGAATAACTATGCTGGTGTCTATCAGGTGTTTCTGACTATTCCTAATTTTTGGAATGGCTTCACACAAAACAGCTGATCAGTAGAAGTACCAGATGTCGGCCCCCCTTTGATCTGGTTTTGATGACCTATCCTGAGCATAGGTAACTAATATCTAAGTCCTGGGAAACCCCATTAAATCCATATTTAGTAAGCTCCTCATAATGATGGCTCTGTGAGTGGGGATTTGGAGCTCTGTATCAGAAAATGGAACTTTGACTACTATTACGATTATAGTCAATATAAATCAATATCAGTTTAGAATTTCGCTCCCATTTAGATAAACAAAATTAGCTACACTTTTAACCTTCTCTGAAAATTATTTCATAAACTGAACAATTAACATCATGTAAACAACTGGTACTCAGACATGCATCCTTTTTAAAGTCATGAGAATATACAAATAATACATTCTTGAATTGTTTTAAGGAAAATTCTTCCCACATATTCACCAGGACAACAATATACAGCAATTGCATACTTCTCAGTTCCTTATAAGCAAAACATAGTAAATCATGATATAAACATTCTAGCAAACTAATGATATGCTTAAAATGAAATAAAATGAGTCACTAGGTTTCAACGGTACTTGCGATGCTGGTCTCCCGAAATGAAGTGGGTTCTTCACAAATGCAAAGTGTTAATATAGTGGGACCGCGCTGCTCCTTGTTCACACAAGGCGTTTTTCCAGGAATGCAGGTAATCACTTTCTCTGGCTCAAGACAGACACCCTTCAGTTGGATAGTGGTGTGCTTCAACCCAGATTGAAGCTCAGCAAATCTATGCTGGATCGTTAAAGACTTTTCTGCAAGATGTCATAAATCACACAATAGCGAGAGTACCTCCGGCACAGTAAAAACTTTCTGTTTTATTATACTCACAGAAGTAAAAAGGTTATTCAGCATATCAATATGATAGTATTCATTCCGCACAGCCCGACCCGGGTTTCACATAAAGCTTCGTCAGGGGCGAGATTCTCGCCCCTGACGAAGCTTTATGTGAAACCCGGGTCGGGCTGTGCGGAAAGAATACTATCGTATTGATATGCTGAATAACCTTTTTACTTCTGTGAGTATAATAAAACAGAAAGTTTTTACTGTGCCGGAGGTACTCTCACTATTGTGTGATTAATGATATGCTTAGCCTTAAAGTATAGTCATGCGTTCAGGTTTTTTATGCAGTTTTGAAAGCCAGAATCAGGAGTGGATCATAAAAGGAAAGTATTAAGGACAGATACTACTTTTCAATCTTTTTTAAACAATCCTGATTTTGGCTTGAAAAAATGCCTTAAAACATGAAAATGTGACAGCAGCACCCTCATATTTTGAAGGGGTTATCTGGGAAGTTGATATTGATGACCTATCCTAAGGATCAGCAAGAGTCTCGGGTATAAGGCTAATTTCACAGTTGCAGTAGCCTTTTCCGGCAGTCTGTACGGTGGGGGAACAGCCTGCCAGATCCGTGCTACCGCAAGTCCACCGTGCTGCCGGAAGTCCGCTCCGGCCCCATTCATTATAATGGGGGTGGGCCGGAGGTCCAGCCACAGAACGGCAAACATGCCGAGAGGCTGCCGGAATAAAACTACAGCATGCTGCGATTCTTATCCGGCCGCCTCTCGGCATGTTTGCCGTGCTGCTGTTTGCCTTTTCTGGCAGGGTGTTCCCCCGCCGGAAAAGGCTACTGCAAGTGTGAAAGTAGCCTTAGATGTATGAAGAGGCCACAGTGCTCGTGAGTGCCTAGGCCTCTTCCTAGGCCAATGTCATCAGCGTACTATACACAGCTGCTATACAATGTACGGTCTTATGCTTAGTGAGCTGTGAGGAGGCCACAGTGCTCACTATAACTCTGTTGAGCACCACCCCTTCCTCAAACAGCTGATCCCAGGACCCCCACCAATCTCATATTGATATACTGAGTAAAGGACATCACTATGAAAATCCTGGATAACCCTTTTCATTTTAATGTAGAATATGTGTGGTTACGTGTAGTTATATATTATGACCTATTGTTTAACCAGATCCTGATACATATTATTTTCTATCAGTTTTTATTGTCTGAATGCAGATTATTTCCTTCTATTCTCTGTAGATCATTAGGGAGGCATATCTTGCTTGAGCTGCTTCTCTTCTCTATTAAGAGAAGTTTCATTCAGTCCCATTGTCACAGGTTATAAAATCAAGCCCCTAGCTATGCATTCTGCCTTTACAAACATTTGTGGAAGAATGGCTCATTCGAGAGTGGTACTGTAATAGGATACCACTGCTGTAACAAGTCAGTTTGTGAAATTTCTTCCCTCCTAGATCTTACATGACCAATTGTGAGCCATATTATTACAAAGTGGAAGTGTGTAGAAACCACAGCACCTCAGCAACAAAGTGCAAACACTTTGTTGCTACGCTGGGTTCACATCACGTTTTTCCCATTCGTTTAACATATATGTGAGATGGGGAAACGTTTGAACACTGTTTGTGTAGATTAAATTAAATGATCTGGACTGACATTCTGCTGTTTGGCCACAAGATGCAGCTGTTTCGTAAACACAGCTACAGACTGCACATATATCTCCATATTCAAGAAAGGTGGAGTTACACAGAGCCGGGAGAGGAAGGGAAAGGAAGAATCCATCTTAGAGGGAGGTGAGACTGAGGAACTGTGTCAGCAGAGAATCCAACGGCATCCAGGTGTGAGAGCATACCTCAGTGACCAGAGCGGCAGCTAAGTGAAGCTGATCGTGTTCAAGACCCTGATCCTGTCCAGAGGAATGAGGATTGCTTCCAGTAACGCTGATGAGAGCTACATACACTGCGGTACCGCATGCTTGTTGGAGAGGCAATTGTTCTGTTCAGAGTCACCAGCGGATGCAAAGCAGACCCGGGTCGGTAAGAAAGATTGTGCATGCATCTCATTACAGTGTTGGCGCCTAGAGACTGAGACCAGGCCTGTAGTTAGTTAGTTAGGGTCTCTGTTTGTGTCAGGCCACAAGTGTTACTACTGTTCATTGCAAGGACTCCATAACCTAAAGTGACATTTCACATTGGAGAGTTGATAAAATTCCCACAAACTCAAGGCAGGCTGGCGTTTTGTTTAGAAGGAATACTCAGGCACATGCTACAGGACCAATTATGTAGAGGGGGAATCCTGTAGAGCTTTGTAAGTTTGTAAGCCCATACAGTCATTCTTATTTTTTTAGGGTAATAACAGGTAAGGTGTGGCAGTTTAGTTGTGCCCACCAATAGGTAAAGTACCACGCTTTCCTCCTGCATCCATGGGAGGGCGCCGTGCGGTGCAGCACAAGTGTCTCAGCCTTCGGGCTGGGTGTATATAAATTTATTGTATGTTCCCAGCATTTGTGGTTATGTTTATTGCCACAGTTAAGTAAAATTTGGGCAAAAGCTGGCGTTGGGGTTGCTTTCCACTTTCGTGACTTTACTGTATCCTGGGGAGCCCACCCCGGTAAATGGCTTACATCTTGCAATAGTCAGCATTATACAGCGACCGTTATGGATAGGAACGCGGCGGGAGACCTTCCCCCCGTGCCAATGCTCAGGGTGAGCCAGTGCAAGGCCAACTTGCCCCAACACCGCTGAAACAGCTTGCCCCTGCCATGCTCGCACCAATGGGATACATCCCTATGAAGGCGCTGTTGCGTTATCTACCAAAATTTGACGGTAAAAACATGACTTTGCAGGACTGGACTAAAAGGGGGCGAAGTGCGGTTAGAATGTGTTTCCTGACCCCTGAGCTGCAGGCAGAGGTTGCATTGGGGGCTCTAGAGGGTGACGTCAGACGGACAGTGATGGTAAGTCCTGAATCCGAGAGAGACACCCTCGAGAAAATATTCTCCCTGCTGGAGAGAGTCCGGGGAGGGAATGATAAAGTAGTGCAGTTGCGGAACCACTTCTTCAACCAACCACAGCGAGAGGGCGAGACCCTGATGCAGTACTCCAATGCCCTACAGAAGACGCTAAAAAAAATACAGCGGCGAGATCCAGAGGCTATGGGAGCCCTCCGGAAGGTGGACTGGCTACTACGAAACCAGTTCATAGTGGGGCTCTCCAACAAGTTCTTACAGGACAAATTGCAAGAGATAACTTGGACGATGGCCGACATGACATTCTACAGCATCTACCATTGCCGCCGTGGAGAGAGAGGAAGAGCACATGCCTGTAGCGGCGAGAGTAGTGAGTAGTACCCATGCTAAAGGGGACCGGTTGGGGTCTGAAGACTCAGAGTCCTTAAAGGATGTGGTCCAGGCCCTGCGGACATAATTGAGAGAACTTCGTCTGAAAGTGTCCCAGATGAAGGCAGAATCTCCCCGGCCTCCGGAAATGATTCCAGCACCCCGCGCCACTCCACCCAAATATTGATTATAGGGTTCTGTATACCTGCTTCCACAAAATACTGATTAAGGGGATTGATATACCTGCTTCCACCAATTATTGATTGAGGCCTGCGATACACCTGCTTCCACAAAGTACTGATTAAGGGGATTGATATGCCTGCTTCCACCAAATATTGATTGAGGCCTGCAATACACCAGCTTCCACAATATACTGATTGAGGGTTGCCATATACCTGCTTCCACCAAATATTGATTAAGGAGTTCTATATACCTGCTTCCACAAAATACTGATTAAGGGGATTGATATGCCTACTTCCACCAAACATTGATTGAGGCCTGCGATACACCTGCTTCCACAAAATACTGATAAGGGGGTTTGATATACCTGCTTCCACCAAATATTGATTGAGGCCTGCAATACATCTGCTTCTGCAAAATACTAATTAAGAGGTTTGATATACCGGCTTCCACCAAATACTGATTGAAGCCTGCGATACACCTAATTCCACAAAATACTGATTAAGGGGATTGATATACCTGCTTTCACCAAATATTGATTGAGGCCTGCGATACACCTCCTTCTACAAAATACTGATTGAGGTGCGCGATATACCTGCTTCCACAAAATACTGATTAAGGGGATTGATATACCTGCTTCCACCAAATATTGATTGAGGCCTGCGATATGCCTGCTTCCACAAAATACTGATTAAGGAGTTTGATTTATCGGCTTCCGCCAAATAATGATTGAGGCCTGCAATACACCTGCTTCCACAAAATACTGATTGAAGCGTGCAATATTCCTGCTTCCACCAAATATTGATTAAGCAGTTCTATATACCTGCTTCCACAAAATACTGATTGAGGGGTGCGATATACCTGCTTCCACAAAATACTGATTAAAGGGGTTTGATATTCCTGCTTCCACAAAATACTGATTGAGGGGTGCGATATACCTGCTTCCACAAAATACAGATTGAGGGTTGCGATATACCTGCTTCCACCAAATACTGATTAAGGGGTTTGATATACGAGCTTCCACCAAATACTGATTGAGGCCTGCGATACACCTGCTTCCACAAAATACTGATTACGGGGATTGATATACCTACTTCCACCAAATATTTTTTGAGGCCTGCGATACACCTGCTTCCACAAAATACTGATTAAGGGGATTGATATACCTGCTTCTACCAAATATTGATTGAGGCCTGCGATACATCTGCTTCCACAAAATACTGATTAAGGGGTTTGATATACCGGCTTCCACCAAATATTGATTGAAGCCTGCGATACACCTGCTTCCACAAAATACTGATTAAGGGGATTGATATACCTTCTTCCACCAAATATTGATTGAAGCCTGCAATACACCTGCTTCCACAAAATACTGATTAAGGTGTTTGATATATCGGCTTCCACCAAATAATGATTGAGGCCTGCGATACACCTGCTTCCACAAAATACTGATTGAGGCATGTATTATACCTGCTTCCAACAAATATTGATTGAGGCCTGCTATACACCTGTTTCCACAGAATACTGATTGAGGGGTGCAATATATCTGCTTCCACAAAATACTGATTAAGGGTTTTTATATACCTGCTTCCACAAAATACAGATTGAGGGGTGCGATATTCCTGCTTCCACAAAGTACTGATTAAGGGGATTGATATACCTGCTTCCACCAAATATTGATTGAGGCCTGCGATACACCTGCTTCCACAAAATACTGATTAAGGGGATTGATATACCAGCTTCCACCAAATACTGATTGAGGCCTGCGATACACCTGCTTCCACAAAATACTGATTGAGGCTTGCGATATACCAGCTTCCACCAAATTCTGATTGAGGCCTGCGATATACAGTACAGACCAAAAGTTTGGACACACCTTCTCATTCAAAGAGTTTTCTTTATTTTCATGACTATGAAGGCATCAAAACTATGAATTAACACATGTGGAATTATATACATAACAAACAAGTGTGAAACAACTGAAAATATGTCATATTCTAGGTTCTTCAAAGTAGCCACCTTTTGCTTTGATTACTGCTTTGCACACTCTTGGCATTCTCTTGATGAGCTTCAAGAGGTAGTCCCCTGAAATAGTCTTCCAACAGTCTTGAAGGAGTTCCCAGAGATGCGTAGCACTTTTTGGCCCTTTTGCCTTCACTCTGCGGTCCAGCTCACCCCAAACCATCTCGATTGGGTTCAGGTCCGGTGACTGTGGAGGCCAGGTCATCTGGCGCAGCACCCCATCACTCTCCTTCATGGTCAAATAGCCCTTACTTTCAAAGTTTTCCCACTTTTTCGGCTGACTGACTGACCTTCATTTCTTAAAGTAATGATGGCCACTCGTTTTTCTTTACTTAGCTGCTTTTTTCTTGCCATAATACAAATTCTAACAGTCTATTCAGTAGGACTATCAGCTGTGTATCCACCTGACTTCTCCTCAACGCAACTGATGGTCCCAACCCCATTTATAAGGCAAGAAATCCCACTTATTAAACCTGACAGGGCACACCTGTGAAGTGAAAACCATTACAGGGGGACTACCTCTTGAAGCTCATCAAGAGAATGCCAAGAGTGTGCAAAGCAGTAATCAAAGCAAAAGGTGGCTACTTTGAAGAACCTAGAATATGACATATTTTCAGTTGTTTTACACTTGTTTGTTATGTATATAATTCCACATGTGTTAATTCATAGTTTTGATGCCTTCAGTGTGAATCTACAATTTTCATAGTCATGAAAATAAAGAAAACTCTTTGAATGAGAAGGTGTGTCCAAACTTTTGGTCTGTACTGTACCTGCTTCCACAAATACTGACTTTGACACAGGGTCATTTTGAAAATGACAGGCAGAGGAAGAGGCAGGCCGTTCCGCAGGGGTGGTAGAAGTCGGGCAGGTGCTGCAGGCCAGAGCCTAAGTCGGAGGTTGAAGAAGGTGCATGCACCCTCATCTTCTGTATCTGCACCCTTCTCACTCTCTGCTGTGTGCACCCCCAAAGACTCCACCACCATAGCCCCTCCACTCGAGTCAGAGGAATTATTTTCCCATCCATTCCCAGACCTTACCGATGCGTAGCCATTCTTGGCATCGGATGAGGAAGAGGAGGTAGCAACGGCCACCACCCAGCGGTCTGACGACAGTACCCAGATCAGCCCAAGAAGGGTAGTCCACGCTGTTGCTGCCTACTCCAAGATCTCTAATGTCAATGGTGGTGAAGGTGATGATGATGACGTGCCGATGAACGTCAAGTGGGTGCCCACAAGAGAGGAAAAGGAGGGGAATTCAGAGGGAGAGACAGAGCAGCAGACAGGGAGGAGAAGAAGGAGAAGCAGGCAGAACTCGCAGTGCACAGGAGGCAAAAAGCAGACTGCAAATGTATCTGGAGTGAGCCATCCACCATGCATGATCACATCCTGCGCTCCCAGGACGCCGGCACATGGCTCCGCAGTGTGGGCTTTTTTTAAAGTGTCAGCTGTTGACAATAGTGTTGCCATCTGCAGCCTGTGCTGTCAACGCATAAGTTGCGGTAAGCCCAACACTCACCTAGGTAAGCCCACCTTAATAGGGCACCTGGCCCATCACCGAGCCCAGTGGGATCAATGACGTCACAACCTACAAAGCCACACTCCCAGCGCTCTACGTCCTGCCTCTTTTCCTTCTCCTCTCTCCTCCCATTTGTCCTCCACTCCACCTTCCACTGTGCCGTTGTCGCGTTCATCTGGCAGAAGGCAGGCTTCCGTGGCCCAAATGTTTGAGCGTAAAAAGTTGATGACGCCGGATATCCCTCTTGCCCAACGGCTGACCGCTGGCTTGTCTGAACTGCTAGCCTGCCAACTATTGCCATATAAACTGGTGGACTCGGAGGCCTTTAGAAAATTTGTGGCCATGGTCACACCGCAATGGATAGTCCCTGGAAGGAAATATTTCTCCCAGAAGGGCATCCCAGAGCAATATGGCCACGTTCAGCGGCAAGTGAATATATCTCTGTCACACAGTGCCGGTGCCAAAATACATCTTACCACAGACATGTGGTCTAGCAAACACGGGCAGGGAAGGTACATAACTTTTACTGCCCACTGGGTGAACCTTCTGACGGCCATCAAGCATGAAACCCGTGATACCCGTGTGGATTTGGTGTTACCGTCACGGATTGCATGCAGGCCGGCCTCTTCTTCTCCTCCTCCTACTCCATCCTCTGTCTCCTCCTCAGCTGACTACTCCTTTTGCACTGCTACCGCCTCTTCTGCTGAACCGCCAAGCTCCCCAGAACCAATTCGACGTGCCAGATGCGACGTTGCCATGCTGTGCTGCGGATGTTGTGCCTGGAAGCCAAGAGCCACACCGGTCCTGCACTGCTTTCTGATCTACGGTCAGAGGCCGATCAGTGGCTAACCCCGCTCAATTTGACAGTTAATAAAGTGGTGTGTGACAACGGTGCCAATCTGCTGAGCGCGCTGAAACAGGGCAAAATGACACACGTGCCAAGCATGGCATGCGTCCTGAATAGTGATGAGCGGCAGGGGTCATATTCGAATTCGCGATATTTGTGAATATTTTATAGAATATTCGTCGAATATTCGTTATATTCTACTTTTTTCTTTACTCGAAAAATCAGCAATGTAATGATCGCGTAATATGCAAATATTATGCGATTAATACAGGCGTGGGTCAAAAAGGAATATATAGCACTAAATTCGATATAGTGCTATATATTCTTTTTTAGAATATTCGTCATTGACGAATATTCTAAAAAACTAATATATAGCACTACATACAATATAGTGTGTAGAAAGGCACAAGGGACCATCATAGATGGAAGATATGTGTCACCGAGGTTCCTGGCCTCGGTGAAGTAGGAGCCAGTAGTGAAAATGTCCGCAGCAGTTGCTGATGTACACTTTGATAGTTAGCATAGGTGTGAAAAGCTAATCCGGGCCGGCTCTTACTGGGAGCAACCAAAGTGCAGG
This sequence comes from Bufo bufo, assembly GCF_905171765.1. Taxonomy (NCBI): domain Eukaryota; kingdom Metazoa; phylum Chordata; class Amphibia; order Anura; family Bufonidae; genus Bufo; species Bufo bufo. The sequence continues at coordinate 442,189,239 of NC_053389.1, read as the reverse complement.
GAGGGTTGGCTGTTCCCCATGGTCCAGGCCGGGTTTTGACGGGCTTACAAAAAGTCAGCCAGCAGGGTCAGTGGTGTGATTACCTGGCTGATGGTGGAGCTCTGTGTAGCTGTGTGTTTTTGGAGCCGAGTGAAAACCAGAGGGTCTCTGCTGAGAGACAAAGGACAAAGCAAGGTTCCCATCCACTCCGTGGGGAGTACGGTACTGTGCCCTAAAACTTTCTATGTGATTTTTGAGATTCAAGACTGAACTGTTTTTCTTTAAGTGTCAGCTGAAGTAAGCCGATCACTACCGCCTGTTGAATTGTGGTGTGCCAACAATAAAAGACATTTATTACTTTGATTTCCACCACTAAAAGGCTACTGTGTATTTATCTGAAGGCTACCATTTGGGAAATCCCTACAATTGGTGTCGGATGCGGGCACACCCAGGATTGCTTGAAGCAGTAACAAGTTAAATGTCAGAAGCTGTTTTTTTTTCTCTGGTTGGACTCTTAAAGGGCCAGTAGCCTAAATTACTGAATGGATTTTTTTTGTTGAAAGGAAGTTTTTCAATTGATGTCCTGGGTTAAAGCAGCAGCGGAGCTTCAACAAGAATCAATGAAAATGGAGGATCTTATCAAGCAGATGGTGCAGAGCAATCTACAGCAGCAACAGGCATTGGAGCAACAACGGCAGGCTAATGCCCATCAGCAGGAGACGAACCGCCTACTGGCGGAGCAAATTGCAACACTAAGAGCGAGGGTGGCAGCACAACCAGTGGGGTATGTGGCTGAACAGAATGTGGGCGGAATAAAAAACGTGCAATCTGCCTTACAAAAAATGACCTCAGAGGATGACGTAGAAGCCTTCCTCACCGTCTTTGAGCGGGTCGCTGAGCGGGAGAGACTACCAGCTGAGCAATGGGCCGAGGTGCTGGCCCCCTTCCTCTCAGGCGAACCCCAGAAGGCGTATTATGACTTATCATTGCAGGATGCACGGGAATACTCCAGACTGAAGGCAGAAATATTGGCACGTATGGGGGTAACCATAACCGTCCGAGCTCAGAGGGTGCACCAGTGGGGGTTTCAGAGAGCCAAGCCTCCCAGGTCCCAAATGTTTGATCAACTGCACCTCGTCCAAAAATGGCTACAGCCGGATGTCTGTTCCCCAGCCAAAATGGTGGAGCGGGTCGTAATGGACCGATTCCTGCATGCTCTCTCTAAGCCGGTACAGTGCTGGGTTGCACAAGGAAATCCTCAGACTGCAGATGACTTAATAGGCTTGGTAGAGAGGTACTATGCTGTAGAGCCAACCATGGCTGCCTCAGGATCCTTGAACTCCCCCTACTGGAAGGCACGGGTTGACACTGAAGTGCAGAAAAAGGGACTAAAACCCCCCCCGGGGTGGACGTTATGAGGCCAAGAGTCTATCAGAACTAACGCCACGACCGTCTTTAAGAGAGGTCACCTGCTGGAGGTGCCGTGGCCTGGGACATATGGCAGACCAATGTCCCATCAGCCCAGAACAAATGGACTGTTCTGTGGGGAGACGAACCTCACTGTTTGCGTGTAGTGCGGTTCCTAATGTTGAGGGAGGACTCCCTTTTTGTACAATTAATGTGAATGGCAACCCCACAAAGGGACTTCTGGACTCGGGGAGCCTGGTCACGCTCCTAACAGCCCGTATTCCTCATAAGTTGGTTCCTGGGAAGACCTTGGGAGTCACCTGCATTCATGGTGATACCAAGGTCTACCCAATAGCCCAGGTGACCTTAAAAACAGAAGAGGGTACGGTGTACCACCAGGTAGAGGTAGTGCAGGGGTTGATGCATGAGATGATCATTGGCCGAGACTGTCCTGTGTTCTGGGACCTGTGGGCCAAGGCAGTACCGCAGCAACACCCTGTTGCTGCAGACAGCCCCGTGCTCCTTGACCCTGAGATGGTCCCTGACTTTCCGTTCTCGGCCATGGTAGGTGAGAATGAGGAAGAGTCTGCCCTTGAGGAGACTGTCCCCGACTTAGAGGTGTCTCGGGGAAACTTTGGGACAGCTCAGTTCCGAGATGAGACTCTAAAAGGGGCCTTAAACAATGTGGGGGTAGTAAATGGGGCACCTCAAGAGCCAGGGGCAGACGAAAGGTACCCTCACTTTGCGATGAATGAAAACTTGTTGTACCGGGTGACTAAAATCCGGGAAGAATTAGTTGAACAGCTCGTGGTTCCTAAAGCATACCGACGCATGGTAATGGACCTGGCACATAACCATGTATTAGGGGGACACTTAGGGGCTGAGAAAACGCTTGAAAGGGTTTTGCAGAGGTTTTATTGGCCCGGGTGTTACAGGGAAATTAAGGATTACTGCCAATCCTGCCCCACGTGCCAAGTAACCTCTCCAGTCGCAAACTTCCGCAGCCCTCTAATACCATTACCAATTATCGAGATACCATTCGAGAGAATTGCGATGGAATTAGTCGGGCCTTTGGTAAAATCCGCAAGGGGGCACCAATATATATTAGTGGTAATGGATTATGCTACCCGATACCCTGAGGTGGTGCCCTTGAGGAAAGCTACCTCTAAAGTTATAGCCAGAGAACTGTTTCAGATTTTCTCCAGAACAGGGCTGCCCAAGGAGATCCTGACTGACCAGGGGACTCCGTTCATGTCCAGGGTCATGCAGGATCTCTGTAAAGTATTAAAAATTAACCAGTTGCGTACCTCAGTGTACCACCCACAGACAGATGGCCTGGTGGAACGCTTCAATAAAACTTTGAAGGCCATGTTGAAAAAAGTGGTTGAGAAAGATGGCAGAGATTGGGATTACCTGTTGCCTTATCTACTGTTCTCAATCAGAGAGGTACCCCAAGTGTCAACAGGTTTCTCGCCTTTTGAGTTGTTGTATGGAAGGCATCCACGAGGCCTGTTAGATATTGCTAAGGAGACCTGGGAGAGTGAGGTCACGCCTTACAAAAGTGTCATTGAACATGTGACTACATTGCAGGAGTGAATAGCTCAAATGACACCTATTGTGAAAGAGCATATGCTCCAAGCACAGGAGGCGCAAGCGAACGTATACAACAGGACCGCCCGTTTTAGACAGTTCAGTCCTGGGGACCGTGTTTTAGTCTTAGTCCCCACAGTGGAGAGCAAGTTCCTGGCCAAGTGGCAAGGGCCCTATGAGATAACTGAGAGGGTGGGCGAAGTTAATTACCGGGTATATCAGCCAGGTAGGAGAAAGCCCTATCAAATCTACCACATCAACTTGTTAAAACCATGGAAGGATAGGGACCCTCCTGAGAGCCCATGTCTGTTGACCCAACCAGACGCCACCATTGACAATGTAAAAATTACCGAAACCCTGTCCCCTTCCCAAAAATACCAATGCCGGCTCCTGTTACAGCAGAATAGGGACTTGTTTACAGAAACCCCTGGCTTAACCAAGGTCGTGGAACATGAAATTCTAACAGAACCTCCAGCGCGAGTAAATTTAAAACCGTACCTGAGGCCCGAAGGGAGATAGTTTCCAAAGAGGTCCAGAGAATGTTAAAACTGGGGGTAATTGAGGAATCAAAAAGTGGGTGGTCTAGTCCCATAGTGCTAGTCCCAAAGCCCAATGGAGAATGGCTATTTTGTAATGACTACCGAAAATTAAACGAGGTGTCCAAAGTAGATGCTTATCCCATTCCCCGGGTGGATGAGCTCATTGAGAGACTAGGGCCAGCTCGATACATAACGACCCTGGATCTTACAAAGGGATACTGGCAAATTCCATTGTCAAGAGAAGCTAGGGAAAAAACTGTGTTTGCTACACCGGAAGGGTCCTTCCAGTACGTTAGGATGCCGTTTGGGTTGCAAGGGGCCCCTGCCACCTTCCAGAGAGCTATGGACCAAATCTTACGCCCACATCGGGAATATACGGCCGCTTACTTGGATGATATAGTGATCTTCAGTCAAGATTGGGAGAGTCACCTCAGTAAAGTTCAGAGCATCCTAGATGCACTACGAAAGGCCGGGTTCACTATAAATCCAAGTAAGTGTGCCATGGGGTTGGAAGAGGCTCGATACTTGGGATATATCGTAGGAAGAGGTATAATAAAACCCCAAGTAACTAAAGTGGAAGCTATCCAAAAATGGCCCCGCCCACTTACCAAGAAACAGGTCAAAGCCTTTCTTGGTATTGTGGGATACTACAGGAGATTTGTTCCTAAGTTTGCGGAAATAGCAGTACCCCTGACCGACCTTACAAAAGGGGGGGAAGTCTGCTTTGATCAAGTGGTCCCCGGAGGCTGAAGAGGCCTTCCAAAAACTTAAGTCCGCCCTCTGTAGACAGCCCATCTTGGTAGCCCCTGACTTCTCCCGGGACTTTATTGTTCAGACAGATGCATCAGAAGTAGGCATAGGGGCAGTAATGTCTCAAGTCATAAATGAGGAGGAACATCCCGTGTGTTACCTCAGCAGAAAACTGTCCCCGGCAGAGCGGAATTACTCTATAATTGAAAGGGAATGCTTAGCCATTAAGTGGGCCCTTGATTGTCTCCGATACTATCTCCTGGGACGGAGATTTACACTGGTCTCGGATCATGCCCCTCTGCAATGGTTAAGAGAGAAAAAGGGTAAGAATGCCCGTGTCACCCGTTGGTTTCTAGCTCTACAGGACTTTAGGTTTTCGGTAGAGCATAGGCCGGGAAGGCTACAAGGAAATGCGGATGCCCTATCCAGAGTACACTGCATGTTTGCTGGAGTTGCCCAGACCCCCGGCTTTGGGCAGAGGGGGGGGATATGTAGAAAGGCACAAGGGACCATCATAGATGGAAGATATGTGTCACCGAGGTTCCTGGCCTCGGTGAAGTAGGAGCCAGTAGTGAAAATGTCCGCAGCAGTTGCTGATGTACACTTTCATAGTTAGCATAGGTGTGAAAAGCTAATCCGGGCCGGCTCTTACTGGGAGCAACCAAAGTGCAGGGAGGGTTGGCTGTTCCCCATGGTCCAGGCCGGGTTTTGACGGGCTTACAAAAAGTCAGCCAGCAGGGTCAGTGGTGTGATTACCTGGCTGATGGTGGAGCTCTGTGTAGCTGTGTGTTTTTGGAGCCGAGTGAAAACCAGAGGGTCTCTGCTGAGAGACAAAGGACAAAGCAAGGTTCCCATCCACTCCGTGGGGAGTACGGTACTGTGCCCTAAAACTTTCTATGTGATTTTTGAGATTCAAGACTGAACTGTTTTTCTTTAAGTGTCAGCTGAAGTAAGCCGATCACTACCGCCTGTTGAATTGTGGTGTGCCAACAATAAAAGACATTTATTACTTTGATTTCCACCACTAAAAGGCTACTGTGTATTTATCTGAAGGCTACCATTTGGGAAATCCCTACAAGTGCTATATATTTGTTTTTTAGAATAGAATATTCTTCATTGACGAATATTATAAAAAACGAATATAAACCACTATATTGAAGATAGTGCTATATATTAGTTTTTTTTAGAATATTCGTAATTTTTTTCCATCTGAAGTCATGATTCCTCCCTGCTTAAATTGCTTGACAAGTAACTTAAGCAGGGAGGAATCATGACTTCAGATGGAAAAAAATAACGAATATTCTAAAAAACTAATATATAGCACTATATTGAATATAGTGCTACACATTCCATTGTGACCAACGCATTTATTGATCGCATAATATTCGCATATTACGCGATCATTACATTGCCGATTTTTCGAGCAAAAAAAAAGACGAATATTTGAAAAACGAATATATAGCACTATATTCAAAATATTTGCAAATTCTCGAAGTTGCGATATTCGCAATAAATATTCGTAATTTTAATATTCGCGCTCAACACTAGTCCTGAACTTAGTCGTGCAGCAATTCGTTGACAAATACCCCGGGGTCCAGGACATCTTGCGGCAGGCCAGGAAAATCTCTGGCCATTTTAGAAGATCTTACACGGCCATAACTCGCTCTAGCTCTACCGCTTCCAATTTAGTGCAAATGGGGGCCTTCATGCTCCAGTGTTTGAAGAGGGACCCCCGTATAAAAAGCATAAAGGTCAAGGACCCGTACTGGGTGGAAACGTACTTAGACCCCCGGTACAAACACAAAATGGCGGACATGTTACCAGCATCACAGAGAGCTGTCAGAATGCAGCATTTCCACGCCTTGCTGCGAGAGATGCTGCATTCTGCTGTTGCGGGCACTGGCAGAGGAATTTCCACCCACAGCGAAACAGGTGCGGGTACCAATCCTACCACGCCTGCAAAAATAGGGCGGTTTGAAGATGTGTTGGTCACTTCGGATATGAGATCATTCTTGCAAATAACCCATCGACAGCCGCTCTCCGGATCCAGTCTCACTGAACGCTTAGACCGACAGGTGTCCGACTACATCAGGTAAACGGCCGATGTGGACGCTCTGATAAGCGAGGAACCCCTTGACTACTGGGTGTGCAGACTTGACCTGTGGCCAGAGCTGGAACAATTTGCCATGGAACTCTTGGATTGCCCCTTGTCGAGTGTCCTGTCCGAAAGGACGTTCAGCGTAGCAGGGGGGATCGTGACCGATAAGTGCACTCGCCTAGCTCACGACAGTGTGGACTACCTCACATTTAAAAAAATGAATGAGGCATGGATCTCGGAGGAATTCAACACTTGTGATGACCAAGTGTAATTGAATTTCCTCATGCCAGCCCACACATATCCGCCACCACCCAGAACAAAGACGGGTCCTTGCCTTATGTATATACAGCGACATAAAAGGCCTTTTTTTGTCAGGTGAATGCCTAATTTTCAGGGCCTGTACTGGCCGACAGTTACATATTTATCCTGTGACCGCCTAATGTACCTCCAGCCACAGAATCCAAAGTTCTTTGCTGTCAGGTGAATGCCTATTGCCTAATTTTTGGGGCCTGCACTGGCCGACAGTTACATTTTTTATCTCTAGCCACATAATCACACTTCTCTGCCTCTTATCATGGTGGCGTATGAACCGCATTCACCATAAGGACCTTCTAATGTCACAGGGTCATGTGACTGTGTCCCCACCCTGTACTATGCCCCCTTTTACCCTGCATTGAGCCCTCTTATCACACCCTGTGCAGTTCCTCTAGTCATTCCCTGTACTGTGCCCTCTTATACCCTTTTATCCGGTCACGGTATGGCGGTGTTATCCGGTCACTGTACAGAGGTGTTATCCAGTCAATGTATGGCAGTGGTATCCAATAACTGGATGGCCATAACTGTATTCCTTTCCCTGCCCACCCCATACTTTTTTAGACCTGGCATGAGCAGGAAAAATATGCAGATTGCGGTGCTAAGGACCTTTACGCCACAATCTGTGTCAGAAATACGCCTAACATAGACGTATTTCTATATAATAAATGACCACCTAATTGTATTATTATTCAAGGTTAGGGCTAATATCTTTATATTATATAGATTCTAGTGTATTATACTGTGCCCCGTATTTCCCAGTAGAAAATGATCCTTGGGAAACACAATCCTCATCCCTGACCACCAGGACCAGAAAGCGCTCTGTCAGTACATGGCGGCCTCCCCTCTCTGCCACTCTGCTCCGCTGTGTACTGGTGCTTATTCTGACACTAGGGCTGATTTCACATCCTATTCTTGCCATCCATTTAATGCATACCAAAAATGTACTGATGCCTCAGACTGATGTCGTACAGTGGCGTCCTCTCACCATACAGTTCCATGGTATAAAAAAAAAATTACTTTAATGCATGCATTTTTTTAATGGACTCTGCAGGATACAAAAACGTGGAGTGCTGCACATTTGTATACATCAAACCGATAGGAAATAAAATTTGGGGGCACATTTTTGAGAGTTTCCCTTTAAGACGTATAATTAAAATACATATTTTTTGTGGAAATTTTTACCAATGACCCCCCTCTGGTATATCACGGTCCATGTTGTGGGACTATTTGTGTACTTCTAGCAAGTGTTTGCTGGCATCAAATATGACCTAAAGTTTTTTCAGGCTCGCCTGCCATTAAATTGAATGGGGCCTGCTGTTAACGCACAGTTCGCGAACATTTGCGGTTCGCAGTTCGTCCATCACTACATGGGAACCCAAACAAGTATGCAAACAAAGCAATCCTTTTAACCACTTAAGGACCACAGGTTTATACCCCCCTAAAGACCAGGCCCTTTTTTACAAATCGGCACTCCACAACTTTAGCGGTTTATTGCTCGGTCATGCAACTTACCACCCAAATTAATTTTACCTCCTTTTCTTCTCACTAATAGAGCTTTCATTTGGTGGTATTTCATTGCTGCTGACATTTTTACTTTTTTTGTTATTAATCGAAATTTAACGATTTTCTTGCAAAAAAATGACACTTTTCACTTTCAGTTGTAAAATTTTGCAAAAAAAACGACATCCATATATAAATTTTGCTCTAAATTTATTGTTCTACATGTCTTTGATAAAAAAAAAAATGTTTGGGTAAAAAAAAAAAATGGTTTGGGTAAAAGTTATAGCGTTTACAAACTATGGTACAAAAATGTGAATTTCCGCTTTTTGAAGCAGCTCTGACTTTCTGAGCACCTGTCATGTTTCCTGAGGTTCTACAATGCCCAGACAGTACAAACACCCCACAAATGACCCCATTTCGGAAAGTAGACACCCTAAGGTATTCGCTGATGGGCATAGTGAGTTCATAGAACTTTTTATTTTTTGTCACAAGTTAGCGGAAAATTATGATTTTTTTATTTTTTTTCTTACAAAGTCTCATATTCCACTAACTTGTGACAAAAAATAAAAGCTTCCATGAACTCACTATGCCCATCAGCGAATACCTTGGGATGTCTTCTTTCCAAAATGGGGTCACTTGTGGGGTAGTTATACTGCCCTGGCATTCTAGGGGCCCAAATGTGTGGTAAGGAGTTTGAAATCAAATTCTGTAAAAAATGACCAGTGAAATCCGAAAGGTGCTCTTTGGAATATGGGCCCCTTTGCCCACCTAGGCTGCAAAAAAGTGTCACACATGTGGTATCTCCGTATTCAGGAGAAGTTGGGGAATGTGTTTTGGGGTGTCATTTTACATATACCCATGCTGGGTGAGAGAAATATCTTGGCAAAAGACAACTTTGTATAAAAAAATGGTAAAAGTTGTCTTTTGCCAAGATATTTCTCTCACCCAGCATGGGAATATGTAAAATGACACCCCAAAACACATTCCCCAACTTCTCCTGAATACGGAGATACCACATGTGTGACAATTTTTTGCAGCCTAGGTGGGCAAAGGGGCCCATATTCCAAAGAGCACCTTTCGGATTTCACTGGTCATTTTTTACAGAATTTGATTTCAAACTCCTTACCACACATTTGGGCCCCTAGAATGCCAGGGCAGTATAACTACCCCACAAGTGACCCCATTTTGGAAAGAAGACACCCCAAGGTATTCGCTGATGGGCATAGTGAGTTCATGGAAGTTTTTATTTTTTGTCACAAGTTAGTGGAATATAAGACTTTGTAAGGAAAAAAAAAAAAAAAAAAAAAATCATCATTTTCCACTAACTTGTGACAAAAAATATAAAATTCTAGGAACTCGCCATGCCCCTCATGGAATACCTTGGGGTGTCTCCTTTCCAAAATGGGGTCACTTGTGGGGTAGTTATACTGCCCTGGCATTTTCCAGGGGCCCTAATGTGTGGTAAGTAGGTAAATGACCTGTGAAATCCGAAAGGTGCTCTTTGGAATATGGGCCCCTTTGCCCACCTAGGCTGCAAAAAAGTGTCACACATGTGGTATCGCCGTATTCAGGAGAAGTTGGGGAATGTGTTTTGGGGTGTCATTTTACATATACCCATGCTGGGTGAGATAAACATCTTGGCAAAAGACAACTTTTCCCATTTTTTTTTTTTATACAAAGTTGGCATTTGACCAAGATATTTCTCTCACCCAGCATGGGTATATGTAAAATGACACCCCAAAACACATTCCCCAACATCTCCTGAGTACGGCGATACCAGATGTGTGACACTTTTTTTGCAGCCTAGATGCGCAAAGGTGCTCAAATTCCTTTTAGGAGGGCATTTTTAGACATTTGGATACCAGACTTCTTCTCACGCTTTGGGGCCCCTAGAATGCCAGGGCAGTATAAATACCCCACATGTGACCCCATTTTGGAAAGAAGACACCCCAAGGTATTCAATGAGGGGCATGGCGAGTTCATAGAATTTTTTTTTTTTTGGCACAAGTTAGCGGAAATTGATATTTTTTATTTTTTTCTCACAAAGTCTCCCTTTCCGCTAACTTGGGACAAAAATTTCAATCTTTCATGGACTCAATATGCCCCTCACGGAATACCTTGGGGTGTCTTCTTTCCGAAATGGGGTCACATGTGGGGTATTTATACTGCCCTGGCATTCTAGGGGCCCTAAAGCGTGAGAAGAAGTCTGGAATATAAATGTCTAAAAAATTTTACGCATTTGGATTCCGTGAGGGGTATGGTGAGTTCATGTGAGATTTAATTTTTTGACACAAGTTAGTGGAATATGAGACTTTGTAAGAAAAAAATAATAATTTCCGCTAACTTGGGCCAAAAAAATGTCTGAATGGAGCCTTACAGAGGGGTGATCAATGACAGGGGGGTGATCAATGACAGGGGGGTGATCAGGGAGTCTATATGGGGTGATCACCCCCCTGTCATTGATCACCCCCCTATAAGGCTCCATTCAGATGTCCGTATGTGTTTTGCGGATCCGATCCATGTATCCGTGGATCCGTAAAAATCATACGGACATCTGAATGCAGCCTGACAGGGGGGGGTGATCAATGACAGGGGGGTGATCAGGGAGTCTATATGGGGTGATCACCACAGTCATTGATCACGCCCCTGTAAGGCTCCATTCAGACGTCCGTGTGCGTTTTGCGGATCCGATCCATCTATCAGTGGATCCGTAAAAATCATGCGGACATCTGAATGGAGCTTTACAGGGGTGTGATCAATGACAGGGGGGTAATCAATGACAGGGGGGTGATCAGGGAGTCTATATGGGGTGATCAGGGGCTAATAAGGGGTTAATAAGTGACGGGGGGGGGGGTGTAGTGTAGTGTAGTGTAGTGGTGCTTGGTGCTACTTTACTGAGCTACCTGTGTCCTCTGGTGGTCGATCCAAACAAAGGGGACCACCAGAGGACCAGGTAGCAGGTATATTAGACGCTGTTATCATAACAGCGTCTAATATACCTGTTAGGGGTTAAAAAAATCACATCTCCAGCCTGCCAGCGAACGATCGCCGCTGGCAGGCTGGAGATCAACTCTCTTACCTTCCGTTCCTGTGAGCGCGCGTGCCTGTGTGCGCGCGTTCACAGGAAATCTCGGCTCACGCGAGATGACGCCAATCGGCGTTAGTGTGACCTGGGAGCGCCGCAGAAATGACTCCTTTCGGCGTTAGCGTGGCGGGAAGTGGTTAAACAAATAACCAGGTACAAGATTTGCAAACAATTCCGATTTTTTAAGAAAAGATCATGTGTCGTACCACAAAAAGGTCACTTTCTTGCACTACCAGCCAATGGTAACATATTAGTGTACTTCATAAAAATAACAGTCTAGTTCTGCAGTATTAATAAGAACCCCAGAGTAAGTACAATTTCACTATGTGCCTACTGTACTGAAACACTTATTTTCTTCTGTTCAAAGACTTTTATCAGTCTGCCAAGTATTAAAGGAAAAAGAGAGAACAGATAGAAGATGATGGCAAATTAAAAAAAAATATGGAATAGAGATTGTATGTGGATTGTGCAGCTATATACAGTGTGTATATATATATATATATATATATATATTAGTACAGTGGATATAAAACTCTACACACCCTTGTTAAAATGTCAGGTTTCTGTGATGTATAAACTGTTCAACTCAATTGAAAAACAAACTGAAATCTTTTAGGTAGAGGGAAGAAAAAATATAAAAAAATAATAATATGGTTGCATAAGTATGCACACCCTTAAACTAATGCTTTCTTGAAGCACCTTTTGATTTTATTACAGCACTCAGTCTTTTTGGGTATGAGTCAATCTGCATGGCACATTTTGACTTGGCAAGATTTGCCCACTCTTCTTTGCAAAAACACTCCAAATCTGTCAGATTGTGAGGGCATCTCCTCTTCAGATCACCCCACAGATTTTCAATCAAATTCAGGTCTGGACTCTGGCTCGGCCATTCCAAAACTTTAATCTTCTTCTGGTGAAGCCATTCTTTTGTTGATTTGGATGTATGCTTTGGGTCGTTGTCATGCTGAAAGATGAAGTTCCTCTTCATGTTTAGCTTTCTAGCAGAAGCCTGAAGGTTTTGTGCCAATATTGACTGGTATTTGGAACTGTTCATAATTCCCTCTAGCTTAACTAAGGCCCCAGTTCCAGCTGAAGAAAAACAGCCCCAAAGCATGATACTGCCACCACCATACTTCACTGTGGGTATGGTGTTCTTTTGGTGACGTGCAGGGTTGTTTTTGCACCAAACATATCTTTTGGAATTATGGCCAAAAAGTTAAACCTTGGTTTCATCAGACCATAACACCTTTTCATAACACCTTTGGGGGCGAGGGCCTGCTGCTGAGCTGACTATCTAAAAATATAGGGGTGAGGGTCTTCTGCTGATCTGACCCTCTAAAACATTATGGTTGAGTGCCTGCTGGTGACCCTCAAAAACATTATGGGTGAGGGCCTGCTGGTGACCCTCTAAAACATTATGGGTGAGGGCCCGCTGCTGAACTGACCCTCTAAAACATTATGAATGAGGGCAGCCTAATAAGCATGTTGATATGATGGATGAGGAGAAGTAGGAGGACGAGAAAAGAGAGATTGAATCATATACCCTTTTTAGTGGTGGAAGGGGTGCATGGGAATACAGTGTATTCAATACACCATAAAAGCCACATTTAGAGTGCCTTTATGTTCAGCCGCTTTCCTATGGTGGAGTAGAGAAGTAAGGGGCAATCCAGGCCTTGTTTGTTTTTATAAGAGTCAACCGGTCAGAATTTTCAGTTGACAGGCGGATGTGCTTATCAGTTATTAGGCCCCCAGCAGCACTAAATACACGCTCTGACAAAACGCTGGAGGCAGGGCAGGCCAGAACCTCCAAGGCGTAGAGCACCAGTTCGTGCCCTGTGTCCAACTTGGACACCCAATAGTTGTAAGGCACAGAGGGATCACTGAGGACGCTGACACGGTCTGCAATGTACTCCTTCACCATCTTCCAAAAGTTTATAAATATGTCCCAGGCCTTAGAGAGTGTTGCCCTGCCTCTGTTGGAACTGCTGTGTGTTCCCCTCGTCCCCCCTCCTCGGTTGGCCAAGGAACTATGTACTCTGCCTCTAGCGTTGTCAACTGGGCATTTTTGGAGCAATTTTTCCACAAGGACCTTCTGGTATTGCACTATTTTGCTCGTCCTCTCCACCACAGGAATGAGAGATGAGAAGTTCTCTTTGTAGCAGAGGTCAAGAAGGGTGAGCGACCAGTAATCGGTGTTGGCCAAAATGCGTACAACGTGAGGGTCACGGGAAAAGCAGCATAACATAAAGTCAACCATGTGTGCCAGAGTCCCAACAGACAAGACTTCGCTGTCCTCATCAGGAGGATGACTCTCAATCTCCTCATCCTCTTCTTCCTCTTCTACACATCCACGCTGAACAGATGGAATAAAACTTCCATGGGTACTACCCTCTGTAGCGGAGGCAACAGTCTCCTGCTCCTCCTCCTCCTCATCATCCAATTCGCGATGAGAAGATGAACTGAGGGTGGTCTGGCTATCACCTTGTGTACTTTCTTCCCCCATTTCCACCTCTTCCACATGCAAAGCGTCCGCCTTAATTGTGAGCAGCGAGCGCTTGAGTAGACACAGAAGTGGGATGGTTAAGCTGATAATAGCGTTATCGCCGCTCACCATCTGTGTTGATTCCTCAAAGTTGCGTAAAACCTCATAGAGGTCAGACATCAATACTTATCGCTTGTGAAGAGTGGAAGCTGACTGGAAAGGCGACGACCATGTTGCAGCTGGTATTCCACTACTGCCCTCTTCTGCTCACAAAGCCTGGCCAACATGTGGAGCGTCGAGTTCCAGCGCGTGCTCACGTCGCACAACAGTCGGTGAGCTGGCAATTGCAAGCGCTGCTGCAGAGTTGCCAGACCGGCAGAAGCTGTCGATGACTTGCGAAAATGGGCACACATGCGGAGCACCTTAACCTGTAGCTCAGGCAAAATGGGGTAGGTTTTGAGAAACCGCTGAACCACTAGATTGTACACGTGGGCTCGGCATGGTATGTGTGTGTGTGAGCTTGCCAAGCTCCAAAGCCACCACCAAGTTACAACAATTATCAAACACAACCATGCCTGGTTGTAGGTTGAGTGGCGAGAGCCACAGTTCAGTCTGATCCCTTATCCCCTGCCACAGCTCTGTGGCGGTGTGCTGTTTGTCACCAAAGCAGATTAGTTTAAGCACGGCCTGTTGCCGCTTCTCCACTGCAGAGCTACACTGCTTCCAGCTACTGACTGATGGCTGACTGGTGCTGCAAGATGATAATTCAGAGGTAAAAGTGGAGGAGGAGACGGAGGAGGAGAAACGTCAGTGGCGGCAGAAACCCTGATAGAAGTAGGGCCCGCAATCCTTGGCGTCGGTAGCACCTGTGCCATACCAGGGTACGACTCGCTCCCAGCCTCCACAACGTTCACCCAGTGTGCCATTAGGGAAATTTTGCGTCCCTGGCCAAAAGCACTTGTCCATGTGTCAGTCATTAAATGGACCTAATAACTGCGTTGGTCAGGGCACGGGTGATGTTGCGGGACACATGCTGGTGTAAGGCGGGGACTGCACACCGTGAAAAATATTGGCAGCTGGGGACAGAGTACCGCGGGACAGCCGCTGCCATCAGGCTGCGGAAAGCCTCAGTGTCCACAAGCCTAAATGGCAACATTTCCAGGGCCAGCAATTTGGAAAGCTGCGCATTTAGTGCTATGGTCTGTGGGTGGGTGGCTGGGTATTTGCGCTTTCGGTCAAAGGCCTGAGGTATAGACATCTGTACGCTGCGCTGGGACACAGAAGTGGATGTGCTAGCTGACAGTGATGGACGAACATCGGTCGGGACGGTTCGCAAACGAGATCAAATGTTCGCGGCGGGCCCCATTTACTTTAATGGCAGGCGAACCTGAAAAACATTCAGCTTATATTTTCAGCCACCAAATAATTACAAGTAGGGATGAGCGAACCCGAACTGTATAGTTCGGGTTCGTACCGAATTTTGGGGTGTCCGTGACATGAACCCGAACATTTTCGTAAAAGTCCGGGTTCGGTGTTCGGCGCTTTCTTGGCGCTTTTTGAAAGGCCAATCAACAAGCATCATACTACTTGCCCCAAGAGGCCATCACAGCCATGCCTACTATTGGCATGGCTGTGATTTGGCCAGTGCAGCATGTGACCCAGCCTCTATATAAGCTTGGGTCACGTAGCGCTGCACGTCACTCTGCTGATACAAGCATAGGGAGAGGTTGCAGCTGCGACGTTAGGGCGAGATTAGGCAGATTAACTCCTCCAAAAGACTTCATTCAGTGATCGATCTACAGCTGTGGATCATTGAAGTGCTGATATTCAATTGCTCACTGTTTTTAGGCTGCCCAGAGCGTTTTTATATAACTTTTTTCTGGGGTGATCGGCGGCCATTTTGTGGCTTGTGGTGCGCCAGCACAAGCTACCACCAAGTCCATTTAACCATCAATAGTGTGGTTATTTTTTGCTATATCCTACATCAGGGTCAAGCTTTCATCAAGTGCATTTAACCATCAATAGTGTGGTTATTTTTTGGCCATATACTACATCAGGGGCAAGCTGAGCTTGTGTCACCCAGGTGCATTTAACCATCAACAGTGTGGTTATTTTTTGCTATATCCTACATCAGGGTCAATCATTCATCAAGTGCATTTAACCATCAATAGTGTGGTTATTTTTTGGACATATACTACATCAGGGGCAAGTTGAGCCTGTCACCCAGCGCCTAAAAAATAGGCCTCACATTTATATTCGACCAAATCTGTACTGTTTAAGGCTACTTTCACACCTGCGTTTAGGTCGGATCCGTCTGGTATGTGCCCAGACGGATCCGCACCTATAATGCAAACGTTTAGATCCGTTCCGTTTTTTTTTTTTTTTTTTTTTTGTTCATGATAATGCAAACGGATCCGTTTTGACTTTACATTGAAAGTCAATGGGAGACGGATCCATTTGAAAATTGAGCCATACTGTGTCAACTTCAAACGGATCCGTCCCCATTGACTTACATTGTAAGTCTGGACGGATCCGTTTGCCTCCGCACGGCCAGGCGGAGCCCTGAACGCTGCAAGCTGCGTTCAGGTGTCCGCCTGCTGAGCGGAGCAGAGGACAAACGGAGCCAGACTGATGCATTCTGAGCGGATCCGCATCCATTCAGAATGCATTGGGGCTGGACGGATCCGTTCGGGGCCGCTTGTGAGAGCCTTCAAACGGAGCTCACAAGCGGAGCCCCGAACGCTAGTGTGTAAGTAGCCTTAGCTGGTCAAGTTATTGTTTGTGACCGTCAAAGCACAGTTTTTGTTCTGGGTTGAAAAACAATTCCCAAATTTGCAATTCTCAAAATTAGTGGTTTCTGCTGTATCAGGCCTACTTTAAATCTATCCCTAAAAGGGTATATTAGATTCAAGGTGCTGATAGGGTCATTCTCAAAAACTTAATACACACGCTACAGTGCAGATCCAAGTCTAATTCTGTGATTAAACGTATACCTGTCACCCAGCGCCTAAAAAATAGGCCTCACATTTATATTCAGCTAAATCTGTCATTACTGGTGTGCCTGTATTAGTGTAATACGGTACCTAAATAGATAGCCAGATAGTGTTAGGTGTCTGTAAAAAAAAGGCCTGAATTTTAATTCAATACATTGGCCCGAATAATATTTTTCTTAATGTGGTGAACGGTAACAATGAGGAAAACATCTAGTAAGGGACGCGGACGTGGACATGGTCGTGGTGGTGTTAGTGGACCCTCTGGTGCTGGGAGAGGACGTGGCTATTCTGCCACAGCCACACGTCCTAGTGTACCAACTACCTCAGGTCCCAGTAGCCGCCAGAATTTACAGCCATATTTGGTGGGGAACAATGCCGTTCTAAGGATGGTAAGGCCTGAGCAGGTACAGGCATTAGTCAATTGGGTGGCCGACAGTGCATCCAGCACGTTCACATTATCTCCCACCCAGTCTTCTGCAGAAAGCGCACAGATGGCGCATGAAAACCAAGCCCATCAGTCTGTCACATCACCCCCATGCATATCAGGGAAACTGTCTGAGCCTCAAGTTATGCAGCAGTCTCTTATGCTGTTTGAAGACTCTGCTGGCAGGGTTTCCCAAGGGCATCCACCTAGCCCTTCCCCAGGGGTGGAAGAGATAGAATGCACTAACGCACAACCAGTTATGTTTCCTGATGATGAGGACATGGTAATACCACCTCAGCATGTCTCTGATGATGACGAAACACAGGTGCCAACTGCTGCGTCTTTCTACAGTGTGCAGACTGAACAGGAGGTCAGGGATCAAGACTGGGTGGAAGACGATGCAGGGGACGATGAGGTCCTAGACCCCACATGGAATGAAGGTCGTGCCACTGACTTTCACAGTTCAGAGGAAGAGGCAGTGGTGAGACCGAGCCAACAGCGTAGCAAAAGAGGGAGCAGTGGGCAAAATCAGAACACCCGCCGCCAAGATACTCCGCCTGCTACTGACCGCCGCCATCTGGGACCGAGCACCCCAAAGGCAGCTTCAAGGAGTTCCCTGCCATGGCACTTCTTCAAACAATGTGCTGACGACAAGACCCGAGTGGTTTGCACGCTGTGCCATCAGAGCCTGAAGCGAGGCTTTAACGTTCTGAACCTTAGCACAACCTGCATGACCAGGCACCTGCATGCAAAGCATGAACTGCAGTGGAGTAAACACCTTAAAAACAAGGAAGTCACTCAGGCTCCCCCTGCTACCTCTTCTGCTGCTGCCGCCTCGGCCTCTTCTGCTGCTGCCGCCGCCTCGGCCTCTTCCTCCGCCTCTGGAGGGACGTTGGCACTTGCCGCCCAGCAAACATGGGATGTACCACCAACACCACCACCTGCGTCACCAAGAATCTCAACCATGTCACACGGCAGCGTTCAGCTCTCCATCTCACAAACATTTGAGAGAAAGCGTAAATTCCCACCTAGCCACCCTCGATCCCTGGCCCTGAATGTCAGCATTTCTAAACTACTGGCCTATGAAATGCTGTCATTTAGGCTGGTGGACACAGACAGCTTCAAACAGCTCATGTCGCTTGCTATCCCACAGTATGTTGTTCCCAGCCGTCACTACTTCTCCAAGAGAGCCGTGCCTTCCCTGCACAACCAAGTATCCGATAAAATCAAGTGTGCACTGCGCAACGCCATCTGTGGCAAGGTCCACCTAACCACAGATACGTGGACCAGTAAGCACGGCCAGGGACGCTATATCTCCCTAACTGCACACTGGGTAAATGTAGTGGCGACTGGGCCCCAGGCGGAGAGCTGTTTGGCGCACGTCCTTCCGCCGCCAAGGATCGCAGAGCAACATTCTTTGCCTCCTGTCTCCTCCTCCTACTCAGCTTCCTCCTCTTCTTCCACCTGCTCATCCAGTCAGCCACACACCTTCACCACCAACTTCAGCACAGCCCGGGGTAAACATCAGCAGGCCGTTCTGAAACTCATATGTTTGGGGGACAGGCCCCACACCGCACAGGAGTTGTGGCGGGGTATAGAACAACAGACCGACGAGTGGTTGCTGCCGGAGAGCCTCAAGCCTGGCCTGGTGGTGTGCGATAATAAGCGAAATCTCGTTGCAGCTCTGGGACTAGCCGGTTTGACGCACATCCCTTGCCTGGCGCATGTGCTGAATTTGGTGGTGCAGAAGTTCATTCACAACTACCCCGACATGTCAGAGCTGCTGCATAAAGTGCGGGCCGTCTGTTCGCGCTTCCGGCGTTCACACCCTGCCGCTGCTCGCCTGTCTGCGCTACAGCGTAACTTCGGCCTTCCCGCTCACCGCCTCATATGCGACGTGCCCACCAGGTGGAACTCCACCTTGCAAATGCTGGACAGACTGTGCGAGCAGCAGCAGGCCATAGTGGAGTTTCAGCTGCAGCACGCACGGGTCAGTCACACTGCGGATCAGCCCCACTTCACCACCAATGACTGGGCCTCCATGCGAGACCTGTGTGCCCTGTTGCGCTGTTTCGAGTACTCCACCAACATGGCCAGTGGCGATGACGCCGTTATCAGCGTTACAATACCACTTCTATGTCTCCTTGAGAAAACACTTAGGGCGATGATGGAAGAGGAGGTGGCCCAGGAGGAAGAGGGGTCATTTTTAGCACTTTCAGGCCAGTCTCTTCGAAGTGACTCAGAGGGAGGTTTTTTGCAACAGCAGAGGCCAGGTACAAATGTGGCCAGACAGGGCCCACTACTGGAGGACGAGGAGGACGAGGATGAGGAGGAGGTGGAGGTGGAGGAGGATGAGGATGAAGCAGGTTCACAGTGGGCTGGCACCCAACGCAGCTCGGGCCCATCACTGGTGCGTGGCTGGGGGGAAACACAGGACGATGACGATACGCCTCCCACAGAGGACAGCTTGTCCTTACCTCTGGGCAGCCTGGCACACATGAGCGACTACATGCTGCAGTGCCTGCGCAACGACAGCAGAGTTGCCCACATTTTAACGTGTGCGGACTACTGGGTTGCCACCCTGCTGGATCCCCGGTACAAAGACAATGTGCCCACCTTACTTCCTACACTGGAGCGTGATAGGAAGATGCGCGAGTACAAGTGCACGTTGGTAGACGCGCTACTGAGAGCATTCCCAAATGTCACAGGGGAACCAGTGGAAGCCCAAGGCGAAGGCAGAGGAGGAGCAAGAGGTCGCCAACGCAGCTGTGTCACGGCCAGCTCCTCTGAGGGCAGGGTTAGCATGGCAGAGATGTGGAAAAGTTTTGTCACCACGCCACAGCTAACTGCACCACCACCTGATACGGAACGTGTTAGCAGGAGGCAACATTTCAATAACATGGTGGAACAGTACCTGTGCACACCCCTCCACGTACTGACTGATGGTTCGGCCCCATTCAACTTCTGGGTCTCCAAATTGTCCACGTGGCCAGAGCTAGCCTTTTATGCCTTGGAGGTGCTGGCCTGCCCGGCGGCCAGCGTTTTGTCTGAACGTGTATTCAGCACTGCAGGGGGCGTCATTACAGACAAACGCAGCCGCCTGTCTACAGCCAATGTGGACAAGCTGACGTTCATAAAAATGAACCAGGCATGGATCCCACAGGACCTGTCCATCCCTTGTGCAGATTAGACATTAACTACCTCCCCTTAACAATATATTATTCTACTCCAGGGCACTTCCTCATTCAATCCTATTTTTTTTTTCATTTTACCATTATATTGCGGGGCAACCCGAAGTTGAATGAACCTCTCCTCTGTCTGGGTGCCGGGGCCTAAATATGTGACAGTGGCCTGTTCCAGTGGTGGGTGACATGAAGCCTGATTCTCTGCTATAACATGAAGACTGATTCTGTGCTGACATAAAGCCAGATTCTCTGTTAAGGGACCTCTATCCTCTGTCTGGGTGCCGGGGGCCTAAATATGTGACAGTGGCCTGTTCCAGTGGTGGGTGACATGAAGACTGATTCTCTGCGCTGACATGAAGCCAGATTCTCTGCTATGGCATGAAGAGACTGATTCTCTGCTGACGTGAAGCCAGATTCTCTGCTATGGGACCTCTGTCCAATTGATATTGGTTAATTTTTTTTTTTTTTTTTTAAATTCATTTCCCTATCCACATTTGTTTGCAGGGGATTTACCTACATGTTGCTGCCTTTTGCAGCCCTTTAGCTCTTTCCTGGGCTGTTTTACAGGCTTTTTAGTGCCGAAAAGTTCGGGTCCCCATTGACTTCAATGGGGTTCGGGTTCGGGACGAAGTTCGGGTCGGGTTCGGATCCCGAACCCGAACATTTCCGGGAAGTTCGGCCGAACTTCTCGAACCCGAACATCCAGGTGTTCGCTCAACTCTAATTACAAGAAGTGCACAAATCGTCCTACAACATGGACAGTGACATACCAGATGTATTATTCGAATTTGCGATCTCCATTCATTATTTTTTTCAATGCGAAATATCGGCAATGTAATTTTCGCCTATGTGCATGCGTAAAATATGCGCGGCCTACTACAGCAACTGAGTTTCCAAAGACCGAAGTTGGATGCGATCAGAAAAGATGGTTGGCAACAATTTTCGCAACGTTGAGGAAGAATTTCTGATTACTGTAAGTAATTTGACATTAAAGCTGTGTATTTGATTACATTTCAGATGCATGTTATAACAATCGCTTTATATGCAGATCGAGTGTATAACCCCTTAAGGACACATGACGTACCGGTACGGCATGTTTCCCGAGTCCTTAAGGACACATGACGTACCGGTACGTCATGGCTTTAAATAGCGATGCCGGCGCCGCGGGGGTTAATCGGAACGGGATGCCGGCTGAAATCATTCAGCCGGCATCCTGTAACAATGCAGGGGGGGGTCATTTGACCCCCCCGCATCGACGATCGCAGAAAACCGCAGGTCAATTCAGACCTGCGGTTTTCTGCGTTTCCGGTCCATTCGGGTGTCCTGTGACCCGATGAACCGGAAAAAGACTGCGATCGGTGGCGTAATTATACACCACCTATCGCAGTCCGAGGATTTGGAGAGGCGGTGCTGGCCCTGGTGCTGAATGCCGCTGTCCAGGGTGCTGATTGGTGCAGGGGAGAGAGGCGCGAGATTCAAACTTCCTGCGCTCCTCTCTCCCCTCCTCTTCCTGTCCAGCACCCTGACCGTGCAGCATCGTCCAGCACCAGCTCCTGTGTCCCCCTAATCGCCATCCATCACCCTCCTGCACCCATCGCCACCCAGGTAGGTTAGGGTCAGTGAGGGAGAGGCACCGTTAGGCAGGGAAAGAAGGGAAAAGTTAGAAAAAAAAAAAAAAGCACATTTATTCTAAACTTTTTTGTTTCAGCTTTCAGACCCCAGACCCCCCCTGCCACTTGCCCCCCCGCATCCCCCCCACCACCAGCCCCCCCCCCCCAATCCACCCACCAACTCCCCCCCCCCCCCCCACCAGACCCTTCCCCCACCACCACTTTTTTTTTTTTCTGCGTGCGCTGACTGTCCGGCACTCTTAGCGTCCGGCCACTGTTAGCGCATCGCCCGCCCCACCACCCCACCGACCGCTGATCAGCGTTGAACCGCTGATCAGCAAGTTTGAACTTTTTTTTTTTTTTTTTCCTAACATTTGCCCATTTTTTTTGCCTGGACTTTTTAGTACGTGAACACCCGTGCCCCCACACACACGCACATAGAATAAAGGTTTACACGCACGCACATACACACGCACACACACACACCCATGGCCCGCCGGATGTTCTCGGTGGAGGAGGCATACGCCCAGATTGCCTCCGACTCCGAGAGCCCCAGTGAGGATGAGGATGACCCCACGTTCCTTTTGTCATCCGCATCCTCCTCATCATCATCAGATGACGATGAGCCACCAAGGCAGCGGAGACGCCGCCAGGCGGAGCCAGGGGCCCCACATGCTAGGGATCCTGTGGCCCACCCTAGTACGAGCCGCCCTGGGGTTCGTACTGGTTTCCCGGCCCACCAAATAAGCCCACCGGAGCCCCCTGCCGATGAACTTAGCTGGTGTCCCCCAGTGGACTTTGAGCCCGAGATTCCGGATTTTGCTGGCAATCCAGGAATCCAGATTCCCACAGTGGGGTTTACTGAAATGGACTTTTTTAGTTTTTTTTTCAGTAACCCACTGGTGAATCTGATGGTGGAGCAGACGAATCTGTACGCCCAACAGTTCGTCGCTCAAAATCCGGGCTCATTTTTGGCTAGACCCGGTGGCTGGACGCCGGTCAGTGCAGCCGAGATGAGGACATTTTGGGGCCTCGTGCTGCATATGGGTCTAGTGCAAAAACCCAGTGTCAGGCAATACTGGAGTGGGGACATACTCTACCAGACCCCACTGTACAGTACGGCCATGACACGCTCCCGGTTTGAGGCCATCCGGAAATGTCTGCATTATTCCGATAATGCAGCATGTCCCCCCCGAAGTGATCCTGCCTATGACCGGCTGTACAAGATACGGCCGGTCATCAATCACTTTGGGGCCAAATTCATGGAGGCCTACGTACCTGGAAGGGAGGTTGCGGTTGATGAGTCTCTCGTTGCGTTCAAGGGGAGACTCAGTTTCCGCCAATACATTCCCACAAAGCGGGCGAGGTATGGCGTGAAGCTATACAAAATTTGTGAGAGTACCTCAGGGTACACTTACAAATTTCGTGTGTACGAGGGGCGAGATTCCCGGATTCAACCACCAGAATGTCCCCCCACTCTGGGTGTTACCGGGAAACTCGTGTGGGACCTTATGTACCCACTGCTGGATAAGGGTTACCACTTGTACGTGGACAACTTTTATACCAGCATTCCCTTGTTCAGGTCCCTTGCCGCCAGATCCACGTTCGCTTGTGGGACCGTGCGGAAAAATCAACGCGGCCTCCCTGCCCACCCCCTCCAGGTACCCATCCCCAGGGGTGAGACCCGTGCCCTTACCAGTGGAAGCCTGTTGCTGGTCAGGTATAAGGACAAGAGGGATGTCCTTATGCTGTCCACAATCCACGGTAACAGCACCACCCCCGTCTCTGTGCGAGGTACCGCGGCAACGGTCCTCAAGCCCGATTGTATCGTCGCCTACAATCGGTATATGGGAGGAGTTGATCTCTCTGATCAAGTCCTCAAGCCATATAATGCCATGCGCAAAACCCGGGCATGGTACAAAAAAGTTGCGGTCTACTTGGTACAGGTTGCCATGTACAACTCTTTTGTACTATCCCGAAGCGCTGGCAGCACAGGGACATTCCTCCAGTTCTATGAGGCAGTCCTCAAAGACCTGATCTTTTCGGACCGGGAAAGAGCAGGCCGGAGTACCTCGGGAACTGGAGGCGCCCGGATCGTCCCTGGCCAACACTTTCCAGGTGTGGTCCCCCATACTGGAAAGAAGGGACGAACCCAAAAAAGATGCAGAGTGTGTCACAAGAGGGGGATACGGAAGGACACCACCACTCAGTGTGACACGTGCCCTGATCATCCGGGCCTCTGCATTATCGATTGCTTCAGGGAGTATCACACTTCCATGGAGTACTAAATTTTTATAATCCCCAACAGTCCACTAGAGAACATAAAAAACTATGTCTCTCAGACTTTGGAGGCACAGAAACAATTTTTCTTTCCCCAAAAAATATTAGTTTTAGTGCAGGTATCCTCAAACTGCGGCCCTCCAGATGTTGTAAAACTATAACTCCCAGCATGCCCAGACAACCTACAGCCATCAGCAGGGCATGGTGGGAATTGTAGTTTTACAACATCTGGAGGGCCGCAGTTTTAGAATGCCTGCTTAGTGTCTCCAAAGTCTGAGAGCCATACATATTGGGCATCGTCGCGTGCGTAAAAGTCGTCGCTATAAAAATTACTTTTGACCAAACGCCTCGGATGAACGGTGTTAAAAATATAAAATAAAAACGGTGCCAAAACACCCATTTTTGGGCAAAATTTCCATCTGAATCCTTTTTGCCGGTAATAAAGCAAGGGTTAACCGCCAAACAAAACTCAATATTTATGGCCCTGATTCTGTAGTTTGCAGAAACACCCCATATGTGGTCGTAAATGGCTATATAGCCGCACGGCAGGGCATAGAACGAAGGGAACTCCATACGGTTTCTGGAAGGCAGATTTTGATGGACAGTTTTTTTTTTGACACCATGTTCCATTAGAAGCCCCCCCTGATGTAGCCTAGACTAGAAACTCCAAAAAAGTGACCCCATCTAAGAAACTACACCCCTCAAGGTATTCAAAAGTTACTTTACAAACTATGTTAACCCTTTAGGTGTTCCACAAAACTAAATAGCGAATGTAGAAACAATTTTTTTTTTTTTTTTTTTTGTTACATTGCCTCAAAAAAGAGTAATGAAGAGCAACTAAAAATCATATTTACCCCTAAAATAGTCCCAAAACAACAACCACCTGATCCCGTAGTTTCCTAGATGGGGTCACTTTTATGGAGTTTCTACTCTAGGGGTGCATCAGGGGGCTTGAAAGGGTACATGATGTAAATAAACCAGTCCAGCAAAATCTGCCTTCCAAAACCCATATGGTGTTCCCCTCCTTCTATGTGCTACCGTTCGGCCAAACAGTAGTTTACGACCACATATGGGGTGTTTTTGCAAACTACAGAATCAGGGCAACCCATTTTGAGTGTTGTTTGGCAGTTAACCCTTGTTTTACTCCTGGAAAAAATTGATTATATTGGAAAATTTTCCAAAAAATAGAAATTTCTAAATTGTTTCTCCATCTGCCATTAACTCTTGTGGAACACCTAAAGGGTTAACAAAGTTTGTAAACCCAGTTTTGAATACCTTGAGGGGTGTACTTTCTTAGATGGAGTCACTTTTTTGAAATTTCTATTCTAGGGGTGCAACAGGGGGCTTCAAATGGGACATGGTATAAACAAAACCAGTCCTGCCAAATCTGCCTTCCAAAACCCATATGGTGTTCCCCTCCTTCTATGTGCTACCGTTCGGCCAAACAGTAGTTTACGACCACATATGGGGTGTTTTTGCAAACTACAGAATCAGGGCAACCCATTTTGAGTGTTGTTTGGCAGTTAACCCTTGTTTTACTCCTGGAAAAAATTGATTATATTGGAAAATTTTCCAAAAAAAAGAAATTTCAAAATTGTTTCTCCATCTGCCATTAACTCTTGTGGAAGACCTAAAGGGTTAATAAAGTTTGAAAAAACAGTTTTGAATACCTTGAGGGGTGTAGTTTCTAGAATAGGGTCATTTTTGGGAGGTTTCTATTATCTAAGCCTCACAAAGTGACTTCAAACCTGAACTGGTCCATATAAAGTGGGATTTTGAAGATTTCTGAAAATTTCAAAATTTGCTTCTAAACTTCTAAGCCTTGTAACATCCCCAAAAAATAAAATATCATTCCCAAAATGCTACAAACATGAAGTAGACATATGGGGAATGTAAAGTCATCACAATTTTTGGGGGTATTACTATGTATTACAGAAGTAGAGAAACTGAAAGTTTGAAATTTGCTAATTTTTCAAAATTTTTGGTAAAAATTGTATTTTTTTATGCAAAAAAATTAACTTTTTTGACCCAATTTTAGCAGTGACATGAATTACAATATGTGACGAAAAAACAATCTCAGAACGGCCTGGGTAAGTCAAAGCGTTTAAAAGTTATGAGCACTTAAAGTGACACTGGTCAGATTTGCAAAAAATGGCCTGGTCCTTAAGGTGAAATAGGGCTGTGTCCTTAAGGGGTTAAAAAAGCGCGATTGCGAAAATCCCTAATGATGCGATTTATTTTTCCGCGGTACACACAACTTCACATTTTATAAGGTCTCATGAGATATTAGTGATTGGTGCACTAAGTATTGTTGTGAAAACTTGCAACTCCAGTACAGGCCCCAAAAATTAGCCAATAGGCATTCACCTGACAGCACACAACTTTGTAGGATTCTGTGGCTGGAGGTACATTAGGCGGTCACAGGATAAAAATGTAACTGTCGACCAGTGCAGGCCCCAAAAATGAGCCAATAGGCATTCACCTGACAGCAAAGAACTTTGGATTCTGTGGCTGGATGTACATTAGGCGGTCACAGGATAAATATGTAACTGTCGGCCAGTACAGGCTCCAAAAATTAGCCAATAGGCGTTCACCTGACAGCAAAGAACTTTGGATTCTGTGGCTGGAGGTACATTAGGCGGTCATAGTATAAGTATGTAATTGTCGGCCAGTACAGGTCCCAAAAATTAGCCAATAGGCGTTCACCTGACAGCAAAGAACTTAGGATTCTGTGGCTGGAGGTACATTAGGCGGTCAAAGGATAAAAATGTAACTTTCGGACAGTACAGGCCTCAAAAATTAGGCATTCAACGGACATAAATGGCCTTTTATGCCACTGTATTTACCTAAGACAGGGGCCATGATTTGTTCTGGGTGGTGGCGGATATTTGTGGGCTGTCATGAGGAATTTCAATCAAACATGGTCGACTCATCACATGTGTTGAATTCCTCCGAGATCCATATCTAATTTATTTTTAGAAATGTGAGGTAGTCCACACTGTCGTGAGCTAGACGAGTGCGCTTATCGGTCACAATCCCCCCTGCTGCGCTGAACGTTTTGGACAGGACACTGGACAAGGGGCAAGCCAACAGTTCCATGGCAAATTGTGCCAGCTATGGCCACAGGTCAAGCCTGCACACCCAGTAGTCCAGTGATCGGCAGTTAACCTGATGTAGTCGGACACCTGTCGGTCTAGGCATTCCCTGAGGCTGGATACGGAGGACTGCTGTCGATGGGTTGGCTGCAAGAATGATCTCATATCCAAAGTGACCAACACATCTTCAAACCACCCTCTTCTTCCATGCGCTGTTTGATTGGTACCCGCAACTGTTTTTCTGTGAGTGGAAATTGCTCTGCCAGCGCCCGCAAATGCAGAATGTAGCATTTCTCGAAACAAGGCCTGGAAGTGCTGCATTCTGACAGCCCTCTGTGATGGTGGTAACATTTCTGCCATTTTGTATTTGTACTGGGGGTCTAAGTACTTTGCCACCCAGTACTGGTCCTTGCCCTTTATGCTTTTTATATGTCGGTCCCTCTTCAAACACTGGAGCATGAAGGCCCCCATTTGCACTAAACTGGAAGCAGTGGAGTGGCCTGGCTCCTGCTCATAATCCAGGATAATGTCGTCCTCGTTCTCCTCCCCCCATCCACGGACAACACCAGGGATCCCAGAAATGTTTAAAGCATGCTCTTCTTGCTCCTCCTCCGCCCCAGCACCATCCTCCTCTGACTCCTTTTCAGACTCCTGTTGTTGACTTGTCTCAGAAGGAGTAGCCCTCCCTGGAAATTCAGTCAGCATTGCGACTTCCTCATCTTCCAGCTCCTGCTCCTCAACGGCTTGATCAATGACACGACGCATTGTACGCTCCAGAAAGAAGGCGTACGGTACGATTTCACTGATGGCGCCCTGGCTGCGACTGACCAGTTTGGTGATCTCATCAAATGGCCGCGGAACTCTGCATGCGTCGCACATGAGCAGCCACTGGCACGGTGAAAAAAAAACAAGCTCCCCAGAACCTGTCCTGCCGCAGAGTTCGTACAGGTAGTCAACTGCACCTTTCTGCTGGAGCAGCCTATCAAGCATATACAAGGTGGAGTTCCATCGCGTCGGGCAGTCACAAATCAGACGTCTGACGGGCAGGTGGTGTCGCCGCTAAATGTCAGCAATGCGAGCCGTGGCCGTGTAAGATCTTCTGAAATGGCCAGAGATTTTCCTGGCCTGCCGCAAGACATCCTGGACCCCGGGGTATTTGGCAACGAATCACTGCATTACTAAGTTCAGGACGTGTGCCATGCACGGCACGTGTGTCATTTTGCCCTGTTTCAGCGCGCTCAGCAGATTGGCACCTTTGTCGCACACCACACAACTGTTAAATTGAGCGGGGTTAGCCACTGATCTGCCTGTGACCGCAAAGCTGAAAGGAGTGCAGGACCGGTGTGGCTCTTGGCTTCCAGGCACAACAGACGCAGCACAGCATGGCAATCTCTCACCTGGAACGTCGAATAGGTTCTGGGGATCTTGGGGGGCGCAGCGGAAGAGACGGTAGCAGCCGAGGAGGAGAGGGAGGATGGAGTAGGAAGAGGAGAAGAAGAGGCAGGCCTGCATGCAATCCGTGGCGGTAACACCAAGTCTACACGGGTGCCACGGGTTGCATGCTTGACGGCCATCAGAAGGTTCACCCAGTGGGCAGTAAAAGTTATGTAGATGCCATAACGCAGCAAAACCGCAGACAAATGCTGCACTAACTAAATGCACTATGTAGAACGTATATCATTGGTATATAAAATACCTGCTTCAATCAGTTTTTTTGGGGGGCAACTGGTAAATCACACCAGTAGAAATTATTTCTTCAAATAGTGTTTTTCACTCTGTGTAGATGCGGTAATGCAGCAAAACCGCAGACAAATGCTGCACTACCTAAATGCACCATATAGAAAATATATTATTGGTATATAAAATCCCTGCTTCAATCAGTTTTTTTTGGGGGGGGGGGAAACTGGTAAATCACACCAGTAGAAATGATTTGTTCCAATAGAGTTTGGCACGCTGTGTAGCTGCAGTATCGCGGCAGAAAGGCACACAACTGCTGCACAATACAATTGCACTATAATATACTTTCTATGTTAGAAAGTATATTATAAGTATATTACATCCCTCAGTATGTCACACCTATCAATAGTACACCTATACCAGTCCTTAAAAGGACTTTTGTGGCCCTATTAGCTAGCGATTTGTGTCACTAACAGTCTTTCCCTGCTCCACACAGCAACCTCTCCCTACACTGGCAAAAGACTGAATGTAAAATGGTGCACAGATCGGGTTTATTTATAAGGTAAGGGGGTATGTCCATGTGCTGAAACGTCTCAATTGGCTGTCCTGTACCACCTGATAGATGTGTCATGGGTCAAAGCTCTTCACAATGTAAAAGAATATGGCGGGCGCGAATATCGCCATATGTTCGCATGTTCGGCGAATCGTGAACACACAAAGTTTGCCGCAAAACGACCGCCGGGCGAATGGCAAGGCCATTTCTACTAGCTGGTGGTGCTTGCGAAGGTGCAGGTGCATGGTGGGAGGCATCCGGGCCTGCTTCTTGGACAGGAGATTGGCCAACACGTAACACAGGGAAAGAGGAGGAGGTGGTGTGACCCGCAGACACTGGTTGTGGACCCAGGCGTTCGGTGCACCTATTAGGGTGCTTTGATGCCATGTGGTGGATCATGCTGGTGGTGAGGTTGCTAGTGTTCATGCCCCTGCTCATTTTGGTATGGCACAGGTTGCAAATGACAATTCTTTTATCGTCCGCTCTTTCCTCAAAAAAGCTTCAGATTGTGGAATAAAGAAATAAATATATCACCAGTCCGCAAAAATTGCTATGCAGCAGGTCCGAAATGTGAGATGTGGGTTCAATCACGTTATAAACAAGTACAATATATGGGGTTCGGACCGCACTTCTGGTCCAGGTCAGAGTGCAAGTTCTTAGTCCTTCTTACTTCCTCGTTTACAAAGAGAGCCTGAGGGCTGCAAATATCCCTCAAGTAGATATCCTGCAACCAATGGAATTATAATAGTGTGAGTCCGTATGTAACAGTAACCTGCATTGCACTGATTATACTCACAAGATGTGTATCACACAAAGCTGTTTTAAGAAAGTTGTCTTGTAAGTATGGACAAATAAAAAGTTTTTAATAAGGAATACGGAGCTTCACTATTGCAGAAGCCATTCTTGTCCACAGAAAACCTTCAGGAATCTGAAGAAAAGAAATATAGATTGGTCTGAGGTATACATCATTTGAGTCCGTGTGGGGATCTAACCAGATTGTATGGAAACGTGGCTGTTCTGATAGAACAAGAGCAATTTACCACGGAGGGATTACATTTACGCTTTGTGTGATACACATCTTGTGAGTATAATCAGTGCAATGCAGGTTACTGTTACATACGGACTCACACTATTATAATTCCATTGGTTGCAGGATATCTACTTGAGGGATATTTGCAGCCCTCAGGCTCTCTTTGGAAATGAGGAAGTAAGAAGGACTAAGAACTTGCACACTGACCTGGACCAGAAGCGCGGTCAGATTGTGGAATACCTACCCCTTGGCAAGGGAGATTGCCACAAGGGGGTGCTCCGGTGAACAGTTGCAGGCCTGTTTGGTGTGGCCCGCCTTCTCCCTTTTGCCACCCCACTGCCTCTTCCAGCCTGTTGCGGTGCTGCGGATCCCTCCTCCTCTGTACTGCTGTCCTCGCTCGGCTTGTCACCTTCCCAGGTTGGGTCAGTGACTTCATCGTCCAGCACCTCCTCTTCCACTTCCTCACTCTAGTCATCCTCCTGACTTGTTGACCTAACAACAACCTCAGTTATTGACAACTGTGTCTGATCCTCATCATGAACCTCTTGAGACACAAATTGCGGTTGACATATTGACAACTGTGTCTCATCATCCTCATCCACCTCATGAAACACTAATTGCAGTTCCCCACCGTCATCTTCTTCTGACTGTAGATGCTCCAGAGTTTGGCAATCAGGGCACAAGATCTGCTCATGTCCCTCTTCAAGCGGGCTTGGCGAGAGGCCCAAATTAAGGAATGGCGATGAAAACGGCTCCTCGGAATATCCGAGTGTGGGATCACTTGTTTGCCAAGACTCTCCATGGTGGGAAGAAGGAGTATCAGGGTGAGGATTCTGTTGACCAGACTCTTGACTACTGAGACTGGACTTTGTGGAAGACAGGGTGGTGCTTAACTGACTGGAAGCATTATCTGCTTCAATCCAACCGACCAACCAACTACCTGCTCGCACTGGTCTGACTTCGAGAGTGGTGTCCTGCGCTGCCCTGCAAACTGGGACATGAAGCTAGGTATCGTGGATGAATGTGTTTCTTGTGCTCTGGTAGCAGGCACAGTTTTACCGCGCCCTGGGCTACGGCCTCTGCGTGCACCATCAGCAGCACGGCCACTTCCCCGTCCCTTACTGCTCGCCCTGCGCATATTAAATGGTATATATGCTTGCAAGTATGTCACACGTACAGTAGTGCATGTTTTGTAAGTGTATGCGCAAATAAAGTACACAGAATGTCAGATATTTTTAGGATGCACACACGTTAAACAGGAGGTATAGCGCAAGTAATG
Source organism: Bufo bufo (assembly GCF_905171765.1). Classification (NCBI taxonomy): domain Eukaryota; kingdom Metazoa; phylum Chordata; class Amphibia; order Anura; family Bufonidae; genus Bufo; species Bufo bufo. Next base: position 442,157,368 of record NC_053389.1, on the reverse strand, counting down.
TCGCTGTCACCACCGCCTAATAAAAAATTACACTGAATGAATGTCACTGCTATTTAGGATGCACAAACGTTATACAGGAGGTATAGCGCAAGTAATGGCGCTGTCACCACCGCCTAATAAAAAATGACATTGAATTAATGTCACTGATATTTAGGATGGGCAAACATTATACAGGAGATGTAGCGCAGGTAATGTCGCTGCCAGCAGCAGCAAAAAAATTGGACTGAATGTCACTAATATTTCGGATACGCAAACGTTATACAGGAGATATAGAGCAGGTAATGTTACTGTCCACAGAGGGCATCGTCTACGGAAAAAGTACACTGGATGTCACCGATATTTTTAGGCTGAGCACACGTTAGACAGGAAATGTAGCGCAGATAATGTGGCTGTCTGCAGCGGCCAAACAATTGCAAGCTATTTAGCGCAGGTTGCGCTAAAAATATATATTGCTGCCAGATACAACTATAGTCCTTAGGGTTTATTCACACGTCCGTAGAATGGGTCCGCATCCATTCCGCAATTATCCGGAACGGGTGCGGACCCATTCATTCTCTATGGGGCCGGAAGAGATGCGGAGCGCACACTATGTGATCTTCGCATCCGCATTTAGGGAGCACGCCCCCGATCTTCCGGTCCGCAGCTCTGTAAGAAAATAGAGCATGTCCTATTCTTGTCCACAATTGCGGACAAGAATAGGCATTTCTATGGGGGTGCAGGCTAGGGTGTATTGCGGATCCGCAATTTGCGGATCCACAATGCACTACGGACGTGTGAATGGACCCTTAAAAGGACTTTTGGGTCTCTAACAAGTTTTAGCAATTTAGTGCAGGTTGCACTAAAAATATATATTGCTGCCACACACAATAGTCCTTAAAAGGACTTTTGGGTCTCTAACAAGTTTTAGCAATTTAGGGTAGTTTGCGAAAAAAAAATATATTGCTGCCACACACAACAATAGTCCTTAAAAGGACTTTTGGGTTTATAACAAGTATAGAAACTAAAATATTCCTATTTTACTCCCTACACTCTCTCTCCCTTCTGCTCTCTAGCTCTCCATGACTAAGACTGAGCCGAACACGTGTCAGCACCCGATGACGCGTTCCGGCCAGCCAATCACTGTAATGCCAGTAGCCAACATGGCTACGGCATTACAGTGAATAGCAGTACTTACCTGCAAGTTTATTGGGTGCGTAGCAACCAACAAATGTGCAGGGAGGAGACTCGAGCATCACGCTCGAGGACACGCTCGAGTAAAATTAGTGTTCGGCCGAGCATGCTCGCCCAACACTAGTAATAACTGTAGTGGGTCTATGAACTGAATCCACAACTGTTCACTACTGCTTTATCGAGAGGGCAGGAGGACAGAAGACTGTGGGCTATAGTTTCAAAGCAGTGTAAAAGCTTGTGGCTAATACAATACTGATACTTAATGATACAAGGATGCAGTAGAATAAAAACATGTCAAGGATGTGCGACTTTCAATTCAGAATCAATTTTATCAAATTGGTCGGGCAACTCAATTCTGGCCTCATAAAGATGACTCTAATCTACCGTAATCCAGGCTAGGGTGCTTGCAAAATTATTTTTTATTTAATGTTATGTCATTTTATGCCACATATATTCCTAGTATTGTTGTGTATTGAAGTAAAGGAGTTAGAAAACTCTGACACAGCCGCTACAGTAAGTTGGGTTTAGATCCTGAAGCTGCCCCTAGCTGAGGCTAGTTCTAGAATTAGCAGAGGAAGAGAGAGGAAGCTTCATAGGACTGGACCAATGTTACAGAGAATCGCCTTCTCTTACGATTATCTACTGAGTGAAAGACCTCATAATTTCTGCAGTACTGAAGAAAGAGGGAGAGATAAAGAAAAGCCAAGAAGGTCTAGAATCTGCATGGCTGATCAGTGGAGTTAGACAGAAATACATTTTTCAAAGCTGATACAAGTATCCTCATTTGGAAAATACTGCCAGCATTGCAAGAGTAATATTGCCAATCATAGATTTTATTACAAGACCCGGAGGCTCATATTGCTATTCTCCTTCTTTACTCTGACCAATAGCAGCAAAGAACAAATAAAAATATTGAAACATGTCATCAGCCCCTCCCCATAGTCTCTCTATAACAGACCACACCGCCTGCAAATCCCCCTCTTTCTTTGCTGCTGACCGCAGAGATAAGTAGTGCTTTGTTACTGTTTTTCTCATTATGTCTTACTGATGATTTTATATTCTTTGGGAAATTTGTCTTGATTTGTTTTGCCCCTTGTGGGGCTATTTGGGGGTGCATATAGGTGATATTCTACTGTGCCTGTTAAGTTTTTACTTTTCCCCCTATCTTATGGTCTCTTTTGGGGTCTCCTATTGGTGGTTCGGTTTCCAGGACGGACATCTTGTTCTCCCTCTGGTTCTCCCTCGCTGTGCCCTCTTCTGTTCCCCCCCTCTTATCGGGCGGCTCTTTTTCCCGCCGCCGCTTACCTCAGTGCGGCCGCGGCTGCGCTCTCTTTCTTCCCGGCAGGCGCGCCCGAGATCTCGGGCACTTCCGCTTTGTGCGTCTTCTCGGCCTGGAGCTCGGCTGCCTCGGTCCGTCCCTGGGTGTCCGGTTAGGTTTTTTCTCTTACAGCGATCCCCTGTTACTGGCCTGGGGCAAATCCCCTTCACCAGTTTCCTTCTCCCCAGACGCTCCTGTGGCTGCCGCTTGTTCTATTGAGCGGCCATTGTTAGCGTTTTTCTTTCTGTGTGGTTGAGACTGGGTTTTTTAACCCTGTCTTCCCTCATACCATAACTGGCTAGATCGCCTATTATATTATACTAAGGCAGTACCATTATCAGTACACACTTGCACAGGCCATCATGCCTAAGAATGTGCATACTGGCCAGGGCCCTGCAGCAGAGGACGTCCCTCTGGTGGAATTAACCCCTTCGGGGGAGGATGGCCATATCCCGATCCCTGGGGATCAGACCATTGATTTTCAAGCGTCGCTGTCCAGCGCCATTGCTGCAGCCATGGGTTCAATGACCTCGGTCATTTCCCAGACTATCGCTCAGGCCCTAGCTGCCCATCCGACTACCTCTCAGTCCCCGCAGCCCGTCATGGTGTCCTCACCCACCGGGCCAGGGCCGTCTGCCTCCAGAAAAAGAATTCAGAAAGGTGATGATGTTCCCACCAATGTTGGCGCGCCTGGTCCGCGCAAGAGAGCCCGTACGCGTCGGGCAGAACGCACGCGCAACTGGAAAAGTGCTAGAGCACTGCAGGAGATGGATTCCGACTCTGATATCGGATCCGAGGAGGAGGCTTTAGATGACGCCTTTGAGGAGGCAGAGGAGGACCCATCAGGGGTCATGGAGGATAACCCCCTACCTGGGTGTAGCTCCCTATTGTCTGCTGCAGACGGTATGCCTGCACCTTTTGACGGATCCCTCTGGGGAACCATTGTTCGACCCAGATTCGCTCCACCACCCCCGCTCGGCTGAGTGGTTACCATTGGAGCACGTCTCCAAATATTTGGAGGCTAGAGTGCGATGTCCTCTTTCCAAAGAGGCTCGCAATAAGCTTAGGGCGGAGTGCCCCAGACCCGTCATCCCTAACAGGGTGTGCGAGACTCCAGCGGTCGACCCCAAAATGACGCAGTTCCTCGCCAAATCTGGTTGGAACCCGCGTAGGGGTCTGGAGTCGGCGCTACGATCCTGCCAGGACAAACTCCTGGACATATTTGGCCCGCTAGCTAAGCTTTTCGACCTGGCAGAGACAGCTAAAGCCGAGGACAAGCAAGTTGACCCGCTGGAATTGCGCGAATGGGTACAGAGGGCCATTTGCATAGCAGGGAACGTGAATACGTCCTTGGCTATAGAGAGGCGAAAGGCCATCCTCTTCAAAATTGAGCCAAAGCTGTCAAACCTAGCTCTGACGGAGGCTGGAAAGGAGGCCCAGGGCCTTTTATTTGGTGAACCATTCATTAAGGACCTAGGGAGGTTTGTGGGGGCTTTCACGGCCTTAGACAAGGCCCAGTCCTCCATGAAGCGAGTTTTTCACGGTAGGGTCTCTACCAGGGCCGGCAGCTTCAGGGGCCGCCTGTCCGGCCGTGCCCAATTTCAGTCCCGTGGTTCGGGCCGAGGCTCCTACTCCCAGAGGTCTTCATTCCAGGAGCACAGACGAGAACAGTCTTCGTTCTTCCCTTCACGAGGAAGCTCCTGGCGTCCAAGAGGATATCAAGGAAATCCGTCTTCTAGACGTCCCTACGGTGAGTCTACCAACTCATTTCAATTCTTTAAAGGCTTGTGTAGGGGGCAGACTACGTCTTTTTTCCCCAGCTTGGTCCCACATCACCTCGGACCGTTGGGTCCTTTCCACGGTCAGGGGTTTCCATATCGAGCTGACGTCCTCTCCACTATCCCTCCCACCCCCGCACCCGGCGATACTCTCAGCGGAGAACCGCATGCTGGTCGACTCAGAACTGTCGGACCTGGTCCGCAAAGGAGCCATAGAACCGGCTCCGATGTCCCCGGGCCTGATAATCAGCAATATTTTTCTAGTGGCAAAAAAGGGGGGCCAACTTCGGCCTGTTATCAATTTACGCGCCCTCAACGCGTTCGTCAGATACCGCCATTTCAAAATGGAGGGCATCCATCTCCTTCGGGACCTCCTTCAGATGGGCGATTGGATGGTCAAGCTGGACTTGAAGGACGCTTATCTTACTGTCCCAGTAGAGGACGCGTCCAGGAACCTTCTCTGTTTCTCTTGGCAGGACAGGATTTGGCAATTCACGTGCCTCCCGTTCGGCCTATCTTCAGCTCCCTGGTGTTTCACCAAGCTGATGCGTCCGGCTATGGCGTGGCTGCGCAGTCGTGGAGTTCGTCTCATCGTATATCTGGACGACATTCTGATCATGGCCCAGAATCGGTCAGTATTACTGGATCATCTTCGCTGGACCATGGATCTTCTGTCAGATCTGGGTTTCCTCCTCAATCAGGAGAAGTCTTGCCTCACCCCGTCTCACGTGATGGAGTTCTTGGGGTTTCTGGTGGATGCCACGGCAGGGACGCTCAGCCTGCCTCCGGCCAAGGTTCGGTCCATACGGAAGGAGTTGTGCAAAGCCAGGTCGTCTTCCCAGATCCCTCTACGCCATCTAGCCAGGATCATAGGTCTGCTGGCCTCATCTATCCAGGCGGTTTTCCCAGCCCCGCTTCACTACCGGGCTCTACAGCGCCTGAAGATCTCCCACCTTCGGGCGGGGGCTTCCTATGCGGATTGGATCTCGCTGGACGAGGAGACCAAGGAGGAACTATCCTGGTGGATCCACAATCTTCGTGCTTGGAACGGCAAGGCGATCTTCGGCCATCGTCCGGATTTCGTGGTAGATTCGGATGCCAGCCTGTCGGGCGGGGGAGCTCACTGCGAGGGGATCACGACCGGAGGCGGTTGGTCAGAGGCCGAGGCGGGATTCCATATCAATGCGCTGGAACTGTTGGCTGGATCATTTGCGATCAAGAGCTTCACGAAGGACACGGCCAGATCCTGCATCCAACTTCGCATGGACAACGTGTCAGCGGTGAGGTACATCAACGGCATGGGCGGAACCCGCTCCACCATCTTGTCTCGTCTGGCGAAGGATTTCTGGGACTACTGTCTAGACAAGGAGTTGGTTGTTTTGGCGGAATATCTCCCTGGCGTCCAGAACATTCATGCGGATTGGAGCTCTCGGTATCTTTCCGATTCCAGCGACTGGCAGTTGGATCCCGCGGTGTTCCGTTCCTTAATGTCAATTTGGGGTCCTTGCTGCATCGACCTATTTGCTTCCCGTCTCAACTCGCAACTACGACGTTTTTACAGTTGGCGCCCGGACCCGGAAGCCGAAGCGGTGGACGCTTTTCTGCAGGATTGGTCCAGAGATCTGCTTTACGCGTTTCCTCCATTTCAGCTGATCCCCAGGACCCTGATTCAGGTGCGACGTTATTCAGCGGATCTGGTGCTACTGGTCCCATTTTGGAACTCCCAGTCGTGGTTTCCGCACCTTCTGGAGATGATGATAGAGATCCCGTACCTGCTCCCGACGTCTCAGACTCTCCTCCGAGGTCCGAATCACCAACTACATCCTCTTCTCCTAGACGGATCTCTGCGCCTGCTGGCATGTCGGATTTCAGGGGACCCTGGGAGGTCCCAGGAGTTTCGGGAACAGCTAGAGTCCTCTTGGAAAATGCGTGGGCCCCTGGCACCAGACGATCTTACAGATCGGCCTGGGGATCTTGGGCTCGCTGGTGCGTGGCTAGGGACTTGGATCCCGTATCGGCACCTGTGACGGAGGTCTTGCATTTCCTTTCTTCTTTATTTGACCAGGGCAAGGCTTACCGCACAATCAGCCTGTTCAGATCGGCTATTTCTGCCTCTCACCAAGGTTTTGATGGTACCCCTGCGGGACAACATCCTTTAGTATGTCGCCTCCTGCGCGGTTCTCGGATGTCTCGTCCTCCAAGACCTAGATTTTCTGCCACGTGGGATGTGTCTTGCGTCCTTTCTTTTTTGTCTTCTTGGCCTCAGAATACGGACCTTTCCCTTCGGCAGCTGTCGGCTAAGCTCGTCACTCTCTTTTGCCTGATCTCCTGCAAGCGGGTTTCAGACGTCCGGGCTTTGGACTTTGATGCACGCTCGTACACCCCGGAGGGGGTCTCTTTTGACATCTCTAGGAGGACTAAGACTCACATCCATTCGGTGGCTTATCCTGCTTTCCCGGCTTCACCTTCACTTTGCCCAGTGGCCTGCCTCAGGGAGTATGAGGCTCGCACTTCTCCGCATCGGTCACGTGAGTTCCCGCATCTTTTCCTTTCGACCATTCGTCCTTTTGCCCCAGTGACCACTCCCACGCTGGCTAGGTGGATGAAGTGGATCATGGAGCTTGCGGGCGTAGATACTTCTGTTTTTTCGGCGCATTCTGCTAGGGGGGCGTCTGCTACCTCTTTGGCGGTTTCTGGCGCCAGACTGGAGGACATTTTGAAACTGGCGGACTGGTCCAGAGTCTCCACGTTCAGGGAATTTTACTTCCGTCCAGGTCCTCACGTTTTTTCGTCAATTATTGAGAATTTGTCTTAACTTTGAACTTGCAATATGAGCCTCCGGGTCTTGTAATAAAATCAGGTGATTTTCCTATTTCATGACGTAAAGTCATGATTTTATTAAAGACACGGAGGCGAGTATTGCCCACCCTATGTTTTCCCTCCCTATGTGAGTTTTAAAATTGGAATGATTTTGATTGTGTGTCATTTGCATATTGATTTAACTCTATGAGTTTTTCCTGAGTAGGTTTGTCGCAACCATTTGTTTGTGAATACGATGCACCAATTTGCTTCTATCATGGCTCTGTTTTCGCCTTTTTTCAGGTTGAGATCGGTCAGTTCCGTGGTGTCCTTTGTTCTACGTCCTGGTTCGGAGGGTCGGCAGTTCGGTTCCAGCCGGTCATGTGACGTGGACAGCTTCAGGAGTTTCTTCTAGGTCGTTCCTGGTGTTCCTGTTTGCTTCCGGATGGATGGCGCTTTTGTTCCCAGGCTGTTCCGGTTCCTGGTTGGCGGTTCGATTGGGCTGTTCGGTTCGAATTTACAAAGAAAGAGGAGGATTTGCAGGCGGTGTGGCCTGTTATAGAGAGACTATGGGGAGGGGCTGATGACATGTTTCAATATTTTTATTTGTTCTTTGCTGCTATTGGTCAGAGTAAAGAAGGAGAATAGCAATACTCGCCTCCGTGTCTTTAATAAAATCATGACTTTACGTCATGAAATAGGAAAATCACCTGATTCTGCAGAGAGAGAGACTTTGGAAAGATACAGAGGAAAAACTACTACATTATCCATTCTTGCACAAATCCATACATTGCTAGTTGGGATGATATGCACTGTGAATGTTGAAACTGTGTTTTGGTTCCGTTGGATGTATTACAACTCCCATTCTACACTTAAAGGGAACCTGTCATGTGGATATTTGATTATAATCTAACTAATTATATACAATCATTAACTACTAAAAAGTACCTTAGATGTATTCACTTACTGGTGTGACAGATGGTTACCTCATAATATACACACAAAGATGCCACATGCTAATGAGCTGATTGGAGTCCAGTGTGATGTCATTGAGTCCAGCGTTTATTTAATTCAGAGATATAGCCACTCCCCTGCCCACCTGCTGCTGATTCATATGGAACAAAAACTGTCAATCAGCAGCAGGTGGGCGGGGAGAGTCAGGAGCTCATGAATATTCAGGACTCATCATTATCAGCTTGAGCTTTTCAATACAAGATGTTGGCAGATTGACTGGGTCAATTAAATAAAGTGAATCAATCACTTATTTATGTTGCTCTTAGTTAGGACACCATAAAACTGGTGACAGGTTCCCTTTCAGTATCAAGAGAGATGTTTATTTTCTACATCTGACCTGATTACTGACTCTTACACCATATGCTGGCTATTGCACCCTACACCACCTGCCTTGCACCAAACCTACAACATCAGGACGTGTCTTGAAGGAAGAAAGGCTACATCCTCCTTTCATGGCCCTCACTCTAGGGAGCATTGGTGTGAGTAATGCCACTTTGATTCACTGTTACAGCCAGAACCATTATCACTGCCATCCTCCAGTTACTCCTCTTGGGCTGGTTGGCACAAATCAAAAGTGCCCCAATTGCCCTGAATTCATGGATGACATTCTGAGGTCTCCTAGGATTATGCGTAACTCATTTCAAGCTCTTTAGCACAAAGCCTACACTAGTATTCTTAAAATGACAGAGGTATATATGACAGCTTCTTTAACAAACTGCCCTGTAGGATTTTCTATGATTTTCTTTTAAAAATGGGTTCAAAAAAGTTCACTTTCTGGCAGCAAATGCCTGCCGGTGTCTATGCATACACAGACCTTCTGGGGTCATTTGTCTTCTTTCCTGTCTTTTGATCTGAAATTCACCCAAATCTCCAAAAATTTGGATTCCAATTGGACCTGAATTTTTGGAAAATTCAGGTAAAAATTGATTAGTTTGACTGTATTACAACTTCATACAGACATAGAGATTGACATTTGGTTTTGCCGGAATACCACAATGTGGTAATTGCTGTGCGGTTTTTACAGAGGAACTGTGTAAAATAAATGTGTTTCATCTGTATAAAAACCTGTGGTACAGTACAAAACCACACACACATGTTTTTTCAGATGTAGCTATTATGAGGTCTTACTGTAGCTCAACCACTTTATGTAAATACACCTTAAGTCAGGGGCGGATTCAGAACTTAAAGTGGTCCTGGAAAAAAAAACAAAGTGTCCCATGGTTCCCATGTTGTAGGTGGCACTAAATAGATTGAAGATGAGTCAACACAACTAGGCAGGGACAACAGAAGTAGGTGGAGCCAGCAAAACCTTAGTATAGCATAAAATACCGCCACAGCAGAACCAAATACCACAGTGCAGCACAAAATACTGCCGCCCTCTCCACAGTATTCAACTGTATCATTGTCATGAGGATGGTAATACAGTTCAGTTCAGATGGGCAACTGTGGCCGTTGAGCATCAGATCATTATGTACCTGGCCTGCGGCCATCAGGAGGGCTTGGGTAGCCCCCTGGGCATCAGCCCAGCAGGAAATCTCCCTGTAGGGTCTATGGCCATTCCACCCCTGCCTTAAGGCTTCTATAAGACCAGCCTGCACCCGCATATCTACAGCCAAATCCACATAAAAACCCATAACAAACTGGGATTTAGATTAGGATCTTTAGGCTCGGTATACAAGTAACTGCAAATCCAGCGGAAACACCCATTGCAGTTTTTGCTGCAGTTCCGCAGCAAAAAATGCAACAAAACCGTATGTAGTACATGTGATTTTTGCTGCGAAAAAGCCAGTGGATGTCACTCTCTTCATTGCACAGGGTGAGATCCGGAGGAGAGATCTGCAGTATAAATTGACATGTTGTGGAATTCAAATCTACAGTGCTGTACCTTTTCTGCTGTGTTTTTTTTATGCCACTTTGCTGGTATTGTACAATGCTGTGTATTTGCCAAGAGAAAATCTGCAACTGCAAATCCGTAGCTTCACGTGTGAACCCGGCCTTAGATTAGCTCCACAGGCTATATTTGACAGAGAAGGGGGCACGGATAGGTAGGGGTGGGGGCGGCGACAGGTGGCTCAGCATATTTGCTTTTTGTTTATGCCAAACTGCTCCTAGCTGCCAAAGATTTCAGTGTAGGTGCACAGTCTGCTGGAGAATGCGCCTAGTTTATGATGAGGCATGCACCTCGTCATAAATTGGCCAAATCCTCCGACAGTGAACTGGATATCATAGACCTGCCCATCTATAACAAATTCCCTCAATATACATATTTTCACTGTTCGATTTTGCAACCATTTACCATCATTACAACTATACCTTTGTGAGGGATATTGCTGTTTTGCTTTAAGACGGCGATACAGTTAAATTACTGCAGCAGGACACAAGTGCTCATAGGCTTCTAGTCCTGATGCCCATGAAATAGTAGAATGGTGCAGGTGGCACAATGATATCATCAACAGGGGGGCATTATACCTACTGGGGGCACTACATGGAACATTATAACAACTGAAGGCATTCTAGGGGGTATTATACCTATTGGGGGCACTATACAGGATGCACTGAGAAGGGGCATTTTACTGAGTAGGTACGGTCCAGAAGGCCATTATACCAACTGGGGGCACTACAGAGGGGAATTATATCTACTGCAGGTAATACAGAGGAGAATTATACCTATTCAGGGTATTACATTATAACTACTGGGGTGCTATAGGGGACATTATAACTATTGGGGGTATTATGGGAGGAATTATAAATACTAGGAGCACTGGGGGACATAATACCTACTTGGGTGCTAGAGGGGGCATTATAACTACTAGGGGCACTACAGAGGGGCCATTATAATTTTTTGGGCACAATGGGGGCATCGTATCTACTGCGGATACTAGAGGTGGCAATATAACTACTGGGAGCACTATACGGGCATTATAACTAGTTGGAGCTTTACAGTAGTGACTTATGGAGGGGCCATATTACATTTGGGGCATGTTTTCTTATACCTCATCACTCATCCAGATGTGTGCGAACACATGGTGGGCTGAGATCTTTAATAAGTGTAACACCATCTGTAACGCCTCCATCCCACATTCCCCCCCACTTGGCCCTTTTGGGAGTCTCACCCACCAACTCTGCCTCTGTTCCTTCTCCTCTTTTTAAAGTACTTCTTACTGCTGCTCATCTTCTGATCCCACTATATTGGCTTTCTACTTACCTTCCCTCCATTGCCCAATAGACTGGAAGGGTGATCAGCTGTACAGGTTTCAGGAGATATCTGCATGGGAAAACCGCTCTATCAATAGATTTTGGACTCAATGGCAAGCATGGAAGGCCTTCAGGAAATATTAAGACTTTGATAAACAAAGGCCCTCTTTCCCTGTGGTGGAACGCTTCCCACAGTTCTGAACTATGTCTGCCTGTCTGACTTCTCTCCTTGGCTCATTGTGCTGTACCTGTAGTCATGTGTTTCAGGTTTTGTTCTTACCATACACTACTTGTAATGTCATGTTTTTAAAAAACAGTTTTTAATAAAAAATAAATAAATGAAATCTAAACTAAACATCCCAGAGCCTAGTGTTTTCCAGTTGATTCTGTTCTTCCCCTCGATAGGGTAAAACAGCAGATCCACCTTAATTATAAAAAAATATATACTCTTATTTTGCACTTTGAGGCTCCAGCTTTGCTTTGTGTTAGGTTTAATATGGTTTGTCATTCCAGCAATATCCAGCCACATATCTGGAGAAATGTTTATTTTCAGTTCAAATGTTATCTCTATTAGGTAGAGCTGGATGATATTTTTATGCCTAAACATGCTGGTTTCTGAGAACTTTTTTTTTCACAAGAGGGAAGCTCTGTCTATTTTTACATTCAAGGATACCAGTGAAGAGTTTATCAAAACTAGTGGCTGAAGGGACATCATCTTTGGTAAGAGAATTGTGTTCTTACTCATGGTCAGTAATTCTTGATGTCGTCATGACCAGTCAAACAAATTACTTTAGGGGTTGCCCAGTTTGGAAAACCCATTTTAATATATCCCTGATGGAGTATTCTGATTTAATAAAAGCATATTCCTCTCAGCATCCTTTTCTCTTGGCCAGAACAGAGAACAGTTATAAAGATCATCTCTTACTTTGGAGGACATGTCCTGTTCTGCATTACACAGACAATTCATATGAATGGCCACTGTGTAATGCTTCATTTCTCATATGGTGGTGCCCTAACAGGTAGGGGTTGTCCAAAGCAGAAAGCCTTATTAAAGCAGGTGCAAATCAGGCAGGAATGATGGAGAGAACAGTTTACCAGGTAGGATGCTGCAAAAAAATAAAATGAATGATGCTGGAGGTCAGTGAAAAACAGCAAGGGAAAAATGAAGAGAGAAATCAATATGTCAGTCAAAAAGTACATTTCTGAGTATAGTTCTAGAGGAATTTTTTGCAAAAGCATTTTGGGGGAAGCATTTTGGGGGAATTTAAGATCAGAAATACGCCAATATCAGGCGTATTACTGGCGTAGATTGCAGTGCAAAGGTTATTTGCGCAACAGTCTGTGACTTTCTCCTTTCACTTGAGATCAAAAAAAGTGGGAGTGACATGGGTGGAGAAGGGGATGGGCTGGTAGACCCGTCTGATACATCATTTTCTATGGTCTAAATGTAAGCCAGCAAGGTGTCTAGTGCCTCTACATAACTTCAGTGGATCCACCACCAGTGTAGAGGCTTATTAATCTTAATAAATGACCTTTATATCCTGTATACGGTACCTTCAGAATATAGATTGCAGTGCAAAGGTTATTTGCGCAACAGTCTGTGACTTTCCCCTCTTACGCCAGGTCAAAAAATGTGGGAGTGACATGGGTGGAGAAGGGGTTGGGCTGGTAGGCCCATCTGATCCATCATTTTCTATGGTCTAAATGTAAGCCAGCAAGGTGTCTAGTGCCTCTACATAACTTCAGTGGACCCACCACCAGTGTAGGGGCTTATTAATCTTAATAAATTACCTTTATATCCTGTATACGGTACCTTCAGAATATTTACAAACTTTTGAAGCTCATAACCTCTTTTTACAGGGACCCAGTCTAAGCGCTGCATGGATCTCCTGTGCAGCGGAGAGCTGGGGCATGGCTGTAACAAAATAGCCACACTCCTGCTCTAACGGGCTAGACCTGCAGGAGAGACAATCTGGGCCCTTTTACCCTGTACATGCCACGGGCAATAGCACCCGCAATATGTAAGCTATTACAGAGGGAACGGACTCCCTCTGTCTCCCATCGGCACCCTGCAAATGAGATTGTGGGGTGCAGATGTCAGTGAACGCAGTCTGGGGCCTAGTGAAGGCTCCATGACTGCCACTAGAATTTCCCAGCACGAAGTGCCCCTCAGTGTGTAGCACTGACATTAAAATACAATGCACTAGAGAAATAGGGGGTCATTTATTAAGACCAGCATTTTAGATTCCGATCTTAATAAAGCCCCTGGCGGTGGATCACCAAAGTTATTAAGAGGCGCTGGCCTCTACATAACGTCGGTGCATCAAGGGCCGCTTTTAAATGTAAGCCAGCTTCCTTACTGTCTTACATTTAGACCTTTTCCTATGCCTAAAACAAGCGTAGGAAATGATAAATGACACGGGCCTGCCATCCTGTCCCCTTCCCCGCCCACTTTTGTAGACCTGGCATGAGCGGGCAGAAGTTGCAGATTGCAGATAAAATATGCATATTCCAGTATAATAATTGCCCCCGTAGTGTATTGTATTTTAGAAGCGATCAAAATATTGCCTATTAATTAATTGGCTATTAAAAGGTTAAAAAAAACATAAAAAAAAACCTTTTATTAAATAAAAACATTGCACTAGCATTACAACACAAAAGCAATAATTGCTGCTTTTTACTTATCAGCCCCAAAAAACGAAATAAAAAGCAATAAAAAAATGTTATGTACCCCTAAGTGATACAAATAAAAGCTAAAAGGTGTCTCGCACACCTCTGTAGAAAGAAAAATAAAAAAGTTATAGGTTTTGGGATGCAAAAACGTTTTTTTCTTTTTTTTTTTTAAAAGGGTTTATATTGCTCAAAAGTAGTAGAATAAAAACCTATTGTATTTAGTATCACTTTAATTGGACTAACCCAGAGAATAAAGTTATCATATATTATGTATGCTGAAAAATAAATGCTGCACGATTTATAATGTAAAAACAGTTGCTGTTTTTTCCTATCCCCCTCCCAGAAGTTAATGTGTACCCCAAAAGAACACTATTAAAAATTACAATTTGTCCTTCAAAAAACAAGCCCTCATACATCTATATAGATGGAAAAATAAAAAAAAGTTAGCTTTTGGAAGGCAACAATGAAAAAATGAAAAACAAAAATCACCTGGTCAGTAAAGCCCAAAACAGTCTGGTCCCTAAGAGGTTAAACATGGGCTCCTGATCTTCATACTGTTACTCTGCTCGGCTTAAATTAGCTGTTCAGTTCACCATCAGTATTAATCCATACAATGTCACTTTGAGCCATCACTCGAAGCGAGTCAGTTTGAGCTTAAAACTTTAACCCTCTGGACTATTTTTGGTTGACTCTCCTTCTCATCACCATAGAGCTCCTGAGCACAGTCATCTCCTGGCATATGTCTAAAAATAAGAACTATGCAATAAATAGATCTGTAATCTATTGAAAGTGTTGATCTTTTTCCATTCCCAGTAAGTGATAAAAAAGAAAGATGGTAAAATTATAACACATCACAATGACCCTGCATTATCCTGCAATGAATCCAGATCTAGGTGACCTTTCAAGGTCTGCAAATTAACCTGTTCTCATGCTGATGTAAAGGTAAGGAAATAATGTTTTCTTATTCAGCATACGTGCTGTGTTCAGGTGAGGCACAGTAATTCCAATAATCTGTTCTAATTTTTCTCAGAAACTGACCATGACAACTCAGCTTTGCCCGAGGTTGCTTTTCATTCCTTTTGTCATGACCTTAACCGAATTGTTTGTTCTATATCAGTACATTGGCCTTTGTCTGTGGTGTATCTTTGAATCTAATGTTGCCTGGATGGGTGTCAGACCTGCAGTTTTGGCTACTACCATGAAGGCTCTTCTAATCAAACATAGACAGAAAGCCTGCATCATTAAAGGGTGTCCCTAAATGTGTTAAAATAATAAAATAATATATACTCATCACTTACTTCCCTACCGTTTCCAGTGCTGCCACTCCAGTGCTTCCAGTTAGTGTACAGGGTGGGCCATTTATATGGATACACCTTAATAAAATGGGAATAGTTGGTGATATTAACTTTCTGTTTGTGGCACATTAGTATATATGAGGGGGGAAACTTTTCAAGATGGGTGGTGACCATAGCGGCCATTTTGAAGTCGGCCATTTTGAATCCAACTTTTGTTTTTTCAATAGGAAGAGGGTCATGTGACACATCAAACTTATTGGGAATTTCACAAGAAAAACAATGGTGTGCTTGGTTTTAACGTAACTTTATTCTTTCATGAGTTATTTACAAGTTTCTGACCACTTATAAAATGTGTTCAATGTGCTGCCCATTGTGTTGGATTGTCAATGCAACCCTCTTCTCCCACTCTTCACACACTGATAGCAACACCGCAGGAGAAATGCTAGCACAGGCTTCCAGTATCCGTAGTGCTAGAATTTCTCCTGTTGCTATCAGTGTGTGAAGAGTGGGAGAAGAGGGTTGCATTGACAATCCAACACAATGGGCAGCACATTGAACACATTTTATAAGTGGTCAGAAACTTGTAAATAACTCATGAAAGAATAAAGTTACGTTAAAACCAAGCACACCATTGTTTTTCGTGTGAAATTCCCAATAAGTTTGATGTGTCACATGACCCTCTTCCTATTGAAAAAACAAAAGTTGGATTCAAAATGGCCAACTTCAAAATGGCCACCATGGTCACCACCCATCTTGAAAAGTTTCCCCCCTCACATATACTAATGTGCCACAAACAGGAAGTTAATATCACCAACCATTCCCATTTTATTAAGGTGTATCTATATAAATGGCCCACCCTGTAGTTAGGTAGTGTTAGTATTGGTCATCCAACCTTGTTTAAAACAGTTGATTGTATTATCATCAAGAAACAAGTACAGATTTCATAACAGCCTTGCACAGGAATAACATGAGCTAATTAATATATTAGAAACTTCACTACTGTTGCCCATGGGCTGTGTCTGATATTGTAAGCTCAAGGTCCATTCATGTTTTCTGATCTCACTGGGTTTTCCGAGATCTTCATATTGATTGCCTATCCTCAGAATTGCCAGCACCGGCTGTGATCAGCAGTTTGGAGAGACCATGGCCCCTTTCTAGGCCAGTCACGCACATTGATCACATGGCCTTGGAGCAGCTCAGTTCTCTTCAATTAAATGGGGCTGAGCTGCAATACCAAACACAGCCACTATCCAATGGATGGCACTGTGCTTGGTAAGCTGCAAGGAGGCCGCAGCGCTCACCAGAAAACAGCTGATCGGCAGGGACCTGTGATATATATTCTATATAAAAAAAATCTTCATATAAAAGAGAGGATCAAGAAAAAAATATGTATAAAAAAAATATATATGACCCTTCAGGCGGACATAAACACGCCTCTAAGTTCTTTTTATCAGGTATCTTATTTGATTTGTGCAAGCAGTGAAACAAATTACAAAATAATACCCAAAATGTACCACACAGTGGTGCTAACACACCCCTATCTGGTCAGCACAGTGTGACTTAGTGATTTATGACAACCAGTGTCATACTTTTAACAAACAGACTCATATACCAAGAGAAACTTAGGATCTTCTGTTTATCAAACAGGCTATAGCAATAAAACACGGATATACAGGAAAATAACTGTTATCCCTTGACTCTGTTTTCCTATGACCAATCAAAAATATATGATATTAATATGATAAAATATTCAGCTCGGCAATCAGACTATGGAAAATAACTTTCCAAGGGTTTAGTCCTCTTTTCAAATAATGTCAGATCTTCAATTAACAATATGCATCTTTGCTAACAGAATAATCAGCATTATGGAGGCGCCTAACACTATATATTCCCACAGTATGGGAACTCTTGGCTATATACTGAGAGAAATATCTTATTAATATCACGAGCAGTAAACACAAATATACGTTACTGGGTCAAAGGTAGACAGAGTTCAGATGGGACCAGTTCTCAGGAACTTTCCTAGTAATCCAAAAAATGATCCAAGTTTCTTCTGTAAAAGTTTTTCTTTTTAAATTTTTCTTTTGGTCTTGATTGAATGAATGGATGGATGGATCTATGGATCTATGGATCTCTCTTGCTGCTCCGCACACGAGTAATTATTCCCCCCCTTATCTAAGAATCATCCCCTTTAGATTAGGGATCAGGTAAGGTGGGTGTATTCGCATGCTAATAACACCATGATGTCATATTAACTTCTAATATGGCATAAAACAAATGATAAAATAATATAATATTGTCCATCTGCCTCCAGATGGCACTGTGGTACTGCAGATGAACATCACAACTTTTAAGCATTAAAACTAAATATCTAATAATGAGTTCACATGACCTTCTTAACCTTTTTAATATACATAATTGAGGAAGGTCTTTTCCTGACACTTTTAATTACCTATATAATGGACTTGTTGGAGTCACTGTCTTCTCCTATCTTTTTGAAATATATGTTAACTTTTCTCAGAAATCCAATTACAGAAACTTACTTCAATGTTTCTGTACCTTCTACAATACATTCTAAATGATAAATACATGGTATAATATCTATATAAATCGATACATTGTTACACAAGGATAACACATTATATGGATTATTGGTTAAAATATGTTATAAACTAAATATACCATACAGAGATATATATATAATATAATTATGAATATATAAATTGAACCTCATACAGCAGGTGTGCCTCAAGGATATTAATTCTTATCTCATCATGGCTTATCCATGAAACAAGCTTGTTCCTTTCAGACAGACATGTCTGAGGAAGCTGGTGTACTCCCCATAGATAAACCCATATCCTTAGCAATAACTTTTAAATACAATGTCCGTTCATGTTCACAATTATTATTATTTTTTTTTATACAAACTGAACTTGCCATGAACTCATCTTGGCCTCTTCAGCCACATAATAGAACTTTGGTTCAGGCTGATTTTATTCTTAAAGGCAATGAGATGAGTATTCATTTTGGCTATAATATCATTAGATAATATTGTATACTGTATACTATGCACAACAGACCAGCCGAGTGTCGATCTGATATTGAGGATAGTAGAGTTGAGCAAAGTGGAATTCGAGTCGAATGTCCTCATGCTTCGTGGTAGCAAATCGATTGTTTAAAAAAAAAAAAATCATACTTACCTCCTTCATTTGCTCGGCCACCGCCATATTGATTGAAGATCTCGACTGGCGTGACAACTAGTGATGAGCGGCATAGGCAATATTCGAATTTGCGATATTTCGTGAATTTTTCGCCAAATATTCACCATAAATTTGCAAATTTGAGAATTTGTGATCTCCATTCATTATTTACTTGATTGCAAAAATCGGCAATGTAATATATTCGCAATTTGAATATTTGCGCTCAACACTAGTGACAACGTCATCTCGGGACGCGAGAGATTTTGCACCAGATCTTCTAGCAAGATGGTGGCAGCCAGCCTGTCACAAGCAAATGGAGGCGGTATCATAAAATAATAATTTCTGTTAATTTTACACAGTTTTTACTCTCAAATGCTGCAATCACGTATGAATGTGGCAACTGAAGGGTACAATGATGGCGCCGCTCCCTGTCATTGCACCCGCTACTGACAAAAAAATGCACTTCGAGACAAAGTAATTAATCAGAAAGCGAATTCTTTTGTAAAATTCGGCGAAGCAGCCTAATTGAATTATTCAAAACTTCAATCAACTCCAGAGGATCCATATTAAAAAAACTAAAAACCACTTTAAACCCCTTTAAAGGGAACCTGTCACAATGAAAATGAAATCTGATCTGCAGAGAGC
The DNA here is from genome assembly GCF_905171765.1 of Bufo bufo. Classification (NCBI taxonomy): domain Eukaryota; kingdom Metazoa; phylum Chordata; class Amphibia; order Anura; family Bufonidae; genus Bufo; species Bufo bufo. The sequence continues at coordinate 442,138,281 of NC_053389.1, read as the reverse complement.
ATGTCATAGAGGAGGAGGAGCTGAGCAGATGAATGCCTTATATAGTTTTGTGTTAAAAAAGTTCGATATAGCTTGTCATTTATTCATATAATTCTATGTTTAGAAGTCCAGTGGGTGGTTCTATATAGTGATTGACAGCCTTTAACGTATAAGTGTACATAAAGCGCTAGAGCTGTCAATCACTGATAGAACCGCCCACTGGGGCCTTAATCCCAGAATAATATATTTAAATAAATAAATTGGTGTTAGTAATTCTGTTCCCATAAAACTATATATAGTGACTAGTGAAACTGGTAAGGATCTTGGGACATCAGATGTAACTATGGCACAATCACTTCGTTCACATCACCGTTCAGCCTTTCCGTTCTCCTGCTCCGTTTAGGAGTAGGAGAACGGAAAGGACGGAGAAGGCACATAACTGAGCCAAACGGAGGCTAAGGACCCCATAGACTATAATGGGGTCCGTTATCTTTCCGCTTTTGGAGCGGAGACAAAAGTTGTGCATGCAGGACTTTTGCCTCCGCTTCAAAATCATCTTCTGAGCGGAAAGATAACGGACCCCATTATAGTCTATGGGGTCCTAAGGGTTCCGTTTGGGTCAGTTATGTGCCTTCTCTCCTAAACAGAGCAGGAGAACGGAAAGGCTTAACGGTGATGTGAACGAAGCCTTATTGTATATTATGCTTCATACATGTTTTTCCTGTGTTGCTACAGTGTTCATACTGCAGCTTTCTAAACTGTTGTAATATGTTGCCAAAATAAATAAAAATGAGCCATAAAATACATGACTTGATTAGTGATCTCTGCATGTTTTAATAAATAGACGCACTGTATATGCACTCTGCCCATCATTTATATATCCCATGGTATCACAAGCACTCAGTAATAATTAACATTTAATTTGTGGGCTCATTCCGAAAACTCAGCCAAAAATCTGTAATATGCGACCAGACATAAACAAAGGGAAATGCTAGACACATAAGAAAACATTTTGACAAGAAAGATTATAATTATCTCACTGATACAACAAATGAAATAGCTGGCCACCAATAAGGAATAATTTACCATTTTATATCTTCAGAGCGATGGCTGACGTACTCGCTTCTCTTCAAATGGATAGTGCTGGAGAAATCTACCTAAAGTTTGCTTCCATTTCTAATTACTTTAATGCTGCACAATTAAGTTCAATGATTTTTCTGACTTCTCTACTGGAGCTCCCATGTTAGCTACATATAACTGTTAGTAGGGACAGAGGCTAGGGGTATCTATATTGAGGAGTTATAAAGCTTGTACGTATTTAGCTCCTATAGATTTTAATGGAAGCTGCATATGCAGCACCCTAGAATAGGGCTACTGCAAAAGGTTGATTGCAAAAAATGTCATATTACTAAAGTGAAATGTTCCCAATGCCCTGCTGCCAAAACCATGAACATTTTGCTGGATTGAGACACTTTGTATGTGCAGTGGCAGCCCGGGAGCAATGAGTGGAGGATGAGAATTGTAGTACACCTGGCAAGAATGAGTGTTCACACAGATCACACAGGCAGTTACTCACACAGATACCCCCTAGAGCGGCAGTGAAAGGAGGGCACACCCTTTCTTTTTTTGGCAATCCTTTCCTGCCTGATTTTAATGAATGACCTTGCAGATTCTGGACCTTTCACTTGAACACTTTTGGTGGTAGGATAGCTTGCTTGAGTAGTTAAAGTCTCAGAGATGACCGTTCTCTAATGCGATTATGTGGTGCCAATGGGTGCTATCGGCAGTTCAAGGCTTTACAAAGGACTTGGAGCCAGCCACAGAAGCCTATGATGGTCAGACACCAGTCTGAGTCTCATAAGTGAACTGTCATTGTAAAACTGACAGTTCCAATGCAGTACAATACAGCATGTATTGTACTTCATTGAAAAGGGGATCAGACCCCTAAAAGTTGAAATCACACAGTGGGATAAAAAGTAAAAAAAATATGTAAAAAGTGTCTTTCAAAAATTGAAAATAAAATGTTTTGGATGAAAAAAGCCCCCCCCCCCCAAGGCATTTACTAGTTAAAAAGATAAATAAATAATATACAGTAAATATTAGGAATCCCTACATCCTTAACGATCGGCTGTATAAAAATATCAAATGATCTACCCTATTAGGTCAATGCCATAAAAAAAAATGGTGCTAGAACAGCCACACAAAAAGCATAATGTAACCCAAATTCTGTCAGTGTTATCCAATACATTTTAGAACTGTAAGGAACTCTTTCACACGAGCGTGTCGGTACGCAATTGCAGTCAGTTTTGACTGTGATTGCGTTTCGTTATTCAGTTTTTATCACGCGGGTGCAATGCGTTTTGCACGCGCGTGATAAAAAACTGACTGTGGTACCCAGACCCGACCTTCTTCACAGAAGTTCAGGTTTGGGTTCGGTGTTGTGTAGATGTTATTATTTTCCCTTATAACATGGTTATAAGGGAAAATAATAGCATTCTTTAATACAGAATGCTTAAAAGGTGGTCAATTGAGGGTTAAAAAATAAAAAATAATTAACTCACCTTCTCCTCTTGATCGCGTAGCTGCTGGTCTATTCTTACTTCTTTAATCATGAGCTGCCGGCTAAAGGACCTGTGGTGACGTCAGATCACATGGTCCAATCACATGATCCATGTGATTGGACCATGTGATCTGACATCACCACAGGTCCTTTAGCCGGCAGCTCATGATTAAAGAAGTAAGAAGAGACCGGCAGCTACGCGATCAAGAGGAGAAGGTGAGTTAATTATTTTTTATTTTTTAACCCCCAATTGACCACCTACTAAGCATTCTGTGTTAAAGAATGCTATTATTTTCCCTTATAACCATGTTATAAGGAAAAATAATACAGTGAATAGACTGTCACCTAGCAACCGTGAGTGAAAATCGCACCGCATCCGCACTTGATTGCGGATGCTTGCGATTTTCACTCAGCCCCATTCACTTCTATAAGGGCCTGCGTTGCGTGAAAAACGCACAATATAGAGCATGCTGCGATTTTCACTCAATGCACAAGTGATGTGTGAAAATCACCGCTCATGTGCACAGCCCCATAGATGTGAATGGGTCCGGATTCAGTGCTGGTGCAATGCGTTCACCTCACGCATTGCACCCGCGCGGAAATCTCGCCCGTTTGAACTCAGCCTTAATCGCATTGCGATTACAACTTAGATCTGAGTTCCTAATGGTTGTATTGCTAGAATTGACAAATATAAGGAATATAGCACTATATTCTCAATCTTCGTTATATTCTAGCAATACAACCATTAGGAACCCAGCTCTAAGTTGAATTCGCAATGCGATTAATATAACCTGTATTAATCGCATTGCGATTACAACTTAGTCAAATTTGTGACACTGCAGCTTCAGAATGAATCTAAGATGGATGCTGTCCTTGCTTTTTGATAGGAGGTGGGAGGGTCTGGGAGGGAGGGGATGCTGATTGGCTGGAAAGTGTCTGCTGACTGTGAGGTACAGGGTCAAAGTTTGCTCAATGATGATGTATAGGGGGCGGACCGAACATTGCATATATTCGCCCGCCGCAGTGAAAGCGAACAAGCTATGTTCGCCGGCGAATAGTTCGGGACATCACTAATCGGGATACGCGCCGGATCCCATTAAAGTGAATGGGCATCTCGTGGTGCACAGTGGTATCCTGACTGCCGGAATTCAAAACACACATGTGAACATGGCCTAAAACAGCTGTGGTCATCAATTGTTGAAAATAGATATCATTTGCTATTTCACTGAGGTCTATTCAACTTTGCTATCTATTACATCTTGTTCTCACACTGCTGTTCTAGGCAGGGTAATATGAATAACTGCCAGTTGAAACTGCTGAAGCCTATTATAATCTTGTTTTTATTTTATCTCTGATCACCTAATTTGAGAGCATGAGTCCGTGACTGGGACAATTAAGGAAAGGTCATAGTGGTCTTGGTTACAATTGTATCTGTCATGCTGTAAACATTAAGGTCTAGTGCCAAATAACAGGCAGAGCCATGCAAAACAGCAGCCTATATTTTAAGAACGCTTTGAAAGTTAAAATGCTGTGTACGTTTTGTAAAGTTTTATATCACAATGAAGATATTTTCCCATGATTTCAGCATTCTGAAAATCTTTTGTATTTTTCCAGCAGTCTGTAAGAACAATGGAGTAGTTGCAGCACCAGCTCATGAAACAGTCCTAGTTAGGCCTCTTTCACACGGGCGAGATTTCCGCGCGGGTGCAATGCGTGAGGTGAACGCATTGCACCCGCACTGAATCCGGACCCATTCATTTCTATGGGGCTGTGCACATGAGCAGTGATTTTCACGCATCACTTGTGCGTTGCGTGAATATGAGCATGCTCTATTTTGTGCGTTTTTCATGCAACGCAGGCCCCATAGAAGTGAATCGCAAGCAAGTGCGGATGCAGTGCAATATTTACGCACGATTGCTAGGAGATGATCGGGATGAGGACCCGATCATTATTATTTTCCCTTATAACATGGTTATAAGGTAAAATAATAGCATTCTTAATACAGAATGCATAGTACAATAGGGCTGGAGGGGTTAAAATAAAATAAAAAATAATTTAACACACCTTAATGCACTTGTTTGCGCAGCCCAGCTTCTCTTCTTTCTTCTTCTTTGATGTGCAGGAGGAAATGGATCTGTAGTGACGTCACTGCGCTCATCACATGGTCCGTCACCTGATCCATCACTATGCTGATGGATCATGTGATGGACCATGTGATGAGCGCAGTGATGTCATCAAAGGTCCTTTACCCAGGTCCTGAAGAAAGAAGAAAGAAGAGAAGCCGGGCTGCGCGAACAAGTGGATTAAGGTGAGTTAAATTATTATTATTTTTTTTTTAACCCCTCCAGCCCTATTTTACTAAGCATTCTGTTTTAAGAATGCTATTATTTTCCCTTATAACACCTAACCCAAACCCGAACTTCTGTGAAGAAGTTTGGCTACCATGCCGATTTTTCTCACGCGCGTGCAAAACGCATTAAAATGTTTTGCACTCGCGCGGAAAAATCGTGCATTTTCCCGCAACGCACCCGCATCTTATCCGGCCCAAATCCATGACGCCCGTGTGAAAGAGGCCTTAGGGTGCAATCTCATGGTGAGGCTGGCTGCATACAGCCAGGCCATGCACACTCATGGCAACCAGTGACTACACAAGATTGTGGCACATTCGTGAAACGATTAGTTGAGGATGGTGGGCATAGCATGCTTGCATGTGGCTAGCCACACCATGGGTTTGTGTTTTTACAAATCTGGGAAATGCATCGGTGGTGCCACAAGAAAAACTATTTGCATGTATTTTTGAAGTGAGAGGGTAAAAATCACCAGCAAAATTGCAGCATTCAGAACATGCTGTGATTTTCTTTTGCCTCTAACATGTGGGTCCATGAACTACACTCAATGACAAAAAAAAAGAAAATAATGTACCAAAAAGGAGTTGTTGGAATTGAATGAAACCTTATATGTGCGAATTTTGATTACAATATCAGAGTGAAAAGATATGTTTAGTGGGGAGAACTGTATAAGCGAAATGAGGCTGTAGTACCCTTTTGGGATACAATATAAGATATGGTTGGGCATGGAAGCATACAGGTTTTGTATGGTATCCACCAGCACATTTGCCCACAGAGGGCCGGCGTTAGGGGGGGCAAACCGGGCAATTGCCCAGTGCCCCGATCCTCTAAGGAGCCCCCTGCTTCAGTCCCACGTCACATAAGGCGGAACAGTCGGGACTCCAGAGTGGGGAATTTCCCAGCTTAGGAGTCCCTGCTCTGACTCCATATATGCATATGTCCATATATGGAGTTAGTGTTAGGCTACATGCACACGACCATATGTGTTTTGCGGTCCGCAAATTGGGGATCCGAAAAAAAAAACGGATGACATCCTTATGCCATCCGTTTTTTTTTTTTTTTTGCAAATCCATTGTAACAATGCCTAAAACAGACAATAATAGGACATGTGCTGTCCGCAATTTTTGCGGACCCATTGAAATGAATGGGTCCGCATCCTATCCGCAAAAAAAACGGAACAGACACTGAAACAAACAACGTTCGTGTGCATGTAGCCTTATGAACATGTAAGGGGTATTTCCAAGCATTGTCATTATGCTTAGGGACGCCATGTGTATATAGATCTAATTTAGACTCTATCTTTAAAACATCTCTGTGGGGATTTGAACTCACAGCCTTCTACAGTAAGAGCAAGAACCTTAACCACTGGGCTATAGAGTTCAATGCAAAGCCAGTGCTGAAAAAAACTCATAGAAGTTTCTCTTGTATGATACAAGAGAAACTTCTAAGCTGTTTTTAACAGAAGAAAAACTTCTATGAGGTTTTTCAGCGCTGATTTAGCATTCAAGGGAACATGTCACCTGGAATTTGGGTATAGAGCTGAGGACATGGGTTGCTAGATGGCCGCTAGCACATCCGCAATACCCAGTCCCCATAGCTCTGTGTGCTTTTATTGTGTGAAAAAAACGATTTGATACATATGTAAATTAACCTGAGATGAGTCAGAGCTTGAAAATATGACTCTTCTCTGGTCACACAAGTAAGATATGACTCTCTTATGTTAAGTTGCATAAAAGGCGGGAAGTACAAAAATGCATAATACTTATTGAATTAGTCTGCAAATGAAATGAAAAGTGTAATTTGTATGTTTAGGGTAACACAATGAACATTTAGAAATGCTCAGTGAGGGTAGCATAGTAGAGGTGACAGGTTCCCTTTAAGCTCTATAGCCTAGTCCTAGTGGTTAAGGTTCTGGCCCTTAATGTAAAACGTTGTGAGTTCAAATAGCTACAGAAACTTTATAAGAATAGAGGTTAACTAAAACTTAAATACGCAGGGTGTTCCTGAAGAGGAATCACGCGCTTCTGGTTTTTAACACTCATTGCTGTGAGGGGAGGGGGCATGTGGCATATTCTGGGGCCATGAGGGTGAAGAACTGTGTGAGGAGCTTTACAGGGTGTAAATCTGTGAGGGAGCGCCAGAATCGACAGAATGTAACTGTGTTGTTAGTACATAGATTTGGGGCCCCACTTTTGATTTTGCCCAGGGCCACATTTTGTCTAAAACCGGCCCTGCCACAGATGTTACAGCTGGGCCTCTAGATCCTGCATAGTAGTAGGTTGCCGAAACTGGCATCCCAGCTGGCTCCATAAATGCTTGATTGGTGATAAATATGGTGACCAGGCAGGCTAAGGAAGTGTTTCAATCTGGCAGAGACATTCCTGGGAATTCCTTTTTGTGTTTGGGTGAGCATTATTTTGCTCAAAAATGCCAGTTTGAAGCTCTGGCATGAGAATGGCATGGTAGCAGAATGTCTTGCACACATCCCTGAGCTGTTAGTGTCCCTCTTATCGCTGCTAGGCAGTGGCGTAATGTCAATATAAGCAGACCACGCTGTCACCAGTGTACCAGGTACTAAGGGAACCCCGAAGAACTCTTGAGTCGAGAACCCTGGAGATCTCGAACTCTAAATTTCCATCAACCAGAACAGGGGGAGGAGGCAATGGCGATGGTTCCACCGGTTTCACATATTTATTCAGTAAAGACTTGTGGAACACATCATGGATCCTCCAAGTCTGCGGAAGATCCAGACGAAACGCTACTGGATTGACCACCGCAGATATTTTGTAAGGTCCAATAAATCTTGGACCCAGTTTCCAAGATGGTACTCTCAGTTTAATATTTTTAGTAGATAACCACACCAGATCACCCACACACAGGTCCGGACCAGTCATACGTCTCTTGTCAGCCATTCGCTTATATCTGTCACCCATCTTCTCCAAATTCACTTGGTTCCTCCGCCAGATAGAAGACAAGGCAGAAGAAAATCTCTCCTCCTCTGGCATCCCAGAGGAACTAGTCCCAGAAAAGGTACCAAACTGAGGGTGAAAACTGTATGCGCAAAAAAATGGCGACTTACCCGTGGACCCCTGCCTACGGTTATTCAAAGCAAACTCTGCTAGGGACAAGAATGAGGACCAGTCCTCCTGATTCTCAGCCACAAAGCACCTCAAGTAGGTCTCCAGGTTTTGATTAGTACGCTCTGTCTGCCCATTCGACTGCGGATGAAAAGCCGAAGAGAACGAAAGTTGCATGTCAAGCCGAGAGCAGAACGCCCTCCAAAACCTGGAGACAAACTGCGTGCCCCTATCAGAAACCACATCCAAGGGAATGCCATGCAATTTCACGATATTATCAACAAAAATCTGAGCAAGAGTCTTGGCATTGGGCAGACTGGCTAACGATACAAAGTGAGCCATTTTACTAAAACGGTCAACAACCATTAAAATTACTGTTTTCCCGGAGGAACTCGGCAGATCCGTCATAAAGTCCATAGACAAGTGCGTCCAAGGACGAGATGGAATAGACAAAGGAAGAAGTGAACCAGCAGGTCAAGTATGAGCAACCTTTGACCGTGCACAGGTTTCACAAGCTGCTACGTAATCCTCAACACTCTCACGTAACCCGGGCCACCAGAACCTCCGGGACACAAGATCAAAGGTGGACTTACCACCAGGATGTCCAGCAAGGACAGTATCGTGATGTTCCTTGAATACCTTGTATCGCAGTCCATCAGTTACAAACAACCTCCCTGGGTGACAAGAACCAGGAGCCCCCTCCTGGGCTCCCAACACCTCCATCTCCAATTCGGGGTACAGAGAGGAGACCACCACCCCGTCAGCCAAAATCAGAGCAGGATCCTCTGAATCACATCCCCCAGGAAAACTGCGAGACAACGCATCTGCCTTGACGTTTTTAACCCCCGGGCGAAAAGTAATCACAAAATTGAACCTGGTGAAGAACAGGGACCATCTGGCCTGGATTCAGAAGCTTGGCAGATTGCAGGTAAGCCAAATTCTTATTATCCGTATATACTGTAACGGGATGAGACGTCCCCTCCAACCAGTGACGACATTCCTCAAAGGCCAATTTGATTGCCAGCAACTCCCTATCTCCTACATCATAATTCCTCTCGGCGACCGAGAGCTTCTTGGAAAAAAAAGCACACGGAACCCATTTGCCAGGAGATGAACCCTGCGACAGCACTGCTCCAACCCCCCACTTCTGATGCATCAACCTCCACCACGAATGGCTGAGACACATCGGGCTGCACTAGAATGGGAGCAGACGCAAAACATTCCTTAATAGTCGAAAAGGCCTGCAATGCCTCATCCGACCAGACAGAGACGTCGGCGCCCTTCTTAGTCCTATCGGTCAGAGGTATTACAATGGTAGAATAGTTCAAGATAAATTTTCTATAAGAATTAGTAAACCCCAAAAACCCCATCAAAGCTTTCTGATTCTCCGGTCGGTCCCATTCCAGAACCGCCTGGATCTTTTCGGGGTCCATAAAAAAACCAGAGTCAGAAAGCAGATATCCCAGAAACGGAAGCTCCTGCACAGAAAACACACATTTCTCCAATTTGGCATATAATTTATTCTCCCGAAGGATCATCAAAACCTGTCTCACGTGATCCTGATGGGTCTTCAGATCAGGAGAGTAAATTAGAATGTCATCCAAGTAAACTACCACGAACCTCCCCACAAAATGATGGAAAATGTCATTGACGAATCGTTGAAATACCGCTGGCGCGTTAGTTAACCCAAAAGGCATAACCAGATTCTCGAAATGATCCTCGTGCGCGTTGAAGGCCGTTTTCCACTCATCCCCTTCCTTGATTCTGATCAGATTGTAGGCCCCTCTTAAATCCAACTTGGAGAACACCTTGGCTCCAACAATCTGATCAAAAAGGTCGGAGATCAAAGGGAGGGGATACGGTTCAATTCCCGGAAATCCAAACAAGGTCTCAGCGATCCATCCTTTTTCTTTATAAAGAATAAACCCACTGCCACCGGAGACTTTGATGGCCTAATATGACCTTTTGCCAAACTCTCAGCAATATACTTCCGCATGACCTCTCTTTCAGGTTGAGAAAGATTGTAAAGCCGAGACTTTGGCAACTTAGCCCCTGGGATGAGATTAACTGGACAATCATAGTCACGATGAGGGGGCAATTCCTGAGCCCCACCCTCCGAAAAGACATCCGCAAAATCTGAGAGATACTGAGGTAAAGCCGTAGTAGACACACCAGAGATAGATGTGCCGAGACAATTGTCAGAACAAAATTCACTCCAACCAATGATCTGTCTTGCTTGCCAATCTATAATTGGGTTATGTTTTGTCAACCATGGTAACCCCAAGACTATAGGAGCGGGCAAGTCCTTCATGACAAAACAAGACATAATCTCTACATGTGAATCACCCAACCTTAACAGAATACCATGAGCAATATGAGTGAGATTCCTTTGAGAAAGAGGGGAAGAATCAATTGCGAAAACCGGAATCTCTCTTTCTAAAGTGCAAGTACTTAGACCCAGATTTTGAAGGGAAAGAAAATCAATAAGGTTTACCCCAGCACCACAGTCAATGAATACTTCAACAACAAAAAATTCTTGAGTCTAGCGCCACCATAGCTGGAAGGAGAAAACGAGTATTACAGGGAGCTTGCATACCTGCTTGCTCCACCACCCTATTCACACTACCAAAAGTCAGGGATGTTTTTTTTTTTTTCTTCAAGTAAACCTCTTTGTAATTCTTTCTCATCAACATGCGGTTTAACAAAAGGACTGCTAGAAGAGATAGAAGACGTATTATTAATATTGTTAAGCAAGCAAAGCAGGAAGAGGACGTGGATGTTCTTGTCCATCTAGGGACAAATGACCTGGCTTGCAATGAAGTGTCAGAGGTGAAAAAATCTTTTATCACACTTGGTAATGACGTACAGGATTTTGCATCCACCATTTCATTTTCTGAAGTTCTGCCTGTGCATAATGTTCAGAATGATAGGCAGAGGCGCATAAAGGAGTTCAACATATGGCTTGGTAAATGGTGTCAAGAGCAAGGATTTGGCTTTGTTTCTCATGATAGCTCTACTTGGAATAGAAAGGAACTGTACAAAAAAGATGGTTTGCATCTTTCTCTCAAAGGAACAAATGTACTTAGTGAACAACTCCAAGAATTTGCGGAAGAGTATTTAAACTAGGAAGGGGGGGCAAAAGAGTGAAAATAAGAGTCCAATTGCCCCCGAAACAATGCCAGTACAGGTCAGAAGCACAGAGGTTAAGAAATGATAAGCTCAGAGTCCTGTCTACAAATGCTCGCAGTTTAGGTAAAAAAAATCAATGAACTTGGGTCAATAATGGCCTCTGAGAATGTAGATTTAGTGGCTGTTACGGAGACATGGTTTAATGAAAGAAATGACTGGGACATAACCATACCAGGGTACTCTTTATACAGAAGAGACAGAGAAGGCAAGAAAGGAGGAGGAGTGGCCCTGTATGTGAAAGATAGCATTAAATCTAACCTAATACAAGTTGGTGAGGCCAACATAGAGTCAGTTTGGGTTACGTTGCAGTTTGCTAACCATGCAGTAACTCGTGTAGGTGTGATATATAGACCACCAGGTCAAGTTAAAGAACTAGATGATCTACTAGTTGAAGAAATAGCTAAAATGACAATGAAAGGAGAAGTTATCATTATGGGAGATTTCAATCTTCCAGATATAAACTGGAAAACCAAAATAGCAAGTTCTACCAGGAGTACAGATATTCTAAATTCCCTACTGGGGTTATCTCTACAACAAGTGGTTGAGGAGCCAACCCGGAGGGAGGCCATTTTGGATTTGGTATTCACAAATGGGGATTCGGTATATGATGTCATTGTAGGCGAAACCTTGGGATCTAGTGATCACCAGTCAGTGTGGTTTAATATAAGAACTGTGAAAGAGTCCCACCACAAAAAAACAAAAGTTTTAGATTTTAGAAAAACAGACTTTTCAAAAATGAAATTAGTCATAAATGAGTCCTTATCAGACTGGAACGGATTACATGGAGTCCAGGAGAAATGGGACTACTTAAAAGGTGCATTATTGAAGGCAACAGAAAATTGCATTAGACTTGTCAGTAAAAGCAAAAAAAGGAAGAGACCACTGTGGTACTCAGCAGAAGTGGCCCAAATCATTAAAAATAAAAAGCTAGCATTTTGTAATTATAAAAAAAACCAGAGCAATGAAGATAAGGAAATCTACAAGATTAGGCAGAAAGAGGCCAAGCAAGTTATAAGAACTTCTAAAGCGCAGGCAGAAGAAAAACTAGCTCAGTCTATGAAAAAAGGGGATAAGACATTCTTCAGATATATAAATGAAAAAAGGAAATTAAAACAAGGAATAACTAAATTAAAAACAAAGGACGGAAGGTATGTAGAAGAGAATAAAGGGCTAGCCGACTGCCTTAATGAATACTTCTGTTCAGTTTTTACAAAAGAAAAAGAAGGACCTCCACTAGAAAGGATGACTAATAAATCGTTTGATGCATGTGTCTTTACAGAGGAAGATGTTCTAAGTTTGCTGTCTAAAGTGAAGACAAATAAGTCACAGGGGCCTGATGAGATACACCCAAAATTATTAAAAGAGCTTAGTGGTGAGCTGGCAAAACTGTTAACAGATTTATTTAACCAATCATTAGTAACAGGAGTCGTCCCGGAAGATTGGAAATTGGCAAATGTCGTGCCCATTCACAAGAAAGGTAGTAGGGAGGAATCGAGCAACTATAGACCAGTGAGTCTGACATCAATAGCAGGCAAATTAATGGAAACCCTATTAAAGGATAGGATTGTGGAACATCTAAAATCCCATGGATTGCAAGATGAAAAACAACATGGGTTTACTTCAGGGAGATCATGTCAAACAAATCTTATAGATTTTTTTGACTGGGTGACTAAAATAATAGACGGTGGAGGTGCAGTAGACATCGCATATCTAGATTTTAGTAAGGCTTTTGACACTGTCCCACATAGAAGACTTATCAATAAACTGCAGTCATTGAGCATGGACTCCCATATTGTTGAGTGGATTAGGCAGTGGCTGAGTGACAGACAGCAGAGGGTTGTAGTCAATGGAGAACATTCAAAACAAGGTCATGTTACCAGTGGGGTTCCACAGGGATCTGTACTGGGACCAATTTTGTTTAATATCCTCATAAGTGATATTGCAAAAGGCCTCGATGGTAAGATTTGTCTTTTTGCTGATGACACAAAGATATGTAACAGGGTTGATGTTCCTGGAGGGAAACGCCAAATGGAAAAGGATTTAGGAAAACTAGAAGAATGGTCAGAACTCTGGCAACTGAAATTTAATGTGGATAAGTGCAAGATAATGCACCTGGGGCGTAAAAACCCAAGGGCAGAATATAGAATATTTGACACAGTCCTGACCTCAGTATCTGAGGAAAGGGATTTAGGAGTAATTATTTCAGAAGACTTAAAGGTGGGAAGACAATGTAATAGGGCAGCACGAAATGCCAGCAGAATGCTTGGATGTATAGGGAGAGGTATAAGCAGTAGAAAGAGTGAAGTGCTTATGCCGCTGTACAGAACACTAGTGAGACCTCACTTGGAGTATTGTGCGCAGTACTGGAGGCCATATCTCCAGAAAGATATAGATACTCTAGAGAGAGTTCAGAGAAGAGCTACTAAACTAGTACATGGATTGCAGGATAAAACTTACCAGGAAAGGTTAAAGGACCTTAATATGTATAGCTTGGAAGAAAGAAGAGACAGAGGGGATATGATAGAAACTTTTAAATACATAAAGGGAATCAACTCGGTAAAGGAGGAGAGCATATTTAAAAGAAGAAAAACTACCACAAGAGGACACAGTTTTAAATTCGAGGGGCATAGGTTTAAAAGTAATATAAGGAAGTATTACTTTACTGAGAGAGTAGTGGATGCAGTGGATGCATGGAATAGCCTTCCTGCAGAAGTGGTAGCTGCAAATACAGTGAAGGAGTTTAAGCATGCATGGGATAGGCATAAGGCTATCCTTCATATAAGATAGGGCCAGGGACTATTAATAGGATTCAGATATATTGGGCAGACTAGATGGGCCAAATGGTTCTTATCTGCCGACACATTCTATGTTTCTATGTTTCTATGTTAATGATGAGCGGCAGGGGTCATATTCGAATTCGCGATATTTCGCGAATATTTAGTAGAATATTCGTTTTATATTCTACGATTCTTTTTTACTCGAAAAATCGGCAAGGTAATGATCGTGTAATATGCGAATTTTCGTCATGCGATTTTTTTCAACTTACAACTATTAGACAAAGAATATTATAGCACTATATTAGCTAAATTGCTCTATATTAGTTTTTTTTAGAATATTTGCTATATTGCTATAAGGCCTCTTTCACACTTGCGTTGTCCGGATCCGGCGTGTACTCCACTTGCCCGAATTACACGCCGGATCTGGAAAAACGCAAGTGAACTGAAAGCATTTGAAGACGGATCCGTCTTCAAAATGCGTTCAGTGTTACTATGGCACCCAGGATGCTATTAAAGTCCTGGTTGCCATAGTAGTAGTGGGGAGCGGGGGAGCAGTATACTTACAGTCCGTGCGGCTCCCGGGGCGCTCCAGAATGACGTCAGAGTGCCCCATGCGCATGCATGACGTGATCCATGCGACACGTCATCCATGAGCGTGGGGCGCCCTGACGTCACTCTGGAGCGCCCGGGGAGCTGCACGGACGGTAAGTATACTGCTCCCCCGCTCCCCACTACACTTTACCATGGCTGCCAGGACTTTAGTGTCCCGGCAGCCATGGTAACCATTCAGAAAAAGCTAAACGTCGGATCCGGCAATGCGCCGAAACAACGTTTAGCTTAAGGCCGGATCCGGATCAATGCCTTTCAATGGGCATTCATTCCGGATCCGGCCTTGCGGCAAGTGTTCAGGATTTTTGGCCGGAGCAAAAAGCGCAGCATGCTGCGCTATTTTCTCCGGCCAAAAAACGTTCCGGTCCGGAACTGAAGACATCCTGATGCATCCTGAACGGATTTCTCTCCATTCAGAATGCATTAGGATAAAACTGATCAGGATTCTTCCGGCATAGAGCACCGACGACGGAACTCTATGCCGGAAGAAAAGAACGCAGGTGTGAAAGAGCCCTAACTTTGTTTTTTTGAATATTCGTAATATTCTAAAACAAGAATATATAGCAATATAGTGAATATTCGGAAAAAAAAAAACGAATCTAGAGCAATTTAGCTAATATAGTGCTATAATCTTATTTTTTTATATAGTTGTCATTTTTTTCCAATCTTAACTTCAGATGAGAAAAAAATTACAACTATTAGACAAAGAAGATTATAGCACTATATTAGCTAAATTGCTCTATATTCTTTTTTTTTTTCGAATATTTGCTATATTGCTATAACTTTGTTTTTTCGAATATTCGTAATATTCTAAAACAAGAATATATATTAGAATATTTGCAAATTTTCGAAGTACCTATATTCGCGATAAAAATTCGAATTTCGAATATTCGTGATCAACACTAAAAAGGACAAGCAAAAATAAAAAGAACACTTTTTCCACAGTAATAACATAGTTTATGCAACCTCCTAAAGTTCCTACTACCAGAACGGAAAGATACCTGACCCAGCTGCATGGGTTCCTCCCCTACCCCAGAGTTACATGTCATATCACCCTGGGGAGCAGGTGAGACGCAACCACTCACAGAAGGGATCCCTTGCGCGGAGGGAACCTTACACCTCTCTTTAATCCGTCTATCTAACCGTACTGCCAAAGACATAGCATTCTCCAATGTATCCGGGTACTCATGAAAAGCAAGGGCATCTTTCAATCTCTCAGATAACCCCTGACAAAACTGATTACGTAACGCAGGGTCATTCCACTCTGACTCGGTAGCCCATCTCCTAAACTCAACGCAGTAAGCCTCTGCAGTATGTTCACCTTGTAATAAATTACGCAATTTAGATTCCGCCATCAAGACCCGATCTGGATCATCATAAATTAATCCCAAGGCTTTAAAAAATTCTTCCACCGACCGGAGGGCCAGAGAACCGGACAGCAGAGAAAAGGCCCAGGATTGCGCATCCCCTTTAAGCAGGGAAATAATTATCCCTACCCTCTGACTCTCATCACCAGACGAAGATGGACGCAGCCGAAAATACAACTTGCATGACTCTTTAAAGCGGATAAAGTCATCCACACCCCCTGCAAATCTATCAGGGAGAGCGACTTTAGGCTCCCCATAAATTTGACTCCCTCCTATTGCACCTGATGCCAGAGCATTCTGACACCGTGTGACCAAATTACGCAGATCAGCAACTTCTAGGGATAATCCCTGCATGCGATCAACTAGCCCATCAATTGACTCCATCTCAAAACAGCTGAGAAATGGCAGTCAAAGTATAGGCGGGTTATAATGTCACGACGGACAGGATACAAGATACACAGAATATCAACAAACAAGTGTCTAGGCAAGAAGCTGGGGATAAAGGTGACCTCCTGACAAATCCCTACCAGCTCTCCCTAGACTTCTATGCCCATGTTCAGACCCTGAAGGTAGGAATAAACGTGTCCTCATGCCTAGGCTGAAGATTCCCTAGAATCCCTAAGATGGTGAAAGGGAAAAGAGGCAGCCTGCTCCCTCAGACCTGGAGGGGGCAGGCGTCTCTCTCACAGCCTAGACAGACAACCACAAGATAAACAAAACCAACTTATCTTTACTGAGCAGGAACAGCAAATCCTTCCTTCCTCTGAGCCAGACAGAAGCTATAACCCGCACAGGACACTGGGAGTGGGCGTAATTTAAACTCAAACCAACGACTCCACCCAGTGCACCTGAAGGGAGGCGGATATAGCTCAACTCCAAAACAAAAACAAAAGGCTAAACAAGTGCTGCTAACCCGGCAGACCTTCGCACATAGCCTGAGCAGGGCATGACACACGCACTGGCTATGCGGCCCGTGAGGTTGGGGGGCCCGGCTAGACAGCATGGCTTCCCCCCCTTTCCGACCGGAATACCTGCTGTATATCAGTAACAGTAGAGAGATAAATACCGGCCCCATTCCTGTGTCCTTCTCCTGATTCCTCCCCTCCTACTTGCCTCTGCTGGACTCCGCTGCAGCGAATGCCATTAGCCCCTGCCCCTGTCTGTCACAACAAGTTAAGTACAGCTGGCCAATAATCAGGGAGATGCTGTGCTGCCTGCGCTGCATATTGATGTCACAGGTAACCACCCATTAAAAATTAACTTTTAATATCTATCTAAAATAGCTACAAACCCTCCAAAACACAAACCACATAACTGTAAAATAAGAAAACAAGATGGAAGATATCATTAGGTTGAAACTTAGCTTTGGGGCTAGGAATGGCAGAGATTGGGCCTAATATATAGCTATGGGCTCTCTCCCTATAGCTGACCATCTCGCTATTTGTGTCCTGCCTATAAACGGAATGGCCTCCCCCGATAGGGGCGATCCCGTATCAGGAGCCTCCTGAATGCCCTTGGATGGCCCTGATTCGGGATGTCCCTGGTAGCTATTGTATGCTAACCTATTAGTTAATCGTTATTGTAATAGCTAACGACTAAAGGTACAAAAAAACAAAAAAGAATATACAATAAAAAGTAATGAAAGTTTAGAGACAGATCATGAAATGATTAGTCTATCTCCTACTTATACTTGTAGATACATACTATTAGTTGTCAGATAGCACGTTTGGTGGTATCAATATCCCTTTATTTCATAGATATTATGATTAGAATTGAGCGGACACCTGGATGTTCGGGTCCGGCAGGTTCAGCCGAACTTGAAAAAAAAGTTCGGGTTCGGGACCCGAACTTGACCCGACCTTGACCCCGAACCCGTACCCCATTGAAGTCAATGAAGACCGGAACTTTTGGGCACTAAAATGGCTCTAAAATAGTCCTGGAAAGGGCTAGAGGGCTGCAAAAGGCATCAAAATGTGCTTAAGAGCATGACAACTGTTCTGCAAACAAATGTGGATAGGGAAATGACTTAAAATAACATAAAATACAGAAAAATTAAAAATAACAATCTGGATCTAGGAGTAGGAGGTTGAGGAGGCGGTGGATGGGTGGATGTGGCGGTGTAGGTTGACGTGGCGGTGTAGGTGGAAGTGGCGGTGAAGGAGGAATAGGTAGCCAACACTGATTTGTGTTATTTTTTTTATTTTTTATTGGGGTATCCCCCAAAATATTGGGACATACTGTATAACAAAATAAAACAAAGAATAAGTGCACTTGAGTACAAGAATGGATGGATGAGGCTGGTATGAATGTCTATTCTGCACAAGCTACGGACAAGTCCTGTGGGATCCATGCCCGGTTCATTTTAATAAACGTAAGCTTGTCCACATTGGCTGCGGCCTGTGATAATGCTCTCTGCCGTGCTAAACACACGTTCACACTATACACTGGCTGCAGGGCAGGTCAGCACCTCCAAGGCTGACAAAGCTTTTCCACATTTTGGCCATGCTAACCCTGCCTTCTCAGGTGCTGGTGGTGCCCCAGCTGCGTTGGCGACCTCTTCCTCCTCCTCTGCCTTCGCCTTGTGCTTCCACTGTGCCCCCGCTGTCAGGTGGGAATGCTATCATCAGCGTGCGCTTGTAGTCGCGCATCTTCCGATCAGTAACAGATGTTTTCACAAAATTTTGTTCCCTGTCAGCAATGCAGAGCAGGGGTTCATTCACGGCAAAAGGGTTTTCATGTCACCCAGCAATAGAACAGAGGATTTTGAGAGATTTAGGCCCCTGTCACCCAGGCACAGCAAGGGTTCATTCACGGCAAAAGGGGGTTCATGTCACCTAGCAATAGAACAGAGGATTTTGAGAGATTTAGGCCCCAGTCACCCAGGCACAGCAGGGGTTCATTCACTGCAAAAGGGGGTTCATGTCACCCAGCAATAGAACAGGGGATTTTGAGAGATTTAGGCCCCTGTCACCCAGGCACAGCAGGGGTTCATTCACGGCAAAAGGGGGTTCATGTCACCCAGCAATAGAACAGAGGATTTTGAGAGATTTAGGCCCCTGTCACCCAGGCACAGCAGGGGTTCATTCACGGCAAAAGGGGGTTCATGTCACCCAGCAATACAACAGAGAATTTTGAGAGATTTAGGCCCCTGTCAGCAATGCAGAGCAGGGGTTCATTCACGGCAAAAGGAGGTTCATGTCACCCAGCAATAGAACAGAGGATTTTGAGAGATTTAGGCCCCTGTCACCCAGGCACAGCAGGGGTTCATTCACGGCAAAAGGGGGATCATGTCACCCAGCAATAGAACAGGGTATTTTGAGAGATTTAGGCCCCTGTCACCCAGGCACAGCAGGGGTTCATTCACGGCAAAAGGGGGTTCATGTCACCCAGCAATAGAACAGGGCATTTTGAGAGATTTAGGCCCCTGTCACCCAGGCACAGCAGGGGTTCATTCACGGCAAAAGGGGGTTCATGTCACCCAGCAATACAACAGAGAATTTTGAGAGATTTAGGCCCCTGTCAGCAATGCAGAGCAGGGGTTCATTCACGGCAAAAGGAGGTTCATGTCACCCAGCAATAGAACAGAGGATTTTGAGAGATTTAGGCCCCTGTCACCCAGGCACAGCAGGGGTTCAATCACGGCAAAAGGGGGATCATGTCACCCAGCAATAGAACAGAGGATTTTGAGAGATTTAGGCCCCTGTCACCCAGGCACAGCAGGGGTTCATTCACGGCAAAAGGGGGTTCATGTCACCCAGCAATAGAACAGGGCATTTTAGAGATTTAGGCCCCTGTCACCCAGGCACAGCAGGGGTTCATTCACGACAAAAGGGGGTTCATGTCACCCAGCAATAGAACAGAGGATTTTGAGAGATTTATGCCCCTGTCACCCAGGCACAGCAAGGGTTCATTCATGGCAAAAGGGGATCATGTCACCCAGCAATAGAACAGAGGATTTTGAGATTTATGCCCCTGTCACCCAGGCACATCAAGGGTTCATTCACGGCAAAAGGGGGATCATGTCACCCAGCAAAAGAACAGAGGATTTTGAGAGATTTAGGCCCCTGTCAGCAATGCAGAGCAGGGGTTCATTCACGGCAAAAGGAGGTTCATGTCACCCAGCAATAGAACAGAGGATTTTGAGAGATTTAGGCCCCAGTGACCCAGGCACAGCAGGGGTTCATTCACGGCAAAAGGGGGTTCATGTCACCCAGCAATACAACAGAGAATTTTGAGAGATTTAGGCCCCTATCACCCAGGCACAGCAGGGGTTTGTATACGCCAAAAATGGTGAAATGGCACCTGACAATTGAAAATAAGATTTTTTTCAATTTAGGGTACTAAAATTGGCACTTTTTTGAATTAAAATGGCTCTAAAATAGTCCTTGAAAAGGCTAGAGGGATGTAAAAGGCAGTAAAATGTGCTTAAGAGCATGGCAACTACTCTGCGAACAAATGTGGATAGGGAAATAACTTAAAATGAAATAAAATAACTAAAAATGGCAAATTATTAACCTGCAACTCAGAGAAGGAGGTGGATATGGAGTCGGAGGTTGAGGAAGCGGTGAATGTGGTGTTGTAGGTGGAGGCAGCAATGGAGGAGGAACAGGTAGCCAACAATATATATATTTTTTTTATTGGGGTAGGTAGCCCTCAAAATATTGGGACAAATAAAAAAAAATAAAAAAAGAATCATTGCACTTGACTTGAGTACAAGAATGAATGTTTGATGGTGGTATAAATGTCTATTCTGCACAAGGTACAGACAAGTCTTGTGGGATCCAAGCCGGGTTCATTTTAATGAACGTGAGCTTGTCCACGTTGGCTGTGGACAGGCGGCTGTGTCTGTCTGTAATGACGCCTCCTGCCGTGCTAAATACACGTTCAGAGAGTACACTGGCTGCTGGGCAGGCCAGCACCTCCAAGGCATACAGGGCAAGCTCTGGCCATGTGGACAATTTGGAGACCCAGAAGTTGAATGGGGCAGAACCATCAGTCAGTACGTGTAGTCGTGTGCACAGTTCAAATGCTGCCTCCTGCTAACACGCTCCATATCAGCAGTTGGGGCCGGTTGTTGCGGCAAGGTGACAAAGCTTTTCCACATGTCAGCCATTATAACCCTGCCTTCTGAGGTGCTGGCGCTGACACAGCTGCGTTGGCGACCTCTTCCTCCTCCCCTGCCTTCGCCTTGTGCTTCCACTTGTCCCCCGGCGTCAGTCGGGAATGCTCTCAGGAGCGCGTCTACCAGCGTGTGCCTGTAGTCGCGCATCTTCCGATCACGCTCCAGTGAGGGAATTAAGGACGGCACATTGTCTTTGTAACGGGGATCCAGCACGGTGGCCACCCAGTAGTCAGCACACGTTAAAATGTGGGCAATTCTGCAGTCGTTGCGCAGGCACTGCAGCATGTAGTCGCTCATGTGTGCCAGGCTGCCCAGAGGTAAGGACAAGCTGTCCTCTGTGGGAGGTGTATCGTCTGCGTCCTCAATATCCCCCCAGCCACGCACCAGTGATGGGCCCGAGCTGCGTTGGATGCCACCCCGCTGTGAACATGCTTCATCCCCATCCTCCTCGTCCTCCAGTAGTGGGCCCTGGCTGGCCAAATTTGTACCTGGCCTCTGCTGTTGCAAAAATCCTCTTTCTGAGCCACTTCTAAAAGACTGGCCTGAAAGTGTTAGAGATGACCCCTCTTCCTCCTCCTCGTCCTGGGCCACATCCTCTTCCATCATCGCCCTAAGTGTTTTCTCAAGGAGACATAGAAGTGGTATTGTAACGCTGATAATAGCGTCATCGCCACTGGCCATGTTGGTGGAGTACTCGAAACAGCGCAACAGGGCACACAGGTCTCGCATGGAGGCCCAGTCATTGGTGGTGAAGTGGTGCTGTTCCGCAGTGCGACCCACCCGTGCGTGCTGCAGCTGAAACTCCACTATGGCCTGCTGCTGCTCGCACAGTCTCTCCAGCATGTGCAAGGTGGAGTTCCACCTGGTGGGCACGTCGCATATGAGGCGGTGAGCGGGAAGGCCGAAGTTACGCTGTAGAGCAGACAGCCAAGCGGCGGCAGGATGAGAACGCCGGAAGCGCACAGACGGCCCGCACTTTATGCAGCAGCTCTGACATGTCGGGGTAGTTGTGAATGAATTTCTGCACCACCAAATTCAGCACATGCGCCAAGCAAGGGATGTGCGTCAAACCGGCTAGTCCCAGAGCTGCAACGAGATTTTGCCCATTATCGCACACCACCAGGCCGGGCTTGAGGCTCACTGGCAGCAAACACTCGTCGGTCTGTTGTTCTATACCCCGCCACAACTCCTGCGCGGTGTGGGGCCTGTCCCCCAAACACATCAGTTTCAGAACGGCCTGCTGATGTTTACCCCTGGCTGTGCTGAAGTTGGTGGTGAAGGTCTGTCGCTGACTGGATGAGGAGGTGGTAGAAGAGGAGGAGGAAGCCGAGTCGCAAGAGGAGGCAACAGGAGGCGAAGAATGATGCACTGCGATCCTTGGCGGCGGAAGAACGTGCGCCAAACAGCTCTCCGCCTGGGGCCCAGCCGCCACTACATTTACCCAATGTGCAGTTAGGGAGATATAGCTTCCCTGCCCGTGCTTACTGGTCCACGTATCTGTGATTAGGTGGACCTTGCCACAGATGGCATTGCGCAGTGCACACTTGATTTTATCCGATACTTGGTTGTGCAGGGAGGGCACGGCTCTCCTGGAGAAGTTGTGGCGGCTGCGAACGACGTACTGTGGGAAAGCAAGCGACATGAGCTGTTTGAAGCTGTCCGTCTCCACCAGCCTGAATGACAGCATTTCAAAGGCCAGCAGTTTAGAAATACTGGCATTCAGGGCCAGGTATCGAGGGTGGCTAGGTGGGAATTTACGCTTTCTCTCAAATGTTTGTGAGATGGAGAGCTGAACGCTTCCGTGTGACATGGTTGAGATGCTTGGTGACGGAGGTGGTGTTGTTGGTGGCACATCCTCTGGTTGCTGGGTGGCAGGTGCCAACGTTCCTCCAGAGGCGGAGGAAGAGGCCGAGGCAGCAGCAGAAGAGGGAGAAGGAGGGGCCTGAGCCCTTTCTTGGTTTTGAAGGTGCTTACTCCACTGCAGCCCGTGTCTCGCATGTAGATGCCTGGTCATGCAGGTTGTGCTAAGGTTCAGAACGTTAATGCCTCGCTTCAGGCTCTGATGGCACAGCGTGCAAACCACTCGGGTCTTGTCATCAGCACATTGTGTGAAGAAGTGCCATGCCAGGGAACTCCTTGAAGCTGCCTTTGGTGTGCTCGGTCCCTGTTGACGGTGGCCAGTAGCAGGCGAAATGTTTTGGTGACGGCTGCTCTGCTTTTGCACCCTGCTCCCGCTTTTGCTACGCTGTTGGCTCGGTCTCACCACTGCCTCTTCCTCCGAACTCTGAAAGTCAGTGGCACGACCTTCATTCCATGTGGGGTCTAGGACCTCATCGTCCCCTGCATCGTCTTCCACCCAGTCTTCCTCCCTGACCTCCTTTTCGGTCTGCACACTGCAGAAAGACGCAGCAGTTGGCACCTGTGTTTCGTCATCATCAGAGACGTGCTGAGGTGGTATTACCATATCCTCATCAGGAAACATAAGTGGTTGTGCGTCAGTGCATTCTATGTCTTCCACCCCTCGGGAAGGGCTAGGTGGATGCCCTTGGGAAACCCTGCCAGCAGAGTCTTCAAACAGCATAAGAGACTGCTGCATGACTTGAGGCTCAGACAGGTTCCCCAATATGCACGGGGGTGATGTGACAGACTGATGGGCAAGGGTTTCAGGTGCCACCTGTGCACTTTCTGCAGAAGACTGGGTGGGAGATAATGTGAACGTGCTGGATCCACTGTGGGCCACCCAATTGACTAGCGCCTGTACTTGCTCAGGCCTTACCATCCTTAGAACGGCATTAGGCCCGACCAAATATCGCTGTAGATTCTGGCGGCTACTGGGACCTGAGGTAGTAGGTTCAGTAGGACGTGTAGCTGTGGCAGAACGGCCACGTCCTCTCCCTGCACTAGAGGCTCCACCAACACCATCATGACCTTGCCTCATAGTTAGCGTTCACAAAGCAAAGTAAAAAGTGGTTAAGTATGTTAAAAATAATTAACCGCCAATATAAACCCTTATGTAGGGTATTGCACTCTATTTTTTATTTTTTACTCTATACGACAGCGGTATTTGTGGCCTAAATGTGAAACTCACTTATGCACGTCTTATCCCAGATTTGCAGTATATCAGAGGCTTTTTTCACCCCAGTATGCCAAAGTTGTATTTATGGCCTAAATGTGACAGTCACTTATGCACGTGTAATCCCAGATGTGCAATATATTAGAGGCTTTTTTTACCCCAGTAACCAAAAAGCCGTATTTCTGTCCTAAATGTGACAGTCACTTATGCTTGTCTAATCCCAGATGTGCAGTATATTAGAGGGTTTTTTCACCCTAACCAAAAAGCTGTATTTCTGTCCTAAATGTGACAGTCACTTATACACGTGTAATCCCAGATGTGCAGTATATCAGAGGCTTTTTTCACCCCAGTATGCCAAAGTCGTATTTATGGCCTAAATGTGACTGTCACTTATGCACGTGTAATCCCAGATGTGCAGTATATTTGAGGGTTTTTTCACCCTAACCAAAAAGCTGTATTTCTGTCCTAAATGTGACAGTGACTTATGCACGTGTAATCCCAGATGTGCAGTATATTAGAGGCTTTTTTCACCCTAACCAAAAAGCTGTATTTCTGTCCTAAATGTGACAGTGACTTATGCACGTGTAATCCCAGATGTGCAGTATATTAGAGGCTTTTTTCACCCTAACCAAAAAGCTGTATTTCTGTCCTAAATGTGACAGTGACTTATGCACGTGTAATCCCAGATGTGCAGTATATGAGAGGCTTTTTTCACCCCAGTATGCCAAAGTCGTATTTATGGCCTAAATGTGACAGTCACTTATGCACGTGTAATCCCAGATGTGCAGTATATTAAAGGGTTTTTTCACCCTAACCAAAAAGCTGTATTTCTGTCCTAAATGTGACAGTCACTTATGCTTGTCTAATCCCAGATGTGCAGTATATTAGAGGGTTTTTTCACCCCAGTATGCCAAAGCTGTATTTCTGGACTTGCAGATAGCCTATACTGGTGCACTATCGTTGCATAAAATGGCTGCCAATCATGCATTGATATTGACTAACTGAAGAAAAAAAAAGTTTGATTTCAGCAGTAGTTTAGGGCAGGCTTAAAAAAATTGTGCACTGCACCCACAACACACTTTTTCTGTAGATCGCTGAGTACATAAACCAGTTCTTGATAAGATTTCTCCCTGATCTCTCCCTCACAGCAGCTGCAGCCTATCCCTACACTAATCCGAGCAGAGTGACGGGCAGCGCTACGTGACTCCAGCTTAAATAGAGGCTGGGTCACATGCTGCAGTTGGCCAATCACAGCCATGCCAATAGTAGGCATGGCTGTGATTGCCTTTTGGGGCAAGTAGTACGACGCTTGTTACAGCCTTTCAAAAAGCGCCATAAAAATCGCCGAACACAGAACCCGAACTTTTACATAAATGTTCGGGTTCGGGTCAGGGTGCCGAAAACCCTAAAGTTCGGAACGAACCCGAACTTTACAGTTCGGGTTCGCTCAACTCTAATTATGATGCCATCTAAGTTGATGACACCATTGTCCCGTTGCGTTTCACCCTTACTGTACTTGGATTCATCAGGGGACCAAATTGCATTCAGAAACAGAGGTATCAATAGTGCCTTAGTATCTAAATGATATTTCAATTGGTAGTAATGACATTGATAAATATTTGTCTACTTGCGTATCACGGATGAGGGTGTTATACCTGATATCTCCATGTAGTAGCAGCCACCTGGTTATGGTAGGCTTTATGAGTTGTAACATGCAGAAAGATGTGTCTGTATTGCCGTGTGTGGTACTGATTAATTGCCGGGGTCCAGTATTCAGAAGTACTTTAGTGGTGTCTCCGACGACCTTTAAGATGGTAAATCTACGGGGCCTAGTCCATATATGATAACTCTGAACCAGTGACACTGCTGTCTTTAAAGCTTTGTTTTCTGTCAGCGTCCGGGTCCAATGGTCTCCCGGTGTCTACAACATTACAGAGCGTCTTATTGGCCAGCTGACACCTGACCTCTGCTCTCTGCTCTATCGGTGTGAAGTATTATAGTCCAGCGCCTTTGTAATGAGAGCAATGTGAGCAGAGGTCGCAATAACGTCTGTACCAGCGTCATAGACGCCTGTTCAGGCCATTTTACTCCCTGGAAAAAGACTAGTGCGTATTTTTACGCATGGTCTTTTTCTATTCAGGAGGGCTTTATCAGAAGCTGCCAGTTTTGGCACACACATTAAGCCCAGCCCCTCTCCCAAGAAGTCCCGCCCCTCACGGACATCTCTCTCTCACAAGCAGCTCCAGAGTGTGGACTAAACATTACATTGTTGTTACAGGACCTGTGGTGATGTCACAGTCATGTGATCAGCCATGTGTGTGGGAGGAGTTAGGGGAACACAGGCTCAGTGTAGGACTGTGCTGGTGGAGAATGCAGAGGTACTTTATGTATGGAACGTGTGTATAAAGCAGGGCTATGTCAGTGTAACCAGTCTATTGTACAGTTTTCTGTATATAATGTGCACACAGTAGTTCTATCTGTGTAATGGACATGTAGCAGAGCTGTGTGTCAATGTGTATATTGTAAACTGTCTGTGTAGCAGGCATGTGGTAGAGCTGTGTATGTAATATGTAGATAGTAGTGTCATGTGGGTGCTGTGTATGGCAGCATCAGGTGGGGACTGTGTATGGCAGCGTCTGTTGGGAGCTGTGTATGGCAGCGTCAGGTGGGCGCAGTGTATGGCAGCGTCAGGTGGGCGCAGTGTATGGCAGCGTCAGGTGGGCGCAGTGTATGGCAGCGTCAGGTGGGCGCTGTGTATGGCAGCGTCAGGTGGGCGCTGTGTATGGCAGCGTCAGGTGGGCGCTGTGTATGGCAGAGTCAGGTGGGCGCTGTGTATGGCAGTGTCAGGTAGGCCCTGTGTATGGCAGTGTCAGGTGGGCGCTGTGTATGGAATCATCAGGTAGGCGCTTTGTATGGCATCGTCAGGTTGGCGCTGTCTATAGCAGAGTCAGGTGGGCACAGTGTATTTCAGCATCAGGTGGGCACTGTGTATGGCAGCGTCAGGTGGGCGCTGTGTATGGCAGCGTCAGATGGGCGCTGTGTATGGCAGTGTCAGGTGGGTGCTGTGTATGGCAGGGTCAGGTGGGCACTGTGTATGGCAGTGTCAGGTGGGTGCTGTGTATGGCAGCGTCAGGTGGGTGCTGTGTATGGCAGCGTCAGGTGGGCGCTGTGTATGGCAGCGTCAGGTGGGCGCTGTGTATGGCAGCGTCAGGTGGGTGCTGTGTATGGGAGCGTCAGGTGGGTGCTGTGTATGGCAGGGTCAGGTGGGCACTGTGTTTGGCAGAGTCAGGTGGGCGCTGTGTATGGCAGCAGTGGTCTTATGTTTAGTGTATGATGTTGGATAAATGACAATAATTGTCTACATTTATTTCTGCATGGGAGATTAGCAATGGTTTCCCTGCAGAAATATCAGCCTCATAACGTTATGTGGGCCCTTTGCATTATATATGTGAATTACCACAAAATTCATACTCCTCCTAGGCTAATAAAACTCCTCAAAATTGTTAAGAGGAGTATTTTTACTCTTCTGGAAAAAAATGTAGTTCGACCTCTGAATGTGAGAGCCCTCAGCCCATAGAAGAGGTCCTAAATCCTGGTGACCTGCAGGAGAGACTGGAGAGCATGGAAAGATTCAACCAGCAGATGAAAGTGCAGCAGTCGCCATTAGGGTTGAGCGAACCCGAACTGTAAAGTTCGGGTTCGTTCCGAACTTTACGGTGTTCGGCACCTGAACCCGAACATTTCAGTAAAAGTTTGGGTTCGGTGTTCGGGTAATATCGGAGTTTTCTCCAATCCGATGGTATATTTTAACTTGAAGCGTCCCCATCACCATGGGAACGCCTCTATATTAGAATATACCATCGGATTTGAGTTAGATCGTGAAAACTCAGATCCGACAGTATATTCTAACACAGAGGCGTTCCCATAGTAATGGGGACGCTTCAAGTTAGAATATATTGAGAACTGTGGACATAACGGCCCCCTGCTGCCTGGCACCACCTGATCTCTTACAGGGGGCTGTGATCCGCACAATTAACCCCTCAGGTGCCAGGTCCCCCTCCCTCCTCAGTATTAAAATCATTGGTGGCCAGTGCGGCCCCCCTCCCTCCCTCACCAGTATTAAAATCATTGGTGGCCAGTGCGGCCCCCCACCCTATTAAAATCATTTGTGGCTAGTGCGGCCCCCCACCACCTATTAAAATCATTGGTGGCTAGTGAAGCCCCCCCACCCCCTATTAAAATCATTGGTGGCTAGTGCGGCCTCCCCTCTCCCCCCCCCTAATTAAAATCATTGGTTAACAAACCCCCCCCCCATCATTGGTGGCAGCGGAGCTGCAGTTCCGATCGGAGTCCCAGTTTAATCGCTGGGGCTCCGATCGGTTACCATGGCAGCCACATGCGCTGTCTGTGGCCGGCCGGCGCTCCTCCTACTGGTAAGTGAAAGGTCTGTGCGGCGCATTGCTTATAGCACAGACCTGTCACTTACCAGTAGGAGGAGCGCCCGGCCAGCCACAGACAGCGCACGTAAGTATAATGCTGCTAAAAGTGCTAAGTAACCATGGCAGCCAGGACTGCAGTAGCGTCCTGGCTGCCATGGTAACCGATCGGAGCCCCAGCGATTAAACTGGGACTCCGATCGGAACTGCCGCTCCGCTGCCACCAATGATGGGGGAGGGGGGTTGTCAAACAATGATTTTAATTAGGGGGGGAGAGGGGAGGCCGCACTGGACACCAATGATTTTAATAGTGTGGGCTCCCCCTAACCACCATTGATTTTAATAGGGGGTGGGGTGGGGGGGCCCACCAATGATTTTAATACTGGGGAGGGAGGGGGTTCTGGCCCCTGCAGCCTGGCAGCACACGATCTCTTACAGGGGGCTGAGATCCGCACAATTAACCCCTCTGGTGCGGCACCTGAGGGGTTAATTGTGCGGATCACAGCCCCCTGTAAGAGATCGGGTGCTGCCAGGCAGCAGGGGGCAGTTATGTATACAGTTCTTAGTATATTCTAACTTGAAGCTTCCCCATCACCATGGGAACGCCTCTGTGTTAGAATATACTGTCAGATCTGAGTTTTCACGATCGTGAAAATTCAGATCTGAAAAAACTATAACCATGTTATAACGGAAAATAATAAAGTGAATTTCGGGTTCCCATTGACTTTAATGGGGTTCGGGTTCGGGTCCAAGTTTGGATCAAGTTCGGGTCCCGAACCCGAACTTTTTTTTTAAGTTCGGCCGAACTCCCCGAACCCGAACATCTAGGTGTTCGCTCAACTCTAGTCAGAATCTGTGTGAGTGACTGCGCTGCAATGTTGAGAGAGGAATATGAGGAGGGTCTGTGTGGCTTGCACTAGTAGTAATAGCTTACTATAAGTGCAAGACACACAGCATCTCTGCCACAGACATACAACCCTTCCCTCATAGAACTAGCACCCCCATAGAAATACAACGCACCCCACCCATGTATGCTTCTAGTTCTGAGGGACGATCCATTCCCTGACTCTCATTGCCCTATTAGAAATACCCTATTTTAAAAATGGGCTGAATCCCCTCTGAGAACTTAAAGCATAATGCATCTCTCTCTCTCTCTCTCTCTATCTATATATATATATATATATATATATATACACTGCTCAAAAAAATATAGGGAACACTTAAACAACACAATGTAACTCCAAGTCAATCACACTTCTGTGAAATCAAACTGTCCACTTATGAAGCAACACTGAGTGACAATTAATTTCGCATGCTGTTGTGCAAATGGGATAGACAACAGGTGGAAATTATAGGCAATTAGCAAGACACCCCCAATAAAGGAGTGGTTCTGCAGGTGGTGACCATAGACCATTTCTCAGTTCCTATGCTTCCTGGCTGATGTTTTGGTCACTTTTGAATGCTGGCGGTGCTTTCACTCTAGTGGTAGCATGAGACGGAGTCTACAACCCACACAAGTGGCTCAGGTAGTGCAGCTTATCCAGGATGGCACATCAATGCGAGCTGTGGCAAGAAGGTTTGCTGTGTCTGTCAGCCTAGTGTCCAGAGCATGGAAGCGCTACCAGGAGACAGGCCAGTACATCAGGAGACGTGGAGGAGGCCATAGGAGGGCAACAACACAGCATGCGGGACCGCTACCTCCGCCTTTGTGCAAGGAGGAACAGGAGGAGCACTGCCAGAGCCCTGCAAAATGACCTCCAGCAGGCCACAAATGTGCATGTGTCTGCTCAAACGGTCAGAAACAGACTCCATGAGGGTGATATGAGGGCCCGACATCCACAGGTGGGGGTTGTGCTTACAGCCCAACACCATGCAGGACGTTTGGCATTTGCCAGAGAACACCAAGATTGGCAAATTCGCCACTGGCGCCCTGTGCTCTTCACAGATGAAAGCAGGTTCACACTGAGCACATGTAACAGACGTGACAGAGTCTGGAGACGCCGTGGAGAACGTTCTGCTGCCTGCAACATCCTCCAGCATGACCGGTTTGGCATTGGGTCAGTAATGGTGTGGGGTGGCATTTCTTTGGAGGGCCGCACAGCCCTCCATATGCTTGCCAGAGGTAGCCTGACTGCCATTAGGTACCGAGATGAGATCCTCAGACCCCTTGTGAGACCATATGCTGGTGCGGTTGGCCCTGGGTTCCTCCTAATGCAAGACAATGCTAGACCTCATGTGGCTGGAGTGTGTCAGCAGTTCCTGCAAGACGAAGGCATTGATGCTATGGACTGGCCCGCCCGTTCCCCAGACCTGAATCCAATTGAGCACATCTGGGACATCATGTCTCGCTCTATCCACCAACGTCACGTTGCACCACAGACTGTCCAGGAGTTGGCAGATGCTTTAGTCCAGGTCTGGGAGGAGATCCCTCAGGAGACCGTCCGACACCTCATCAGGAGCATGCACAGGCGTTGTAGGGAGGTCATACAGGCACTTGGAGGCCACACACACTACTGAGCCTCATTTTGACTTGTTTTAAGGACATTACATCAAAGTTGGATCAGCCTGTAGTGTGTTTTTCCACTTTAATTTTGAGTGTGACTCCAAATCCAGACCTCCATGGGTAAAAAAATTTGATTTCCATTTTTTTATTTTTGTGTGATTTTGTTGTCAGCACATTCAACTATGTAATTAACAAAATATTTCAGAAGAATATTTAATTAATTCAGATCTAGGATGTGTTATTTCTGTGTTCCCTTTATTTTTTTGAGCAGTGTATGTGTGTGTATGTATATATATATATATATATATATATATAAAGTAAAAAATCGGACTGCACTCCAAGCGTTTCTTCAAAGAAGTTTTTTTGGCTTGAAAAAGGCTCATGCTTGAGCCAAAACGTTGCTTTTGCCACCATATGGGTGATTAAATACAAACTTCTTTGAAGAAACGCTTGGAGTGCAGTCAGATTTTTTACTTTTTATAAGTGGGTAAGCACCTTTTACCATACTTGGATATTGCACCCGTCCATTATCCATACTTTTTCAGGGTGGTGCTGCCAGTGGTTTTTTTTCCTCTATATATATATATATATATATATATATATATATATATATATATTAGTTTTCACAAAGTTTGCTGCTAAACTGCTTTTAGATCTTTGTTTCAGTTGTTTCTGTGATGTAGTAAAATATAATTACACGCACTTCATACGTTTCAAAGGCTTTTATCAACAATTACATGACATTTGTGCAAAGAGTCAGTATTTGCAGTGTTGGCCCTTCTTTTTCAGGATCTCTGCAATTCGACTGGGCATGCTCTCAATCAACTTCTGGGCCAATTCCTGACAGATAGCAACCCATTCTTTCATAATCACTTCTTGGAGTTTGTCAGAATTAGTGGGTTTTTGTCCACCCACCTCTTGAGGATTGACCACAAGTTCTCAATGGGATTAAGATCTGGGGAGTTTCCAGGCTATGGAACCAAAATGTCAACGTTTTGGTCCCCGAGCCACTTAGTTATCACTTTTGCCCTATGGCACGGTGCTCCATCGTGCTGGAAAATGCATTGTTCTTCACCAAACTGTTGTTGGATTGTTGGAAGAAGTTGCTGTTGGAGGGTGTTTTGGTACCATTCTTTATTCATGGCTGTGTTTTTGGGCAAAATTGTGAGTGAGCCCACTCCCTTGGATGAGAAGCAACCCCACACATGAATGGTCTCAGGATTATTTACTGTTGGCATGACACAGGACTGATGGTAGCTCTCACCTTTTCTTCTCCGGACAAGCCTTTTTCCAGATGCCCCAAACAATCGGAAAGAGGCTTCAGGAGAATATGACTTTGCCCCAGTCCTCAGCAGTCCATTCACCATACTTTCTGCAGAAGATCAATCTGTCCCTGATGTTTTTTTTTTTAGAGAAGTGGCTTCTTTGCTGCCCTTCTTGACACCAGGCCATCTTCCAAAAGTCTTCGCCTCACTGTGCGTACAAATGCGCTCACACCTGCCTGCTGCCATTCCTGAGCAAGCTCTGCACTGGTGGCACTCCTATCCCGCAGCTGAATCCTCTTTAGGAGACGATCCTGGCGCTTGCTGGACTTTCTTGGACGCCCTGAAGCCTTCTTAACAAGAATTGAACCTCTTTCCTTGAAGTTCTTGATCCTATAAATTGTTGATTGAGGTGCAATCTTAGTAGCCACAATATCCTTGCCTGTGAAGCCATTTTTATGCAACGCAATGATGGCTGCACGCGTTTCTTTGCAGGTCACCATGGTTAACAATGGAAGAACAATGATTTCAAGCATCACCCTCCTTTTAACATGTCAAGTCTGCCATTTTAAGCCAATCAGCCTGACATAATGATCTCTAGCCTTGTGCTCGTCAACATTCTCACCTGAGTTAACAAGACGATTACTGAAATGATCTCAGCAGGTCCTTTAATGACAGCAATGATATGAGGTGGAAAGTTTTTTTTGGGATTAAGTTAATTTTCATGGCAAAGAAGGACTATGCAATTCATCTGATCACTCTTCATAACATTCTGGAGTATATGCAAATTGCTATTATAAAAACTTAAGCAGCAACTTTTCCAATTTCCAATATTTATGTAATTCTCAAAACTTTTGGCCATGACTGTACAACTCAATTGAAAAACAAACTGAAATCTTTTAGGTAGAGGGAAGAAAACACCTGCGTTAGGTGCGGATCCGTCTGGTATCTGCACAGACGGATCCGCACTTATAATGCAAACGCTTGCATCCGCTCAGAACGGATCCAGTTGCATTACCGTGAACAAAAAATAAAAAAATTTTTTTTTTTTTTTTGTTCATGATAATGCAAACGGATCCGTTTTGACTTACATTGAAAGTCAATGGGAGGCGGATCCGTTTTCAATTGCACCATATTGTGTCAGTGAAAACGGATCCGTCCCCATTGACTTACATTGTAAGCAAACTGATGCATTCTGAAAGGATCCTTATCCATTCAAAATGCATTGGGGCTAAACTGATCTGTTTTGGGCCGCTTGTGAGAGCCCTGAAATGGATCTCACAAGCGGACCCAGAAACACCAGTGTGAAAGTGCAGTAAGCCGGATTGGGACAGATGCACACTGGCGCAAAATTAATAGTTTTTAGTTCGTGACGCCAATTGCAGCTTGCGCAGGTACTGTAACAGGGCCCTTTAAGATGTTATAACTCACGTACCAGGTGAGGAATGCCAGAGGGGGATAATGTCTCTGTGTAGTAGGTATGGTGTCAACGATGTCTCCTACCTTGGTACGGCTGGACTCCTGGATCCTGGCTCACATGCAATAAATTGAGTGTGGTCTGTAGGAGTAATTGAGGAATGAATGCAATCCAGACAGGAAATATAATCCAACTTGTCTTTACTTGATGCAGCTTGAATCCATACAGTTACAGCAATAGTCTGTTATCCCAGCAGGTATTGGCAATATGTGGCAGGAATCTATATGTATTCTGCTTCTAATCATATGCCTAGTAGAACTGGCAGGTATCTATCTTCTGCTCTGTCTGTAGTCTGCTTGATGTGGGCCTGACTAGCTGAAGGAGGTATTTGGCTTCTCCTGGTCTTTGGATAAGTACTCACAGGACTGCTCGCAGGGTATGGTGGTTTCTTCCTGGAGATCTTTAGTTCTGGAGATGGCTGCTTGCTTGTCAACCAGCTGAGAAAGGTGACTCAGGCTGGGAGAGTGATCCTTAACCTCAGCCATGGTCCATTGTTAAAAGGTATCAGTCAGGAGAAGGGTACAAAAGAATTTCCAAGGCATTAGACATGGAACACAGTGAAGACCCGTCATCATTAAGTGGAGAAAATATGGCACAACAGTGACATTACCAAGAACTGGACGTCCCTCCAAAATTGATGAAAAGATGAGAAGAAAACTGGTCTGGGAGGCTACCAAGAGGCCTACAGCAACATTTAAAGGAGCTGCAGGAATATCTGGCAAGTACTGGCTGTGTGGTACATGTGACAACAATCTCCCGTATTCTTCATATGTCTGGGCTATGGGGTAGAGTGGTAAGACGAAAGCCTTTTCTTACGAAGAAAAACATCCAAGCCAGGCTACATTTTGCAAAAACACATCTGAAGTCTCCCAAAAGCATGTGGGAAAAGGTGTTATGGTCTGAGGAAACCAAGGTTGAACTTTTTGACCATAATTCCAAAAGATATGTTTGGTGCAAAAACAACACTGCACATCACCAAAAGAACACCATACCCACAGTGAAGCATGGTGGTGGCAGCATTGACATTAACATTTTGTAGACTTTTTATATCCACTGTATACTGTATATACAGTATATATATAAAAAAAAATCCTGCTCTGCTATATACAGCATTGTGATGGTGAAGGCTCAAAAATTGAGCCTGTGCCATCAGCTGTTGGTATAACATACTGCTTCAACTGTCAGGACTGGATCTAGTTCCAATTACACCATTTTAACCCTTACAATTCTCTGTTTGAACATTGCAAACATAATAAATAATACACATAACATTTTAAAAAGTGTTTAAAAGAAGCAAAAATAGCCGCTAAATAAACTTCTCAATTAAGGCTCATGCACACAAATGTATTTTGTTTCCGTGTCCGATCCCTTTTTTGCGGATAGAATGCGGACCCATTCAATTTAATGGGTCTGCAAAATATGTGGACTGCACAGCGTGTGCTCTCTGCATCTGTATGTCTGTTCCGTAGCCCCGCACTGTTTTGTGGACAAGAATAGGCATTGTTACAATGGTTCCCCCCCAAAAAAATCATGAACGTTACATGGACACCACTTGCCAGTACTGTTTTTTATTTTCTATTGGCTAGCAGCATACTATGACATCTGCTGCCAGCCAATAGCAGGGCTTCATGGGATCAAGCCCCACCCACCAGCATGAAACTAGGATAGAGCAGGCTGGCTGCTCCTGAATTACAGAGCTTTGCAATGCCTTACCCCCCCATCCCTTCCGTATGTCCTGTTCTCTGACCCCCCTGTAGTAGATTACTGAATACCCCTCCATTGTTGTCCCTGGAAGGCACAGGGGGGTGATGGTACCTACTTCTCCTTGCTGCCTATGAGGACCAGATACTACAGTCCTGATCAAAAGTTTAAGACCACTTGAAAAATGGCAAAAAATCATATTTTACATTGTTGTAAAAGTAGAGCTTCAACATGAAACAAGAAGAAATGGGAGTGAGACAAAACATTTTTTGAGCATTCAATTTAATGAAAACAACGAATAAACTGAAACAGGCTTTTCAGCTGATCAAAAGTTTAGGACCACGTTTTTTAGGAAAAACTCGTAAACCACCCCAAATCAGAAATCCACCTTCCAAACATGAACTCAGTAATGAGTAGCTCCGCTGTTATTGTTTATCACTTCCAAAATTTGTTTCAGCATGCTTGACGCAAGCGTTTCCATGAGGTGAGTGGGAACATTTCTCCAAGTGGTGAAGACAGCCGCACGAAGGCCATCTACTGTCTGGAACTGTTGTCCATTTTTGTAAACTTCCCTTGCCAGCCATCCCCAAAGGTTCTCAATTGGATTTAGATCAGGGGAACACGCAGGATGGGCCAAAAAAATGATGTTATTCTCCTGGAAGAAGTCCCTTGTCCTGCAGGCATTGTGTACTGTAGCGTTGTCCTGTTGAAAAACCCAGTCGTTACCACACAGACGAGGGCCCTCAGTCATGAGGAATGCTCTCTGCAACATCTGCACATAGCCAGCGGCCGTTTGATGCCCCTGCACTTCCTGAAGCTCCATTGTTCCACTGAAGGAAAAAGCACCCCAGACCATTATGGCGCCCCCTCCACTGTGACGCGTAGAAAACATCTCAGGTAGGATCTGCTTGTCATGCCAGTAACGTTGGAAACCATCAGGACCATCAAGGTTAAATTTTTTCTGATCAGAGAATAAAACTTTCTTCCACCTTTGAATGTCCCATGTTTGGTGCTCTCTTGCAGTTCTGTGGCGTTCAAGGAGACGAGGTCTTTGAAGACGTTTTTTGTTTTTGAAGCCCTTCAGTCTAAGATGCCGTCTGATGGTTATGAAGCTGCAGTCAGCACCAGTAAGGGCCTTAATTTGGGTCGAGGATCGTCCAGTGTCTTGACGGACAGCCAATTGGATCTTCCGGCTCAGTGCAGATTAAATTTTTTGGGTCTTCCACTTGACTTTTTTGTTCCAAAACCCTCAGGATCATTTAAGAAATTCCAAATGACTGTCTTACTGCGTCCCACCTCAGCAGCGATGGCGTGCTGTGAGAGACCGTGCTTATGCAGTTCAACAACCCGACCATGTTCAAAAAGGGAGAGTTTTTTTGCCTTTGCCATCACAACGTGTGACTACCTGACAGAAAATGACAATGAATACACATCTTTGCACAGATTTGGCCTTTTAAGGGCATGTGGTCCTAAAATTTGGATCAGCTGAAAAACAGCCTGTTTCAGTTTAATCGTTATTTTTAATTAATTGAATGCTCAAAAAATGTTTTGTCTCACTCTCATTTCTTCTTGTTGCATGTTGAAGCTCTACTTGGAACCTTGTTAAGATCCAACAATGTAAAATATGATTTTTTGCCATTTTTCAAGTGGTCTTAAACTTTTGATCAGAGCTGTAACTACAGGAAAGGTAAGTGTCTGTGTGTAGAAATAGGTGTATAACTATGTATGTATGGAATGTATATATAAGTGCATGTATGAGTGCTTCCATGTATGTGGTGAGCGCTTGTATGAGTGTGTCCTTGTTTGTGGTGAGTGTGTGCATGAGTGCATCCATGTATGTGGTGAGCATGTGCATGAGTGTGTCCATATATATGGTGAGCACATGCATGAGTCCGTCCATGTATGTGGGGAGTGCGTGCATGAGAGTATCTATGTATACGTATGAGTGTGTCATTGAAGTGAGGGGGCATACGAAAATTTGCTGTGGGGTTTAGTCAGTTCTAGCTATGTCCCTGGTAGTAGTCGATAATATCTGTGAGTGAAAACTGTCACGGTCATATTGTTGTTTGACCGTGACGCGCTTGCCGTGCAGACTCGTTGCTGGTGGCAA
The DNA here is from genome assembly GCF_905171765.1 of Bufo bufo. Lineage (NCBI taxonomy): Eukaryota > Metazoa > Chordata > Amphibia > Anura > Bufonidae > Bufo > Bufo bufo. Next base: position 442,100,691 of record NC_053389.1, on the reverse strand, counting down.
CATGTAGTTTTTGGTTTGCACGTGCAATTCCCCTTTAAGGTGTGCCTTCCTGCTGTTTGGTGAGCTTGGGGTTAATCTTCTTGCTAGTGGGGATTAAGGTGTGTCCTGGGTGTAGCCGCAAGCTTGATATATACCTGTGGCTTGCAGGCTGGGGGCAGTGGTACTACTGCCTTGTTTGGTGATGGAGCTCTGCTCCTTACCTGGGTGATTCTGCCCAGTCCTTGAGGGCCACCTTATTGGACATACTGTCACGGTGGGGAGTGGGGGAAACCCCCCACCGTATAATGGGAACTGTTACTAGGCCAGACAACAATGAAGGGAGCAGGCCACAACCTACAGCTGCCCTAATCCTGACCCTGATCTCCTGACCGCGTGAGCAAACCCTGAAGGTGGGAGGGCTCATGCACTGGAACCTGTATCCTGCTGACCCTGACGGTCTCTGGCATACGGGTCAGGAATAGGAGACAACCGGTTCCTCAGGGACTCAGACGAACTGGAGTCTCCAGCTGCCTAGTAACAGGTGGAAGGGAAATGACCATATGCAGCATCTGGATCGGCAGGTAAAAACACCGGAAAACTCACCACGAATGGAACCCGTGCATCAGTACAGGAGCCCGAACACACAGCAGGTCACAGTACAAACAACCCACACAGGAATCCAGCATACCAACTCTGCCAGAGCCCCGCATGCTCACACAGTGCATGGCAGCCCCAAGCAGCGCTGCAAACAGGCTACAACATACAGGGCAAACATCAAACATACATGTAGGGACAAAGACCAACAATAGCCCAGACATGTAACAACCAAGAAGACATACAACACACCCTGAACATAAACGAACACCTAACAAATAACAAGTAAGGTAGGGAACCAGGAGCAAACATAAGGAAAGACAATTTATGTCCAATAAGGTGGCCCTCAAGGACTGGGCAGAATCACCAAGGTAAGGAGCAGAGCTCCATCACCAAACAAGGCAGTAGTACCACTGCCCCCAGCCTGCAAGCCACAGGTATACAGTCAGGTCCATAAATATTGGGACACCGACACAATTCTAACATTTTTGGCTCTATACACCACCACAATGGATATGAAATGAAACGAACAAGATGTGCTTTATCTGCAGACTGTCAGCTTTAATTTGAGGGTATTTACATCCAAATCAGGTGAACGGTGTAGGAATTACAACAGTTTGCATATGTGCCTCCCAATTGTTAAGGAACCAAAAGTAATGGGACAATTGGCTTCTCAGCTGTTCCATGGCCAGGTGTGTGTTATTCCCTCATTATCCCAATTACAATGAGCAGATAAAAGGTCCAGAGTTCATTTCAAGAGCGCTATTTGCATTTGGAATCTGTTGCTGTCAACTCTCAAGATTAGATCCAAAGAGCTGTCACTATCAGTGAAGCAAGCCATCATTAGGCTGAAAAAACAAAACAAACCCATCAGAGAGATAGCAAAAACATTAGGCGTGGCCAAAACAACTGTTTGAGACATTCTTAAAAAGAAGGAACGCACCGGTGAGCTCAGCAACACCAAAAGACCCGGAAGACCACGGAAAACAACTGTGGTAGATGACCGAAGAATTCTTTCCCTGGTGAAGAAAACACCCTTTACAACAGTTGGCCAGATCAAGAACACTCTCCAGGAGGTAGGTGTAAGTGTGTCATAGTCAACAATCAAGAGAAGACTTCACCAGAGTGAATACAGAGGGTTCACCACAAGATGGAAACCATTGGAGAGCCTCAAAAACAGGAAGGCCAGATTAGAATTTGCCAAACGACATCTAAAAAAGCCTTTACAGTTCTGGAACAACATCCTATGGACAGATGAGACCAAGATCAACTTGTACCAGAGTGATGGGAAGAGAAGAGTATGGAGAAGGAAAGGAGCTGCTCATGATCCTAAGCATACCACCTCATCAGTGAAGCATGGTGTTGGTAGTGTCATGGCGTGGGAATGTATGGCTGCCAATGGAACTGGTTCTCTTGTATTTATTGATGATGTGACTGCTGACAAAAGCAGCAGGATGAATTCTGACGTGTTTCGGGCAATATTATCTGCTCATATTCAGCCAACTGCTTCAGAACTCATTGGATGGCGCTTCACAGTGCAGATGGAAAATGACCCAAAGCATACTGCAAAAGCAACCAAAGAGTTTTTTAAGGGAAATAAGTGGAATGTTATGCAATGGCCAAGTCAATGACCTGAGCTGAATCCGATTGAGCATGCATTTCACTTGCTGAAGACAAAACTGAAGGGAAAATGCCCCAAGAACAAGCAGGAACTGAAGACAGTTGCAGTAGAGGCCTGGCAGAGCATGACCAGGGATGAAACCCAGCATCTGGAGATGTCTATGCATTCCAGACTTCAGGCTGTAATGGACTGCAAAGGATTTGCAACCAAGTATTAAAAAGTGAAAGTTTGATTTATGATTATTATTCTGTCCCATTACTTTTGGTTCCTTAACAAGTAGGAGGCACATATACAAACTGTTTTAATTCCTACACCGTTTACCTGATTTGGATGTAAATACCCTCAAATTAAAGCTGACAGTCTGCAGTTAAAGCACATCTAGTTCATTTAATTTCAAATCCATTGTGGTGGTGTACAGAGCCAAAAATGTTAGAATTCTGTCGATGTCCCAATATTTATGGACCTGACTGTATATCAAGCTTGCGGCCACACCCAGGACACACCTTAATGCCCAATAGCAAGAAGATTAACCCCAAGCTCACCAAACAGCAGGGAGGCACACCTTAAAGGGGAATTGCACGTGCAAACCAAAAACTACACGTTGCCACTAGCAATGAGTCTGCACAGCAACTGCGTCACGGTTAAACAACAATAAGACCGTGACAATAACATGACATACAAGGCAAAAATCTGTGTTATTTCATCTCCACACAGTTCAATTTTACTTTTTGGGGGGTTGAAGTTTGGGAACACAGAATATACGTTTCTTACAATACACAGGGTAGTGTATAAAAATATTTTTGAGTGATAACGCGACATAGCAGGCCAAAATCCATGTGTGGGTACATCTGTACACAGTTAAAATGTGATACTTTTGGGGAGGTTGAAGTTTGGGAATATACTGCAGCATATACTGTAAGTGTCTTACAATATGAAGGATAGCAGATAAAAATATTTTTAAATGAAAACGTGATATAGCAGGGTAAAATCGTGTGGGTGCATCTCGACACAGTTGAAATGTAATATTTTTTGAGGGGTTGAAGCTTGGGAACACAGCATATACATGCCATATAATACGCAGGGTGATGGACGGTTTACATCAAATCCTTATCTCTGCTTCTTCAGACAGTTCAGGTGTTTGTGTGGTGATAGAGTAGGAAATAATCGCATAGTAGTTTGACAACATTTGTTGTTCTGTTTTACACTAGCGAAAGCTATTTCCTGAATCAGCATATTTTAACGCACAAAAGACATTAGTCCCAAATCTGTTCGTGGAGCCGATAGTGGCAGATTACAATAGCACCGCTGGGGGGCCCAACGCCGACCCGAACGCACACATACTGCGGCGGGGCATGGGAGCGCATAGTTCCGTGTCCCGTCCCTAGTAGGCCTGAGGCCTATGCGGTAGTGAAATCCCGTCGCAGGCGGGCATGATGACGTCTTCGTTCGCCTGTGCCGGGACGCAGCACTGTGACGTGTGCACGCCTGCCTCATCCCGCCCTCCTCTGGACATAGATGAGTATTTAGCTTTTAATTAATTAATTTATTTATTTATTTTAATTTCATGTGCCTACTTTGGGGGACATGTGGGGGGGACGACACACAGGAGGACATATTAGTGAAGAGACATCGAGTACATTGGGGGGGGAGAATGTGGGGGCTGTGTGGAGCCAAATTATTATGGGAGGGACTACTATGTGGGGGCAAATTACTATATGTGGCAGTGTGGGGGCAAATTACTATGTGGGGGCAGTCTGGGGAAAATTACTGTGTGGGGGCAGTGTGGGGGAAATTACTATGTGTGGACAGTGTGGGGGAAACTATTGTGTGGGGGCAGTGTGGGCAAAATTGCTATGTGGGGGCAGTGTGGTGGAAATTACTATGTGGGGGCAGTGTGGTGGAAATTACTATGTAGGGGCAGTGTGGGGCAAATTACTATGTAGGGGAAATTACTGTGTGGGGCAAACTACTATATGGGGGCAGTTGGGGGGAAATTACTGTGTGGGGGGAAATTACTATGGGGGGATTACTATATGGGGCAGTGTGGTGGAAATTACTAATATGGGGGTGTTGCAATTGGGGAGGCACTGTAGGGGCAATTCTATTATTTTTGGGGACACTATACAGAGATTATTGCCTGGAGCACAGTAGAGGGTGTTATTATTACTGGGGGCACTCTAGGGGACATTATAGCTGCTGTAGACACTATAGGGACATTTTGGGGTAATTTATCAAACTGGTGTAAAGCAGAACTGGCTTAGTTGCCCATAGCAGCCAATCAGGTTCCACCATTCATTTTTGCACTTCTACTCTGTCAAGGCATAATTTATGGATGCTTGGTCCCTCAAGAAGCCACTTAAAAAAAAAAAATGTGATCCCATAACATTGTGTGCATCATGTGCCCCTGGAAGCTTTGGAATATGAAAAAGCATGACACACATGACAGCGCGTTTTGTTAACCCCATCAAATGTGCTTTTACCCCTAGCTATGTATGTGTGTCACTCAGACATGATTTCCTATCGCTGTCACTGTGTTCAAGAGCTTGGGGGGGGGGGGGAAGAAAAAGCAAAAATTCATAAAAAATTAATGGAAGGAGATAACAACATGTTTTCCTAAAAATTCCTAGGAGGCTAGAGGTTGTTATATACCAATTTTAAAACTTTTTATAAACTTTTTTTAAAATTTGGCATAATTGAACCGACCCGAACCTTGAATGGTTCCCTCATCTTTAGTGCTTAGTATGAATATGAATTTGAGAAATATAATGCTATATATGGTGTGAGTTCCCTTCTTAGAACAGATGGCAAGCTGCAAATTGGTTCCTGACTGTTCTTGAACTTTACACTTAATAAATACTGTTATCATCCAGCTCTTTTATTAGCAGCCAGAGAATATCAACAACTGGACACTATCCATAAATGAAATGGTGCTGCTATGAAACAATAACTGGTCTTAATATTTTCACATTTGCAAGACTCTTTCTCCTAGTACTCGTTTTTATACATTTTCTGACTATTTGTTTGGGCCAATTAATTGCAGAATACACTTTTTTCTTTCTTTAATTAGCTACAAAAATTTGAGAAAAGTTAGGAAACTATAAAATATATGCCTGCACAATTCACCTTCATTAATAATAGCAACTGTATAAGCATGCATCTGATTGATTCTAGGCAGAAATGTGTGCAGTACGGCGGGAAAGGGGCATGAGGTGGGCAGCCATGTGTTGCTCCATGCGACACCATGTGATAGAGATATGGACAAAAGTATTGGGACACCTACGCATTACAGCTACAGACATTTTATGACAACCCATTCAAAATATATACTGTAGGCATTAATATGTAGTTTACCCCCCCCCCCCCTTCCCTCATTGCAGCTAAAACAGGGAATTTTTGCCTATTCATCCAGAAAAGCATTTGTGAGGTTAGAAAGGGATGTTGAATGAAAGGGTCTGGCTCACAATATGTGATCTAGTTCATCCCATAGGTTTTCAGTGGGGTTAAAGTCAGGGCTCCATACAGCCAGTCAGGTTCTTCCACACCAAACTCGCCCAACCATGCCTTTATGGGCCTTGCTTTTGTGCACTGGGGCAGAGCAATGCTGGAACAGAACACGGCCTACCAAAAACCTTTCCCACAAAGTTGGAAGCATACAATTTTCCAAAGGTCTTAATTCTGAAGGATTAAGATTAACCAATACCTGAAAAGCAACCCCCTAGCATTATCCCTTCTCCTCCAAATTTTAACAGTCAGGCAGGTAACTTTCTACTGGCATTCGCCAAACCGAGAGTCAGCCACCAGATACAGATACAAGAGCAAGATTTGTCACTCCATAGAACATTTCTACTGTTCTGGAGCCTAGTGGTGGCATGCTTTATACCACTCCATTCAGCTCTTGGCAGTGTGCTTGGTGATGTAAGGTTGCTCATCCATGGAAACTCAAGCAATATAGCTCCTAGAACAGGGTTTTTGTGCTCATCTTAGCGCCAGAGGTGGTTTGGAACTCAGAAGTTATCAAGTGAGCAGAGTGTTGGTGACTTTTATGCACTATGTGCCTCAGGACTCAGCGACCACGCTCTGTATCTTTACATGGTCTACCATGTCATAGCTGAGTTAGTGTGGTTCCTAAACACTTCCACTTTTTAATAATACCATTCACAATTGATAGTGGAATATCCAGGAAGGAATACATTTTACAAACTGACTTGTGGCATCCTATTATATTACCATGCTTAAAATTCAGTAAGCTGTTTAGAGCAACTCATTTTTTCATAAATGTTTGTAAAGGCAGAGTGCATGGCTATGTGCTTGATTTTTTACATCTGTTGGGGGCACTACATGGGGCATTATAATTACTAGGGGCACTACATGGGGCATTGTAACTACTAGGGGCACAATGGGGGCATTGTAACTACTGGGATCTCTACAGAGGGCCTTATGGAGGGACTTAACTACTACTGTTGTCACTTTAGGGGGACTTATTACTTCTGGGGGCACTTTGGGGAGCTCTGTAACCATTTGGGGCACTCACTACTGGAGCTTCTGGAGGGCATTATTATTATTGGGCATAATATGGAGAGCACCACTTCTAACAAGGGGCATTTTTAACAAGTATTATTATTAAGATATGTGTGGAAAACTCTGTAGGGACAAGATGTATCTGAAAGAAGTTATCATGACTATCTGGCTGAATGGAGAAGATAAGACTGTAGATTGTAAGCTCTTGTGGGCAGGGTCCTCTCCTCCTCTGTACCAGTCTGTTAAAAGTTTCTTGTTTATTGTATTTTATATTATGTGTGTTTAACCCCCTCTTGATGTACAGCCATGGAATTAATGGCATTTTCACATAAATAATAATAATAATAATAATAAAAAAAGAACCTCTCTGGATGTAATAGGATGTAATATGTAATGCTGTATTCTCCTGTATGTGTGACAGTTCTAAATGTAACGTCCATCTAAATATGCCTTTAACACTGAGGCTGGGGTGTTGGATCGAGAATTTCACATATATGCATTGGGGTTTGGGCCGCAAATCTTTTGAGACCCTAGCAACACCCCTGATTACATTTTATATTTAGCACTGACAGCAGCTAGAAACTCCTCTTTTGTTTAAAAGCTAAAAACAAATACAGTAAGCAAATGCACAGATCATGGAATATTTCTTCTGTATTACTTTAAGTTTACCTTAAATAACCCCATATACATTTGTTCTATACGCCTAAGTAGATTCTACTTCTACAGATGTCTAATGCACAGTGCTATTAATATGAGAAAATTAAATAAATGCTTTTTCTATTAACAGTCATGTTTCATGCAGACCCTGTAAACCCTCTACATTTCAACTACTGTTTTATGTTACCAATTGTTGCACATTTTGTTGCCCAAAAATATTGCAACTGTGGCGTGAATGACATAATTTCATCCTGAGGGCTTCTGGGAAATAGAACAGCAGCTATTCTGCTTATGCGTCCAAAGCATATCAAGTATCTCTTCATTATTCCTAACAGCTAGCTTTTGTATTCTTTACATGTATGCCAGGTTCACACTAAATTGTGGTCTTCATTTCGTCTTTATAACAACTGTCAGGGGCTTACTTTTTATAAAGAAAATGAGAACTGGATGTTCCTAAGTTGCTCAGTCCCCAGACCACCTTGTTACAGCTGAAGGCACAAGCTTACTGGAAGCTAGCAGAACATTCTAGCATAATGTATATGTTCTGTGAAAATAGGAAAGTATATCCAAGTATGGTCATGGTCTCTTCATACATGGCAAAGCCTGAAATCATCTTACCTACTTAATTTTAACACCAATGGTAACCTCAGCTGTACTCCTCCTTACCCCTACTACAACCAACCAACCGACCTGTATGAATCTAAACCTGTATGAATCTAAAAAATTACAAAGACCTATCCTTCACCTTTTATAACAAGAGCCAGATGGAGATATGGACTAGAGATAAGTGAATTTCTTGAAATTTGTTTTATATTCAATTTGTCACATCTTTCATTGATTTAGGTCTGAATCGGTTCTACCCGAATCAAAGGTCCTCCATGTCCTGTCTTTCTGTCTTCTCTTTCTTTTTTTATGTTTGGTCTCTCCCCCCAATTTAGGCTCTTTAATGCAATGACAGCAATAGCAAATAATGTGTGACACCAACATATACTGTACATATATATCTACAGGGGTCAATTTAGCTTTCTGCTGCCTAAGGCAAAAATTGAAATGGCACCCCCCATACCAAATTCTCAATACAACCCCTTGCTCCAGCCCTCTTACATACCACTTGCATCCAGTGATGTCTCCTCTTATGTAGATGTTTTCTTTTCCATTTGGACCAGACAACTTCTTTAAGCTGCATCTCGTCTCTGCAGAGTTTTCCACACAGACATTTTAATTTCCTCACTTTTTCATCATCCTCCCCCTCCTGGTGCCCCAACATTGTTATCCTGCCCCAATACGGTGCCTGCAGTGCTCCCCAATGCCCCCAAATACTGCAATGCAGAAATAACAGTGCCATACAGATAGTCCCCCATAGTAATAGTGCTCCAAGACTGCCCTCAATAGTAATAGTGCCACATACAATACCCCAATAGCACTCCAACAGTTCCCCTATCAATAGTAATGTCCTCCATATCATGCCCAATTATAATAATGCCCCCCATAGAAATAAGTCCACCCCCATACTGCTCCCAGCAGTAACAAGGTTCCTCTATAGATAATTCCTTTAGAGCCCCTAGTAGTAATAAGGCCGATTTATAAAACACCCCTAAAGTGCCCACAGTAATAACAAGGCCCCTATAGTGTCCACAGTAGTTATAATGCCCCCTATAGTGGCTCCAGTATTTATAATGCCGCCTGCAGAAGCTCTAAGTGTTTTTAATGCCCCCTGTAGTAGCCCCTGTATTTATAAAGCCCCACTGCAGTGACCCCTGTGGTCTTTTGCCAATGCATATAATCCACCCCTGTAGTGCCCCTATGTCTAATGCTCCCCTGTGGTGACCACTGTATTATAATGCCTCCTGTAATATAATGCTCCCTGTAGTGCTAGTATATATAATGTTTACACCCCCCCCACCCATAGTGGTAGTATATATAATGCTGTCACCATAGGCTCCTGTGCCCCGCTGTAAATTGCCACCCCTTCAGATGCAGCTCGGCCTCCAGAGGCAAGATGCACATTTTGCCTCATGGCAGATGCATCTTTAAAAACACACTGCACCATCTCATTTGTTATGCTTTTTTATGTAAAAAAAATTACAAAAATTGTCCCTTCTTGGGTATAGATGGTTTTTAAATATACATGATATTATCAGAAAAAAAAGTGGCTTGTTAGGAACAAGCATCCAAAAATTATGCCTAAATTGGGCAGATGCCTGCCCTTATTTATTTACACAAAAGTGTTTATTGTCAGAAGAAACAGTGGCTCATTATTAACAAGCATTGAAAAAATATTTTTGGGAGCAGCGGTAGCACAGTGTTGATTTGGAAAAGGCAAGGTAAGGTCTAAGGTGTGTAGGGGTAAAAGTGGTATGTATCAGCAGTAGTAGCGGTAGCAGTAGTAGCAACAGAACCTAACAGACAAAGCTGTAGATGTGTGAGAAGGGGTTATAATAGTGGTAGTAGTGGTGATGGCTGGTTAGGGCTAATAGTAGTAGCAGTAGGGGGTATAGCAGCTGTGGTGGTGACAGCAGCAGCCGTACAGAACGGAACATAATGGCAGGCAGACAGGAGTAGAGGCATAATAGGGCTGGGGATAAATAGCCACTGTCAGCAATGGCAGATGTATTCATCAGCCTCAGCTAGAGGTGTGTGAAAATCCTCAAAGATCCATGCCTCCTTCATTTTGAAAAATATTATGTTTTGTACACTGAGGGAGGACAACTATGTCCATTTGGATGTGACGACGTTGCCTGCCACACTGAAAAACCTCTATGAGATGATAATGGAGGCTGGACAAGACAGTACAGCAACAGCAAACTGGGCCAGTGGGGCGGAGACGGGTCTCCTGATCAGACATGCAGGTGGCAGGAGCCCACTCGCCAAACACTGTGGCAAGCCGAGTACACAGTGTATCCTGGTAATACAGAAATTTTGCTCCCTTTCGGCAATAGGAAAACGCCCCCATTTTCCTTTGATAGGAAATGTGCTAATGATAAGCCTGTCATTAAGGTCCCAGTTCTTTTCAGCTCCAATACACACTATGATGATTAGTTGTCATGTCCAGTGTCATCATCATCATCAGCCTCATGCTCCTCCACCACCAAATCCTCCTTCTCCTCCAGTGGTAGCTACTCATCCTCTGTCACGGCCATGGCTATGACCGTGACTCCTGAACCGCATGCGGTTGTCAGCGGTTGTCATTGGTCTTCAATCACAGGTGAGGGCTGTGGTATTGGCCTCACCTGTGGTTGCCGCTGGCAACAGTATGTATGTGGCAGCGTAGCAGGCTGAGCTGTGCCATGCAGCTCGCTACGCTGCGCATGCGGTTTTGTGTGTGATGTGTGGATGTGTGCACTGTGTTTTATGTTATTGTGTGCACGTCTCCTTTAAGTGGTGTTTTCCCTTCCCTGGTGTTGGAAGGGTTAATCCCCTTCCTAGTGTGTGTGATGTTTTATATGTGATTTTGTGCAGCTATGGATCTGGGTCCCTGTGTAGGGATGCGCTTGTGATCTGCACCCTGCTAACACAGGGATCCAGTCAGCAAGGCTGTGGCAGGTAGGTGGAACTCCTTGTTCACCTGCCATATCCATAGAGCTGTTTATGTCTCCCCTTTTCCTGCAGCTTGGCCGTTGAGACTCCTGCTCCTCCGTGTCTAGGAGGAGTGGGCTTCTCTTACTCAGCTCCTAGGTGAGGGTCATCTTGAGGGCCAGCAGGGACTTTTAGGTTCCGGAGCATGGGCCCTCCTACCATCAAGGTTGGCCCATGTAACTAGGAGCTAGGGTCAGGTTAGGGATGCCTTAGGAGGTGACCTGCTCCCTAATCCTGTCTACATGGCCATAGCAGCCGTAACATCACCGGGCTGCACACGGCTGAGGATTTCCCCCATCCTCAGCCGTGACAGTATGACCACAGTCGCTCTTACGTGGCGTTCCCTCGAAAGAGGGTAAAGCATGCACCGCTATCTGCGGATGGGGTGCATGCGCGTTCTCCGGAGGGAGAGCGTTATGGGGCTCACCATCTACGGCGCGGTGAGTGGCATTCCCCGCCATTCCTCGCTCACCGTTGTCCGTGTTGGTGTCCCCTTTTGTTTGTCTTTCCCCTCCCCCCCCTCCCACTGTTTTTTATGCCTCACCAACTTTCCCCTTTTGTTGTTGGGAGGGGCTTTGAGGGGTGGGAGTATGCATTCCCTCGAAAGAGGGTGTAGCATGTACTGCCTTCTGTGAAGGGGTACATGCGCGCTCTTCGGAGGGAGAGCGTTCTGGGGGTTTCGCCTCTGACGGCGCGGTGAGTGGCGTTTCCCCGCCATCCCTTCACCGTTGCCTCGTTTGGCGTCCCCCTGATTTTATTACACGTGGTGTGTGTCTGGTATGCGGTATGCATACCTTCGAAAGAGGGTGCAGCATGCAGTGCCATATCCTTGTGGCCTGCATGCGCGTTCTCCGGAGGGAGAGCGTTCCTGGGGGTTCTCCGTTAACGGCACGGTTGGTGGCATTCCCCGCCACCTTACCTTCCGTGTCCGTGTTGGGGATCCCTCGTCCCTCTCCATGTTCCCATCTCTGGTCGTCTGCTGGCAGCACTCCGTAAGTGGTCCGGCTGCGTGCTGGTTAGGAGTGTCTGCTGGCAGCGACTGGAGTGGGGACGTGAGTGGAGAGTCCCCTCGTCCATCTCTCAGTGGTTCTTTCCTCTTTGTTGCTGGTGCGGGCTGCAGTCCTCGTCGGACTGGCTAGTGTGAGCCGGGAGAGGATGCAGCTGACAGCGACCCCTTTTTAGAACCGGCACTGAGAGTGGACGTCCCCTTCTCCTATCCCCTTGTCTGAGTCCCTCACGTGTCTTTTTTTGGTGGGGGGGCTTTGAGGGGTGGGAGTGTCACGGCCATGGCTATGACCGTGACTCCTGAACCGCATGCGGTTGTCAGCGGTTGTCATTGGTCTTCAATCACAGGTGAGGGCTGTGGTATTGGCCTCACCTGTGGTTGCCGCTGGCAACAGTATGTATGTGGCAGCGTAGCAGGCTGAGCTGTGCCATGCAGCTCGCTACGCTGCGCATGCGGTTTTGTGTGTGATGTGTGGATGTGTGCACTGTGTTTTATGTTATTGTGTGCACGTCTCCTTTAAGTGGTGTTTTCCCTTCCCTGGTGTTGGAAGGGTTAATCCCCTTCCTAGTGTGTGTGTGCACTGGGTGTGTCCGACTGTGGGGTGTGGCTTCTTGGCCTATAAAGCCTCATTGCTTTTGCAGGCCTTCAGGTTGCTTCAGCCATGCTTAGCTGAGAGCAGCCTCATGTATTTGTTACCTGCCAGTAAGAGCCACCCCTGTGGTCATAAACCTTTATGTCAAAACCTTAATGTCATAACCATATTGTGCTTTAGTTATTTCCAGTTATGTGTGATGTCCGTGTGATGTTTTATATGTGATTTTGTGCAGCTATGGATCTGGGTCCCTGTGTAGGGATGCGCTTGTGATCTGCACCCTGCTAACACAGGGATCCAGTCAGCAAGGCTGTGGCAGGTAGGTGGAACTCCTTGTTCACCTGCCATATCCATAGAGCTGTTTATGTCTCCCCTTTTCCTGCAGCTTGGCCGTTGAGACTCCTGCTCCTCCGTGTCTAGGAGGAGTGGGCTTCTCTTACTCAGCTCCTAGGTGAGGGTCATCTTGAGGGCCAGCAGGGACTTTTAGGTTCCGGAGCATGGGCCCTCCTACCATCAAGGTTGGCCCATGTAACTAGGAGCTAGGGTCAGGTTAGGGATGCCTTAGGAGGTGACCTGCTCCCTAATCCTGTCTACATGGCCATAGCAGCCGTAACATCACCGGGCTGCACACGGCTGAGGATTTCCCCCATCCTCAGCCGTGACATCCTCTTCCTCCACTTCCTGCTGCATGGAACTTTGTCCATATTGGTTCCTAACAACTACAGGGTGACCAGCAAGATGTGGAAGCTGTTCTTCTGCTGTCCCTTGTTGCATCAGCGTGAATGTCTACTGAGTCTCTGAGCTGCCACTAACTGACCCTAAAACAACACATGCTCCCTGCCGAAGTGGTCTGGTGAATGACAAAATTATTCACTGCTGCTCATACAGATACTCCAGCATATGCAAGGTGAAATTCCAGTGAATTGGAACACTGTGGATCAAGAGGTGCAGTGGCAGACTGTTTTATCGCTGCAAGGCCGGGAGGGAGTTTATTGCCACATAAGAATGGCTAAAATGCAAGTCTCCTGGACATGCACCTTCTGCAAGCCACAGTGCTTTTTCAAAAAGCGTGGTGTAACGAGCCCCTGAGGAGCCAGAGCAGAGGATCGGAGTGGTAATTGCCCTGATGATGATTTGTCATGTTTGACTCCCTCAGGCTGTTGCTCCCTGGGGTTGGTGCAGTGAAGGAACGGCGCCCTATATTTCCACAGGGCACTCCATGTATCAAAGGATCCTGCCTGATAGTAGTTTTGGGGTCCCCTTCATGTTAAATGCCCATGTGGGTGCAAGACAGTGCTCTAAATGGAAATGCAATGGCCAGAGTGTGTTAGGAGAGCTAGTAACCAGGCCAGGTTTAACTTAAAGGAAATGTGTCACCAAAATGTTTTTCTGCCAGTGAAAACCAGATAAAGGCACATCTCCTTTTTTCACAATCTTTTTTCATTTTCTGTTTGTAGATTTTTTTTAATTCTTTTTCCTGAACATAATTATTAGGATGGCTATCTTGCCTTAGCTGTTCTTAACCGCATTTAGAAGGCATTAAGAAAATTGCTTTACAACAGCACCATGGGCCATAGACACAATGGACAGAAGGGGACCTCATTGACTTGAATGGGAGAGTTTTCTAGGCATGCTCTGTGCCCTGTGCAGAGGTTAGCAGGGATCTGATAAGATGTGATATCACCTATTGTTGATAGTGGATCCTGTGTTGTCTGTACACAGAGGTGCTGTCTGTCAATCTAATCCTGCCTGTAATGATAAGCAGCAAAGTGATCTGTGCAAATAATTGGCGCCTTTTATTAGGCTTAGTGACCAGTGCGAATAGAAAAAAATACGGAAACCAGCATTCCATCATGGTTCCGTTATTTTGGACGGAAACAAAAGTCCTGTCTGCATTTTTTTTGTCTATTCAATTCTATTAGAACAAATTAAAACAGAATGCCTTTTAAAGTGTTCCATTTGGCTTCTATTATAGCAATTCCATTATTTCCCATTTTAATCGCATTTGAATGGAATGCTATAACAAAAAGGGAAACGCTGAACCCCTCCTTACTGTGCACTAAATAGGAGTACATCCTGTACATCCAGCAATTTTCTGTACTCAGTGCAAATCTCTCTCAGATGTCCAAGCATAAGCTAAGCAAGTAGTTGGAAACAATGGCCTTTAGATTACTCTTTTTCTTGTTATAGTCTCTAGTACTGGGATATCTGGCTAGCAACTGTAATCTGTCACAATTTTTAAGCAATTCACACAACGGCGTAGGGTTCCAATAATATGACTGACCAAATCCTACCTGAAGTGTGCAGGGTGTCTTAATTCATTATCCTTCCTCTGCAGAAGGACTTGAGAATGCTGTACGCGGTCCTGCACAATTAGAACCTGTACCCACAGTATTAGCGGCATCACCGAACTGACCACAATAGAAGCAGATTGGATCTTGCCAGTTTTTGGGAGGTTTTCCATGTATGTTGATTCTGCTCTTTATGGCCCCCATGACCACCACCCTCCTCTTTGGATGTCGCGTCATCCTCAGCACGGTGATCTGACTCCCAGCTCCTGTACAGCAAACAATCATCATCACTTTTATCAGACTGTGATGTGTCATTGTGGGCTCCTTGGTCCCCCTCCCAATTCCATCCTCTGTGTTGGCCCCGAATACCAGAGTCGCCATGGCTACTACTGCCTCAACCACCACCACCATGGCTAAAAGTGTAGCTACTACTACTACTTCCATCACCAAGAGCATTATGCATAGGGTTCCCCACCTCCCCCTGAACCTCCTTCTCACAGCAGTCTAAATGCTGACTGTTTTCACACAAGTTATCAACAGGAAGGAATAATGAAGGCATCCCCCTAGGAGGAGGCAGTATAGACAGAGATAATGCAACTGACGGTCTTTTCTGGGGCTTCTTCAAGAAAGAGCAGCAGGATCATGTGACCCCTGGCTCCAAGGCACTGTGTTAGACTCACAGGTGACATTGACATCATCTTTGTGTGACTGAAAGGAGGAGTGAGCCATCTAGTTTGCAATGTCATCCTCTTTGTCCTCAATTTTACAGTGGCACCTATCAGAAGCCAGGGAGTACTGTGACCGGCTGCTAGTACTACTACTTCTAATTTCTACTAGCCGGCCAGCTGGTATTGTGACTGCTGTTTGCAGTACTACAGTCACCCACATTCTGACTCTCTGATGATGAGACATGGGTCATTCATTTTCTACTATTCAGTTTATCAGACATTTAATAATGAGGTCTATATTTGAAACAGGTTTAGTACATAGATTACTAAATGGTAGCAAAATTGAAAATATTTATTATATAAATTAAAGACAGACACAATTAAACATCCCTACCCATCTGCAAACACACTGCACAGTGGTATTGACAACTTACGATGGTAATACAATGAATGGAATAAAGCTGGTATATTAATAGAATGATTGCAGCACAACGCATTCATTAAAACTGCAAAGGTGTCTTGACACATATAAATGAAATTGGTATATTAATGCAGTTATTGCAGAACAATGTGTACACTAAAACTGCAAAGGTATCTTGAAAAAACACATTGGGGGACATTTATTAAGCATGTTGCGCCAGAATTATGGTGTAAAATGTGCCAAAAAGAATGTTTTTTTAAATTGCACAAAGTACACTGCTCAAAAAAATAAAGGGAACACAAAAATAACACATCCTAGATCTGAGTTAATTAAATATTCTTCTGAAATACTTTGTTCTTTATATAGTTGAATGTGCTGACAACAAAATCACACAAAAATAAAAAAATGGAAATCAAATTTTTCAACCCATAGAGGTCTGGATTTGGAGTCACACTCAAAATTAAAGTGGAAAAACACACTACAGGCTGATCCAACTTTGATGTAATGTCCTTAAAACAAGTCAAAATGAGGCTCAGTAGTGTGTGTGGCCTCCAAGTGCCTGTATGACCTCCCTACAACGCCTGTGCATGCTCATGATGAGGTGGCGGACTGTCTCCTGAGGGATCTCCTCCCAGACCTGGACTAAAGCATCTGCCAACTCCTGGACAGTCTGTGGTGCAACGTGACGTTGGTGGATAGAGCGAGACATGATATCCCAGATGTGCTCAATTGGATTCAGGTTTGGGGAACGGGCGGGCCAGTCCATAGCATCAATGCCTTCGTCTTGCAGGAACTGCTGATACACTCCAGCCACATGAGGTCTAGCATTGTCTTGCATTAGGAGGAACCCAGGGCCAACCGCACCAGCATATGGTCTCACAAGGGGTCTGAGGATCTCATCTCGGTACCTAATGGCAGTCAGGCTTCCACTGGCGAGCACATGGAGGGCTGTGCGACCCTCCAAAGAAATGCCACCCCACACCATTACTGACCCAATGCCAAACCGGTCATGCTGGAGGATGTTGCAGGCAGCAGAACGTTCTCCACAGGGTCTCCAGACTCTGTCACGTCTGTCACGTCTGTCACATGTGCTCAGTGTGAACCTGCTTTCATCTGTGAAGAGCACAGGGCGCCAGTGGCGAATTTGACAATCTTGGTGTTCTCTGGCAAATGCCAAACGTCCTGCACGGTGTTGGGCTGTAAGCACAACCCCCACCTGTGGACGTCGGGCCCTCATATCACCCTCATGGAGTCTGTTTCTGACCGTTTGAGCAGACATATGCACATTTGTGGCCTGCTGGAGGTCATTTTGCAGGGCTCTGGCAGTGCTCCTCCTGTTCCTCCTTGCACAAAGCCGGAGGTAGCGGTCCTGCTGCTGGGTTGTTGCCCTCCTACGGCCTCCTCCACATCTCCTGATGTACTGGCCTGTCTCCTGGTAGCGCCTCCATGCTCTGGACACTACGCTGACAGACACAGCAAACCTTCTTGCCACAGCTCGCTTTGATGTGCCATCCTGGATAAGCTGCACTACCTGAGCCACTTGTGTGGGTTGTAGACTCCGTCTCATGCTACCACTAGAGTGAAAGCACCGCCAGCATTCAAAAGTGACCAAAACATTAGCCAGGAAGCATAGGAACTGAGAAGTGGTCTGTAGTCACCACCTGCAGAACCACTCCTTTATTGGGGGTGTCTTGCTAATTGCCTATAATTTCCACCTGATGTCTATCTATTTGCACAACAGCATGTGAAATTGATTGTCACTCAGTGTTGCTTCCTAAGTGGACAGTTTGATTTCACAGAAGTGTGATTGACTTGGAGTTACATTGTGTTGTTTAAGTGTTCCCTTTATTTTTTTGAGCAGTGTACAGGGAGTGCAGAATTATTAGGCAAGTTGTATTTTTGAGGATTAATTTTATTATTGAACAACAACCATGTTCTCAATGAACCCAAAAAACTCATTAATATCAAAGCTGAATATTTTTGGAAGTAGTTTTTAGTTTGTTTTTAGTTTTAGCTATTTTAGGGGGATATCTGTGTGTGCAGGTGACTATTACTGTGCATAATTATTAGGCAACTTAACAAAAAACAAATATATACCCATTTCAATTATTTATTTTTACCAGTGAAAGCAATATAACATCTCAACATTCACAAATATACATTTCTGACATTCAAAAACAAAACAAAAACAAATCAGTGACCAATATAGCCACCTTTCTTTGCAAGGACACTCAAAAGCCTGCCATCCATGGATTCTGTCAGTGTTTTGATCTGTTCACCATCAACATTGCGTGCAGCAGCAACCACAGCCTCCCAGACACTGTTCAGAGAGGTGTACTGTTTTCCCTCCTTGTAAATCTCACATTTGATGATGGACCACAGGTTCTCAATGGGGTTCAGATCAGTTGAACAAGGAGGCCATGTCATTAGATTTTCTTCTTTTATACCCTTTCTTGCCAGCCACGCTGTGGAGTACTTGGACGCGTGTGATGGAGCATTGTCCTGCATGAAAATCATGTTTTTCTTGAAGGATGCAGACTTCTTCCTGTACCACTGCTTGAAGAAGGTGTCTTCCAGAAACTGGCAGTAGGACTGGGAGTTGAGATTGACTCCATCCTCAACCCGAAAAGGCCCCACAAGCTCATCTTTGATGATACCAGCCCAAACCAGTACTCCACCTCCACCTTGCTGGCGTCTGAGTCGGACTGGAGCTCTCTGCCCTTTACCAATCCAGCCACGGGCCCATCCATCTGGCCCATCAAGACTCACTCTCATTTCATCAGTGCATAAAACCTTAGAAAAATCAGTCTTGAGATATTTCTTGGCCCAGTCTTGACGTTTCAGCTTGTGTGTCTTGTTCAGTGGTGGTCGTCTTTCAGCCTTTCTTACCTTGGCCATGTCTCTGAGTATTGCACACCTTGTGCTTTTGGGCACTCCAGTGATGTTGCAGCTCTGAAATATGGCCAAACTGGTGGCAAGTGGCATCTTGGCAGCTGCACGCTTGACTTTTCTCAGTTCATGGGCAGTTATTTTGCGCCTTGGTTTTTCCACACGCTTCTTGCGACCCTGTTGACTATTTTGAATGAAACGCTTGATTGTTCGATGATCACGCTTCAGAAGCTTTGCAATTTTAAGAGTGCTGCATCCCTCTGCAAGATATCTCACTATTTTTGACTTTTCTGAGCCTGTCAAGTCCTTCTTTTGACCCATTTTGCCAAAGGAAAGGAAGTTGCCTAATAATTATGCACACCTAATATAGGGTGTTGATGTCATTAGACCACACCCCTTCTCATTACAGAGATGCACATCACCTAATATGCTTAATTGGTAGTAGGCTTTCGAGCCTATACAGCTTGGAGTAAGACAACATGCATGAAGAGGATGATGTGGTCAAAATACTCATTTGCCTAATAATTCTGCACGCAGTGTATATCGACAGTTTTTTCCACAATTTTCACCATAAAGAATGCATCAACCCAGAAATAAGTTATAAATGTCAAAGTGGGCAGGGCTATCAAACTGGCTGATATTACTCCTCATTTATCATCCTCTTATGGGCAGAAATGGCTCAAATTGTTGCAGACAATTAGGCCAGCTTATGTGGTGGTGTTTTGTGTAACTGTTGTGGTAACAAGTGATAGGTAAGTATTAAAACAGGATGCATTTATTTTTATCTAATATAAATGAGCTAAACAGCAGGGTTTGTCATTTAACAAAAACAAAACAATGACAAAAACGTCGAGAGTCTGAGGCAAAAGTCGCAATTTACCACTGGAAATGTCGCAAACATGCTTTAAAAGTCGCAAATATGTTTAAAAAGTCGCAAGTGTGGTCTGGACAGGGGGTGGCTGAAATGGTGCATTTCAGTTTTAAAAAGTCTCATTTCAGTGATATTGGTGTTAAAATGTCGCAAATCAAGAGAAATAGGCGAATAATCAAGTTGATATTTAAAAAAGTCACATTTTACAAGTGGCATGTGCCTTTTGATATATGAGGTAAAACAAATCACCACTTTTGATTTGTAACGCTAGTATGTTTTTGGGGCAAAATACGCCATTATTGATAAATGACCCCCCTTTTGTTAACTTAAACTGGTATATTAATGCTGTTATTGCAGCTCAATGCACACCAAACAAACTGGTACCAAATTGACCTTTTTAGGGCATACTGACATTGATTTGAGTAAGGGGGACTTAACACATTTTTACATGTTTTATTTTTTTGTATTGCACAATGTCTTTAAAGCACATTAAATAAAGCCATGGAGTTTTAAGGACAAGTGCCAGAGGACTGTTCAGGGATTTATTTGTACAGAGTCAACTGAATTGACACAGTTATGTCCAGTTTCCTCGAAAGCACCGTGCGAACTCGGGAGGTGCAGTACTGCTGTATGTGGGTGAGCAAACATACATCATCTACTTTTTGTTTTTAGACTTAACCTGTTAGGGACATAGGGCGTACAGGTACGCCCTGATGTCTTGGTACTTAAGGACACAGGGCGTACCTGTACATCCTGTGTAGTTCCGATTACCGCCGTGCTGCGGGCGGTGATCGGAACAAGGTGCCTGCTGAAATCATTGAGCAGGCACCTTGGGTCAATGCACGGGGGTGACCCAAGGTGATCGCCGTAAACACAGGTCAATTCAGATCTGCGGTTTGCGGCTTTTACTGGAGGTTGCGGCGGCGGTCGGAGGTGCCATCGGGTCCCCGCGCGGCTTTAAGGGGGACCCGATGGCATGGAAGGCAGCGCTATGCCTTCCTTAGGCATCAGCGCTGCCTTCCGGTGACGAGCCTGTGAGATCCAGCCACACTGTATTACTCATACAGCCAATGCATTCCAATACAGAAGTATTGGAATGCATTGTAAAGGGGATCAGACCCCAAAAGTTGAAGTCCCAAAGTGGGACAAAAAATAAAGTGAAAAAAAAAGTTTTAAAAATTACATTTTCCCCCCAAAAAATCAAAAGTTTCAAGTAAAAAAACAACAAAAAACGTCATTTCCCCCAAAGAAAGTAAAAAAAACTGGTATTACCGCGTCCGTATCGACCGGCTCTATAAGCATATCACATGACCTAACCCCTCAGATAAACACCGTAAAAAATACAAAATGAAAACTGCTAAATAAACCATTTTTTTTGTCACCTTACATCACAAAAAGTACAACAGTAAGCGATCATAAAGGTGTATGCCCACCAAAAAAGTACCAATCTAACAGTCACCTCATCCCGCAAAAAATGAGTCCCTACCTAAGACAATCACCCAAAAAATAAAAAAACTATGGCTCAGAATATGGAGACACTAAAACATAATTTTTTTTGTTTTAAAAAAGCTGTTATTGTGTAAAACTTAAGTAAATTTAAAAAAGTATACATATAAGGTATCGTCGCATCCGTAATAACCTGCTCTATAAAAATATCACATGACCTAACCCCTCAGGTGAACACCGTAAAAAAAAAAAGTGTAAAAAAAGCCATTTTTGGTCACCTTACATCACAAAAAGTGTAATACCCTACCCAAGATAATCGCCCAAAAACTGAAAAAACTATGGCTCTCTGACTATGGTAACACTAAAACATGATTTTTTTTGTTTCAAAAATGAAATCATTGTGTAAAACTTACAAAAATAAAAAAAAGTATACATTTTAACTATCGCCACGTCTGTAATAACATGCTCTATAAAAATATCACATGACCTATCCCCTCAGGTGAATACCGTAAAAAAAAAAAAAAAAAAATTTAAAAAAGCCATTTTTTGTCACCTTACATCACAAAAAGTGTAATAGAAAGCGATCAAAAACTCATACGCAGCCCCAATATAGTGCCAATCTAACCATCATCTCATCCCACAAAAAGCATACCCTACCCAGGATAATTGCCCAAAAACTGAAAAAACTATGGCTCTAAGACAATGGAACCACTAAAACATGATTTTTTTTGTTTCAAAAATGAAATCATTGTGTAAAACTTACATAAATAAAAAAATAGTATACATATTAGGTATCGCCGCGTCCGTGACAACCTGCTCTATAAAAATACCACATGATCTAACCTGTCAAATGAATGTTGTAAATAACAAAAAAAAAACTGTGCCAAAACAACTATTTCTTGTTACCTTGCCTCACAAAAAGTGTAATATAGAGCAACCAAAAATCATATGTACCCTAAACTAGTACCAACAAAAATGCCACCCTATCCTGTAGTTTCTAAAACGGGGTCATTTTTTGGGAATTTCTATTATAGGGGTGCATCAGGGGGGCTTCAAATGGGACATGGTGTCAAAAAACCAGTCCAGCAAAATCTGCCTTCCAAAAACCGTATGGCATTCCTTTCCTTCTGTGCCCTGCCGTGTGCCCGTACAGTAGTTTACGACCACATATGGGGTGTTTCGGTAAACTAAAGAATCAGGTCCATAAATATTGAGTTTTGTTTGGCTGTTAACCCTTGCTTTGTAACTGGAAAAAAAATTTTTTAATGGAAAATCTGCCAAAAAAAATGAAATTTTAAAATTGTATCTCTATTTTCCATTAATTCTTGTGGAACACCTAAAGCGTTAGCGAAGTTTGTAAAATCAGTTTTGAATACCTTGAGGGGTGTATTTTCTAGAATGGGGTCATTTTTGGGTTGTTTCTATTATGTAAGACTCACAATGTGACTTCAGACCTGAACTGGTCCTTAAAAAGTGGGTTTTTGAAAATTTCTGAAAAATTTCAAGATTTGCTTCTAAACTTCTAAGCCTTGTAACATCCCCAAAAAATAAAATATAATTCCCAAAATGATCCAAACATGAAGTAAACATATGGGGAATGTAAAGTAATAACTATTTTTGGAGGTATTACTATGTATTATAGAAGTAGAGAAATTGAAACTTAAAAATTTGCAAATTTAGTAAAAATTAATTTTTTTGACTTCATTTTACCAGTGTCATGAAGTACAATATGTGACGAAAAACAATCTCAGAATGGCCTGGATAAGTCAAAGCGTTTTAAAGTTATCACCACATAAAGTGACACTGGTCAGATTTGCAAAAAATGGCCTGGTCCTTAAGGTGAAAATGAGCCCGGTCCCTAAGGGGTTAAAGGGGTTCTCTGGGAATTAAGAAAATGGAAATACTTAAATATTAATTTATTATAAATATATTCCCAAATACCTTTCATTAGGTATAATGGCTCATTTTGTCTGGGGACCAATCATTAGGAGAAATAAAATGACAGCTGTCCAATTAGTACACTCAAAACCTGTCCTAATCACACAAGAGGACAAGTTACTTCAGAGCACTGAGGTAAAGAGATCCTCATCCTACTCTCTGTTTGTCAGGGATTGTGATCCTGAATACAGTTTAATATGATCTTCATCTGAATCTCTGTGGGAATGGAGACATGAGGAGACATGAAGTACAGAGAGGATGGACAGGACAGACTGTGGTAATGGAGACTGTATACAAGTGCTGCTGCTCATTACCCCCACCTCCTCTCTGTACTTCATGTCTCCTCATGTCTCCATTCCCACTGAGATTCGGCTGAAGATCATATTAAACTGTATTCAGGATCATAATCCCTGACAAGCAGAGCAGACAGAAGGATGAGGCAGCTCTTTACCTCAGTGATGTGAAGTAACTTGTCCTCCTGTGTGATTAGGACAAGTTTTATGTGTACTAATAGGATGGCGGCCATTTTATTTCTCCTAATGACTCCTCCCTAGACAAAACAAGCCATTCTAACTAATGAAAGGTATTTGGGAATATATTTATAATGAAGTAATATTTAAGTATTTTCCTTTTCATAATTCCCGGAGAGCCCCTTTAACACATATTGGCCTTTCAATTTCTATTCAGAATGGTCCCGGATGCAGTCAGTGGCGTGCCTAGGGTGTTTGGCACCCAGGGCGGGTCCTTTCTCTGGCACCCCCCCCCCCCCCCCCCCCAAGCAATGAGCACTTCCATTTGTATTGATGGAAGCGCTTTTTGCTTCTGTTCTTGCACTCCCCCCCCTTCCTTCCACGCCACTGCCCGGATATCAGTAGTGTACCCCAAGGTTCAGTGCTGGGTCTGCCCTATTATTTATTTATAAATGATATTGAGGATGGAATTAATAGGACCATTTCTATTTTTGCAGATGAAACCAAGCTATGTACTACTGTGCAGTCTATGGAAGATGTGTAAAAACTACAGGCTGACATTCTGACACACTGATTGGGCATCAACTTAGCAAATGAGGCTTAATCGGAATACAGTGTAAGTGTAAAGTTATGCATCTGGGTAGTAATAATCTCCGTGCATCATATCTTAGGGGATGTAACACATGGAGAGTCATTTGTAGAGAAGGACTTGGGTGTCCTTGTAGATCATAGATTAATAACAGCATACAGTTTCACGTAGCTGCTTCTAAGGCTAGCAGGATATTGTCATGAACGAGACATGGACCCGCGGTGGCAAGGATGTAATATTACCACTTTAAAAAGTTTTGGTGCGGCCTCATCTGGAATATGCAGTTCAGTTCTGGGCAACAGTCGATAGAAAGGATGCTCTGGATCTGGAGAGAGTACAAAGGAGAGTGACTAAACTGATAATGGGCATTGAGGGTCTTAGTTATGAGAAAAGGTTAAATTAATTACATTAATTTAGTCTTGAGAAGAGGCGTCTAAGGGGGGACAGGATTAACCTATACAAATATATAAATGGGCGATACAAAAAAATATGCTGAAAAGCTGTTCCATGCGAAATCTCCTCAAAAGACAAGGTGACACTGCCTTCATCTGGAGAAGAAAAAGTTCAGTCTCCAGAGGCATCAAGGTTTCTTTACTGTAAGAACTGTAAAGTTGTGGAATAATCTACCTCAGGATGTGGTCACAACAGGAACAGCAGACCGTTTTAAAAAGAGCATAGCTGAATTCTTAAAAATAAATGAAATTAATACTTATGAAAATGTGTAGAAATCTATGTAATTCTTACTCCCTTTTTTAAAATTCACATCCCCTCCTATCCCTTGGTTGAACTTTATGGACTTATGTCTCTCTTCAATCATATTAACTATGTAACTAGGTAACAATAGGATAACAGGTAC
Source organism: Bufo bufo (assembly GCF_905171765.1). NCBI lineage: Eukaryota > Metazoa > Chordata > Amphibia > Anura > Bufonidae > Bufo > Bufo bufo. The sequence goes on along the minus strand of NC_053389.1, from coordinate 442,075,709 downwards.
ACACAGCAGTAAGCAGACATCTTTTTACACCTGGTAGGTAAGGCCAAATCCTCAAGTCTGCCTTAAAGGGAACCTGTCATGTGGATATTTGATTATAATCTAACTAATTATATACAATCATTAACTACTAAAAAGTACCTTAGATGTATTCACTTACTGGTGTGACAGATGGTTACCTCATAATATACACACAAAGATGCCACATGCCGCATGCTAATGAGCTGATTTGAGTCCAGCGTGATGTCAGTGAGTCCAGCGTTTATTTAATTCAGAGATATAGCCACTCCTCTGCCCACCTGCTGCTGATTCATATGGAAAAAAAACTGTCAATTAGCAGCAGGTAGGCGGGGAGAGTCAGGAGCTCAAAAATATTCATGACTCATCATTATCAGCTGGAGCTTTTCAATACAAGATGTTGGCAGATTGACTGGGTCAATTAAAGAAAGTGACCCAGCATTTTGCTAAGAGAATCAGTCACTTATTTATGTTGCCCTTAGTTAGGACATCATAAAACTGGTGACAGGTTCCCTTTAAGCCCTTCTTGCTTTTCACACCAGATCTGAAAGCAAGAGGTAAAGTTAGTAGAATATGTAACCATCCAGAAGAATGTTTGGAGCCCATAACATGATCATTTGTTGGCGTCTTGAAAAAAATGGTCACGTTAATATAGGCTTTTAGAACACAAAAACGAACAAATATAGAGGTAGCTTGTTTCTACAATATTTAAGATTCTCCAATTTTTGTTCATCTCTTTATTTAAACTGTTTTCCTGTCATTATTGTAGTGATTGTGGCATTGTCTGTTTGTGGTATGTTTCTGCTCTGTCTGGCACCACTGACCCTAGCAATCCTGTCTCAAGACTGATTTGAGCCACATTCACACCTCATTGTCTGTTTGCGGTACATCTGTGCCAATGCTGTGTGTACAGGCAATCTGTATAGGTCTGTATATCCTTGCATATATGTTTTCTGATTAGGCCTCCCAGTTTTTGTTCACACCTGGTATCATTTATTAGCATTCCTTAGTTGTATATATTGGATATATCTGGTCATTTGAGACCTTGGTCATTTTCATACAACATCTAAGTGCAGGAATCATACCAGGAATTGAACCAGGAGTGAACAAAATGTAACTCTATTTCCCTGACACATTCTGTCATCTTTATCCTTTACATTTATATCACCTAAACATGTTTTCTTTTGTATTCAACATCATTGCCTCCATATCCCTCCAAATATTTTATTATCCCACTATTCCTACACCAGGCAAGGAGCTATTTATTTCACCATCCCTTCTATCATTTCACCTGGCTACCTACGTTGACCTCCTTAAAACCTTCTCATCTAAACACAGTGAGGAACCTCATGCCCTATCCTACTCTTCCATGCTATCACTCTCTCTACTTCTTCTGACTGCTGGAGACATATATCCAAATCCTGGGCCCCCTCGTCTAATTCCCACTTTTCTATCAACTTTCTATGACCAAGCCCCTACCGCTCACTGCTCTCACTCCTCTAGCCTCCTACCCATTCCCTGGCCCCTGCCCCCTCAGTCTCTCTATTCGAAGCATGATGAAACTCAAGTTCCGTTTGCAATAAACTTTCCTACATCCACAACAAAATTTCCTAGAAACGTACATTCCTTAGCCTCACAAAAACATGACTGACACCACAGCCACAGCCTCCCTTGCTGCACTATCCTATGGAAAACTTCAATTCACCCATACTTCCCACCTGGACACACAAAGTGAAAGTAACTGCTCCTTCAACCCATCTCTACCCATTTACAACCTCCCCTCTTTCGAAGTTCACTTTGTCTGCATCTTCTCTCCGTCTAACCTCCAAATAGCTGTCATCTACCATCCACCAGGCCCTGCTACTGCCTTTTTCGACCACTTCAATACTTGGCTTCTACTCTTCCCCTTTTCTGACAACCCCACCATCATCATGGGGGATTTCAACATTCCTATTGACACACAACTCAACTGCCTCCAAACTCCTATCTATTACTTCCTGTTTTGGTCTCACACAACGGTCCTCCACATCCAACCACATAGAGGGACACACACTAGATCTGGTCTTCACCCGCCTCTGCTCCCTATCTAATCTCTCAAACTCTTCTTTCCTCCTCTCTGACATCTTCTTACATTCTCAACCAACTTTCCAAATGCCCCTCCAGTCCATAAACTAGCACACCCTCATAGAAACCTTAAACATTCACACACTCTCTAAATCTTTCTCATCATGGTCAACCATATCTTTCCTTCAAAATTCTGACACCGCCACTACTTGCTACAACACTGTAATTATTTCAGCCCTTGACTCAGTTGCCCCCCTCCCCTCCATTCCCCCAATATACTCTAGAATCAGCAACCCTTGCACACTCGCCAGACAAAAAAGTGAGACAAGCTTCCAGAGTCACAGAACAATGCTGGAAGAAAACCCACTTTAATAAAGACTCATACAAACAAGCCGTCCTCAACTTCAAGTCTACAATCATCTCTTCTAAACAGAACGACTTCACTACTCTTATATCATATCTTTCCCACAACTGCAAACAATTCTTTAATACCTTCAACTCTCTACTCTTCACCAGGTGCCCTCTCCCATATACCTTATCTTTACCAAAAGACATTGCCTCATATTTCAAAGATAAAATTGACAAAATTAGAAAGCTTTAAGCAACAACCCCCAGTATGCTTCTATACACAACTGCTCAGGGCTCAATGCATATCCCAATTTATCACCATCACGGAAGAAAAGCTTTCAACCTTAATCTCTGAATCACACCTCATCACCTGTGTCCTTGACCAAATCCCATCTCATCTCATCCCTAACCTCACCAGGAGTGAATACTGGACCACGGATTCAGATTCCAGTTTATCGAATGACTTGGGTAATCATGTTGACCCAGGTAATGCTGCACAGTCTCCCGGCCCTTTAGAAGGAACACCAGAAGGAGTCGGAGAAAAGCAAAAGACGGTCACAAAATTGGCTTGCAAATGGAAGCAAGTCTTGTGGAGACAGTGACACCTGATGTGGATGATAATGTGGTGATTAACGTTACAGGGTACGATCTGCCTCCGGGCTGTATCTCAGTCCTCAGCAGAGGGCTTGGATACAGCCTCGTTGAGCAGTTCGACCCTGTGGGTTTTGAGATTGATCTGTTTAAATCTGTACGTAAAATGTACTTGCATAAGATGTTTATGAATACCCCCCAGAAAATGGAGCAGGTGAGACAGGGCGAGATTCCGGTACAGCCTGACCCATTGGGATTTAATATCTCTGGGAAGATAAGGGAGGGAATGTGGTCCTGATGACCAGAGACTTCTATAATAGAGGCCCATAGACAACTGAGGGATGATAGGACTTATGAGATGATACGGGAGGACCCTGTGTCGGGCATACAACAGAATCTTAAGAGTCTGTTGCAGAAGTATGACATGTTGAATTTTATTTCCAGCAATAGGGCTGAGAAACTGATACCACTTTTTCCCATGAAGCCTTGTTGGTACTTTTTACCTAAGGTTCATAAGTCTCTGAGCCTACCCCTTGGCCGCCCAATCGTGGCGGCGATTGGCTCAGTGACTGAACCACTCTCCAAATACATTGACTGGTTATTGAGGCCCTTGTTGGCTAGTGCCCCTGCCTACTTGTGTGATACCAATGATTTCCTCCTGTCGCTGAGCCACTTCCAGTGCAGGAGGGTTTTAATCTAGTCTCCTTGGAAGAGCCTGTACACCCTCATGGTGCGGGTGTTGCAGCTGTTCTCGACGTCCTGGAGAACATAGGTAGGAGTACTTTGTTTTGTGAGTTTGTTAAGGAGTCATTCGATTTTATTTTAACTAACAATGTTTTCAAGTTTGGGAATCAGTGGTATCGGCAAAAATGTGGTACCACAATGGGTACCCCCGTATCATGTACCTTTCCCCAATTTTTATCTGGCTAGGATAGAGAGTCGCCATATATTCTCAGTGAATAATCCATACCTACGGCACATTAAGTTGTTCCTGCGCTATGTGGACGACATCTTTTTAGTTTGGTCTGCCACTAAGGCTGAATGTGCTGATTTTGTTACCTTTTTGAATGAAAACAATGGGATGAATATGTTTTTCACGCTTAATTATGGAGGTGGTAGCCTTGAGTTTTTGGATGTGTCTGTCGAGGTGTTGGACGGCGAGTTGGTCACTAGGGGTTTTTCGTAAGCCCACGCCGACCAACTCGCTGTTACACCACGGCAGCTTTCACCCTGTAAGTGTGAAAAGATCTGTGCCTTATGAGCAATTCATAAGACTTAGGCATATTAATAGTACCGTAAAGGAACAGGCCACTCAAATGAAGGAACGCAATATAAAAAGAGGCTTTCCCTTGAAGATGTTGGACACTGCTATGCAGAAGGCTGGGAGTTTTTCCCAGCGTGATTTACCTTTCCGTGACAATAGACATCATGGTGTAGGGTGACAGAGAGTAACCAGGGATGAATAGCACCATATGAGGTTCGTGTTTTCCTTTAGATACAGCCCCATAGCCGATGATATACGTAGGGTGATCCTCAAACATTGGGATATTCTGAGGAGGGATGCATGTTTTGCTGAATATGGCAACAAACCATTAGTCACTTTAAAAAAAATCCATACCATTAGAGACAAGCTAGTTAGGAGACGTTTTACGGGCACTACTACAGTTAATTGGTTATATGAAAACCGACCTAAGGGTAACTTCAGATGTGGAAAGTGCTCTTTTTGCTCGTTCAATTCCCAGAGTAAGGTACTAGATTTTGGAGGTGTGACACATAGAGTTAAGGATTCTATTACTGTAGCAGATCTCCTGGCACCCCAAATGGGTACCTCCGTTGATGAATGCTCCTAGTGCTTCCCGAGGGCTCCAAGCACTCCACTTGACACCGTAAGCACTGCAGACCCCACGAACCACCGCAGCTTGGTTGGGGTCTCGCTGTCTCCTACCCACCCTGGACCTACGACAAGGCTCCAGGCTCCAGTGGGTGAACCTCTCTTCCTTCAGAGAGCGATGCAGGAACAAGGAACAGGAACAGCTCTTACAAGAGCTAGGGGTTATAGCCAGGGGAGTATACAGCGTATAGCAATCCCCACACACATGAGACAAGGCTCGATGTTGAAGGTAAAACAGGAACTCTTTAATGACCACACAAGCATTGCCTATTATACACATTTTCCAACAAGGTTGCCACCCACGTGGAAGGACATAACATAGCAGCCAATCCTTTACAGTTTTACAATTTAAGCACAAAAACTATACATTCAACAAACACAATGGCATTGCCTGTGATGCAATTAATAACACAAAAGGCATTGTCTGTGACGCAATTAACAACACAATGGCATTGCCTGTGACATATTTAACAAACACAATAGAATCTGCCTGTAATATATTTAACAAACACAATGGACACACATTTTTACCAAACACTGAAAACACCCCAAAACACCACATATCCCCATAGAATTCACATCCCCTGATAGCCTCGATCTGGGTGAGCAACCTATCCAAAAATCACCCAGATCGGTTCAGGGGTTCAGGAGTTTCCTGGAAGTTCTATTTTTGCCCCACCGTGCTCATGGTCCCATGCCCAAAATAGTTCTATACACTCGACGGCAAAACACTGCTGGGCAATTTAAGATGGCCGCCGCCACCACATGTTGACTCTGTTCCAGTAAAAACTCCAAGGGGCAGAAACAGTGCCTCTAAAATCCAATATGCCCAAATCGTGTCCCAGGGGTCATAGTCACAGGGCAAGAGGCTGGCAAGCAAGCCTCTCCAACTCCCAGTGATGAAGGTGCTTTCGTCACAATTACGTGCAGAAGTACATTTGTAATGTATGTACTAGCATGTAGCTGTGGACACTTCTGTATAGGGAAGACCATTAGATGCCTGTTTGAGCGGGTGAGGGAGCATATTAATTCGGTACAGTCAGGTAAAGGATGCCCTAGATTCATTAAACATATGAAAGAAGTACATGAGGGGTGTTGTAGAACATTGAAATTTGCTGGTATTGAATTAGTCCCCAATCCACCATCAGAGGGAGACAGACGTCGCCTACTGTTACAAAAGGAAGCCAGGAGGATCCTACATACGGAGGCATTGGGGAGGTTACTGTAAGTCTTAATTACAGAAATGACTTGAGTGTTTTCTTATAGTTCGTGCTTTCTTATGATATGTGCATGCTACTGTTGCTTCAGAAATATAAACAGCATGTTTTTTTTATGTATACACTGGGGTGTGTTTGCGTATGATGCCATGGCAACCTCACCTAAGGTGTTTAAAATACAGCGCGTGAGTACGCGCTGACGTCAGCGGACTGAGATGTGTGAGGATTGGGTGTTCTGCTCCTGCCTGTAACTCTAAGCATTGTTTATGTAAGATTAAAGGACTGCTTTTAGCAACACTACAGTGGTGAGTGCCGCCCCATTTCTTCTCTTTATTTCACCATTATAGTTATGGTTATCTGTGCCCTAACTGACCTCTTCAAGCTATCACTAGTGCTGAGCACGAATATTCGAATATCGAAATTTTTAAGCGAATATCGGCACTTCGCTAATTCGCGAATATTTAGAATATATTTAGAATATAGTGCTATATATTAGTTTTTTTGAATATTCATTTTTTTTTTATTGTTACCCTAGCTTTGTCCAAAAGCAGTATTTTTAAGAGAGGATTCCTTGCTCCCTGCCCGCTCAAGTCAGTGCCCGTTGCCGCCTCTATCTACTTCTCGTGCGCATGGAGCGTCCCCATCACCATGGGAACGCCTCCATGATACAATGTACTGTCGGATGTGAGAATCAAGTTGCAATAGCATTAATATAATAAATAATATAATATAACTTGAATAAATTGCATAACGATTTTAGCTTTCTTGAATTAGCGAAGATGGAGAATATTTCGTTTTGACTAATAAATATATTCGTCATCCTCGCTAATTTAAAGTAATTTAGTAAACCAGGTCTAAGTTGAAATCGCAATGCAATTAATTCAAGTTACAGTACAGACCAAAAGTTTGGACACACCTTCTCATTCAAAGAGTTTTCTTTATTTTCATGACTATGAAGGCATCAAAACTATGAATTAACACATGTGGAATTATATACATAACAAACAAGTGTGAAACAACTGAAAATATGTAATATTCTAGGTTCTTCAAAGAAGCCACCTTTTGCTTTGATTACTGCTTTGCACACTCTTGGCATTCTCTTGATGAGCTTCAAGAGGTAGTCCCCTGAAATGGTCTTCCAACAGTCTTGAAGGAGTTCCCAGAGATGCTTAGCACTTGTTGGCCCTTTTGCCTTCACTCTGCGGTCCAGCTCATACCAAACCATCTCGATTGGGTTCAGGTCCGGTGACTGTGGAGGCCAGGTCATCTGGCGCAGCACCCCATCACTCTCCTTCATGGTCAAATAGCCCTTACTTTCAAAGTTTTCCCAATTTTTCGGCTGACTGACTGACCTTCATTTCTTAAAGTGATGATGGCCACTCGTTTTTCTTTACTTAGCTGCTTTTTTCTTGCCATAATACAAATTCTAACAGTCTATTCAGTAGGACTATCAGCTGTGTATCCACCTGACTTCTCCTCAACGCAACTGATGGTCCCAACCCCATTTATAAGGCAAGAAATCCCACTTATTAAACCTGACAGGGCACACCTGTGAAGCGAAAACCATTTCAGGGGACTACCTCTTGAAGCTCATCAAGAGAATGCCAAGAGTGTGCAAAGCAGTAATCAAAGCAAAAGGTGGCTACTTTGAAGAACCTAGAATATGACATATTTTCAGTTGTTTCACACTTGTTTGTTATGTATATAATTCCACATGTACATGTGTTAATTCATAGTTTTGATGCCTTCAGTGTGAATCTACAATTTTCATAGTCATGAAAATAAAGAAAACTCTTTGAATGAGAAGGTGTGTCCAAACTTTTGGTCTGTACTGTATATTAATCGCATTGCGATTTTAACTTGTAGCTGCTGCTGGGTCTCTAATGGAATGGGTCAGCTTTCTAGAATTAACGAAGTTAATGAATATGGAATCTAGCAGTGCTAATTTGTAATCGCAATGCGATAATATTTTCTATTATTATTAGCCGCATTGCGAATCCATCTTTTATAATCCACTATTCTTAGATATAGTACTATATTCGTTATATCCGACCGTTAATTCTCCCAATACCACCATTATCAAAACGCCTAAGTTGTAATCGCAATGCGATAATAACTTAAATTGAGGAAGATGTAGAATACTTCGCTATCTTCGTTGATGTAGAATACTTCGCTATCTTCGTTGATGTAGAATACTTCGCTATCTTCGTTGATGTAGAATACTTCGCTATCTTAGTTGATGTAGAATACTTCGCTATCTTCGTTGATGTAGAATACTTCGCTATCTTCGTTAATGTAGAATAAAGAATACTTCGCTATCTTGATTCTTTTATTAATATAAAGACATAGAATATAGCGCTATATTCGTGTTAAATCTAGATCTCCAAGATTAAAGAATAGGAAAGTTGCCTTATTATTAAGTTATAAGGCAATTAGAAGTTATCATTTATAACTTCTAATTCTAAGCTTAAAAATTGCAATATGCGAATAATTAAATCGCATATTAATCGCGATAAATACAAAAATGACGAATATTCGATTTAGACGAATATAAGACGAATATTCGCGAAATATCGCGAAATCGAATATGGCACCTCCCGCTCAACACTAGCTATCACTAAGCACTGGAATCTTCGCTTTCTCTTTTAAGCATGCAACCATCCTGCCCATTCTCAAGAAGCCCTCAAGTGCCTTTTGCACTGTGGCATTAGAAGAATTTTGATATCTCTGACTTTTAGTCTAACCAGACTGTCTATTACTCTGTAATTCCTCTAGCGCCATTCTATGGAAACAGTAGATTTAAAGAGCACACCAAATGCTTGAATATAACTTCTTTATTAACATCAACTTTTCTTCATATAACACTGCCGCCTCCGCAGCAGATAGTCCATGTACATAACACGTGTTGAAAATATATCACAAAATGGCGGTATGATTAAGATGGTGGTTCAACTGTTCAATCTTGTCATTCAACATAAAATGTCGGATATATTTCTCTCTTGAGTATCTGTACTTTCACTTTAAGTTATTTAAGCACTTTATCTCTTTGAGAGGTATATCCGAGGTCTAACTAATAGTTCTGCTTGCTCAACTTGGTTTGCACTTTTCAGTATGCAGTTGCTTATGATCTGGTATGAGCAGTTCGCAGTTTGTATGCAATTTGTATGGAATCTTTAGTTCACAATTGGTGGAACTGTAAATATACACACATATAACAGGTTCAGTATACATTTCTAATCACTATACTAACAGTAGGAACATTATATAACTGTTATAAATATCTATTTTGGCCTCTACTGCTTCCATAAAAGCACAGCTCTCAGTGGAGTGAATGTCTCTTCAGCTCCTGTCTCTGATAAATAATGATTCTAGTAGCTCCTGCTAGGGTAATTCCCAGACAAGCTGTGTGTGAGGCTGTCTGTGATTGGTGAAAACTCTTGCTGTGTGAGAAGCTGGCTGTGATTGGTCTAGACTTCTGCCCAGCAACAGCAGATTAACACTATACTTTATGTTGTTTCTGCTGTGTCACTGAGCTTACCTTACATTACAAAATGAATCTTAAAGGCATATTATCTTTTTCTGCTTCTGTGAACACAAAATATAACAGTTATATGACATCCAAAACATGATGTTACAGTTAATAACTCTGCTTTTGTCTTAAACACATAAACATAGGAACTGTATTAAGGTTATTAGCAGGTTTAGCTGTATACACATATAAGGCTATACTAGCAACCTAGGACAGGTCTTAGCTGGCCAGCTACACTCCCACCAAAATTACCTATAATTCTATGTTCTTAGTGGTAGGACTTGAACATGAATTTGAGGAATTTTCCATCAGGTTCTTAACTTCCAAGTGTCTTTTATCACTCTCAAGTAGAACAACTAACTTCTATATAGGACGTTCCAACCTGAGTGGAGTACTGAGACATTTTCCTTTTTGTCAAGTTTTGAGTCTCCTATTTGTATCAACACTCTTCTTACTAGTTTGTCTTCATCCTTTTAAACTTCTAGAACTTTAGCCAATTTTTATTGACTTCTAGGTAAATCTTCTTCTTTTACTAACACTATGTCACCAACTTGGACATTTCTTCTGGGTGTTTGCCATTTACTTCTTAGCATAAGATTGGCTAAGTACTCTTTCCTCCTATCTATTCCAAAACTGTTCTAATAGATATTGAACTCTTCGCCATCTCCTTTTAGCATATAAATCCTCTTTGGTGAACTTGCCAGGCGGTGGCTGTATGTAATCCGACTTACGGTGAAGTAGATGGTTGGGAGTTAAGGTCCAAACTTGTTGGATCGTTGATGGTATTAACTGTAAGTGGACGACTGTTATCAATAGACATTACTTCATAGAATAGGGTCCTAAGTGAAGCATCATCTATTCTTCCGGCGTTCTTTTTCAACACTGAAAACACATTTCTCACAGTTCTGATTTGTCTTTCCCTAAACTCCTCCTGTATGGCTTGCATGTGGAGCATTCATATGAAAATTACACTGTTTCTCTAACAAATACTACTTTTTCTTTATCGATTTCTTTTAGAGCTTTCTTCAATTCATTCTTTGCTCCGACAAAATTAGATCCTTGGTCAGATCTAAGCTCTCTGACAGTACCTCTAATGGCTATGAAACATCTCAAGGCGTTGATGAATGCGTCAGTTGACATAACTTCTAACTAGAGTTGAGCGGACACCTGCAGGTTTGGCCGAACTTGAAAAAAATATTTGTGTTCGGGACCCGAACTTGACCCCGAACCCGAACCCCATTGAAGTAAATGGGGACCCGAATTTTTGAGCATTAAAATGGCTGTAAAAATGTAATGGAAAGAGCTAGAGGGCTGCAAAAGGGAGCAAAATGTGCTTAAGAGCATGGCAAATGCTCTGCAAACAAATGTGGATAGGGAAATGAATTAAAAAAACATAAAAGACCTTAAAAAAATAAAAAATAGGAATGATGTAGGAGGAAGAGGTTGAGGAGGCGGTGAATGGGTGGATGTGGCCGTGTAGGCTCACGTGGTGGTCTAGGTGGAAGCGGCGGCGAAGGAGGAATAGGTAGCCAACACAGATGTGTGTTATTTTGCATTTTTACATAGGGGTATCGCCCAAAATATTGGAACATATAAAAAAAAAAAAGGAATAAGTGCACTTGAGTACAAGGATGGATGGTTGAGGCTGTTAGAACTGTCTATTCTGCACAAGGTACAGACAAGTCCTGAGGGATCCAAGCCTGGTTCATTTTAATAAACATGAGCTTGTCCAGGCGGCTGCGTCTGTCTGTAATGACGCCTCCTGCCGTGCTAAACACACGTTCAGAGACTACACTGGCTGCAGGGCAGGCCAGCACCTCCAAGGCATACAGGGCAAGCTCTGGCCATGTGGACAATTTGGAGACCCAGAAGATGAATGGGGCAGAACCATCAGTCAGTACGTGTAGGCGTGTGCACAGGTACTGTTCCACCATGTTGTTCAAATGCTGCCTCCTGCTAACACGCTCCATATCCGCAATTGGGGCCGGTTGTTGCGGCGAGGTGACAAAGCTTTTCCACATGTCAGCCATGCTAACCCTGCCTTCTGAGGTGCTGGCGCTGACACAGCTGTGTTGGCGACCTCTTCCTCCTCCCCTGCCTTCGCCTTGTGCTTCCACTTGTCACCCGGCGTCAGTCGGGAATGCTCTCAGAAGCGCGTCTACCAGCGTGCGCCTGTAGTCGCGCATCTTCCGATCACGCTCCAGTGAGGGAATTAATGATGGCACATTGTCTTTGTAACGGGGATCCAGCAGGGTGGCCACCCAGTAGCCAGCACACGTTAAAATGTGGGCAACTCTGCTGTCCTTGCGCAGGCACTGCAGCATGTAGTCGCTCATGTGTGCCAGGCTGCCCAGAGGTAAGGACAAGCTGTCCTCTGTGGGAGGAGTATCGTCTGCGTCCACTGTATCCCCCTAGCCACGCACCAGTGATGGGCCCGAGCTGCGTTGGATGCCACCCCGCTGTGAACATGCTTCATCCCCATCCTCCTCCTCCTCCTCATCCTCCTCATCTTCCTCCTCCTCATCCTCCTCCTCCTCGTCCTCCAGTAGTGGGCCCTGGCTGGCCAAATTTGTACCTGGCCTCTGATGTTGCAAAATCCTCTTTCTGAGCCACTTCTAAAAGACTGGCCTGAAAGTGTTAGAGATGACCCCTCTTCCTCCACCTCGTCATGGGCCACATCCTCTTCCATCATCGCCCTAAGTGTTTCCTCAAGGAGACATAGAAGTGGTATTGCATCGCCACTGGCCATTTTGGTGGAGTACTCGAAACAGTGCAACAGGGCACACAGGTCTGGCATGGAGGCCCATTCATTGGTGGTGAAGAGGTGCTGTTCCGCAGTGCGACTGACCCTTGCGTGCTGCAGCTGAAACTCCACTATGGCCTGCTGCTGCTCGCACAGTCTCTCCAGCATGTGCAAGGCGGAGTTCCACCTGGTGGGCACGTTGCATATGAGGCGGTGATCGGGAAGGCCAAAGTTACACGGTAGAGCAGACAGCTGAGCGGCGGCAGGATGAGAACGCTGGAAGCGCGCACAGACGGCCCGCACTTTAAGCAGCAGCTCTGACATGTCGGGGTAGTTGTGAATGAATTTCTGCACCACCAAATTCAGCACATGCGCCAGGCAAGGGATGTGCGTCAAACCGACTAGTCCCAGAGCTGCAATGAGATTTCGCCCATTATCGCACACCACCAGGCCGGGCTTGAGGCTCACTGGCAGCAACCACTCGTCGGTCTGTTGTTCTATACCCCACCACAACTCCTGCGCGGTGTTTCAGAACGGCCTACTGACGTTTACCCCTGGCTGTGCTGAAGTTGGTGGTGAAGGTCTGTCACTGACCGGATGAGGAGGTGGTAGAAGAGGAGGAGGAAGCCGAGTAGGAAGAGGAGGCAACAGGAGGCAAAGAATGATGCCCTGGGATACTTGGCGGCGGAAGGACGTGCGCCAAACAGCTCTCTGCCTGGGGCCCAGCCGCCACTACATTTACCCAATGTGCAGTTAGGGAGATATAGCGTCCCTGGCCGTGCTTACTGGTCCACGTATCTGTGGTTAGGTGGACCTTGCCACAGATGGCGTTGCGCAGTGCACACTTGATTTTATCCGATACTTGGTTGTGCAGTGAGGGCACGGCTCTCCTGGAGAAGTTGTGGCGGCTGCGAACGACGTACTGTGGGAAAGCAAGCGACATGAGCTGTTTGAAGCTGTCCGCCTCCACCAGCCTGAATGACAGCATTTCAAAGGCCAGCAGTTTAGAAATACTGGCATTCAGGGCCAGGTATCGAGGGTGGCTAGGTGGGAATTTACGCTTTCTCTCAAAGGTTTGTGAGATGGAGAGCTGAACGCTTCCGTGTGACATGGTTGAGATGCTTGGTGACGGAGGTGGTGTTGTTGGTGGCACATCCTCTGGTTGCTGGGTGGCAGGTGCCAACGTTCCTCCAGAGGCGGAGGAAGAGGCCGAGGCAGCAGCAGAAGAGGGAGAAGGAGGGGCCTGAGCCCTTTCTTGGTTTTGAAGGTGCTTACTCCACTGCAGCCCGTGTCTCGCATGTAGATGCCTGGTCATGCAGGTTGTGCTAAGGTTCAGAACGTTAATGCCTCGCTTCAGGATCTGATGGCACAGCGTGCAAACCACTCGGGTCTTGTCATCAGCACATTGTGTGAAGAAGTGCCATGCCAGGGAACTCCTTGAAGCTGCCTTTGGTGTGCTCGGTCCCTGGTGACGGTGGCCAGTAGCAGGTGAACTGTTTTGGCGACGGCTGCTCTGCTTTTGCACCCTGCTCCCGCTTTTGCTACGCTGTTGGCTCGGTCTCACCATTGCCTCTTCCTCCGAACTCTGAAAGTCAGTGGCATGACCTTCATTCCATGTGGGGTCTAGGACCTCATCGTCCCCTGCATCATCTTCCACCCAGTCTTCCTCCCTGACCTCTTTTTTGGTCTGCACACTGCAGAAAGACACAGCAGTTGGCTCCTGTGTTTTGTCATCATCAGAGACGTGCTGAGGTGGTATTCCCATGTCCTCATCAGGAAACATAAGTGGTTGTGCGTCAGTGCATTTTATGTCTTCCACCCCTGGGGAAGGGCTAGGTGGATGCCCTTGGGAAACCCTGCCAGCAGAGTCTTCAAACAGCATAAGAGACTGCTGCATGACTTGAGGCTCAGACAGGTTCCCCAATATGCACGGGGGTGATGTGACAGACTGATGGGCATAAGTTTCAGGCTCCACCTGTGCGCTTTCTGCAGAAGACTGGGTGGGAGATAATGTGAACGTGCTGGATCCACTGTCGGTCACCCAATTGACTAGCGCCTGTACTTGCTCAGGCCTTACCATCCTTAGAACGGCATTAGGCCCAACCAAATATCGCTCTAATTTCTGGCGGCTACTGGGACCTGAGGTAGTAGGTTCAGTAGGACGTGTAGCTGTGGCAGAACGGCCACGTCCTCTCCCTGCACCAGAGGCTCTACCAACACCACCACCACGACCATGACCGCGTCCCTTATTAGATGTTTGCCTCATAGTTAGTGTTCACAAAGCAAAGTAAAAAGTTGTTAAGTCTGTTAAAAATAATTAACCGTCAATAAATAGATGTAGGGTATTGCACTCAATTTAATTTTTTTTTTTAACTCTATATGACAGCGGTATTTCTGGCCTAAATTTCACAGTAACTTATGCACGTTTAATCCCAGATGTGCAGTATATCAGAGGGTTTTTTCCACCCCAGTAGCCAAAAAGCCGTATTTCTGGCCGAATAAAGAAAGTCACTTATGCATGTCTTATCCCAGATGTGCAGTACATCAGAGGGTTTTTCACCCCAGTAACCAAAAGCCGTATTTCTGACCTAAATGTGACAGCCACTTATGCACGTCTAATCCTAGATGTGCAGTATATTAGAGGGTTTTTTCACCCCAGTAAGCAAAAAGATGTATTTATTCCCTAAATGTGACAGTCACTTATGCACGTCTAATCCCAGATGTGCAGTATATTAGAGATTTTTTTCACCCCAGTAAGCAAAAAGATGTATTTCTGGCCTAAATGTTAGTCACTTATGCACGTCTTATCCCAGATGTGCAGTATATCAGAGGGTTTTTTCACCCCAGTAACAAAAAAGCCGTATTTCTGGCCTAAATGTGACAGTCACTTATGCACGTCTTATCCCAGATGTGCAGTATATCAGAGTTTTTTCACCCCAGTAACCAAAAAGCTGTATTTCTGGCCAAAATGTGACAGTCACTTATGCACGTCTAATCCCAGATATGCAGTATATTCGAGGGTTTTTTCACCCCAGTAAGCAAAAAGATGTATTTCTGGCCTAAATGTGACAGTCACTTATGCACGTCTAATCCCAGATGTGCAATATATTAGAGGTTTTTTTCACCCCAGTAAGCACAAAGATGTATTTCTGGCCTAAATGTGACAGTCACTTATGCATGTCTTATCCCAGATGTGCAGTATATTAGAGGTTTTTTTCACCCCAGTAAGCAAAAAGATGTATTTCTGGCCTAAATGTGACACTCACTTATGCACGTCTTATCCCAGATGTGCAGTATATCAGAGGGTTTTTTCAGCCCAGTAACCAAAAAGCCGTTTTTTTGGCCTAAATGTGACACTCACTTATGCACGTCTAATCCCAGATGTGCAGTATATTAGAGGTTTTTTCACCCCAGTAACCAAAAAGATGTATTTCTGGCCTAAATGTGACAGTCACTTATGCATGTCTTATCCCAGATGTGCAGTATATTAGAGGGTTTTTTCACCCCAGTAAGCAAAAAGATGTATTTCTGGACTTGCAGACATGCAGATAGCCTGTGCTGGTGCACTATCGTTGCATAAAATGGCTGCCAATTATGTATTGATATTGACAAACTGAAGTAAAAAAAAGTTCGTTTTCAGCAGTAGTTGGCTCAGGGCAGGCTTAAAAAATTGTGCACTGCACCCACAAAACACATTTGCTGTAGATCGCTGAGTAAAAAAAGCAGTTCTTGATAAGATATCTCCCTGATCTCTCCCTCACAGCAGCTGCAGCCTCTCCCTACACTAATCCGAGCTGAGTGACGGGCGGTGCTACGTAACTCCAGCTTAAATAGAGGCTGGGTCACATGCTGCAGTTGGCCAATCACAGCTATGCCAATAGTAGGCATGGCTGTGATGGCCTTTTGGGGCAAGTAGTATGACGCTTGTTGATTGGCTGCTGTGCAGCCTTTCAAAAAGCGCCAAGAAAGCGCCGAACACCGAACCCGAACTTTTCCGTAAATGTTCGGGTCCAGGTGCCGAAAAACCTAAAGTTCGGTACGAACCCGAACTTTACAGTTCGGGTTCGCTCAACTCTACTTCTAACATTTCCAGGTGAATTGCTCTGGAGCTCAGACATGCAAATATTAGTCCATATCTCTTGTACTCCTTGCGGTTTTGCTTGGTGATGAATGGGCCAAAGCAATCCATTCCACTATAAAGAAATGGTGGTGATGGGTTTACACGATCTGCCGGTAAATCTGCCATTCTTTGTTCTTCTGTAGGTCTACGTGCCTTTCTGCAGACTACACATTTACTTATATACTTTTCTATAACTTTGCTTCCTTTCACAATCCAGTAACAACCTTCTCTCAAACAGCTTTGGGTAAAGCTTCTTCCTTGATGCAAGGATATGTTGTGGAAGTGATCAATAATCAATCTTGTGAAGGTAGAGTTTTTGGGTAGAATTGCTGGATGCTTCACTCTGCTAAGTAACAATGCATTTTCTAGTCTCCCTTCCACCTTCAGTATACCATCCTGCAGAACAAGAATAAGCTTGTACAATGGGTTAGGTTCTTGACTAAGTCTCTTCAACTCTTCACTCTAGAATCTCTGTTGAATGAGTTTTATGACTGTTTCTTCAGCTTTCATTCTTTCTTCTACATTCAACAATTCCTTCTTTCTGATTCCCTTTGCCAAACGTTGAATTCGAGCTACTACGTTTATAAATGTATTCCATTTTGAACATCTGGCTAGTCTTTCAAGTATGTAATCTTGACGCTTGGCAGCAGTGCTCAATGTTTGTACAACTTTTACTTCTGGATCACCCATAGACAATTCTGTGTAACCTTTACTGGGCGTGATTTCCTTTTCCCAAAGTAACTCTGGGCCTGTGAACCAATTAGAATTTTTAAATTCTGTTACATTCAGGCCTCTTGAAGCATGATCTGCTGGGTTATGCTTTGTGTCAATGAGATGCCAATGTTCCGGGTTTTGTTATTTCCCGAATTTTCGGAACTCTGTTGGCGACAAAGATATGAAATCTTTGAGCTTCGTTGTTTATGTATCCTAGGACAACTTGTGAGTCTGTCCAAAAATATTGAATTAATATTAGTTATACCACCACACTATGATAGGTGTGTGGTGGTATATGGTCACACCCAAATAAAGCAGAATTATTTTGTGAACTGGGAATTATAAAACATAACGTTTACTAAGTCATTTAAAATATGGTAAATACCACTGGGTGAGAGACAACAATTACATATACCTCCACTATTACAAATCACGATAATGGAAAAAAAGGGTGGGTCTTACCACGTCTTGTGAGATCCACAACCAATGGAGGAAGGTCCTGGCAGTTGGGGATACCTAGGACCAGAGTGGCCAAGGTGCTTGTGTTTAGGTGGCACTTTTAAACCTCCTAGTACACTCTATTATGGCTTTCCTGCCTATATGAGGGCTAGGGGCTGTTCTTATTGCCTGCCTAACACACGTGGAGCACCCGCCCCGACAGGGGCGACCCCACACTGAACCTTTCCCTCAATATGGGTCTAGTATTCTACGTAACCCTAATTACAAAGCCCTACACGCCATGTTTCAGTCTTGCTTTTCAGACATCATCAGGGGACTTCACACAAGTATTCAGGGGTAAGTAAAAACAGAATTACAAACATACACTTAGTATAGGTCACACATCCTTCTGAGTACCAGATGTTAAACAACTTGCTAAAAGCTCAGATTACTTACTGAAAGATCAAGGTTGTTTTAGCCTCGTACCTTCCCTCTGGATAGTGGGTATTTCTTATCCATGCCACATCATGGGAAGTGTCCCATGTCAGCTTGTGTCTCACCTCAAACAGCGGTGATTTGGGTGAGCACTTGGTGATTGTTGTCCACCTCCTTATATTACCCCACCTCCAAGTGAGTGTACGCCCCCCTGATTACAAGCCTCACCTGTCCGTATCCTCAGAGGTGCCTGTTAGTGCCTGTTATTTTTTCAATCCCCATAAAGGAGAGACAGTCTGGCCTACCATCATGTTCGGTATTCACATGTCGTGCCACCGATGTGTCTCTACCATTTTTTATGTTGCTCAAATGCTCTCCTATCCTTCTCCTTAGTTCTCTACCTGTCTTACCGACATATTCTTTTTCGCAGTCCCATGTGATTTTGTACACTAATACCATAGTTCTGCAGTTAATGATGTCATTTACTGTATATGTTTTACCGGTGTTATTACTCCTGAATGTTTTTGCCTTGGTCATAAAGGGGCACGCCACACATCCTCTACATTTAAAATTACCACTAATGCCCCTCTCAAGCCATGTTTTTTTAGGGGGCGCTGGTGTATAGTGGCTATGCACCATCAGGTCACGGACACTTCTGCCGCTTCTATAGGTGATGCTGGGGTGCCCCTTTATGACCTTACAAATGTCTGGGTCCATTTGCAGCACATGCCAATGTTTAGATATAATATCTCTGATTGCAGAGGAGCAACCATTGTATGTGCTAATGAGACGAATCTCCCTCTTTTCATTGGAGCCAATAGTCATGGGGACATCACCTTGCGGGGTAAGCAAAGACACTCTGTCCTTGTTGAGGGCCATCTGGTACGCTGCCGTCAGTACACCTACTGGATATCCGTGGTCTAAAAATCGAGTTCTCAGGTCATCGGCTTGTTTAATAAAGTATGAACGTCTGGAGCAATTCCTCCTAAAATGTAAGTACTGACCTCTCGGTATTCCCTTCCTGAGGGGGTACGGATGGCTACTTTCCCACCTCAGGAGGGAATTCGTAGAGGTCGGCTTACAATATATGGATGTCTCCAGACAACCCCTGTGATTTATACTGACACAGATATCTAGAAAGGGGAGTTTTAATGGATCGCATTCTGATGTAAAATGGAGACCTATCTCGTTTACGTTTAGTTCTTGAACCCAAGCAGAGAAGGTCTCCACGCTCCCCTTCCAGATAACAAACACGTCATCTATAAAGCCTGCCCACTTTTGGACACATTGTAACTCGATTGTAGATTCATCTCTGAATACTATAGTGTTTTCCCACCAGCCCAGGAACAAATTTGCATACGATGGGGCACAGGGACTCCCCATCGCGGTGACCCTGAGCTGGTGGAAAAACCGCCCATTGAATAGGAAATAATTCCTCTTCAATGTGAATTCCAGCAGTTCGAGTACAAAGGCATTGTGTGCCTTAAAGTGTCTCCCCCTTGTGGATAGAAAATATGACACTGCATACAAACCCCATTTATTTGCATAGCTCTTTTGTAGAACCCCCATAAAAACGTTCAATTATTTGACTTGGCCCTTGGGGATCTCGGACGCCACTTCAACACTTTGGCCGGGGGCTCAGCGGAGCTGATGTTGTGCTTTAGCCTAATGAGAAAGATTTCATAATAAGGATTTGGAGAAGGGGCAGGCAACGCGATGACGTCATTGCGCCGTCTGCACCGGCCTCTGATAGGCTGCCAGCACTAGGCCGGCAGCCTATCAGAGGAACAGGAGGGGACACACCGGCCCTGCCAGTCCGGCAGGCCAGTATCCCGGCAGGCCAGTCCTGCCCTGGGAGTGGAGCAATCTGACCAAACTTCCCTTAAACTCGTACATGCTTATTCGAATATAATAGCATGCGAAGTTTGATGGATGATTTGGTCAGAAAAACTAATAGGTAATACGTATGAAATATGGACATGATAAAGATATCATACAATGAAGTAAATATATTTGTCTCCATGGTTATGCCGGTTGCTACTAGGCCGAATATCGTGGCATGAGTTTGGTTGTCCTGCCAATTTAAATCCAAATTGCGATTCTGCATGTATAAAAAGCAGGCAAGTTATCATTTGCCGTTTGATCGGGCCGTGCGGATGTGAGCTTGGAGGTTGCTATGCAACTGGTGACACTCAGACGCAGATCCTTACCTCACTTCCGGTTAGCCCGCACCATGTGATTCCAGCTTCCGGTCCGTTGGAACGCACGCGAGCGGCGCGCGTTCCACATTCACTAACAGGCATCTCTGAGGATACGGACAGGTGAGGCTTGTAATCAGGGGGGCGTACACTCACTTGGAGGTGGGGTAATATAAGGAGGTGGACAACAATCACCAAGTGCTCACCCAAATCACCGCTGTTTGAAGTGAGACACAAGCTGACATGGCACACTTCCCATGATGTGGCATGGATAAGAAATACCCACTATCCAGAGGGAAGGTACGAGGCTAAAACGACCTTGATCTTTCAGTAAGTAATCTGAGATTTTAGCAAGTTGTTTAACATATGGTACTCAGAAGTACAGTACAGACCAAAAGTTTGGACACACCTTCTCATTCAAAGAGTTTTCTTTATTTTCATGACTATGAAAATTGTAGATTCACACTGAAGGCAAAACTATGAATTAACACATGTGGAATTATATACATAACAAACAAGTGTGAAACAACTGAAAATATGTCATATTCTAGGTTCTTCAAAGTAGCCACCTTTTGCTTTGATTACTGCTTTGCACACTCTTGGCATTCTCTTGATGAGCTTCAAGAGGTAGTCCCTGAAATGGTTTTCACTTCACAGGTGTGCCCTGTCAGGTTTAATAAGTAGGATTTCTTGCCTTATAAATGGGGTAGGGACCATCAGTGGCGTTGAGGAGAAGTCAGGTGGATACACAGCTGATAGTCCTACTGAATAGACTGTTAGAATTTGTATTATGGCAAGAAAAAAGCAGCTAAGTAAAGAAAAACGAGTGGCCATCATTACTTTAAGAAATGAAGGTCAGTCAGTCAGACGGAAAATTGGGAAAACTTTGAAAGTAAGGGCTATTTGACCATGAAGGAGAGTGATGGGGTGCTGTGCCAGATGACCTGGCTTCCACAGTCACCGGACCTGAACCCAATCGAGATGGTTTGGGGTGAGCTGGACCGCAGAGTGAAGGCAAAAGGGCCAACAAGTGCTAAGCATCTCTGGGAACTCCTTCAAGACTGTTGGAAGACCATTTCAGGGGACTACCTCTTGAAGCTCATCAAGAGAATGCCAAGAGTGTGCAAAGCAGTAATCAAAGCAAAAGGTGGCTACTTTGAAGAACCTAGAATATTAAATATTTTCAGTTGTTTCACACTTGTTTGTTATGTATATAATTCCACATGTGTTATTCATAGTTTTGATGCCTTCATAGTCATGAAAATAAAGAAAACTCTTTGAATGAGAAGGTGTGTCCAAACTTTTGGTCTGTACTGTATGTGTGACCTATACTAAGTGTATGTTTATAATTCTGTTTTTAGTTACCCCTGAATACTTGTGTGAAGTCCCCTGATGATGTCTGAAAAGCAAGACTGAAACATGGCGTGTATGACTTTGTAATTAGGGTTACGTAGAATACTAGACCCATACTGAGGGAAAGGTTCGTGTGGGGTCGCCCCTGTCGGGGCGGGTGCTTCATGTTTGCTAGGCAGGCAATAAGAACAGCCCTCATATAGGCAGGAAAGCCATAATAGGGTGTACTAGGAGGTTTAAAAGTGCCACCTAAACACAAGCACCTTGCTCACTCTGGTCCTAGGTATCCCCAACTGCCAGGACCTTCCTCCATTGGTTGTGGATCTCACAAGACGTGGTAAGACCCACCCTTTTTTTCACTTATCGTGATTTGTAATAGTGGAGGTATATGTAATTGTTGTCTCTCACCCAGTGGTATTTACCATATTTTAAATGACTTCGTAAACGTTATGTTTTATAATTCCCAGTTCACAAAATAATTCTGCTGTCCAAAAATATTCTTCATCTATTTTAAATTCCAATTCTTCTCTCAGAAACTTTCTTACTGATGCTGAACCTATGGCTGCTGTCAGTTCAAGTCTTGGTATTGTCTGAATACTGGTAGGTGCAACTCTGACCTTCCCCATAACCAGGGCACAGTGTATCTTTTCTTCTCCTATTACTCTTATGTAGGAGCACTGACCATAACCATACCTACTGGCATCTGAAAAATGATGAAGTTCTATTTTCTTGCACTTTCCGAAATCATGAGGTACAAAACATCTGGGTATCCAAACTTCTCTCAAGTTTTGCAAGTCTCTTATCCAACTCTCCCACCTTGGCCTCAAATTTTCAGGTATGGGCTCGTCCCATCCCAACTTCTGTCTGCATAATTCTTGCAGTATTTATTTTGCTCTGAGGATTACTGGGGACAAGAATCCCAATGGATCAAATATAGAAGCCACTGCGGAAAGAATGGTTCGTCTAGTTGCAACTTTATCTTCAATAGATACTTCAAAGAAGAACTTGTTGTTCTCTACATTCTATCCCAATCCAAGTACGTTCTGAACTGGAAGATGATTATAATTGAGAAATACATTCATCATTGTTGCTGCTTGTTCAGAGTCACTGATGGATTCCAGTACCTCCCTGTTGTTTGAGATTAATTTGTGAAGGCGCAGGTTTCCTCTTGCACATAACTCTTGGCTTTCTTTCACTAGTTTGATTGCAGATTCTGTGGACTCTAGACTTATGAGACCATCATCTACATAAAAGTTATCTCATATAAAATACCTCATACCATAATTGGCGCAACCTGGAGATGATGCTGCTCCAAACAAGTGTACTTTCATTCTGTATTCTTCTGGCTCTGTATCTCCATCCTCCCACAATAGAAACCTCAGGAAGTCTCTATCTTCATTTTTCACATGAAACTGGTGGAACATCTTCTCAACGCCACACATGAACGCTACAGGATACTTTCTGAATCTACAGAGTACTCCAGGCAGAGTGTTTGTAAGATATGGTCCTTTTAGTAGATGGTCATTCAATGCATCACCATTGTACTTTGATGAGTAATTAAATACTACTCTAATCTTATCTGGTTTCTTTGAGTGGTAAACACCTTAATGTGGGATGTACCACACTTCTCCTTCTTTAGGTTTGCTATTAACTTTCTCTGCATGCCCTTTTTCAAGGTTGCCTTCCATGAATTTCAAATAATCCTGCTTGAATTTGGGATCTCTTCCCATCCTTTTCTTCAAATTTTTCAATCTTGCTAGGGGAAGATTTCTGTTCTTTGGCAGACAAGGTAGTTCTCTAAAAGGTAAGGGCATTTCAAGATGATCTTGTTGATTCTGCTGAATACTTTCTTCTAGAGTGTGTATGAACTTTGTCTTCTTGAGATACACTCTTTTCTTTAGAACTTATGTCTGTAAAGTCGGATTCAAGGATCTTGATTACTTTTGCTGGACTTACAGTTGGTAACTCTTGGACAGATATTCAATGACACAATCCTGTCTCCTGTCTTGAGTTTGCAATCTGCTGTTTTCCTCCAAAAACACCCCATCCTAGATCAGTTTGAACAGCGTAGGGTTCACCCTTTCCTCCTGTGATTACCTTTCGTGGTACCAACGCTTCGGGACAATCGTAACCTATCAACAGTCCAACACCAAACTCCTTCAGCAGGGACATTTCATGAGATATGACAGATAGGTGCTCCCATTCATTGCCTGTTTCACAGGTAGGTATGCGATCTCGATCTAGAGGTATATCGTCTTTTGTATAAGCTGGAGGTAGATCTAATGTGCAGTTTGAATGAAGTCCTCTAACTCTCAGTCCTTTGACCCTTTGACTGTTCACTAATGTGCATCTCCCCATCATTGTGGTGAGTTTGAGCGTCACTGGTTCTGTAACCACTTGTAATTTCTTGCAGATTTCTTGATCAATGAAGGTGACATCACTCTGGGCATCCAGTAGCGCATAGGCATATACCTTCTTGTTCCTCCTTTTAGGATTTGAAATGCACACTGGTACAACCATTGATGTGCCGTTGCTTTCTCCTTCCCTCACTCTGCAAGAGAATACCGATACTTTCTTTCCTTCCTCAGTATCTTTAGGTATTGAGGATTTATCTTTCTCTGGACATTCTTCATGTAGTGGTGTAGGATGGCATCCTTTGCAAACGCTGCATGTGGCCTTTTTCTTACACTCCTTAGTAACATGGCCTTTTCTTAGACATCCAAAACACAGTTGTTTATCCCATACAAATTTTTTCTTTTCATCTGGGAACTTCTCCTTCAATTGTTGGCACTTGTGTATGGAGTGGTTCTCTCCACAAAACATACACTTGAAGGTAGTCTGAAGATTTGTCGGTTCTGTCTCTCTACTGATCCCAGTAGTAACTTTGGACTTGCTCTCGTAGGTATCTGGATCTTTAGCTACTGTGTTGGTTGCAAAGCTAGCTGCTCTTGCCCATCTTATCTCTCTTGCAGGCCTTTCTTCTAAGGATTTTAAGACGTAAGATGATGTTACTGGATTACATTGATGAACTTAGAGAACTCTTTAAAACTTGGGAAGTTCTTACCTAGATCTAACTGCAGGGATGGAAGGATAATAACTTATTTCTTCACTACATGCTGGAGATTTCCTTCCATTCTGCTGGGCATATGAAGGAAAGTAGGAGTCTGTTTCGTCACTTAGTACAGATTTGAACCTATGACTACATATCCTCCACATGTACTCTGAGACTGGCTTCTATGATCTTAACTTCTTTCTGCCTTTCAAGACTTTTCATCTGTTGGCGCTGTGCCTCGATTTCAACTTCCATCTGATGGCGTTGTGCATCCTTTTCAGCTTCCTTTTCAGCCATCCAGTTGGCACTGCACCTCAATGGCAGCTTCCATTTCAATTTCTGCTCTCTTGACAGCAAGTTGTTCAGCTAATTCCTTTCTTTTGGCTAAAGTATTTGAGGACATGATATATGGGTGGCATTTCTGCTAGCAAAGGAAGTCACACTTGAGATTGTGGTACCACCTAAGGACCTAGTATATACTTTCATAAAAAGCTCATTCATTCTACTTCTTGCTTTGCCTTCATCATAGTTTTCTGCAGATGATAGTTCTCTCATGAGCTTTACCAAATCTTTAGTGACCGCAGTACATGTGTCCATGTTCCTTACAATATCCTGGGAAGTGTTGTAAATGACCGCAGTTTGACATATGCTGCCATAAGCTCTGATTCAGATTCTTCTACCGTCTCTACCATATCACTCAAATTCCGTTTTATACTTTCTTGCTTTAGATTTTTATGAATGTCTTTAATGTATAATTCCCATTTATCATACATTCTGGCAAACTTTTTTCCTTTCAGTGCTGCTTCTTTCTCCAAATTTTCCAGCATCTTTGGGGTCGGTTTTCTGGCACGTGATGGATGTCTTAGTTCATCTGTTTGGGCTATATTTGTTTGAGGCAAGACTAATGCTGCATCAGACTCTTCTACCTCAGACAGTTTCCCTTGCTCTTCAACTTCTACTCTATCTATCTTTGTATCCTCTAACAGTGGCATGGTAATACTAGGCTCAGACATTTTACTTTAAATGCAATACTGACAATTAATATGAATATTAAGAGTCCTTCCACTTTAAATGCAATATTGACAAATGCAGAAATAAATGACTTTCACTTTAAATGCTTTAGAGTCCGTGTACTACACACTGTGCTTTGTTTTTATTTAAAGTCTCTTATTTCTGAACACAAAAAAAGTCTCTTTATGCCAAAGCCTATATGCAATGATAAGTAATAAAAGAAAAGCTCTGACCTTATTCTGAAGAGCAGGAACAAATGTCAATCTTAAGGGAGACGTGTCTTTTCTTGATAGGATGCGATGCTTGCGCAGACTTGCGATGCTCTGTGCAGACTTCAATGCGCTGGCTTGGATACGCTGCTGCAGGCTTTGGGCCTAGTGGCGGGAAACTAGCTGGCTGCAGTACGTGGTCTCTCCATGAATAGCTGTGCAGGCACTCTAGCTCTGGACTTTGGCCTCCCACCATGCATCTCTTTCTAGGGATCGCAGGAGGGTTGGCGCTCTTTCTCTGACTATTTTGTCTTTGTCGTTCTGTCATTTTAAGAGTCGGCTGCAGTTTGACTAATGCACACGTTCTATGGCCTTTATGGTAGCTCCGCTGAGATGTCTTTGCTTGCTTACTCAGGGAACAGTTGCTGCGCGGCGGTATATGCTGGCGCTCCGCTGCTCTAATGCGCTCTTTACTGTGCAAGTTGAGGAATGCTATCACTTCGCCCTTTGGGGGCAATAGTTCCACTGTGGCAGGCTCAGCACTATGACGTGCCTTTTGCGCTGTGGCATTAGAAGAATTTTGATATCTCTGACTTTTAGTCTAACCAGACTGTCTATTACTCTGTAATTCCTCTAGCGGCGTTCTATGGAAACAGTAGGTTTAAAGAGCACACTGAATGCTTGAAATAACTTCTTTATTAACTTAAACTTTTCTTCATATAACACTGCCGCCTCCGCAGCAGATAGTCCATGTACATAAGACGCGTTGAAAAGATATCACAAAATGGCGGTATGATTAAGATGGTGGTTCAACTGTTCAATCTTGTCATTCAACATAAAATGTCGGATATATTTCTCTCTTGAGTATCTGTACTCTCACTTTAAGTTATTTAAGCACTTTATCTCTTTGAGAGGTATATCCGAGGTCTAACTAATAGTTCTGCTTGCTCAAATTGGTTTGCACTTTGCAGTATGCAATTGCTTATGATCTGGTATAAGCAGTTCGCAGTTTGTATGCAATTTGTATGGAATCTGTAGTTCACAATTGGTGGAACTGTAAATAAACACACATATAACTGGTTCAGTATACAGTTCTAATCACTATACTAACAGTAGGAACATTATAACTGTTACAAATACCTATTTTGGCCTCTCCTGCTTCCATAAAAACACAGCTCTCAGTGGAGTGAATGTCTCTTCAGCTCCTGTCTCTGGTGAATAATGATTCTAGCAGCTCCTGCTAGGGGAATTCCCAGGCAGGCTGTGTGTGAGGCTGGCTGTAATTGGTTAAAACTCTTGCTGTGTGAGAAGCTGGCTGTGATTGGTCTAGACTTCTGCCCAGCAACAGCAGATTAGCACTATACTTTCTGTTGTTTCTGCTGTGTCACTGAGCTTACCTTACATTACAAATCTTAAAGGCATATTATCTTTTTCTGCTTCTGTGAACACAAAATATAACCGTTATATGACATCCAAAACATGATGTCACAGTAAATAACTCTGCTTTTGTCTTTAACACATAAACATAGGAACTGTATTAAGGTTATTAGCAGGTTTAGCTGTATATACATATGAGGCTATACTAGCAACCTAGGACAGGTCTTAGCTGGCCAGCTACACTGGACCCATCCTCTTTATCCAGCTATTGCCCATCTCACTACTCCCATTCACATCAAAATTCCTTAGAACAACATGTCAATCTCGAACTATCTTCCCATCTCTCATCCATCTCACTTTTTGATCCACTACAATCCAGACCCAATCAATCAACTGAAAGTCACCAATGATTTTCTAGCTGCCAAAGCTAAACATTGTTAATTTATGCTCCTTCTTGACCATTCCTTCACCTTAAACACAGCCGACCACTCTCTCCTGTTACAAACCCTCTCATCCCTTGGCATCAGAGACCTGGCCCTCTCCTGAATCCGCTCTTACCTCACTAAAAGAACGTTTAGCGTTTTCCATTCATACACCACCTCCTCATCATGTCCTCTCTCTGTTGGTGTCCCTCAAGGCTCTGATTTGGGTCCCCTACTATTTTCCATCTATACATTCAGCCTGGGGCAGCTCACAGAGTCCCATGGCTTTCAATACCACCTTTATGCTGATGACACTCAAATCTACCTCTCTGATCCACATGTCACTTCCTTTCTATCCAGAAACCAGAGTGTCTATCAGCTATGTCTTCATTCTTATCCTCCTGCTTCTTAAAACCCAACATGGAGAAAACTTCATTCATCATCTTTCCTCCATGTCACTCTGACCAGATTTATCCATTACAGTTAATAGCACTATACTTTAAACTCAAGAACATCTCTCGTATTTGCTCCTTCCTCACACCTGAGTCAACTAAAATGCATGCCCTCATAATCTCTCACCTAGACAACTGCAACATCCTCCTCTGTGGCCTCGGATCTAGCACTCTCAAACCCCTCCAAACTATTCTCAACTCTGCTGCCCGGTAAAACCACTTTGTTTTTTTCTCTCCCACTTCCCTCTGCCAATCCCTTCCCTGGCTCCCTATTGCCCAGAAAATTCAGTTTAAAATACTAACCACATATAAAGTTGTCCCCTCCTTACACCTCTGAACTGCTTTCTCGATACATCCACACCCTTAATCTCTGATCATCACAGGACCTCCTTCTTTGTTATCATCTCATCTGTTCTTCACACAATCATCAACAAGATTTATCACAGACATCCCCCATATTCTGGAACTCGCTACCCCAGCACATCAAGCTCTCCCCCATAATCCAAACCTTCAAAAGTAACGTGAAAACCCACCTCTTCAGGAAAGCCTACCACTTTCAACAAGCTTGCTGCCACCACATAGCTAGGTGGGCAGCTTTTATCATCATCTACTGTGTCCTTCCCCCTTCCCTTTAACATTGTAAGCTCTTGCTGCAGGGTCCTCTCTCCCTCTGTACCAGTCTGTTAATAGTTTCATGCTTATCATATTTATATATTTTTTATTATGTATGTGTAACCCCTCTGGATGTAAATGCCATGGAATGAATGGTGCTTTCAAATAAAAATAAAAAAAATAAAAAAAATAAAAAATAATAATAATATGTCAGGAGCAGAATAATGAAGCAGTTTTATTGGGCTTATGAGTATGAAATGTGAATGAATAACTTATATGGGCCAAACCACCCTAAGAAGATAATGAGCTGCAAGGCTAACCTTAGAATTATTCTGTCATGTTCTTAGTTAAAGATCAAGGATAAATAAACCAATAACTAAGAAACAATCACTAGATAGAGATGTGGACAGAAAAGAAGAAACTCAAAGTAAAGAGAAAAGGAAACGTCGGCAGGGGGAGGAATTTAGATGGTAACACAAGTGAAAAATTTCCAGGCGTATATGTCAGTGAAAGGGTTAATACTGCCAATATTTGTCAGTTCTGAGAACTGATGCACATAAAATCTCTAGGGACCCATATGATATGAATCTGTAATACGTAGTATATAGAAATCTATTGGCCCACTCTCACCGTATGCCACTGATTTTACATGAAGGCCCACAGAGGACTTTTTCCCACAGATGTCATAAAAATCCACAAGAAGCTTCCTTGTGGCATGACTATAGGTCCATAATATGCTTCCATGAGCATGAGACCAATACTTGCAGTAGGTACATTGACAACACTAAAAAACAGTACTCTTTTGTGCACTTAAATTAAGAAGTGATAAACTGCCACTATGTTATGCAGGTGTGGACCCACTGCGCCACTGACTGGGTATACTCTGGAGGGGCGTAACTAAGCCACTACCTGGTCTTCACTAGAGCCTCTGATGGTGAGGATAGGCTTGGGCCGTTAGGGTAGTTGCCACGGGCTACTCCAGAGCAGTCCCCAAGTCAGTGGCAGCTGACCAGGGGGTCAGAGTACTTGGTGCAAGCACCGAGGGGACTTGCGTGACCAGGAGTTTCCGGGTCTGGACAGGCGGGAATCAAGCGAAGTCAGTAAGCGAAGTCCGAGGTCAGAAGCAGGCGGCAAACAAACAAACAAAGTCCATAAGCGAAATCCGAGGTCAGAGGCAGGCGGCAAACAGGAAAAGTTCATAAACGAAGTCCGAAGTCAGAGGCAGGTGGCAAACAGGCAAAGTCCAGGAGATCAGTAAGCAAGGTCCGGTACACACGAAGCAGACAAGAGAGATACCTTAGCATTTGGGGATAGACAAGCTAAAACCATGAGGTTGCTCAGGCATCTTCCTGTAGTAGGACACGCCTTTAAATCCCTGCTGCAATCCAGCCATAGGCTGGTGAGACAGCGGGCATGTATGTGTTGCTTCATAGGTGAAGAGAGACACACCCATGTAAGCTCAAACACCAGTGCAAGTCTCCAGCAGGAAGGAAACTCTGGCATGGAACACAGATACCATAGTTAAGCTACCTGCTGCCCACGTTTGTCAGCACGGCGCGCAGGAGGGAAAGAGGGAGCCCGGCGCCCCTACCCGCGGTTAGGGGAAGCAGCGCCAGCACGGACCGCTGGGCTAACACACTAATGCTTAAGATACTTCTGATCTGTGCAGGATTATGAATTAGATCATTCTGAAGCATCAACAAATTCTAGCCGTTTCACAATGAGCACAGTAGACTGTTGGGGATTTGTATCTAAGTCAGTCAGGTGCACAGTGGCAGTCCTGCGTTAAATATGTTACTGGTCTATGAGTCCGACAATTAGATTATTAATTATAGTGTGGATATGTTTTACATTACTGAACACCCCCCCCCCCCCCCCCGTGGTTTTAAACAGCGCACATCAGTCTATGACGTCCTCATTTGAAGTTTATTGAAATTTTCATTTTTCTATCTCAGCAAGACACCAGATATGATAAGAGATGGGCTGCTGAAACACAATCACTAAAGCAATGTATCTATAGTCATCACTGTTATATTGAAATCTTAGAGGCTACATGCTCCTATAATCCGTGCTTGACATTTCAGTATAGTCATCAGGGCTGTACAATAGAGAACCATAGAGTTCACTAATAATCCTATTTTCTATTTGTCTCCATACAATGGCTGTCCATGTGAAAATGAAGGTATATCCAACACAAATACTTTCTCTGGCTGGGATGTATTAAAGCCTGGCTTTCTGTCAATGCTTCTGAATTTTCTTTATCATCCTCATTGAAATAAGGCTCTCCAAAAAATCAGCCTAGGAGCAAGAGAGTTGGATAGGACAATCTACAACAGAAAGAAAGGGATAAGAAATAAAGGCCAGAATTAGTTTGACTTACTTAGTAAAGCACATCTAGCTGTTTGTACTACCCTCCAAATATATCACCCCTTCTCTATTTCAATTGAATAAATGTGTTCAACATTATCATTCAGAACATGTCCAATTTTTATTCTGCATAGAGCTAGAATAACAAAATTTACATTTTCCCACTAGTCATATAATCTGCTGTCTTTAACCCTTTAATGTAAAATGCCATGCATGTAGATTGTCAGTGTAATGTAGTTGCCTCATGATGTCCACGATACAGGTATGTCAGTGTTAATCATGCGGGCACTACAGCAGTGATTGACAGCCACATTACTACACTAACAAATGTCAGCCTCACTCTGGCTGGCATCCAGGTGTGGACTAAATGGAATGGTGGCAACGTATGTGGTTGTGACTCTCCCTATCAGGCTCTATGAGAACTATGGAATCAGCCAAGCTTCCATGATCCATTATACAATTTTAAAGAACATTGTGGCAATGATTGAATTTGCATTTGGAAAAAGTGATATATGTACACTACAATTCCTAAGCTTGTAGTAGTTCCAGTCATCTGTCGGAGGTTTCACATCTGTCCTCTGTCTGCATGCTACTTATATGGCAGTAAATATAACAATCAAGAAAAAGATGCATGCATGTTAGCCTGGGGTTAGAAACACACATTTCTGAGTTATCTGATCTATTTCAATATCTGTAAAATTGAAAACGGGTTGCTGGTGGCTCACCTGGCCAATACAATAGGTAGGTGCTCTAGGTTTTAACTGATTCACCCAATCAGGAAAGGAGAGTATGCAATAAAAATGTATGTGGAAAACCGGCACTCTTCACCTGGTAGTACACTTAAAGAGCAATGTAGACAGATTGGTGGGTAAAAATGTGTATTTATTAAATATCAATATCGATAGTATGGGGTATATTATATTGAGAGAGGGGATTGTATACATACATTCATAGAATTTTATTTAAAAATTGTATTCAGTAATAGTAACCAATTTCATAAAAAGACGTCAAAAATTGAAAAAATAGAAAAAATGACAAATAAAATGTAAAATATAAAATATAGAATGTGAAAGGCCCCTTTCACACGAGCGAGTATTCCGCGCGGATGCGATGCGGGAGGTGAACGCATTGCACCCGCACTGAATACCGACCCATTCATTTCTATGGGGCTGTGCACACGAGCGGTGATTTTCACGCATCACTTTTGCGTTGCGTGAAAATCGCAGCATGCTCCTCTTTGTGCGTTTTTCACGTAACGCAGGCCCCATAGAAATGAATGGGGTTGCGTGAAAATCGCAAGCATCCGCAAGCAAGTGCAGATGCGGTGCGATTTTCACGCACGGTTGCTAGGAGACGATCGGGATGGAGACCCGAACCTTATTATTTTCCCTTATAACATGGTTATAAGGGAAAATAATAGCATTCTGAATACAGAATGCTAAGTAAAACAGGGCTGGAGGGGGTTAAAAAAAAATTTAAATCATTTAACTCACCTTAATCCACTTGCTCGCGATGCCGGGCATCTCCGTCTGACTCTTTTACTGTATAGGACCTGTGGAGAGCATTAACTATAGTTTAAGGACCTGGGATGACGTCACTCCGGTCATCACATGGTACGTCACATGATCTTTTACCATGGTGATTCACCATGGTAAAAGATCATGTGACGTACCATGTGATGACCAGAGTGACGTCATCCCAGGTCCTTAAACTATAGTTAATGCTCTCCACAGGTCCTATACAGTAAAAGAGTCAGACGGAGATGCCCGGCATCGCGAGCAAGTGTATTAAGGTGAGTTAAATGATTTTTTATTTTTTTAACCCCCTCCAGCCCTGTTTTACTTAGCATTCTGTATTCAGAATGCTATTATTTTCCCTTATAACCATGTTATAAGGGAGAATAATTCTATTTACAGAATACCGATCCCAAGCCCGAACTTCTGTGAAGAAGTTCGGGTTTGGGTACCAAACACGCGCGATTTTTCTCACGCGAGTGCAAAACGCATTACAATGTTTTGCACTCGCGCGGAAAAATCGCGGGTGTTCCCGCAACGCACCCGCACATTTTTCCGCAACGCCCGTGTGAAAGAGGCCAAATAGAAAAATGGGAGTACAGGTAGTCATTCAGCGGTGATTTCCGCCTTCAATAGTTTGCTGGCACTTTAGTGGATTGATATCCCGTGTGAACAGTTTGTAGATAAGTGAGGTAACAATAAGAAAAAATCTGATAAAAATAAAAATAAAGCGAGGTTTAAAAAAGGCAAGGTCAATGTCTGTTACTTGTAGTACTTCCCTGTTAGGGATTCCTGGCCGGTCAATTGTTAATGGTAGTATTAAAAGCAAAAAGAGGGGGGTGATGTATCAGTAGTGGCGTCCCACACAGTGACAAGGGAAGCACCCTAACTGTGGTTTACCTTCTTTGTAAAGTGCGAGTGTCCCGGCTGTTAGTGCGCCCTTACTTCACTCCGTGCTGGCCGCTCGGATGTTCCGGCATCCCACATGGATGTGATGTCATCTGTATGGCGTCTCACGTGTCTTCACTCCGTTCAGTTCGCGATCGCTGTGTAGCGATCTTTTTGATCCAATAGGAGGGTAAAATCTGTTGATTGGAAGCGCTTCCAGGATAATATGCAAGCGGGTTTGTGGGGGAATCACCATACGCGTTTCGAAGGCCTGAGCTGCCATCTTCATCAGTAGTAGCCCGCTATCTGCCATTGTGTAGGCTTTTATACCCTGTCTATGGATCTGTTGAAAGACCTGGACTGGATCCGATTGTTTGGACGTGGTGGTTTTGTCTTTCTTTTTCTTTTTTCTTTCTCTCATTTCGATTGGGTAGGGAACAGATTTGTCATAGTGGGACGTTACTGTGGTGATCCTCTATTAATGATTGGTGTGTTTAGATGGAGATTCCATGGTTGTGCCGTTTCTGCGTTGTCGCAGCATTTTTTCGCTTTTTCGCTGTTGGTGTGTTTTTTTTGTGTGTGGGTGGTTTACCTCATGTATTCCTGGTCTCCCATGTCATAGATGTGTTCCGTGAGCTGGGTTCCACTGATTTAGTGTTATAGAACTCGCAGTGTAAATTATAATTTTTCTTCATTTTTCTTTTTTCTTTGTTAGTGATCGGGTTTTTGTCTGTTGGGATATTATTGTATTGTTTTTTAATTGGAGATTTAGATGTTTTAGATGGGAATTTCGTAATTTTGTCGTTGCTGCGGCACCGCTGCGTTTTTTCGCTATTGGTGCGTTTTTTCTGGTGGGTTTGCGTGCTGTGTTTTGGGATGTGTTCCATGTCTTAAAAATGTTGCATGGGCCGGATTTCACTATTTTATTGGGGTAAACCTCATAGTGTCATTCTTTTCTCTTTGTTTTTCCTTTTTTGGGTGTATAGAATGGACATTAATTCGGTAGTGGTGCGTTAGCTCTGTAGCTTGGACAGTGGTGTTACATTTTATTCGATGTTGCATTTTATTCGATATGTTGGTCCTGGCGAGGGGTGGGGGTGGTGAGGTCAAGTGGTGATGTGGGTATGGGGGAGATCGTGGGTAGTATCTATTGGAATTTCTTCTAGTGTTTGTTCTCTGGTGGTATATATTTTAGAGGGTTGTCATCTGTGAAGTGTAGACGTAATACATGTGTTTATAGGTTCCATAAGTGAAGTGTGTGCGTATTCCCTGTGTTGGTCTTCTTTTAGGGGGCAGTGATTGTGTTGTGGAGGGGGGGGGTGTGGGGTTGGCGGCCTGGTATGGTCCATACGATGTGATTGTAAATGGGACCATGCCAGGCCGCCAACCCCCCCCCCTCCACAACACAATCACTGCCCCCTAAAAGAAGACCAACACAGGGAATACGCCCACATTTCACTTATGGAACCTATAAACACACAAATTACGTCTACACTTCACAGATGATAACCCTCTAAAATATATACCACCAGAGAACAAACACTAGAGGAAATTCCAATAGACACTACCCACAATGTCCCCCATACCCACATGCCCATTTGACCTTATCACCCCCCCTTGCCAGGACCAACATATCGAATAAAATGCAACATCGAATAAAATGTAACACCACTGCCCAAGCTACAGAGCTAACGCACCACTACCGAATTAATGTCCATTCTATACACCCAAAAAAGGAAAAACAAAGAGAAAAGAATGACACTATGAGGTTTACCCCACTAAAATAGTGAAATCTGGCCCATGCAAAATTTTTAAGACATGGAACACATCCAAAAACACAGCACTCAAACCCACCAGAAAAAACGCACCAATAGCGAAAAAACGCAGCGGTACCGCAGCAACGACAAAATTACGAAATTCCCATCTAAAACATCTAAATCTCCAATTAAAAACCAATACAGTAATATTCCAGCAGGCAAAAACCCGATCACTAACAAAGAAAAAAGGAAAATGAAGAAAAATGAAGAAAAATGATAATTTACACTACGAGTTCTATAACACTAAAACAGTGGAACCCAGCTCACGGAACACATCTATGACATGGGAGACCAGGAATACAAGAGGTAAACCACCCACACACAAAAAAAAAACACCAACAGCGAAAAAGCGAAAAAATGCTGTGACAACGCAGAAACGGCACAACCATGGAATCTCCATCTAAACACACCAATCATTAATAGAGGATCACCACAGTAACGTCCCACTATGACAAATCTGTTCCCTACCCAATCGAAATGAGAGAAAGAAAAAAGAAAAAGAAAGGCAAAACCACCACGTCCAAACAATCGGATCCAGTCCAGGTCTTTCAACAGATCCATAGACAGGGTATAAAAGCCTACACAATGGCAGATAGCGGGCTACTACTGATGAAGATGGCAGCTCAGGCCTTCAAAACGCGTATGGTGATTCCCCCACAAACCCGCTTGCATATTATCCTGGAAGCGCTTCCAATCAGCTGATTTTACCCTCCTATTGGATCAAAAAGATCGCTACACATCGATCGCGAACCGAACGGAGTGAAGACACGTGAGACACCATACAGGTGACGTCACATCCACGTGGGATGCCGAAACATCCGAGCGGCCAGCACGGAGTGCAGTAAGGGCGCACTAACAGCCGGGACACTTGCACCTTACAAAGAAGGTAAACCACAGTTAGGGTGCAGCCCTTGTCACCGTGTGGGACGCCACTACTGATACATCACTCCCCTCTTTTTGCTTTTATCACTTCTATTAACAATTGACCGGCCAGGAATCCCTAACAGGGAAGTACTACAAGTAACATACATTGACCTTGCCTTTTTTATACCTCGCCTTATTTTTATTTTTATCAGATTTTTTCTTATTGTTACCCCACTTATCTACAAACTGTTCACACGGGATATCAATCCACACTAAAGTGCCAGCAAACTATTGAAGGCGGAAATCACCGCTGAATGACTACCTGTACTCCCATTTTTCTATTTCACATTCTATATTTTACATTTTATTTTTCATTTTTTAAATTTTTTCAACTTTTGACATCTTTTTATGAAATTGGTTACTATTACTGAATACAATTTTTAAATCAAATCCTATGAATGTATTTTATACAATCCCCTGTGTTAATATAATATACCCCATACTATCGATATTGATATTTAATAAATACACATTTTTACCCACCAATCTGTCTACATTGCTCTTTAAGTGTACTACCAGGTGAAGAGTGACGGTTTTCCACATACAATATCTGTAAATTGTAATATCTGAGGTCCTTCAGAAGACCCTGGGTAGCCTGCTCTAGGGTACAAGGTAAGGGCCAAGATCAAATCACTGGCATTCTCAAAGAGGGCTTCCTATCTTTTAAACACAAATAATACAGTATTGTGACAGAAATCGTACAGGCCTTTCCTGCATCATTATATTGGTGGTGGTGGGAACACATAGATGTTTTTGATGCAATTGCATTTAATTGAAATGCCAACTGCAATATACAATATCATTTAAAACCACTGAGCCTACCAAAATGCGAGCACTTCTAAAAATGTCTGCCACCACACGGACATTTTCCTCTATAAGTAGTGCAAATCATACTGCTCAATACATGGTGCCAGCCAGTTGCCCAAAGTTACCTAAATACCTAAGGCATTGGACTGGAGAATTAGGGCACCATTAAAATACTAGCTGCTGTGCCCTGATAGCCATCAATGCATTATAGAAGTTTTTATCACTCTGCCAACATAAAATGTTCCAGTAAACATGTTACAGTAATATAAATGAATAATCCTTGCATTAAATATGTAAAAAAGAAATCTACTCAATCAAGAATCTCACACAACATATTTTATCATCCTGTCCTGTCCTTCATAATGTACACTAAGCAAATGTGTCATGATGCAGCAACAGACATTTGGGGCATTACCCTTGAAGCTTATTTACAGATTAAAAATTTATCAATTTCCACGAAAAATAAATAAAAATAACAAATTTGCCAATGTAAACTGTACTGTCTCTTCACTGGCATGCCTATGAGAAGTGGAATTTGTACTCAGGTTTAGCACCTTTTATTAAAAAAGAATAAGCAGGGTGTATGTAGATGCTTGGACAGATCGTACTACATATGTTGCAAAGAAATGTAATTCAGTTTTATATATTAGCGAATTGATTCTAACATAAGAATGAGCGAATTGATTCGTAACAAACTGGGTTTGTTTTTAACAAGAATTAATCCGCAAAATGAACCCAAAGCTTTTAAGGTTGGCTTCAGATGAATCCAGTAAAACGGCGCACAGCACCATTTTACTGTACATGTTGGCGGGCAAAACCATGAGGGAGAAAGAAGAAGGATGCTCACATGACCCTAGGAAGAAGTGGGGGGATGGCTTGCCCTGATTGGCTCAGATGCTGAAAAATCTGCCTCATCAGCCAATCAGGGGTGGCAGCAGGCAGGTAGATGCCTTTGCAGAACGATCCAACATCATTGTGTGTTGAGAATGATGTTGATATATACCTTGTCTGACAGAAAACGATTTTACACAGTATTCAGAGGCAGAAGCAAACATATTCTACTGTAACAGGGACAGTACAGAGAAAGAATACAAAGAAATAATTGAGAGACTTTGACCAGGGAAAGTTTTGAGGAAGTGGGGTGCTGGGACATAGTGCTTAATAATATAAGTGATGTAGAACCTCATTCTAGCCGCCACTTGCAAGATTTTTTTTTTGTTTGAACAGAGAGACAGCTGTTATTTTTCTTCAAAACCTCAAGTTTCTACATAGTCTTATCGCCAGCACAGTGCCCCAATAGCATTCTGCTGCTGAGCAATTGCACATTTTTTAAATTGCTTTTCCCCCCCAACACATTGCATTATAGCAAAAGCATTTAACAGCAATAACACAATTTTTCTACTAGTGAGATTGAACACAAATTACACTGTAGAAAGAAATATTATCACCTTTTCTGCATAGTTATATTGGTGATGGTGGAGAAATAATGGCATTGCACTGTATTTTAACAGTAAAGAGAGGTCTTTTTTTAACCTTTATTTTTAAACACAAATACCCCACTAGACAGAAATCTTACCAGTCTTTCCTGGATTGTTATATTGGTGTTAGGGGGGAGTATGTGCATTACAAGTTTGCAATATGTTTCTTAGGCTGGGTTCACATAATATTTTTGCCTACATATAACATATACGTTGGGGAAAAAAGGATGTAAAAGCTGAGTACAGTATGCTTTTCCATCCAGCAGAATTCAGTAAAAAACATTTATGTTAACATATATGTTTTTTTTTTACAATACAAAAACACCACTTTATGGCATCTGTCTGAGACCTACACGTATGTTTAATGTATACTTTTTGTTGCAAAGAAAGGTCTCTTTTGAATCTGCATTTTTAAATATAAATAACACAGTAGACCGAAATCAGTTACCATCCTTCCTGCATCGCTATATTGGTGGTGGGGGAAATAATATCATTACAAGTTTGCAATATGTGACTTAGGCTGAATTCACATTATTTTTGCCCTATGTATAAAGTATACGTTGGGGGAAAAAAGGATCCAAAAGCACAGTACATTATGCTTTTCCATCCCGCAGAGTCCAATAACAAATGTATATGTTAACATATATGTTTTTTTACAATGGAACTCTATGGTGACAAACATCACTTTATAGTTTGCATCATGTGTCTTAACAGTTAAGAAATATCTTTGTTGAACTTGCATTTTTTAATGTAAATAACACAGTAGGCAGAAATTACCAATACTGCAATATTCCCAAAGAAAATTGTAAGCAGGATGAGGTAGAGGTCCCTTAAGTATGACACTAGGTTTGTTTCGGGTATCGAATTTTCGATACCCAATCAATACTTTGTCTGGTATCGACCTCAAAACCGGAATTTGCCTTTTTTCAATACTAGGCTTCACTATTGCGCAGTCTAGTATCAGAGAACATGGAGCGCGTTGCTCTCAATGCGCTCCGTGCTCTCCCCAGCAGCACAGAGGAGAAGGAAGCACTCTCTCCCTCCCCCCCTGTGCCGCTGCTGCCACTGCCACCGCCACCAATGGGGGAAGAGGTGCGGGCGCACTTCGCCACAAATGAAAGTAAATGTTCAATACAAATCCATGAGGCGGGGAGCTGCGATCAGCGGCAGTTAACCCCTCAGGTGCCGCACCCGCCTCCTGTACTAAATGTTAATCATCATTGGTGGCGCAGTGCACCTTCCCTTCCTCCTCCCCAGTATTAAAATTATTAGTGACACAGTGCGTCCCTTCCCCTCAACCCGCCCAGTATTAAAATCATTGGTGGTGCAGTGCGCCTCCTCCCCTTAGCCCCCCAGTATTAAAATCATTGGTGGTGCAGTGTGCCCCCTCCCCTTAACCCCCCAGTATTAAAATCATTGGTGGCACAGTGCTCCCCCTCCCCTCAACCCCCCAGTATTAAAATCATTGGTGGCGCAGTGCGCCCCCCACCCCCACCCCCAGTATTAAAATCATTGGTGGCAGTGACCACAGGGTCCCCTCCCCTCCTCCTCATTGGTGGTGCAGTGGCAGCTTCTGATCGGAGCCCCAGCAGTGTAATCCTGGGGCTCCGATCAGTTACCATGGCATCCAGTACGCTACTGAAGCCCTACCTGCAATGGTAAGCTTCCTGCTTCCGTGTGCACAAAGTACAGGGCAGCAGGGAGAGTGTGATTCACCCTAATAGAGCTC
Source organism: Bufo bufo (assembly GCF_905171765.1). NCBI lineage: Eukaryota > Metazoa > Chordata > Amphibia > Anura > Bufonidae > Bufo > Bufo bufo. Next base: position 442,035,394 of record NC_053389.1, on the reverse strand, counting down.
TATAAGGGTGAATAGAACAATGGATGAAAATATCCCTGGTTCTAGCCCCTAAAGGGGGAAATAAAAAGTTATTAAATAAAAAGTAAAAAAATAAAATATTAAGTATAAATCACCCCCTTTCCCAATTTTACATATAAAATATATAGACAATAAATAGATAAACATATTACATATCGCCATGTCCGAAAAGTCCAAACTATTATAATATTAAAAATATATATTTTGCGGTGAACGCCGTAACAGAAAAAGATAAAATAAAAACTGCGGGATTCGCCATTTTTTGTGTGGCCTTGTCCCCCCAAAAAATAGGATCGGACTGTTGTATTATGGGCCGGATGTTCCATAAAATGCGAAAGGCACATGGCTTTTTTTGGTATTTTACTTTTTTGTGGTATCGAAACCGAATCAAAATTTTGGTATCGAAACAACCCTATATGACACCATGGCTTGGAGCCAGGGGTCACAGCATTCTTCCTGCTCCTCCCTTTTGCATCCCCAGAGAAGCCTTTCAGCGGCATCCTCTCTGTCCTCACTGCCCCTCCTAGTGGAGCGCCTTATATTTACTAAGAAGAAAAAATTAAACCCCACCACACAATATGGTAGATAGTCTTGCTGTTGATGGCTTGAGTGAGAAAAGTCAGGGATCGGAATGCCATGAGGAGGAGGTTGAGGAGGTTCGGGGCCCCATGCATAGCTGTTTAGGTGAACCTGGTTGTCATCTGTGACATTGTAAGGTATCCTCAATGGAATGTGTGGTCCTGAGAAAACTATTTGTGACCTGCAATTCGGTTATGTGCAAGCTGAACTCCCACCTGGCCAAGTTGCTTCCAGTTCAGTTGCTGCCATACCACTTAGTTGTGGTAAATTTGGCACACTTCAGCGCCTTCACACAAATTAAATTTTTCGGGGCTCTGGCCTGGGCAGTGTCAGTGTGGTGGGACCCTTGACTAGACGAGCAATTTTTCTGGGCTCTGGCACAGGTATCATGGTGGGTCATTTGGCCCGGCAAGCAAGATTACCTCTGCATTCAGAAATAATTGGTCCCCAAATGTGGCGCACTTCCGCGCCTTCACCCAAATTTTAGTCACCTCTTTCCATCTGTCTCTGCAACAATAAGTTGTAAAAGCTATAGTAGCAAGTTCAGTTTGCTAGCTGTTACACGATGAAACAGATTTTTGCACTACTGCATCGCCTGCTAAAACTTGTCTCATCAGTAAGGAAATGTGACGCACTTCGATACATTAACAAAAAATTTATTCTGCTGTATTATATTCATACTTTTTGCCAGCTGTCTATTTTATTTATTAAATAAATTATGTAAACTTGTCTTGTTCTCTAAATGACTGTGACCTTTTCCTGGTGCATACCATGTTCACTGACCCTATGACTGGGCAGGCAGACTGGGATAGTGGCCCAAACTGGCCCAGTATATTTTCACTGTTCTCTCTTGCCCAGCCTCCAACGTCATCTCAGAGACGGTTTTTAGCACCTCAGTGGTTGTGGTGACACCCAAACGGACCAAGTTGTCCTCTGCCAGTGTCCAAAATATCACTTTTGTTATGGATCCAGGAGGATTTTCACAGTTATGTGGCTGAGGCCAATGAATAGATCTAGCCTTGATGACATTGTCCCATCTTGCCACTGCTACTGTCTGCCTGCCTACCACCACGCTGTTTACCTACCATCATGTTTTTTACCATATGGCTGCTGTTACCATCATGCCACTGCCACTGTCATCTTTCTAACATCTTGTTCCATATCATATGGCTACTGTTTGTGTGCCACCATCATTCCACTGCCACTGTCTGTCTACCGGACAACATGTTCCATACCAAGTGGCTGCTGCTGCCACCACCGGCATAAAGCAAATACAGACAGCAATCTAAGTGTTGTAGGGACAATTTAGGGACATATTTAGTTAGGTAAATTGAATCAAAAGGTAGGAAAGTCAGGGGCTTTATCAGGTGAAGCATAGGTCACTCAGAGTTCTGCCCTTTCATACTAAGGGCAGCTGCTGGCGGCAAGTGGAATATTCACTAAAATTCTGCAACAACCTCATTTTTTTCTGTACATGGATAAACAGCCTTATTTTTAAAAAAAAACTCGACGTTCTACGGTTCATAAATATTTTATAAACTTTTTCCCAGCACTACCAGCACCAGCATACATTTTGCTGCAAACTCTGCACAAGTGTCCCTTTCATTTTCTATAAACCAGTTTCAATTTTGCTTGTTTATAATTAACCCCTTAGTGACCACGTCTTTTTTAATGACTGTCAAAAATCGCTGCCTGAGAGAAAGGCTCCTGTGTAGATCTAGGCTGTTTTAACACCTTAGACACAGCAGTCAATAGAGACCACTGCATCTAAGCAGTTACAGAGGGAGTGGACTCTCTCTGTCTCCCATCAGCACCGCACAAATTAGATATGGTGCCAATGTCTGTGCATGGCAGCATGGGGGCCTAATGAAGGTCCCAGGCCTGTCTGCAGTATTTCCTATCAGGCTGCACCTCTCTGGCAAACTCTTAAAATGACTGTCAGTATAGCACTGATATAAGCTGTACAATGTGCAATACCCCAGATAAGGTATTTGCAATTGTTATGGTTTATATGTATTGTTATGTAATGTAATGATATTATGTCATTTATTCCATCCAGAGGAATAATTACTTGGCAGGAACAATGGTTGGCAGGAACAGGGCCATTTATAATACTGCTTCCTCTTATCCTGCTATAGCTACACCACTGGTCATAGAGACTGGAGATTCTTCTCCTTACCGCCTGCCCTGACCTTGGAATTTCTATCTAGATTATGCATGTACTCAGCCTGTCATGACTTTGGAATTGCTATCTGGATTAGGCAAGTACTCAGCCTGCCCCAACCTAGGAATTTCTATCTGGAATATGCATGTATACGCATGTACTCAGCCTGCCCTGACCATGGACTGTATTCAGACTACACGTTATGCTTGATTCCTTGGGGCTTTGCACTGGTGTCTCTGGCCCTCATTGGTCAGCTGCCATCTACACCAGGATTACTCCAGGAGGTAGCAGCCCGGTTGGTTCCCTGCAGCAAAGTCCAGATCCCTGTACATGGGTTAAAGGATGAATACCAAGGAACTGCCAGGACAACACCCTTAGATTTGGCCTAAAGTCAAACTGCTTGCTTGCAGGATTTCACCCTGCTCCCCTGCAAACTGCCTTCTGTGTGCTTTTCCTCCCTATCTTCAACTTGTGAGAGCTGCCTTCCCTGGTTCCTCTTCCTTTATTCATTCTACCGCTATATCTAACACTGAGAGAAGGGAAGAGGAGAGCAGAGAGCTGCCAGATGCAGAAGCAAAGCTCTGATGTATTCAGATTCAGCAGCACCACCTGCCAGATAAATGACTCTACAAAATGGTAGGAAATTTTTATTGAAGACTTTTTAAAAAGCTGCTTAATCTTGCGTTTATAAAACAAATGAAACTTCTGTGAAAAGGTGTTTGTTATGGACAGTTAGTGTCATTCACTGTACCAACCAACTGGTTTGATTTTAGGCTAGCCATGAGGGTGTCATCCTGATGTTCTCCTGGTATTCACTCTTTAACCCAAATACAGGAATTTGGCCTTCGCTTCGCAGGAGAGCCACAATGCCACTACCTCTTGAAATAGTCCCGGTATGGTTGGCTGCTGACCCACTGGGGTCAGAGACACCTATGCAAATCACTGAGGGAACAGGCTACGGTTAGGACAGACAGAGTATGTGCAAATCCGTGAAACAGTCCAAAAGTAAGATCAGGAGGCACAGGATCAGTACAGTGAATAGGCCTAGGTCAGGTCAGGTGGCAAAGGGTCAGAATCCAGGAATCAGGCAGAGATACACGGGCAGATAAATAGATTATACAGCTGTTTTACAGGCTCTAGCAAGTTAGAGAGACATAGCAAGATCTATAGAGACCTATTGCTCAGGCAAGGAATAAAAAAAAACATAGCCCAGGCTGATGAGCAATTGGAAACAGCCCGGCAGCAGTCCACAGAGCATGAGGAGGTTGGCAGTGTCCTTTAATGATGACCACTTCTCTACGTAATAAAATGGCTCAATCATCCAGGAGTAGGTCTCTACATAACTTGAATGTTATTATACATTCTGTGAACTTGTGAAGAGTCCTGGCCACTTTTTAGGATGTAGGGAATTATGTATCAACACTGAGGTTATGATCTGTTTTAAACAAACATATATCTGGCAGTGTTGTCAGACTATTTGAACGTAATTAACTTTTAATCAATTGTTTTTACTTACGCTACAAAAATTATACATGAATCAGCAAAGGAAATGTTATCCCCGCTGTTTAACATCAACTGCATAGCATGTATATACATCATGCCATTTTTTATTCATACAGTCATATTGTGCTCTTTTCAGCCAATCCAAAGCACATTTCTTGATTGAATAAGAAGGCAAAGATCTTCAATGAAAAGACTGATGATGTGCATATGGTCCTGACATTTGAAACCATGAGCTAAGCCTTACATAACGAACAGCACATATCTCGCTGAAGAATGTAGCATTCAGCTCTCTATACAATTAAGCTGCAGGAGTGAGATACAATGAACTAAAGTCTTGGATAATTTATATAATGTGCTTAGACGTAATTCATTTCTTTATTTTGGCAGCATTAATATTTTACGAAGATACATATCCTCCCTGAAAAACATGTAAAATTGATTTTCTTGAAAATCCAGAAAGAAATCTAACATTATAATAATGACGTTTAAAAAGAGCTTGTAAATTTTTCTTCAAGACCATTTATTAATAAGTTATCTCTACGGAATTCCCATAGAAATGAATAGAGCAGCTGCCAGACCTGCAGTCATGCCAGATTGGCCTCTCCGTTCATTTTATGGGGGCCTGCAGGGGATACGGGCCACCCATTCTCATGATCGGTGGGGTCCTAGTGGTAGGACCTCCACTGATCTATTAGTTATACTTTATTGTAACTTAATCTAACCGGAATATCCCTTAAAAAGAGTTTTCTGAGATTTTTAACTGATGACCTATCCTCTGGATAGATCATCAGTATCTGATCGTCGGGGTCCAACACCCAGGACCCCCCTGACGATCAGCTGTTTGAGAAGGTACTGGTGCTTGCAGTAGCACCACGGCCTTCTCACAGCTTTGCCTAGGCCATGAGATGTCACATTCATCGGTTACATAGCCTAGGTGCAGCTCAACCTCATTGAAGTGAATGTGGCTGAGCTGCAATAGCAAGCACAATAGCCGCTTTACAATATACAGCAATATGTGCTTTATGAGCTGAGATAAGGCAACTACTGCAAACGCTGGTGCCTTCCCAAGCAGCTAATCGGCAGGGTTCATACCCCTACTGATCAGATACTGATGACCTATCCAGAGGAAAGGTTAGTAGTAACAAAAATCTTGGGAAACCCCTTTAAAATTTCAAAGACAGCAGTTTGTAAGAACAAGGTGAAGCAGCAGACATTGGGGACAACTAAGATACAAAAAAGAAAAGTCAGTCCTGTGTCCCAACACGGACAATTACTTGCGCTGCTGCTGGTCCCGGAGTAGTGTGGTAGGTCGTGCACACTGATAGATACAATATGAAGAATGGTGGAACCGCGCTGCTCTGGACTGTGTCTCCCGATAAAAGTGGATGGCATAGGGTGGGCCCCTTTCCCCGGCACCCAAAGGATCCAATCCTCCACAGATCTCCTCCTCTACAGGGTTAGAATGGGATAGGCAGAATAGTGAAGCACCCTTTGCAATCTTTTGTTAAAAGGTTTTATTATACTCACAAGAGTCGGTAGACAAAAAAGCATGTAATACAAATCAGAACGTCAAGTTCCTGCCCGACCCGGGTTTCGCTGCCTCGCTTCTTCAGGGGCAATAACTGCGCATGCTTACACTCAGGCCCTTAAATAGCCCAGCTGATCTCAATCACTAAGCCGGTGTGGTTCCAGGCCATGCAGCAGTTTACAAAACACGATTATCTATCTTACATTATCAGTTTATCATTACCAATCCTTTATATTCACACCTACATTAAATATACAGAATAAATAAATAAAAAGGGAAATGACTCCCTCTATTACAAAATCATCCACATGTATATCCTTTTTTGGTTACCGCAATATTACACATTATATTTCAGCCTTTTTGATCAAATACCCAAAATTTCCTACAGCATACAGTATCTATATTGCCGTCCCTTATGCTCCACCCACTCCTAAAGCATAGTACCGGTGTTCTCCACCCACTCCTATAACGTTGTCCGGGTATCCCTGACCCCGCCTCCCTCCTCTGTCGTGCACAGCATGTGGCGGCACCGTCCAATTAAACGGTCCAGCCACCATGACGTCACCCACAGGTCCTTAAGAGGCCAGGTAAAGGAAAGCCAGCTGACGCTAACGGTAAGGACAAACTTCTTCAGCATCAATTATATACACTGCCGTCCCTTTTACTACCCACTCCTGGATCCAAATCAGGCAATCTCCACCCACTCCTATAACGTCATCCGGGTATCCTAGACCCCGCCTCCCTCCCCCGGCGTGCACATCATGGGGCATCACCGCCCAACCCCCATGGCGTCACCCACAGGTCCTTAGGAAGCCAGGTAGAGGAAAGCCAGATGTCGCCAATGGTAAGAACAATTTACAGTATACATGGTTTCAGGTCAAATTCAATGTTTAACCCGCCTGGTTGTAGGGTTCCTAGTTGATAGATCCACTCAACCTCTTTTCTATTAATCTGTGCCAACGAATCCCCTCCTCGCCAATGTTGTTTAACGCTTTCTACTCCGGCAAATTTTAGGCCCCGCGGATTTTTATCATGCTTTAATTTAAAATGAGCTGATACACTATGGGTCATCAGGCCTTTTCCTATATTACGCAGATGCTCTTGTATTCTGACTTTCAGCTTCCTGACCGTCCTACCCACGTACTGGAGCCCACAAGGGCACTCCAGCATGTATACGATGCCCTCCTTTTCACATGAGCAGTCTCCTCTTATGCGAAAATCAAACCCATTCTTTTTGGATGTTACGGAATTAGTGTATCTCTGCCGTTCTTTCAAACTCCGATTTTTACACCCTGCGCAAAACCCACACCAGGTAAATTTTCCTCCTTCTTTATGCGTCTTTATATTCATTGGGGGGATGGCACTATGTACAAGTTTTGTTCTGATGCTTGCAGCTTTCTTAAAAATAAAATAAAAGAGGGATTCGTAGGTATCGTTTTTCCTAGTATCGGATCATTTTTCAGTATTCCCCAGTTCTTTTTTACCATTTTCTTAATGTTATCGGACATAGAACAAAATTTAGTTACAAAGGAAAATCTGTAGTCCCTATCCACCTTTTTGCCTATCCCTTTCATATGTTCCTTTCCTCCCCCTTTTTCTATCTCCACATTTTGTATGCACTCATCCAGACTAGCCTCATCATAACCTCTTTCCACAAATCTATCCTTTAATACCCCACACTGTGTCCTATAGTCACTCGTCACTGTACAATTACGGGCCATCCTCTTGAACTGACATTTCGGTATGTTCTTGAGCCATGGGCCGTAGTGACAGCTCTTTAAATCAATGTAGGAGTTGACATCTGTTTCTTTGAAGTATGACTTAGTCATGAAGCGGCCATCTTCTATCCGTATACACAGGTCTAAAAAGTTAACACTCACATTACTGATGTCCCCCACAAATCGCAGGTTCCAATCATTGTTGTTCAGCTGGCTAATGAACAACTCAAGTCCCTCTCTTCCTCCTTCCCACACTAGGAGACAGTCATCGATATACCTCCTCCAGAAAGTCAATTTTCCTCCTGGGGTGTCCGCTCCTAGTGTGGGAAGGATGGCACTCTCCTCCCAGGCACCCATGAAAATATTAGCAAAACTGGGGGCGAATTTCGCCCCCATCGCCGTGCCAATACACTGTACGTAGTGTGAGTCTTTAAACCAAAAATAGTTGTAGTCAAGGCAGTAGCTGAGGCACCCTAAAATAAAATTTCTTTGTTGATCCCCTATTCTTTCATCATTCCTGATCCTGCTTTCTACCGCCTCCATTCCTAATTTCTTTGGGATAACTGTGTACAGGGATGCCACATCAATTGTGGCCATCCATGTATTCACGGTTGGAGGGCTAAGTTCTTTAATGAGGTGTAACACAGATCCAGTGTCTTTCAAATGCGAAGGGTTCTGTAACACATATCCCTGCAAATAAAAGTCAATGTACTCCGTGATCCTACACGTCAGCGAGTTGAGCCCCGAAATAATTGGCCTCCCCGGGGGGTCTGTTGGGTTTTTATGCACCTTGGGCAGGTGATAAATAGCCGGCAACAAGGGAAATGGAATGGAAAGGTATTCATATTCCTTCTTATTCAGTATCCCTTTCTTAAAGCCCTCTGATAGAATATTATTAAGGATCCGTTTGTACTCCTGGGTGGGGTTGCTTTTCAGTTTTTTATACGTTGTTGCATCTGATACTAATCTTGCCATTTCGGCTTCATATTTTTCTTTGTTCATTACAACAACCCCCCCCCCCCCCCCCTCCCTTTATCAGCTGGCTTTATAATTATGTCTGGGTTTTTTTCCAGGTCTTTGAGGGCCTTTCTCTCTTTATAATTTAAATTATGTGTCCCCTTATCCATATCCATCTCTTCCAACTCCTTTAATAGGCCAGTTTTAAATGCCTCCACACACTCATTATTAGGATTTTTTGGAAAAAACTTAGATTTTTCTTTCATTTGTGTATGCAGGATCTCCTCGTTCTTATCCAATTTTATAATCACCCCTTCAACATTTACATTCTGTGCTGCGGGGTTATTAATCCAATATTTAGCCATATTAATTTTCCGGATAAATTTATGAATGTCCAAAAACGCCTCAAATTTATTAATCCTCTGACTCGGTGCATATTTTAGGCCCTTACTTAGGACACTCTTTTCTCCCTCTGTTAGAATGTGGCTACTTAAGTTGAAAATTCCTCTTATGTCTCCTTGCTCCTTTTCGTTTTTGGGCTTATTTTTCCCTTTTCCCCGTTTTCCTCTACCAGGCTTCTTTTTTGTGGTGTCCTCATTGCCTGTTCTCTTATTTCTCCTTCCCTCTGTACTCCTTTTATGCTCTGGTGGGGAAAATTTTGCTCACCTTGTGGCCTGAAACTCAGTCTATCTCCCTCACCGATATCCCTTTTCGGTTCATCTCCATAGCTGTTTCCTTCATAATGGGCTCCTTTTCCATAGTAACTTACATTATAATTTTCATTATAATTTTCATGTGGTCTCCATTTCGGTTTTCCCCTATATCCTCCCCCCTGATACGGCTGTCTGTATGATGGTCTGTATTGCTGTCCCCTATATCCGTTATTCTGCCCGTAATTACCATTGTATTGTCCTCCTCTATAACCCTGGTTTGGACCCCAACCACCCCCCTGTCGGCCTCCATGGTTATGCTGGTATATATAGGTCTGTTGATACCTGTGATTGTTCCCTTTCCCCAAATGTGGCTCGTATGCATATATATTTTCCCTATTCGACTGGTAAGTGTTCTCATGGTTTCGATTGTAGAACCCATGGTTCTGCTGCGGTATATACTCATTGGCTTGTTGGTTATAATTATTCTTAAAAACTTTTTGCTTACCCGCCCCATTCTCTAGTTTCATAAAACCTCCAGTGGAGGTTAAAAAAGGATATACATGTGGATGATTTTGTAATAGAGGGAGTCATTTCCCTTTTTATTTATTTATTCTGTATATTTAATGTAGATGTGAATACATAAAGGATTGGTAATGATAAACTGATAATGTAAGATAGATAATCGTGTTTTGTAAACTGCTGCATGGCCTGGAACCACACCGGCTTAGTGATTGAGATCAGCTGGGCTATTTTAGGGCCTGAGTGTAAGCATGCACAGTTATTGCCCCTGAAGAAGCGAGGCAGCGAAACCCGGGTCGGGCAGGAACTTGACGTTCTGATTGGGGACAACTAAGGCCTGTTTCACATTTGCGGTAAACAGATGCGGCAGGCTGGGAACAGCCTGCTGAACCTATGAATGCCGGGCGCTACTGTGCATTGCCGAGATAATGTCCGGCCCATTCACTCTGAAGCAGCAGTTTTTGTCTGTGCTTCTTAGCATGTTTGTCGGGTTGTCCTTCCGGATTCCTGGTCCGGAAGGCGGGTCCATCAGGTGGAGGAAATCATTGCCTGTTTGTTATTTATGTATATATATATTGTTGATTCACTGTAACATGTAATGGTCCTGAGGAAGGGGTCACTGTCAATACCCCGAAACGCGTTGAGATTTTATTTTAAAGTCTTACCGTATTACATGAGCAGTCCAGCGGGTCATCCTTATCTGAGAACACTAGGAGACTACCATACTACAGGCGATCTCGGCGAGGGGGGGTCTCTTGGCGTCAAGTGTCTTGAGGTTATCTTGCACCAAACCCCCCTAGTGACGTGAGTAGTACACAAGATTGTGTTACGATTATGTCTCCAATGCACGAGATATCTCGTCCTATTTTCTGTTGGTTAAAGGACTGCACAGTGGCCGACAGATCACAAGTGTAGGTGCACACTGTTTATATGACCACACAAGTGGTGTCCCCTTCACCAATTTTTTACATTGCTCTCTGTTCGACGCGCTAGTCCTCCATTCTCCCTCTCCCTTTTTGCAGGACACAGGTCCTCTGTAGTCCTGTGGTGGTCAGAAGGGGGGGGGGGTGGCCTGGCAATTTGGATATCTGCACTGTGTCACAGAACTATCGTACCTGTAATCAAGATATCTGAATCTGAATTTGGTATAGCCTGCATTGCCTTGACCTCAGGCGCTCCACTGACCTATTCAATAGTTTTTTTTGCGTATCTATAAGCAAGGAAGAGCCAGGCTGATGTTTTCAAAAGACCATAAGGATTGAACTGGACTGATCATTTTCTCTGATGAGTCCAATTTTCTACTTTGCCCAACACCAGGTCATGTAATGGTTAGACAGAGACCTGGAGAAGCCACAGTGTCTCGTACTCACTAGAAAATTTGACACAGGATCAGTGATAATGTGGGGGTGTTTCAGCAAGGCTGGAATGGGGAAGATTTGTCTTGAGAAGGACACATGTATCAAGTCACATAAAAAGTTATATATTTCTGGAAGAAAACTTGCCTTCTCTTACAATGTTCCCCAACTCTTGACAATAGTTTTTTTCAGCAGAAAAATGTCTCACATCATACAGCCAGTTCAATCAAGGTATGGATGAAGGGCTGCCAGATCAAGACCCTGTCATGGCCAGCCCAATCCCCAGACCTGAACGCATAAAAAATCTCTGGAATGTGACTGAGTCGTGCTACTTAAATTTCTGTATGGCCTATAAGTCGCCTCACGCCGATTAAGGCTTTCTCTCCCCAAGGAGAGATAGTACTCCCCAAATCCTGACTTAGGCCTCTCAGCCAGTAAGCAAGTACTCTCTGCTCTGCACTGATGAGGGGCAATCACTCCAAAACAGCTGTCTACAGATGAGGTGCTGGCTTATTTAACATTTAAGTCTTGTCTCAAGGCCTGTGTAAAGGGTCAAACATTGACTTATAGGATAGCTGCCTTACATCTACTGGCATTAGAGGCAGAACTTTTTTAGAGCTCATTTGCATCCTTGCTCCAGAAGGGCATAAAGATACCTAACAGCAATGTTAAAGACTGATGGAAAGTGTGCCAAGATGTATGAAAGCTGTGATTAAAAATCAAGGTTATTAAATATTGATTTCTGGACTCCACCTAAGTTAAAAAATAAATATGAACTTGTTTTCTAATCATTATTTAAGGTCTGATATTACTATAACTACTTTATTATTTTGACAAGTTGTCATTTTCTAAAATAAAAAAAGATGTTCTAAAATACTATAATTTTATCTGGAATTAGGGAAAAATGTTGTCCATAGTTTATAGAATTTAAAAAAATGCTAATTTTAGTCAAACACATACCCTACAGTGTAAAACTAGAGAAACTGATAATTTTCCAGAGCTGTACTGTACTGACCTCACTGATTCTATGCTGTTCCAGTAAGGACAATTTCAGCTGGTTCAGTTGCAGTACCCTAGACCTTAGGGGTATCTGCAATTGCTGTGTATATAGTTTTGTAATATATATTGTTGGCAAAGATGGTTGGTTGGCAAAGATTGGCAAAGAGGGCTAACCAGCCTGTTCCTCCCCTCTTGGTAAAAGTGCACTGGTCCTGCTTCCTGCCAGAAGAGGGAGTTCCTGAGCAGCCTTTGAAAGGAGAGGAAGCACACGTCTGAGCTCCTAAGAAGGATTCTCCAGAAATAATAACAGTTAAAGCCTTCAGAAGTCAGACAGCAGAGTGATAAGCTAACACCTGTATCCAAGACACTACTGTGAAGTTAGGGACTATGGCTAAGACATCCAGTATACTGCTATGTCAGTACAATACAAGAGCTAAATTGGAGCTATCCAGCCTGCCTCCACATTCCTGGTGCCAGAAAAATGCACCTGCTGCTATTAAATGTACCCAAAATTATACTTTGCACTTAGCAAAAAGACTGTTGTACATTTACTTCTGGCCTCAACTTCATTTCCACTACACCAGTCCCCAGGGAGCAACAGCCTGAGGGAGTACAGCGTGACACAACATTAGGACCACTACCACTCCCATCCTCTGCACCGGCTGCTTCGGGGCTAGCTGCACACTGTGAAAAGCAAATGTCAGACCCTTCTGATCTGGGTGGCAGAGCTCAAAAACATAATGGAAGGCCCATTTTTATAATCAAATCTGTATTTGTATTTAGCATATACAATACAAAAGGTAATAATCTATTAACGAAGTCAACATAGTTAACATAGTCATGGTTGAAGATATAGCAGCAAAATACAGCAATCAGAAGATCTTACACATTATAAGGGCTCAGGCACACGGCTGTTGCTCGGCCGTTCCATGCATTGGGGACCTCAATTTGTGGTCCCCAATGCATGGGCAACATTCGTTCGGATTCTGCATATGGATCCAGACAAATTCAACTTGAATGGGTCCGTGATCTGTCCGCACCACAAAAAAATAGAACATGTTCTATTTTTTTTTTGCGGTGCGGAGGCACAAAGAGAAACCCCACGGAAGCACTCTGCAGTGCTTCCATGAGTCTCTGTGTCTCCGTTCCGCACCGAACCTTCTGGATTGCGGACCCATTCAAGTGAATGGGTCCGCATTCGTGATACGGTGAGCACGCGGTTGGTGCCCACATATTGCAGACCCGCTGTGGGCTGCAGTACGGTCACGGCCAGGCAACGGCCATGTGCGTGAGTCCTAAATCATAGAGAGTACCTTGTACAGTAGATCAAACTAAGAGAAGTAATAATGAGTGATGCATTATGTCCCTAGGATGGAGGGACCATCCCCAGTGAGTGCACTGGAAGGAGTGATAGAGACATGTTGACTCCAAGATCAACAAGAGACCACAATGTATGAAATTTATCATGGAAATGGGTCTCCCAACTAGAAAGCTCTTCTAACTGGTAGACATCATGTACCTTCCCAATCCCCTCCTGAAGGGAAAGGGCAGACTTGCTCAACCATTGCAAGGTTATTAATAGTTTAACTGCCATAATTAGTGTGTTTGGAAGGTAAGACCTCAAAATCGGACAAATATTATTGGGTAATAACTAAGGTATGAGTGAGAGAGATGGAACTAGAACAGATTTGGTTGATAGCATCAGTTATACTCTTCCAAAAAGGGAAATATAGGGACATGTCCACCATATGTGTACAGCAGGGCCAGAGGCTCTATGGCATTTCCAGCATTCTGCAGGTTGAGATAAGATAGTCATAGCTTGTGTAAGATGTCTAGTGTACTGTATCACCGGGTAATGAGCTTGTAGGAGTTTTCTTGAACACGTATACAACGGTAGGTACTGTCAGAATGTTGTAAAAATTGGGAGATCTCATCAGTAGAAAATGAAATACCCAAATCCTTCTCCCATTGCTATATGTAAGAGGGTTTGGAAAGGGCAGCAATCTCCAGAATCTTCCTATAGAAAAGGGAAATTAGACCTCTATGTGGGGTGTTGGATGCCAATATAGACTCATAGACTAGACTCTTGACACCCTCCAAAAAGTGATGATATTGAATGGTGAGTAATATAAAAATGGCCTTAAGATCCTGCAAAGAGGGAACAGAGTTGTTCTTTAGCAAATCACCATTGGGGACATTATCGAGTGAAGGCCAAAAGCCCATGTCATCTGTATAGTCATATTGTAGCAGGTAGGGAGGTAATTGGGCAGAGTTAAGAGGAGAGGGGGAATGAGGCAGCTGTAAAGGAGACAATAAGGTGGTAACTTCTGTATTTTCTACAGCCCCATTGAAGTGAATGATTCCGCATACAGTCCGCACAAGAAACGGAACGGAAGCGGAAAGAAAATACTTTTGTGTGCATAAGCCTAAAGAGTGAGATAGGTCTGTAATTTTAGGGGGAGTCAGGATCTTTACCAGGTTTGGGTAAGACCGCTATATGAGCTTCAAGCGCTTGGGTAGCAAGGAGTGTACACTCTAATAGGTCATTAAAGAATTGCACAAGTCTGGGGCCTAAGACTGGGGAAAAAAATTTATGATAAGAAACTTTAATTTCCTGGATAGTAATAGGGGCAGAGAGGGGTGGCATTATCTTCTGTAAAAACAGGGAAATTGAGGGAATCAAGAAATTGGTGCATTTGGGTCAATCGATTACCTAAAGTTGTTGATTCATGTGGTCTCAAGTTACTCTACATAAGGAATGATAAAATTTATAGAAGGTGAAGGCAATATCTATGGTGTCAGCGCGGAGAACAACATTTGCTGATTTAACCCGTTTCTATCCACCTTAAGTATATATACGTCGGCGGTTGGGACTTTAAATATGGCTCCCGCTCTCACGTGACCAGGTCCGTGACCAGCGGTAATGTCGATCGTGAACTTTAAACCCTTCAGATGCCACGTTCAAATGTGACCATGGTATCTGGGAAGATAGAAACTGGGAGCATGCACTTCTGGCCTTGCTCTGGCTCCCCCCAGTGAGGATGGGGGGAGACGGATGTAGTGTGTGGCAGGCCCTGTACTCGGGAGTGGTACAGGGCTGCCGCATATTAGTTCCTATGGAATTTTTTTCCTGCTTCCCACTGCATTTTATGCAACCGTAAATGGTACCATTAGAAAGTACAACTTGTCCGGCAAAAACCCCTCATATGGCTATGTGAATGGAAAAATAAACTAACTTATGGCTTTAGGAAGGATGGAAGTAAAAAATGAAAGGGTTAATATGAGTTTGTTCTGTGCACTTCTTAGTAAGAGCGGATGCAATCTTGTTGCCTCTTTCACCATGGGCATAATGTTTATGTATTATCCTCAAATATGCGCAAGCAGCTCTAATATTAAGCAAGTCCTTAACCCCTTAACGACTCAGCCCTATTTCACCTTAAGGACTTGGCCATTTTTTGCAAATCTGACCAGTGTCACTTTAAGTGCTGATAACTTTACAACGCTTTGCCTTATCCAGGCCATTCTGAGATTGTTTTTTCGTCACATATTGTACTTCATGACACTGGTAAAATGAAGTAAAAAAAAATCTTTTTTATTTATAAAAAAATACCAAATTTACCAAAACTTTGTAAAAAATGGCAAATTTCCAAGTTTCAATTTCTCTACTTCTATAATAAATAGTAATACCTCCAAAAATAGTTATTACTTTACATTCCCCATATGTCTACTCCATGTTTGGATCATTTTGGGAATGATATTTTATTTTTTGGGGATGTTACAAGGCTTAGAAGTTTAGAAGCAAATCTTGAAGTTTTTCAGAAATGTTCAAAAACCCAATTTTTAGGGACCAGTTCAGGTCTGAAGTCACTTTGCGAGGCTTACATAATAGAAACCACCCAAAAATGACCCCATTCTATAAATAACACCCCTGAAGGTATTCAAAACTGATTTTACAAACTTTGTTAAGCCCTTAGGTGTTCCACAAGAATTAATGGAAAATAGAGATACAATTTCAAAATTTCACTTTTTTGGCAGATTTTCCATTTTAATAATTTTTTTCCAATTACAAATCAAGGGTTAACAGCCAAACCAAACTCAATATTTATGGCCCTGATTCTGTAGTTTACAGAAACACCCCATATGTCGTCGTAAACCGCTGTACGGGCACACGGCAGGACGCAGAAGGAAAGGAATGCCATACGGTTTTTGGAAGGCAGGTTTTGCTGGACTGTTTTTTTTGACACCATGTCCCATTTGAAGCCCCCCTGATGCACCCCTAGAGTAGAAACTCCAAAAAAGTGACCCCATTTTAGAAACTACGGGATAGGGTGGCAGTATTGTTGATACTAGTTTAGGGTACATATGATTTTTGGTTGCTCTATATTACACTTTTTGTGAGGCAAGGTAACAGGAAATAGCTGTTTTGGCACCGTTTTTATTTTTTGTTATTTACAACATTCATCTGACAAGTTAGATCATGTGATATTTTTATAGAACAGGTTGTCACGGATGCGGCGATACCTAATATGTATACTTTTTTTTTTATTTATGTAAGTTTTACACAATGATTTCTTTTTTGAAACAAAAAAAATCATGTTTTAGTGTTTCCATAGTCTGAGAGCCATAATTTTTTCAATTTTTGGGCGATTACCTTGGGTAGGGTATGATTTTTGCGGGATGAGGTGACGGTTTTATTGGCACTATTTTGGGGGGTGTGTGACTTTTTGATCGCTTGCTATTACACTTTTTGTGATGTAAGGTGACAAAAAATTGCTTTTTTTACACCGTTTTTAATTTTTTACGGTATTCACCTGAGGGGTTAGGTCATGTGATAGTTTTATAGAACAAGTTATTACGGACGCTGCGATACTTAATATATATATATTTTTTTTATTTATGTAAGTTTTACACAATGATTTCATTTTTGAAGCAAAAAAAATCATGTTTTAGTGTTTCCATAGTCTGAGAGCCATAATATTTTCAGTTTTTGGGCGATTACCTTGGGTAGGGTATGATTTTTTCAGGATGAGATGACGGTTTTATTGGCACTATTTTGGGGTGCATATGACTTTTTGATCGCTTGCTATTACACTTTTTGTGTTGTAAGGTGACAAAAAACTGTTTATTTAGCACAGTTTTAATTTTTTACGGTGTTCATCTGAGGGGTTAGGTCATGTGATATTTTTATAGAGCCGGTCGATACGGACACTGCGATACCTAATATGTATACTTTTTTTTATTTATGTAAGTTTTACACAATAATATCATTTTTGAAACAAAAAAAAAATATGTTTTAGTGTCTCCATATTCTGAGAGCCATAGTTTTTTTAGTTTTTGGGCGATTGTCTCAGGTAGGGGCTCATTTTTTGTGGGATGAGGTGACGGTTAGATTGGTACTATTTTGGTGGGCAAACGCCTTTTTGATCGCTTGCTGTTGTACTTTTTGTGATGTAAGGTGACAAAAAAATGGTTTATTTAGCACAGTTTTTATTTTTTATTTTTTACGGTGTTCATCTGAGGGGTTAGGTCATGTGATATGTGTATAGATACCTAATATGTCAACAATTTTTTTTTTCCTATTTTTTACAAATTTTTTTAAACTTTATTTGGGGAAAATGACGTTTTTGTTTATTTTTACTTGAAACTTTTAATTTTTTGGGGGGAAAACGTAATTTTTTCAACTTTTTTTTACTTTCTTTTTTGTCCCACTTTGGGACTTCAACTTTTGGGGGTCTAATCCCTTTTACAATGCATTCTAATACTTCTGTATTGGAATGCATTGGCTGTATGAGTAATACTGTGAGTATTACTCATACAGCTTCCGGCCTGTGAGGCTCATCACCGGAAGGCAGCGCAGATGCCTAAGGAAGGCATCGCGCTGCCTTCCATGCCATCGGGTCCCCCCTACAGCTGCATGGGGACCCAATGGCACCTCCGATCACCGCCGCCGCATAAGATAAAAGCCGCAAACAGCAGGTCTGAATTGACCTGCGGTTTGCGGCGATCGCCGACACGGGGGGGGTCATGGGACATCCTGTTCCGATCACCGCCTGCAGTGCCGCAATCTAGTTTTAAACTTAGGACGTACCGGTACACCCTGAGTCCTTAAGGACTCGGTAAACATGGCGTACCGGTACATCCTAAGTCCTTAAGGGGTTAAGCAAATTTCACAACCCAACCAGTGCCTCGTGATCACGGATTGCAAGAGATCTCTTGTGGGTTCTCTCTAGAGAGGCTATTTGAGACAAAAATGAGGTGATTTGGAACATGCGTTGTTTTTTAAAATGAGAGCCCAAGGCAAAAAAATTCACTTCTAAAAACAGCTTTATGTGATTTTCAAACAGATGAATGAGAAGCTGAGGAGGGCACATTCTCCTCAAAATACCCATTGAGTTTGCCAGAAAATTAATTGCCCGTTGCAGTAGTATCTAACAGAGTAGCATTAATCCACCACGTCCAATCTCTCTTAGGTAGTTCCAGAAAAGCTAAAGTAAACCTGATAAGAGCGTGGTCTGAGATGGAAATACAGTGGATATCTGCATTTAGGACCTGAGGGAGATTCCTGCTGCCCAGTAGGAAATGATCAAGTTTCTGGTATGACCTGTGCTCATTTATATAAAAAGTATAATCTCTACTATTTACATGTACCATTTGACACACATAACACAGATGTAGGTCTTGCAATAGGTGATGAAATCTCTTCAATGATTTGTATGAAATTGCTAACTTTTGCGATGAAGAGCCAAGGATAGGATTGAGGGTGAGGTTGAGATCACCCCAAGTATTATTAGGTTAGAGGAGAAAAGGTAGATGGTATGCAAAGTATCCTTCATTCATTTGGGTGTAGCAGTATTAGGGGAAAAGAGATTGCACAGTTTGACATCAATATTACCCAATAGACCTTTTAGAAGCAGGTATCTCCCCTCTGGATCAACAAGGTCATACTGTAAGTCTTAGAGAAAGGCCCATTTTTGTGAAGACCGATGCTGAAACCTCTAGATGCAGAGCGATCATAACAAGAATGAGGACATGATTGGAAAAAAGAATGGGACGTTTGGGCATTTGTCCTGCCCTAAGGTGGGTTTCTTAAAGCATAATAATGTCAGCATTTGCCTTTTTCAACAGTTGAAAGACATGACTCTGTTTAACTGGGGAGTTGCATACCTTTACATTAAAAGAAGCAAGTGTAAGATGAAAACTAGCCATTATGACCCATCTAATAATCTAGTGCTGTGGCTAAAGCTAAGAACTATGAACAACCAAAACAAAGAAAGAAAAATTATGGTAAAGAAAAACAGAACCATACGAATGACAGCAAAAATTATCCCATGACAATAGGCTACTTAAGGAGCAAAGTGGGGGAGGTAAACATGCAGACATGTATAACCTGATAGGACATACTCCCACACAGTAAGCCTGCGAGAAGTATGCTATAAAACTAACTCACGATAGTAAGAGATATAACACTTCTAACAGATAAGAGGTAAATATAAATAAAACCCCAAACAGAATATGCTCATAAAAGGCACTAATTATAACTGAGATACAGAGGTGAGTAACTTAGATAACAGGATCCTTAGAAGGGTACTAGTTCTTAGGCTTTGGAGATCTCAACTTCTTAGCCATGGACCATGCCAAGACAGGAGGAAGCAATGGTAAATCCTCATTGAGATACTGGAGGATTTCTGGGGGTTTTCATAGTCAAGCGCCAGTTCCTGTAGGTAACAAGGAAGCGGAAGGGGAACAGCCATCGGTAAGGAATCTTGGAGGCTCGCAGTTTATCGTGAGAGGTTTCTTAATCTTCCTTTTCTGCAGTGTTGAGGGCGCCAGGTCTTGGAGCAAATGGAGTTGTGCCCCCTCAGAGGTTATGACACCAAGCTCGCTTGATTTATTAATAATGGCCTCAGTGTCACAATAGCTCAGAAGGCTCTATATAATGTCTCTATGGTTTGTCATTAGGAGTGGGCTTAGGGCAAAGTGCTCTGTGTACCTGTTCAATGATTACTACTACACCTGCTCTCTCTTGGCCCAGCAGCAGTGTGAACAAGCGGGGAACCATGTCAGGGATATCCTCTTTAGGCTACTTTCACACTAGCATTTCTATTTTCTGGTATTGAGATCCGTCATAGGATCTCAATACCGGAGAAAAACGCTTCAGCTTTGTCCCCATTCATTGTCAATGGGAACAAAACTGAACAGAACGGAATGCTCCAAAAAGCATTCCGTTCCATTTGGTTGCGTTCCCATACCGGAGAGCAAATCGCAGCAAGCTGCGGTTTTCTTTCAGTCATGGGTTGCAGAGCAAGACAGATCCGTCATGACCCACAATGCAAGTCAATGGGGACGGATCCGTTTTCCCTGACACTATCTGACACAATAGAAAACGGATCAATTCCCATTGACTTTTAATGGAATTCATGACGGATCCCACTTGGCTATGCTAAAACTAATACAACCGGATCTGTTCATAATGGATGCAGATGGTTGTATTATCAGTAACGGAAGCATTTTTGCTGAACCCTTCCGGATCCAGCAATAACACTAATGTGAAAGTAGCCTTAAGGGTTATTCCAGCTATTATGTCAATTCGCAATTTGGCCGGTAGACTGCTGATCTTAAAATAAAAGCTTAACTTACCTGCTCCCTGCCACTACTCTTCAGTGCCAGAGGCCCAATCTTGCTCCTTCCAGTCCCCAGCCTGTACACATGGCGGTCACATGTGCTGCTGTGGCCAGTCACTGACCTCAGCAGTGACGTGTATCCACTTGGTATGTAAGCCAACAGTGTAAGCCTGCTTAGGAACATGTCACTGCTGAGATCAGTAAATGGGCACAGGCCAGGGACTGGAAGTAGCCAGACTGGACCCTAGTACTGGTATGGAGATACAGGGGGCAAGTGAGAAAGGCTACTTTCACACCAGCGTTTCTATTTTCCGGTATTGAGATCCGTCATAGGGGTCTCAATACCTGAAAAAAACGCTTCTGTTTTGTACTCTTTCATTGTCAATGGGGACAAAAAGTAACTGAACAGAACGGAATCCTCCAAAATGCATTCCATTCCGTTTGGTTGCGTTCTCATACCGGAAAGCAAACCGCAGCATTCTGCGTTTTTTTTTTCCGTCATAGGATGCGGAGCAAGACAGATCCATCATGACCCACAATGCAAGTCAATAGAGACTTTCAATGGAGTTCATGACAGATCCGTCTTGGCTATATTAAATATGATACAACCGGATCCGTTCACAACGGATGCAGATGGTTGTATTATCAGTAACGGAAGTGTTTTTGCTGAGTCCTGCCAGATCCAGCAAAAACGCTAGTGTGAAAGTAGCCTTAGCTGCAGCTTCAGGTATTCTTCAGATCAGTTTTTTTCTCCGGCTTCTATTCTCCTTATCCTCTATGAGCAAGAGGAAACTATTGATGTGAGCCCTGTGCAAGGCTAAAGTCTCTTTCACTGTTAAGTTAAAGTCAATTAAAGTGTGCTGAGTGTGTTCAAGTGCTTTAACCCTTTCTCCAATATGGCAGATGTAACTATGACTGCTGTACGCCACTGTTCCCCCGCTTATAGCCATGGTCCGGAGCGCGCTCAGCGGTGATCTGTGGTCGGTGCTTCCCATTTCACCGCTGCAGTCCTAGGCTCTGTCTGTAGGAGGTATTGCTTTTGAGGATTCCGCTCCACAGCTTCCACTCAGCCCTGGACACAGCATGAGGACGGCTGGTTTCATTTTACACTTCTCTAAGGGCGGAGCGCATCACTCCCTGGGCTGTGTGGGTTAGGTCAGGTGACCTCGCTGACCAACCCTGGCTCTCCTGCAGGTATTTAAGTGTCTCAGCCCTCTTCCCAGCTGCCTCTGTGTCAAGGTCCTTGAGTTTGCTGGTTCCTGATACTCTTGTGTGCTCCCAATTTATACTTCCTTCCTGGACTCTGCTTATCGTCTGATCCCTTCCTGCTTGCCTTGTCTCTCCTGTTGCCGAACCGGATTGCCTGACCTGTACCTGTGCCGCCTGCCCTGACCTTTTGCCTGTCTGACTATGCCTCTGCCTCATCCTTCTGTACTGCACTGTTGCTCCTGGTAACGACCCCGACTTCCTGACTACGTGTGTACTTCTGGTACCTACCCAGGTATCTCCTGGTCCGCTTAGACCAGCTGCCACTGACTCGGAGATTGCTCTGGAGTAGCCCCTGGCAACTACCCTAACTGCTCAAGGCTATCCTCACCATCTGAGGCTCTAGTGAAAACCAGGTAGTTGCTTAGACACGCCCCTCCAGAGTATAGCCAGTCAGTGGCACAGTGGGTTCACACCCGCTGACCCTTGACAGTACACTGAGGACATGGACCCCACTGGTCACTCCAAGCCTGTCATTCAGAAATTATTTCATTAAGTGAGGCGCCAGAGCGAACGTCAGGATGTCATGATGCACTTCATGCAAAACGTTGCTGTTCGTCTGGATGACATCTCTTCTCCAGCTACTGCAGGGTCACCAGTCGCTGCTACTCCTGATATTCCCACATCGGTGAATCCGGAATTGTGTGCCACCGGTGTGCATATTCCGCTGCCATCGCTATGGTGGAGATCCAAAGACCTGTTGTGGATTTCTGAACCAGTGCCTGATCCACTTTAAGTTGCATGGGCAGAAGTTTCCTACTGAGTGGTCCAAGGTTGCCTTAATTGTGTCCCTGCTGTCTAAAGAGGCACTTGCGTGGGCAAATCCTATTTGGGAACATGGAGGTCCAGAGACCACTAATCTGCATTCTTTCTTGGGTACCTTCTGGCTGGTCTTTGAGGAGCCTGGCAGCTAGTCCTCCGCTGCATCAGCTCTGCTGCGTCTACGACAAGGTTCCTTGTCTGTGGGTCAGTATGCCATCCAGTTTCGTACCATGGCTGTCGAACTAGCATTGAACAATGAGGCTTAACAGGTGGTGTTCTGGGAGGGTCTTTCTGACCGGATTAAGGATGAATTAGCTAGTCGCGACCGTCCGTCTACTCTGAATGACCTGATCACCTTGGCCACAAGGATAGATAGGCGCTTCAGGGAACATTCTAAGGAGTTTGCATGCACCAGAAGGCCACCTTTTTTGGCTCAATCCTTCCAAAGGCCGGTCCTTCCTCTAGTGTCGACCCCTCCTGAAGAGCCCATGCAAATAGAGCGCCTTCGATTTTCTGACCAGGAACGTTTATGCAGAAAAGCAGAGAACCTGTGTCTGAATTGTGGAGGTAAGGCCCACTTCGTGCATAATTGTCCCCTGAGCCCAGGAGGACACCAATGTCTAGGATCTGTTGGAGAGGTGGTCCTAGAAAAAGAGAAGTCCTCTCTGAAACTTTCTGTTCCAGTAACTCTCTCGCACAAGGGAGTCACGCTGTCTGTGCCTGCATTCCTGGACTCTGGGAAGGCCATTAATTTCATTCAGCAAGCTCTGGTCCATCAGTTCCAGCTTCCTACCATCCGTCTCGATAGGCCTCTGTCAGTGGCCTCTATTAATGGACTGCCACTTCCTGAACCAGTGACCTCCGTGACGAAGCCCCTCAACCTGCAAATTGGGGTTCTGCATTCTGAGATGACTTCCTTCTGCATGCTGCCAGCATCCGTGAATCCGGTTATCCTTGGTCTTCCCTGGCTGCGTCAGCACTCTCCAGTTCTGGAATGTAACTCCAGTCAGATTCTACGCTGGGGATCATCCTATCATTCCACCTGTCTATCGCAGGTCAGACTTGCCTGGACTTCCGCAGCAGTACGCCAGTTTTGCTAATGTTTTCAGCAAGAAAGAGGCGGAGACCCTGCCTCCTCATCATCCGTATGATTGTCCGATTGACCTTCTGCCTGGTGCCACTCCTCCTCGTGGTCGAGTCTACCCCCTCTCACTTCCCGAGACCCAAGCAATGTCTGAGTACATTAAGGAAAATCGAGAGGGGGTTTATCCGGAAATCTACTTCACCAGCCAGAGCTGGGTTCTTCTTTGTGCAAAAAAAATATGGATCCTTATGGCCCTGTATTGACTATCGTGGTCTGAATAAGGTCACAATCAAGAACTGATATGCTCTACCGCTAATCTCGGAACTCTTCGACAGGAGCCGGGGAGCTGAGTTCTTTACTAAATTCGACCTGCAACGCGCATACAATCTTATCCGCATTCGAAAGGGCGATGAGTGGAAGACTGCTTTTAACACTTGTGACGGACACTACGAGTATCTCGTCATGCCCTTCGGTTTGTGCAATGCTCCCGCGGTATTCCAGGAGTTGGTGAACGACATCTTCTGGGAACTGCTTTATGTCTGCGTAATAGTGTATTTGGACAATATAGTAATCTATTCCCTGGATTTAACCACTCACCGGAAGCATGTATGTTTAGTATTACAGCGGTTAAAAGAAAATAGTCTACTCCAAACTCGAGAAATGCCTTTTCGAAAAATCTACTGTACCATTTCTCGGATACTTCATCTGACTGGATTGCTGCAGAACTTGCTGTTTGTGAAACATATATTCCGTCTGCATGGTTTACCGGGGCATATTGTTTCTGATCAGGGAGTCCAGTTTACCTCCAAGCTCTGGAGAGCTCATTGCCGACTGCTAGTAGTTGACCTGGACTTCTCCTCTGGTTATCATCCCCAAACCAACGGACAAGTAGAACGGGTCAATCAGATATTGGAGAATTACTTCAGCATTTTGTTTCAGCTTAACACGACAACTCGATACAATTGTTACCTTGGGCAGAGTTCTCCTACAATAACCATACTAGTGAGTCTACGGGGTCATCTTCTTTCTTTGTCGTTTTTGGACAGAATCCTCGTACTCCTCTCCCTGTTCCTATATCTTCTGGATTCCTCTTTTAGGGATTTTTTTGAAGATCTGGCAGGATACCAATATTTGCATCGATAAAGCATAGATCCGCATGAAGACGAATGCGGACAGGAAAATAAGAAAACCGCCTCAGTTATCGCCGGGAGATAAGGTATGGCTCTCCTCCAGGAACATCCATTTAATGGTTCCTAGTTTCAAGTTTGCCCCTAAGTTCCTGGAATCCTTCATAGTTGTGAAGAAGATCAATGAAGTGACCTATAAGTTACGGCTACCTCTCTCTCTTTGTGTCCCCAATGCCTTCCATGTATCCTTGCTCAAACCGGTAGTCCTTAACCGCTTTTCTACAGCTCCATCTACGGCGACTCCGGTGTCTGAAGACTCGGAAGAGACATTAGAGGTCAAGGACATCTTGGACTTCAGGAAACGTGGTAAGAAAACCTTCTACCTGGTGAATTGAAAGGGCTTTGGTCCGGAAGAGAGGTCTTGAGAGCCAGAAGGAGAATATTCATGCTCCGGACCTGATAAAAACGTTCTTGTCCCGTCGTCGACTCAAGAAAAGGGGGCATAAGGGGGGATACTGTAACAGCGGCTGCTGGATGCTGCTGTTCCCCTGCTTATCGCCGTGTTCCCGGGCGCTCTCAGCGGTGATCTGTGGTCGGTGCTTCTCATTTCATTGCTGCGGTCCTGGGCTCTGTGTCTGTAGGTGGCATTGCTTTTGAGGATTCCGCTCCACAAATTCCACTCAGCCCTGGATGCAGCATGAGGTCGGCTGATTTCATGTTACACTGCTCTAAGGGCGGAGTGCATCACTCCCTGGGCTGTGTGGGTTAGGTCAGCTGACCAACCCTGGCTCTCCTGCAGGTATTTAAGTGTCTCAGCCCTCTTTCCAGATGCCTCAGTGTCAATGTCCTTGAGTTTGCTGGCTCCTGATACTCTCATGTGCTCCTGATTTATACTTCGCTCCTGGACTCTGCTTATCATCTGATCCCTGCCTGCTTGCATTGTCTCTCCTGTTGTCGAGATGTTGCTAGATGGTGGATGAGCTCGCTTCAAGTACCCACCATCTAGCACAGTCAGGCTCTGCCCAACCATGGAAGGCCCATTTTGACCTGTTTTAATGGGGCTTAAAAGGTCCCTTTTTGTCCATGTCACAATTGGTCTCTACATCAGATCTCTCCCAATTACAGCTAAAGAACATGGTGCAATTGCATCTACTAAACATCCCTCTAATTAAATGGGCAATATGATTGACTAATGCCACATACTGAGTACATGGGACAGCCTTCCTCTCCTCTTAGCAATCTACTCCAGGCCAAGAAGTATAACAGAAGAGTGGAGGAATCAGCCTCCTATGATCATTAGCATATATGATGCTTCATTTAAGCCCCATCACAGCTGTTGAATTATTTAGTAGGTGCGAATGCGCCTAGTAGCATAGCGGAATTAAGGCATCTTATACTGACTTCTGCAGGAAGGCTATTCCATGCATCCACTACTCACTTTACTGAGAGAGTAGTGGATGCATGGAATAGCCTTCCTGCAATAGTGGTAGCTGCAAATACAGTGAAGGAGTTTAAGCATGCATGGGATAGGCGTAAGGCCATCCTTCATATAAGATAGGGCCAGGGGCTATCCATAGTATTCAGTATATTGGGCAGACTAGATGGGCCAAATGGTTCTTATCTGCCGACATATTGTATGTTTCTATGTTTCTATCTTAAAAATTCCCTAAATTGAAGCGCTTAATCCTATATAAACACTAGTGTTGAGTGTGAGTATTCGAATCGCTAATTTTTATCGCGAATATCGCCAGTTCGAGAATTCGCGAATATTTAGAATATAGTGCTATATATTCGTATTCACAAATATGCAAATTGCAAATTTTTGGTGAATATCGGCACTTAGCAACACCCCTAGCAACCAATAGGAAAGTTGCCTACCCCTTAGTGTTTATCGTGAATATATTACATTGCCGATTTTCACAATCAAGTAAATAATGAATGGATATCACGAATTCTCGAATTTATCAGCAAGGTGCATTTGCCTGAATATTATTTATGACTGCCGGCACATGGCTAATGCATTTACTGCTTGTTTTCTGCAAGTGCAATGTTAGCTATTGTAAAAATGCTGAATTATTGTCTGTGTCCTCTGTATCCCCCCAGCCACGCTCCATCGATGCCCATAAGCTGCTTTGGGTGCCACCCTGCTGTGAACACGGTTCCTCCTCATCATCATATTCCTCCTCCTCCTCATCCTGCAGAATTGTGCCCTGGCTGGACAGTTGTGTACCTGGCCTCTGTTGGTGCAGGAACCCACCCTCCGAGCCACTTGTGAATGACTGGCCTGATAACCGTGGAAATGATCCCTCTTCTTCCTCCTGTGCCACATCCTCTTCCATCATCACCCAAAGTGTTTTTTCAAGGAGACATAGAAGTGGGATAGTAACATTGAGGACTGCGACATCGGTACTGGCCATGTTGGTGGAGTACTCAAAACTGCGCAACACAGCACACACGTCCCGTATGGAGGCTCACTCATTGGTGGTGAAGTGGTGCTACTCCGTAGAGCGACTCACCCGTGCGTGCTGCAGCTGAAACTCCACTATCGCCTGCTGCCGCTCGCACAGTCTCTCCAGCATGTTCAAGGTGGAGTTCCACCTTGTGGATACGTCGCATATGAGGCGGTGAGTGGGAAGGCCGAAGTTACGTTGCAGTTCAGACAGGCAAGCAGCAGCAGAGTGAGAACGCCTAAAGCGCGCACAAACGGCCCGCACTTTCTGCAGCAGCTCTGACATATCGGGGGAATTTTTCAGGAACCTCTGCACCACCTAATTCAGCACATGCGCCAGGCAAGGGATGAGCTTCAAACTGACTAGCCCCAGAACTGCTACGAGATTTTGCCTGTTTTTGCACACCGCCAGGCTTGAGACTCAGCAGCACCAACCACTCATCGGTCTGTTGTTCCATGCCCGTCCACAGTTCCTGGGCGATGTGGGTTTTTTCCCCCAAATAGATTTGTTTTAAAACAGCCTGTTGTCGTTTCCCCCTGGCTGTGCTCAAGTTGGTGGTGAAGGTGTTATGCTGACCGGATGAGGAGGCGGAGGCAACAGGAGGCAACAAGAAATGTTCTGCAATCCTCGGTGGCGGTAGTACATGAGCCAAACTGCTATCCGCCTCAGGCCCAGCCACCACTGCATTTACCCAGTGTGAATTTAGGGAGATATAACATCCCTGCCCGTGCTTACTGGTCCACATATCAGTAGTTATGTGGACCTTGCCACAGATGGCGTTGCGCAGTGCACACCTGATTTTGTCGGCCACTTGGTTGTGCAGGGCAGGGATGGCTCGCCTTTAAAAGTAGTGGTGGCTGGGAACCACGTACTGTGGGACAGCCACCGCCATAAGGTTTTTAAAAGTCTCTGTCTCCACCAGACAGAAAGACAGCATTTCAAAGGCCAGGGATTGCAGGTGGGTAGGGGGGTACTTCCTCTTTCTCTCCAGTGTTTGGGGGATGGACAGCTGAACGCTTCCATGGGACAGTGTGGACATGCTGGGTGACAGTGGTGGAGGTGGTGGTGTTGCTGCCACATCCTCTGTTTGCGGGGTGGCAGGTGCCACTATTACTCCGCAGGGGGAGGAAGAGGCTGAGACCACAGCTGAAGAGGGAGCAAGAGGAGCCTGAGATCTTTTGTGGTTTTTCAGGTGTGTACTCCACTGCAGCTCGTGCTTTGCATTTAGATGCCTGGTCGTGCAGGTGGTGCTTAGAACATTTATGCCTCGTTTCAGGCTCTGATTGCACAGCGTGCAAACCACTCGCGTCTTGTCGTCAGCACATTGTCTGAAGAACTGCCACGCCGGGCAGGGAACTCCTTGGAGCTGGCTTTGGTGTTCTTAGTCCCTGGGTGCGGTGGGCAGTAGCAGGCATACTGGCTAGGGAGCGGCCACTTTGCTTTTGCACCCTACAACCTCTTTTGCTGACCACCACCTCTTCCTCTGAACTGCACACGTCACTCGAATGACCTTGATTCCATGTGGGGTCTAGGACCTCATCATCCTCCACATCATCTTCCACCCACTCATCACCCCTGCCCTCCTTGCCAGTCTGCACACAGCAGAAAGCCGCAGCAGTTGGCACCTGTGTTTCGTCATCATCAGAGACGTGCTGCAAATTTTTATTGCGAATATCGGCACTTTGAGAATTCGCGAATATTTAGAATATAGTGATATATATTCGTAATTTTGAATATTCAAGATTTTTTTTTAATCAGTACACATGATCCCTCCCTGCTTCTAGCTTGTGGGCCAATGAGAAGGCTGCAATATCTTTGACTTTAGGAGTAGTGTTGATTGCAAATTTCCGTAATTGCAAATTTTTCAATTGCCGATTTCCGCAATCAAGAAAATAATGACTGGAGATAGCGAATTCGCAAATTCGCGAATATATGGCGAATATTCTCCCAAATATTCGCAAAATATCACGAATTCAAATATTGCCCCTGCTGCTCATTGCTACTCATCACTATTGGGCATCAGTGCACTCAATC
Organism: Bufo bufo; assembly: GCF_905171765.1. Classification (NCBI taxonomy): domain Eukaryota; kingdom Metazoa; phylum Chordata; class Amphibia; order Anura; family Bufonidae; genus Bufo; species Bufo bufo. Next base: position 442,006,057 of record NC_053389.1, on the reverse strand, counting down.
TCTTCCACTTCTGGGGCAGGGCTAGGTGGATGGCCCATGGAAACCCCTCCAGCAGAGTCATCAAAAAGCATAAGAAACTGCTGCATGACTTGGGGCTCAGACTGCTTGGCTGATTTGCACGGGGATGAAGTGAAAAACAGATGCCCATGGGCTGCAGGTGCCAACTCTGCGGTTTCAGCAGGAGACAGGGTGGGAGACAATGTGAAGGAACTGGAGGCACTGTCAGCCATCCAATCTACTACCGCCTCTACTTGTTCTGGCCTCACTATTCGTACACCGGTATTCGGGCCTACAAAATGACGCAGAACGTCCTGTCGCCTACGTGCACCTGAGGAAGGTGTTTCATTTGGGTGTTTAGCTTGCACAGATCGACCATGTCCTCTCCCTGCAACAGGAGGTCCACCAGCAGCACCACGACTAGGGCCACGTCCCTTATTTGATGCTCTCCTCATTCTTTGAGGTCACCCACCAAACTAACAGACAGATTAACTAATTTTAACTAATTTCCCTATCACGTATGCAGTGCAGGTGTACTTCACACCAAAAATGTGAATATGTCACCCACGAACTAACAGACGGATTGACTATATTAATTTCCCTGTCACATATGCAGTGCAGGTGTACCTCACACCAAAATGTGAATGTCACCCACCGAACTAACAGACGTATTAACTATATTAATTTTCCTGTCACATATGCAGTGCACGTGTATCTCACACCAAAAATGGGTATTTGTCACCAGTCAAACTAAATGTCCACGCTGCCCCCCGACATGTTTTGACGTGCTCTGCCGTCTGCCCAAACCCCTGAAGACACCGGAGCACGGCGAAACATGTCGGGGGGCAGCGTGGACATTTAGTTTTAATGTCAGTGAAGTCACTTAGCCAATATATATAGGAATACATATTATATTGTGCTTGTACTAATACTGGCAGCGCGCAGCCAGTCAAGCCAATAAGTCTCACTCCAGATAGATATAACAGGCAGGAGGCTAGTACTAGTTTAATATAGGACTAGGTGACCACTGATTATTTTAATAAACTATTATAGGTGATATTTAAGATGAACTATTAAAGGCTAAGTTTTAGGATTTAGGAGGTGTAGGATAATAGGTGTAAGCTAGTCCAAAGGGACATCTGTTTGATTTATGTCACCAGCCGGACTAACTAACAGTCAGATTAACTATATTAATTTCCCTGTCACGTATAATGTGCACATGTATCTAACATAGAAAATGGGTATATGTCACCCACCGAACTAACAGACGGATTAACTATATTAATTTCCCTGTCACATATAAAGTGCACGTGTACTGTATCTCACACCAAAAATGGGTGTATGTCACACATCGAACTAACAGATGTATTAACTATTATAGTTTTGTGTCAGAGGTACAAAAATGGTGCTTTGCACCCACAAAAAATCACTATAGGTCACCCACAGAATTAACAGACAGATTAATTATTATATTTCTGTGTCAGGGGTGCAAAGCTGGTGTATATCGCCCACAAAAAATCATTATAGGTCACCCACAAAACAAATAGCCAGATTCCTAACACTCTCCCTTGCTTTAGCTGCCTGCTTCCTGTCCCTGCACTACTCAGAGCTTGTACAGAGGCTGGGTCACATAACGCACCGGCCAATCATAGCCATGCCATTGCTAGGCATGGCTGTGATGGCATCTAAGTTCTCAAAGCTTGTTTATTGGCTGCCCTGCCGTCTATCAAAAGCTTTATTAAATGCCTGAACACCGAACTCGAACCCGAACTTTTCTGGCACAGTTCGGGTTCGCTCAACACTACTCAGGTGGTAAAAGTTCAACTTTAAGGACAGAACTTTAGAGAAGATTTATGAGCAGATTATGAAATGTTAGCATAGTGAACAATGGCTTTCTCACCGGTTATGCAATGCTTTTACTGGCTACGTTAAGAAATGCTAGGATTTATTCCTTTCAAAGTGGCTCTAAAATCTGACTTTTAATGCGTCACTAAATGTTAAATGAGCAACCTGGTAAGTCAATGAAATTAATTTTCTCAGGAGTACAAGAACACGATTGTTGAATAGTTTTTGCTGAATGTTAAAGATGGGCAGTGCCATGGAAAGCGAAAGAAATATAGAGAAGAAAATGGTTATGATCAAACAAATAGATCAGATTATAACAAGAGGATGAATTTATTATACAAAGATAATATAAAGGGAAGCAGTAGGAAGTCAGATAGGGAGACATGCAGAGTGGGTACATATAAGGAGGTAGGGACTGGGATAGGCTGGAAGCCTCCTCTTTATGTTCACATAGTTGTCTTGTTCCACATACCGTATTTTTCGCCCCATGAGACACACTTTTTGCCCCTGCATCTTATGGGGCGAATGCTGACATTTTATCATCTCAATCTGTGATGTATGGATTGTACGAGCGAGCGGGGAGGGACTGGGAGGAGGAGCTGGGGGCTGGCAATAGTGGCGGGGCGGTGCAGTCACTGTACTATAGCCCCGCCCCGCCGCTCCAGTGCTGCACAAATATAAACTGTCTTATTCAATTAAAAGTGATTACACATGCCCCCCAACTTCTAATAGTACCGTACATCCTAATAGCTTCTGTACAATGCCGGCAGGCAGGCCGGGAGGGCGGCAGCGTATCTCCCTGATGTCACGTGCCTGCGCCGCCTACTTTATGAATGAAGCAGGCGACGCAGGCAAGTGACGTCAGTGAGTGACGCGCCGCCCGCCCGGCCTGCCTGCCGGCATTGTACAGAAGCTATTAGGATGTACGGTACTATTAGGAGTTGGGGGGCATGTGTAATAAGATTTAAATTGAATAAGACATTTTATATTTGTATACTGGGGCGGCGGGGGGGGGGGGGATCTGTGGATAGCACAGTTAAGGGGTGGGGGTCTGTGGATGGCACTGTTATGGGCTAGGGGGGGTCTGTGGATGGCACTGTTATGGGGTGGGGGGTCTGTGGATGGCACATATATAACAGTGCTAGCCACAGATCTCCCCTGTAACAGTGCCAGCCACAGATCCCCCCTGTAACAGTGCCAGCCACAGATCCTCCAATAACAGTGTCCGTCATCCACAGATCCCCCCATAACAGTGTCCGTCATCCACAGATCCCCCCATAACAGTGTCCGTCATCCACAGATCCCCAGTAATAGTGCCATCCACAGACCACCATTAGTTCCAAACCCACCAAAAGCACACCTTTTGGTTAAAAATATATTTTTTCTTATTTTCCTTCCCAAAAACCTAGGTGCGTCTTATGGGCCGGTGCGTTTTATAGGGCGAAAAATACGGTAATTGCTCAGTAAAACACAGAAGACAGACTCTCCTTAGAAATGCTCAGATTGTTGCTAATGAGACTCTTTACATTCTGTTATCTAGTAAAGGTAATGCATTTGGCTAATAAAGTATTTAGCAAAAATGCTCAATATCCTGTTACTTTATAAAAAAAAAATTACAGTTGCACACAGAGGGAATTTATCAAGACCTGCACTACAGAAATCTGGCTTCAAAGAGTTGCAAAATAGGGCTTCTTCGGGGAAAAAATAGCATTCTGAATACAGAATGCATAGTACAATAGGGCTGGAGGGGTTAAAAAAAATATATATATATATTTAACTAACCTTAATCCACTTGTTCGCGCAGCCCGCATCTCTTCTGTCTTGTTCTGTGAGGAATAGGACCTTTGATGACGTCACTACGCTCATCACACGGTCCATCACATGATCTTTTACTATGGTGATAGATCATGTGACGGACCATATGATGAACGTAGTGACGTCATCAAAGGTCCTATTCCTCACAGAACAAGATAGAAGAGATGCCGGCTGCGCGAACAAGTGGATTAAGGTGAATTAAATTTATTTTTATTTTTTTTTTAATCCCTCCAGCCCTATTGTACTATGCATTCTGTATTCAGAATGCTATTATTTTCCCTTATAACCATGTTATAAGGGAAAATAATAATGATCGGGTCCCCATCCCGATTGTCTCCTAGCAACTGTGCGTGAAAATCGCACCTCATCCGCACTTGCTTGCGGATGCTTGCAATTTTCACGCAGCCCTTCTATGGGGCCTGCGTTGCGTGGAAAGCTCACAAAGAGGAGCATGCTGCGATTTTCACGCAACGCACAAGTGATGCGTGAAAATCACCGCTCATGTGCACAGCCCCATAGAAATGAATGGGTCCGGATTCAGTGCGGGTGCAATGCATTCAACTCACGCATTGCACCCGCGCGGAAAACTCGCCCATGTGAAAGGGGCCTTAGACTTAGGGAGTCTGTCAGCAGTTTTAACCATGCTAAGCTGCAAACAGCACTAGGTAGGGACTGCAGAGAGCAGTACAGATTATTCTGCCAGATTCTCCTCTGGCAGTTCCATTTTCTCCCCTATCGACTGTATAGAAAAGTGTTTTAAGCATGCTCTGTGACTTGTGCAGAGGTCAATGTGCAAGTAGGAGGATTATGTAAGCTATGACCATCACCTATTCTAAATTATTATCTGTAATAGTGTTACCTGTCATTGTAATCCTATCTGTGATAGTAATGCGATAACTGCTGAATAGTGATCAGTGCAGAACAGTAACTGTCAGGCTATTATGAAGTTTAGTGGCAAGATGGAAAACTGGGAGATTTCACTGTATTTTTAATTATTAAAAATATGTTTAAAGAGCATCTGCGTGGTAGGGTTGATCATGCTGATTAAAGTGATTACAATGTACCATTCCAGAGAAAACTCCATTTTTATTTACATGCTAATTAGCTAGTTGGAGCACATTAGGGTATGGCCAGAGCCCTTGGAGCCCCAATTTGTGAAAGACGCTGCAGCTTTAGCTTCTACTAGAGTTGAGCAAAGATTTGAAAAATTCCATTCGGCATCTTCGTCGAAGTTTGACAAGAAATTTGATTTGTTACAAATGAAATTGTCTGAAATCCCTGTTAAAACCTCATTCAACCTTAACGGTAACTTAGACAGAAATGCTCCCGTCTAACGACTATTAAAAACGACAATATGCTAGGGCAAACCATTTGGGTTTAAAAAAAAAATCACTCATCTCATCCACTTGCTTGCGCAGAGGCAGTCCACTCCTCTCTTGATTAAAAAAGACCTGCCGAAGGACCTGCGCTAAGCGTGATGACATCACCGCGTGCTCCCAGTGTAATCATGTGGTTGAGTCATCACGCTCAGTGCAGGTCCTTCAGCAGGTCTTTTTTAATTTAGGAGAAGAGCAGACCGCCTCTGCGCAATCAAGTGTATTTTTTTCACCATTTTTCTAAGAAAACTTCAGCTGTCATTTTAGGAAAAAATATTTGTTTCCACAAAGCACAAGGAAATTCAGCTCCATTTAGAATCAAAGTTTTCCTTAACTTCGGACTGAATTCCACTGCGGATGCTTTGCTTCACTCTACACTAGCCACTACCCCCAGCCCCTGGATTAACAGGGCTGGATATCTCAGGGCAAGAGGGGAATGGCTAAGGCTGCAGGAGGTGTACACAAGCTAGTGGTCCAAGGGCTTTGGCTGTTCCCTCAGTACTCCAACTAGCTAATTAGCATATTAGCAAAAATTGAGTTTCCTTTGAAATAGTACAGACATAAACAAGGTGCTGTTTTACTCAGCATGAGCAACCCTTCCAGGCGGTTTGCCTTGTTTAATAGGGTTGATCATGCTGACAAATGTTCTTTAATATAAATGATTGATTTAAAGTGACCTTTTGGTTCAAGAAAGAGAATTAACATTAAGGACGGGTTCACATTGACGTTATTGAATTCCATTATAGGTTCTGTTATAATGGAACCTATAATGGAATATCATAACAACAATGCGAACCTGCCCTAACTGGGGAATGAATGGAACACTTAACTATTGCCCTCCTTTTCATCTTTTCCACATGCCAATCCACCAGGCTCCTTGTCAGCCATCCAAGATGGTTGCACTGCTTTTCAGACTACCTAAGGCATATTTTGCATTTGGTAGCCCAAGACACCTCCTGCTGCACTTGGATTGGTCAGCATTGCTCAAATGAGCAGTGCTGGCCAATCCAAGAGCAGGGCTGGACAGGCAAGAAATGTCTTGGACTGCTGATGCAAAAAAGGTTACTATGTAAGCGTTCTGCTCATTCCCCTGGTTGGTAATGTGATTTTATTTTAAATTTTTTTTTTAACTGTAGAGTCACTGTAAACAGGTCATTTTCTAGCAGCACATTTCCTTTAAGAAGTAGCACATGATATATAGTAATAGCAATAACGTTTCTCATATCAACTTGCATTTCATGCCATACAATGGCGACAAATCAGTAGAATATATTACAAATCACTATTGAATGACTATATAATAACATCCTCAGGGGCCCCCTGGTTGAGGTAGCACCCCCTACACTCAGCATCTCCAAACAGAGACGAAAGTAACCCTGGCTTACACCTCAAACCCGCTTTCTCCAGTGGTGCTCCAGGAGTGCTGTAACGGGGTGCCGAAGGCACACTCAGTCTCCCATCAGCCGCAGACCTGCTGCTTAGCTTCGGGAGCGAGGATCTGTGTTTGATCTCGTTCCCAGGGCGGCTTTGCTAGCTGGGAGGCTCCCTGTTCGTAGGTCTGCCTTGAGCGCCGAGCTGATCACTTGGTGCTCGACTGGTAGGTCTGTCGGTCATGTGACGCTGGCCACGTCACATGACCCTCACTCCCCACTATTAATACAGGCAGCCTGCTGGCCAGGGCCGGCTCCAGGTTCATGTGGGCCCTTGGGCGATAAATCCCAGTGGGCCCCCATGAGGCATTTTTTTACATTGACATGTCCCCCTGTGGCTCCTACACGGTATAATGACCCCCAGTGGCCCCTATACAGTATAATGACTATTAGTGGCCCTTCACACAGTATAATGACTACTAGTGGCCCTTCACACAGTATAATGAACCCCCAATCCCCCCCCCACTGTATAATGACCACCTGTGGCCCTGCATTCAGAATAATAACCCCCAGTCGCCCCCATTTAGAATAATGACGCCCAGTAGCCCCCACACTGGGGGAACACTGTATGGAGGGGGCTCTGGGGGTGATTATACTGAATGTAGGGTCATTGGTGATCATTATACTAAATGGGGGACACTGGGGGTCATTATACTATGTAAAGGGCCCTCACAGTATAATGACCCCACAGTGACCCTCCATTCAGAATAATGACCCCCAGTCGCCCCCACACTGGGGGTTATACTGTATGGAGGGGGCACAAGGGGTTATTATATTTAATGGGGGCTCTGGTGGTCATTATGCTAAATGGAGGGTCAATGGGGATCATTATACTAAATGGGGGGCACTGGGAGTCATTATACTGTGTAAGGGGCCCTCACAGTGTGATGAATGACCCCCCAGTGGCCCCCTCACATACCTATCATTGCAGGGGAGCTGGTGGTCCTGTCATTCACTAACCGCAGCTCCCTGCGCTCCTTCTCTACGGCGGCCCGCTGCAGAAGTGGGCCAGGCCTGGAGGAGAGAAGGAGATGTGCAGTGATGTAGCTAGAACTGACTGGGCCCCACAGCAAAATTTAGTACGCCCCCCTCCCCCCCAATGTGTGTTCACATTACGTTTTTCCTATCGGTTTGATGTATACAAATGTGCAGCACTCCACGTTTTTGTATCCTGCAGAGTCAAGTAAAAAATGCCTACGTCAACGTATATGTTTTTTTACCATGAAACTGTAGGGTGAACGGACGCCACTGTACGGCATCAGTCTGAGGCATCTGTTAACGCATATATTTTTGGTATACATTAAATGGATGGAAAAAATAGGATGTGAACCCAGCCCTAGTGTCAGAATAAGGCTACTTTCACACTTGCGGCAGAGAGATCCGGCAAGCCGTTCCGTCGCCGGAACTGCCTGCCGGATCAGGCAAAATGTATGCCAACTGATGGCATTAGTAAGACTGATCAGGATCCTGATCATTTTTAAAAATGCCTGATCAGTCGAAAAAATGCATTGAAATGCCGGATCCGTCTTTCCGGTGTCATCCGGCAAAAACGGATCCGGCATTTATTTTTTCACCTTTTTTCAGTCTGCGCATGCACATACCGGAAGGATGAATCCGGCATTCCGGTATTCTGAATGCCGGATCCGGCACTAATACATTCCTATGGGAAAAAATGCCGGATCCGGCATTCAGGCAAGTCTTCAGTTTTTTTATCCGGAGATAAAACCGTAGCATGCTACGGTTTTCTCTTTTGCCTGATCAGTCAAAACGACTGAACTGAAGACATCCTGATGCAAACTGAACGGATTAATCTCCATTCAGAATGCATGGGGACATACCTGATCAGTTCTTTTCCGGTATAGAGCCCCTGTGACGGAACTCTATGCCGGAAAAGAACAACGCAAGTGTGAAAGTACCCTAAGCACCAGTACACAGCGGAGCAGCGTGGCGGAGAGGGGAGGCCGCCATGTACTGACAGAGCGCTACCTGGTCCTGGTGGTCAGGGATGAGGACTGTAGGATCATTTAGGACTGTAGGATCATTTTCTACTGGGAAATACAGGGCACAGTATAATACACTAGAATCTATATAATATAAAGATATTAGCCCTACCCCCGAATAATAATACAATTAGGGGGTCATTTATTATATAGAAATACGTCTATATTAGGCGTATTTCTGACACAGATGTGGCGCAAAGGTCCTTAACACCGCAATCTGCATCTTTTCCCGCTCATGCCAGGTCTAAAAAAAGTGGTGTGGGCAGGGAAGGGATACAGTTATGGCCATGCAGTTACTACCACCATATAGTGATAAAACCGCCATATAGTGATAACACCGCCATATAGTGATAAAACCACCATACAGTGACCGGATAAAAGGGTATAAGAGGGCACAGTACAGGGAATGACTATGGGCACTGCACAGGGTGTGGTAGGAGGGCACAATGCAGGGTATAAAGGGGCACAGTACGGGGTGGGGAGCACAGTACGGGGTGGGGGGCACAGTATGGGGTGGGGGGCACAGTCACATGACCCTGTGACGTTAGAAGGTCCTTATGGTGAATGCGGTTCAGATGCCACCATAATGAGAGGCAGAAAAGTGAGACAAGGGCCCTGGATGGACAGGAGGGGTGGACACAGCAAGTAGGTGGAAGGGGCTCTGAGGGGGATTCATACAAGTAGTGGCAGGAGGTCTGTGCAGGGCAGCAATAGGAGATAGGAGGGTGGGACAGGAGCCCTGGATACATGAGGGAGGAAAGGAGACAGCAGGGGCTCCATGAGGATGAGATAGGACAGGATGGGGGGGGGGGGGGGGCAGGTGTCATGGAGACAAACAGCTTAATGAAACAGTAACACAACTAAATAGAATGAAGCAGCCAAGACAAGAGCCAGTCACAGTGCAGACTCACTCACAGACTGTGTTCACACTTCTCTGCTCCAGCTCCAGCCCTGCGGTCTCTCTGTGTCCTGTGTAGAGGGGGCGTGTCCTGAGTCTCTGCAGCTCAGAGGGCCCACCAAAGGGGTACTGCGTATGTGAAATGACAGCAGTCAGAGCTCCCATCTGTATTGATGGAAGTGCTCATAGCAGCTCAGTGGGCCCCCCCAGGAGCATTGGGCCCCGGCACTTGCCCGGGGATGCCGGGTTATGACGACCGGCCCTGCTGCTGGCCACAGGTTGCCTGTTAATTTAGGTTCCTGGCGTTTATTGGATACCTGTATACTTACCTGATCCTGTTCCCTGACGATCCTTTGTCTGCTCCTCCTGTACTGCGCATCCCTCCTGGTATTTTGACCTCGGCTTCCACCTGACTATTCTTTGCGGACTCTTTTGGCACTTCTCGACTCTCCTGGTATTTCTGACCCCGGGTTCTCCTGACCATTCTTTGCTTATACCACTGTACTGCGTTGTCCTCTTGGTTTTGACCCGGTCCGTTCACTATCCGTTATTTGTCTTGTCTGTCCTTCCCGCACGTATCCTAAGTTAGGGACTGCCGTCCAGTTGTCCCCTGTCATCAGGACTCGTGAAGCAAGTAGGCAGGGCCAGGGGTGAGGGTAGAGCGCAGTGGTCACTATCCTCCCCCCTCTGTGTGTGTGTGTGTACGTGACCGTTACAAGTGCCAAACGCCTATGGAGAAAAATTCACACATCAGAAGATTTCCTCCATTACAAAGCTATGCTGAGAACTTATATGTCTGCCCTTCATCTTGCCAAATAGACCTATTTCATGGCCCTGATATCTTCGCTATCCAATAATAAAAATAAAAATTTGACATGCATTAATGACCCGATTCCCTAACATCTCCTCTAGTCTTTCTCCTCAGCTGTCACTACTCACTTAAAATCTTCAACCTCTCTCTCTCTTCTGGCATTTTCCTCTCTTCTTTCAAACATTCCGTAAAAACCCCATTATTAAAAAAATATAACTTCTCCTGATCCATACTGCGCAATGAACTGTCTCAAATGTCCCCTTCATCTCTAAACTTCTGGAGCACCTGGTGTACTCTCGCCTTATCCGCTTTCTCTCTGCTAACTCTTTCCTTGATCCACTATCTAGTTTCCACATTCTACAGTCTATGGAAACTTCCCTCACCAAAGTGAAAAACGACCTCCTGATAGCTAAATTCAATGGTGATTACTTTTTTCTAATTCTCCTTGATCTATCTGCAGCATTTGACACTGTAGACAACCATCTCCTGCTCACCATGCTCCAATCTATCTACTTTAAAGGAGTTTTGCAGGCAGTATATATTGATGACCTATCCTCAGGATAAGTCCTCAATATCTAATTGGCAGGAGTCTGACATCCGGCAACTGCAGCAGCTTGAGGAGGAGGTAGCGCTCTATGCAAGCTCTGCTTCCTCTTCATTACATTCTGTGTCATCTCCCTTGCAGCAGCAGCAGCACAGTGCAATTACAAGTACTAGCTCCATTTAAGTCAATAGAGCTAGTGCTTGTAATTGCACTGCACCGCCGAACTTTCGATACGACGGGTAATGTAATGATGAGGAAGTAGCGCTTGCATGGAGCGCCACTTCCTCTTTAAACAGATAATAGTCGGGGGTGCATGAGGATAGGTCATCAAAATATATTGCCTGCATAACGCCTTTATCAACAATGATCTATCTTAGTTTTCTTCCTATATCTCTGACTGCTTTTTCAGCGTATCATTTACTTGTTGTACTTTCCCTCCTCTCCCTCTTGCTGTCGTAGTTTGTTAGGGTTCAGTCCTAGGTCCTCTCCTCTTTTCTCTCTACATAGCCATGATCAGACTATCAGCAGATTTGGTTTTGAATACCATCTTTATGTCGTTGACACCCAGCTACACACCTGACATCACCCCTGCTGTGCTACAGAACACCAGTGACTGTCTGTCTGCTGTCTCTAACATCTTATCCTCTCTCTATCTGAAACTGAATATTTCAAAAATTGTACTACTTGCGTTTCCTCTACTAACTTACCTAAACCTAATATCTCCATCTTAGTGTGTGGCGCTACCAAAACGCCTAGGCAGGATGCCCGCTATCTCAGTGTTATGTTTAATGACAATTTTCAACTATGGAAACAACAAAAACTCTCATTGTGAACCTAATCCATTCCCGTCTCCTTACTAATTGGCCTCCCCCTCACACTTTCCAATGTATTCTTAATGCAGCAGCCAGGTTCATCTATCTGTCTAATTGCTACTTCAATGCCTCTGTCTTGTTCCAGTCATTGTGCTGGTTGCCCATATAGTATACGATTCAATTTAAACTGCTCATTGTCACCCACAAAGCTCTCCATAGTGCCGTACCCCCTACATCTCCTCCCTCATTTCTGTCTACCATCCTACCCATGCTTTACAATCTGCAAATGATTTACGACTAACATCCACCATAATCCAAACGTCTCACTCTTGTCTCCAAGACTTCACCAGTTTTCTGGAATACGCCAAGCAATTAGGTTAATCCATAACATTCATAGTTTTAAGTAGTCTTTTTAGGTTGGCCTATCATATAACATAATCTAATTCTAGCGTTGTCACGATACTAGTGGAATACTGCTGGAATCCAATGGCAGGGAAAAGGCCTGTACACAGGAAACACTGGAGTCTTAAATAGGAGGTTGCAGGACTGAAGGATGTAGCAGAGCCAAGCAAGCGGAGCGGTTACCAGTAGCAACAGTGCAGGACTGAAGGATGCAGCCGAGCCGAGGTCAGACGAGCAATGGGTCAGGGCAGGTGGCACAGGAACGTAGTCAAGCAATCCAGGTCGGCAACAGGAGGTAGCAGGATCTCACAAAGTAGCAGGGTAAACCGCAAGTAGGAGGAACAAACCAGAGAGCTAGTTCCAAGCAAGAGGACTGCACGAGCAGAAGCTAAACACAATACTCAAGCAATTAGTAACAGGCTTGAGAGGTTTAAATGTGAAACAGGAAGTAAGATGGCACCCAGCTGAGACACAATCCACCATCTTAACTGAGGGAGAACTTGAGGGCAAGACAATCTGAACTAAACAGATGTAGCAGGATGATTCCTGACATTACTCCCACCTCAACAGCGGCCTTCGAACGAGATCTGACTTGGTCTCCCAGGATGTCTTTGATTAAACTGTTTGATCAGTCGGGGAGCATTCATATTATCCACCGGTTCCCAAGAATTCTCTTCAGACCCATAACCCTGCCACTTATTGAGGTATTGTAGATGGTTCTCTATAACAAATTGTTCTTGCCCATCTATCTCAACAGCATCGGGAGGAGGACGGATATGTTCCGGAAAAGGATTGGGTATGGCAGGCTTAAGTAGGGACACATGAAAAACAGGATAAATCTTCATAGATCGTGGAAGCTTGAGCCGAACAGCTACTGATGATCTTATAAGGCCCAATAAATTTCTGTCCAAGTTTTGGTGAAGGAACCTTAAGTTTCAAATTCCTAGTGGAAAGCCATACTTTATCACCTATTTTAAACATTAGTGCTGGTCTACGAAATTTATCTGCCGCCTTCTTGTAATTTTCTTGAGCCCTCTCTAATGCTCCTTTTAGTAGCTCTAAATTTTGCTGTAATGTAGAGATCCTTTCCGCGACTGCTGGAATAGGTGAAACAGCGGGGAATTTGGGAAGAATATTTGGATGATACCCTAAATTTGCAAAGAAAGGAGTTTGCTTGGTGGAAGTGCAATGAGCAGGACTGTAATACGGTTAGGCGGACGCCAAAATATGCAGTGGGTCCGGATATGGGTATAATAGTCTATGTTTTTTGTTCGTGACGCCAATTGCAGCGTGCGCAGGGTACAGTCTCAGGGCCCTTTAAGGTGTTACAACTCACGTACCAGGTGAGGAATGCCAGAGTGGTGTAATGTCTCTGTGTAGTAGTAGGTATAGTGTCAACGGTGTCTCCTACCTGGGTACGGCTGGACTCCTGGATCCTGGCTCACTTGCAATAAATGAGTGTTACTAGTAGGAGTAATTGAGGGATTTGGTAGCAATGAATGAGATCCAGACTTGGGATATAATTCAACTTGTCTTTACTGGTTGCAGCTTTAATCCATACGAGATACAGCTATAGTCTTGGGTCCCAGCAGGTATTGGCAATGTATGGCAGGGATCAATATCTCTTCTGCTCCTATCATGTGCCTGGAGAATATGGCAGGAATCTATATCTTCTGCTCTGTCTATCTTCTGCTGTGTATGGGACTGACTAGCTGAGGAGGAATTTGGCTTCTCCTGGTCTCTGGATGTTACTCACAGTTATACTCACAGGGAATGATTCGTCCTGGAGTTCTGGAGATGGCTGCTTGCTTGTCACCAGTTGAGGCTGTAAGGCTCAGACTGGGAATGAAGATCTTTGGTATCAACCGAGACAAGATCCTGGTTTGGGATCCCTATTTCTGGGAGCTCCTACCAGCACAGCCTTCCCCTAGCCGGGGTAGCTGGCACACACTAAACTGAACTTACTTCCTTCCCCATGAGGCAGGATGTGGGAACATTCCACACCTCCTCAAAGAGGGGGGAGCTAAACTGGAATGTACTATTCCAGTCTAGATATGCTAAACTGTTACTAAGGCCCTGGTAACACATTGCTGCCACCTGCTTGTGTACATGGAAATTACAGCAAATACATGTAACAGGCTTAGAAAATGCACATTTGTGAGGAATATTACATAAAATCACATTAGATGACAAGGCACATGTTACCAACAAATAGTAGCGGGGAAAAGAGTTTAGTAACATAACTCTGGGATGTTACAGAAGCATTTTGGGAGTTATTGTAAGAGAACTCAGCCATAGGAAGGAGATCGACCCAATCATCTTGTAAATGGCAGATATTGCATCGAAGATACTGTTCCAGAGTCTGATTTGTGCATTCAGTTTTTCCATTAGATTGTGGGTGAAAGGCGGTTGATAGATTAATATCAATCTCAAGTGCTGTACATCTACAATAAAGTCCATGGAAATAGAACCCCAGGGACGAGAGGGGACCAACAAAGGCTGTAATAAACCCATGCGTAAAGAACGTGGAGTCTTACATCTAGCACAAACGTCACATGACATGACATATTTCTTTACATCCTGTTGATAACTGGGCCACCAAAAGAAACGGGATAAAAATTCCTGTGTCTTCTGCACTCCTTTGTGACCCGCAATCTTAGAATCATGGACTAATTTTAGAATTTTCAGTCTTATTGTTTCGGGTATATATAGCTGCTGCCCATAGGTCCACACCTTGTTCTTAAGCACCAAATGCACATCATCAGTTGGTCGAGACAGCAAGGAGTCGGTGTCATAGGCTTCTTTTATCTCTTCAAGCAAGTCCTTATTATGGATTACTCCTACAAAATTTTACTTAGGAACAATGGTTTTGGGCGGAATCGTAGAAGTGGAATCATTGGAAAAGATTCTAGATAGGGCATCTGCCTTGCTGTTACGGGAACCGGGCCTGTACGGGATTATGAAGTTGAATTGATTGAGGAAGAGACTCCAACGAGCTTGGCGAGGGGATAGACATTTGGCAGATCTAACGAATTCCAAATTACTGTGATCAGTCAGAACTATTATTTGCTGTGCGGTTCCTTGAAGATGATGTCTCCATTCCTTAAAAGCTGCAATGATAGCTAACAGTTCTTTATTCCCCACATCATAATTCTTCTCAGCAGGGCATAAACATTGGGAGAAAAAAGCACATGGATGCAATAAACCCTTCTCTCCGGTTCTTTGAGACAGAATAGCCCCTATAGCACAGTCTGAAGCATCTACTTCCACAATGAAGGCGAGTTCTGGGTCGGGATGAACTAATATAGGGGCTGTAGTGAACTTGGATTTTAGGAGACAAAAGGATTCCTGTGCTTGGGGAGACCAGACAAAGCATTTTTTTTCTTAGTCAACTGTGTAATAGGAGTAATTATTCCTGAGAAATTTTTTAGGAATTTGGCAAATCCTATGAAACGTTGAACATCTTTTATGCTCCTTGGGGTAGGCCAGTCTACTATTGCTTTAATTTTGCTAGAGTCCATGTGTAGACCATGAGGTGAAATTATATAGCCAAGGAATTGGATCTCAGTCTGGTGAAATTCAAATTTTTCAATCTTAATGTAAAGTTGATTCTTCCTTAGACGTTCCAAAATAAGTCTCACATGTCTCTGATGTTCTTCCATAGAGTTAGAGAAGATCAAGATATCGTCCAAATAGATGACTATGAACTGGTCCAGAAGATCTCTGAAGCTATCATTGACAAGATGTTGAAAAGTGGCTGGGGCATTGCAAAGAACAAAAGGCATAACGATATATTCGAAATGTCCATATCGTGACCTAAAAGCTGTCTTCCATTCGTCTCCAGATCTGATACGGACCAGGTTATAGGCACCTAGCAGGTCTAACTTGGTAAAAAATTGTGCATGTCGCTCTCTCTCCAAAAGCTCAGCGATCAATGGTAAAGGATAACGATTTTTGATTGTAATTTTGTTAAGTTCTCTGTGTCACGGTGGGGAGTGGGGGAAACCCCCCACCGGGCGGTGTAAAAGGGGATCAGCCTGGCCAAAAGGAGTAATAAGGGAGCAGGTCACCTCCTACATTTTCCCTAGTCCTCTCCCTGACTCCTCACCGTATGAGCGGACCCCGATGGTAGGACGACTCATACTCAGGATTCCTAGAAACCCTAAGTCGCCCTGGTAATCCCTTACCAAGGAGCAGGGGAGAGACGACCTGTTCATCCCAGTAATGGAGGAACAGGAGTCTCTATCTGAGGCCAGGCTGCAAGGAGAGGGGAACACATATAGCATATGGAGATGGCAGGTAAGCGAAACCCATAACACACTTACCTGCCACAGACACACTGACTGGAACCCGTGCACAAGTGCTGGTGTCCACACCAACATTAAAGGATACAGCACACACCACAAACTACACAGGGACCCAGGACACCCATAGGTGCTATAACAAGAGACAGGGGAATATCTAGTAAACATGCTGGGCACCAAACACCACCAGACATGTAACATCAGACTAGACATACCAACACCCTAAACATAACCCACTCCATACACATAGGGACAGGAAGGGAAAGAGACACCGGGATAACATTGATGACCACAAGGGTGGCCCTCACTGGACAGATGGAACACCCTGGACTGGAGCAGAGCTCCAGCACCAACAACAGCTGAAGTACAACTCACTCCAGCCAGGAAACCACAAAAGATATAAGCCAAGTGACCACACCCAGTCAGGGAGTTAACCCTTACAGCACCAGACAGAGGGAGGCTACAACTTAAAGGGGAAGTGCACACACAAGCATACCAAACACGTAACCACCGGCAACAGCATGCGTGGCAACCATGTCACAGGAATCACCCAGAAGGCCGAGACACTGCCACCGCATGCTCTCACAGCAACACGTTGCCGCGGGCAACCGCAAGTGTGGCAACAGTGTCACAGCGTACACCATAGGCCGTGACACTTGGTAGTCAATGTAAGGTCTTAAAGAACCGTCCTTTTTCTTAACAAAGAATATGGGAGCCCCGGCCGGTGAGGAAGATGGGCGGATAAACCCCTCAGCCCGATTTTCTTCTATGTAGTCCTTGAGGGCTTTTAGTTCAGGGCCGGCTAAAGGGTAGATGTTTCCAAAAGGTAAAGGTGCACCAGGAAGTAATTCTATAGGACAATCGTAGGGTCAGTGTGGGGGAAGCTTGTCCGCATTTTGTTTATCGCAAACGTCCGCAAATTCCTTATATGCAGAGGGTAACTCTACTGCCTTGTTATCTTGAGCCGGATTTTCCGAGCCTTGTTCAGACTGAGCTGTCGCAAGAACGTCCTTGGCTGGGAAGCTTATTTCTTTGGTCTCCCAATTGATAACAGGGTTCTGTGCTTGCAACCAGGGTAGGCCAAGAATAACAGGGAAATGTGGAGAAAGAGATCAATAGAAACTATAGGATTTCATGGTGATAAGGTGTTATGATTTCAAGTGGTTCCGTCTCTTGATCCACCGGCCCTGAGCTCAGTGGGGATCCATCTACGATCTCCATTACCACAGGTGAGAGTTTTTTCAGAAATTTAACCCCATGCCTTTGCGCAAAAGAAAGGTCCATGAAATTGCCACTAGCCCCAGAGTCCACCATAGTAGAGGTGGATATCCACTGAGAGTTAATCAAGAATTTAATAGGAAGGAAGCAATGGAAGTCTTTATTTCTCTTTCTTAATATGAGGGGCCACAGATGAAATGGAATGGATGATTGCTTTCTCAGATAATTCTGTTTCCGAAGCAATTGATTCTTCATCTGAAAAGTCAGGATCTGTAATGGCTGCCACCAACCTCCGCGGTCGGCTAGGGCAGTTGATAAGGAAGTGGTCAGACTTTCCACAGTAAAAGCATAGACTTTCCCGAATCCTATGCTCCCTTCGATCAACGTTTTCACGTCTTAGTATGGAATCTACTTGCATAGGCTCACTTCTTTATTATGAATATAATGCCCCCTCTTTGTTATTAATATAATGGCCCCCTCTTTATTATTGATATAATGGCCCCCTCTTTGTTATTAATATAGTGGCCACTCTTATTAGTACAATGTCCTCGGTCCTCCTCTCTTTGCTCCTCCCACATCCCCATAGTGCCCCCAGTACCTCTGCAATTACATTAAACATACATAAAAAAAATAAAAAAAATACTTACCTGTCTCCATCACAGCTTGTGGCGTCCCGGCCCAGGCGGTCATGAACGCCTGCCTCACTGTGCCTTCCCGCACCACGTCATCGCGTCATCTCACGAGATCTGATGCAGGAGGTCACAGTGAGGTAATCGTGACCGAGTCCTCCGTCGCTCTACTGCCTTATAGGCGTCACACCTTTTTTACACCTTTTCCTGTATGTGTCAATTTTCTATTTAGGTCGGACAACTATTGTTTATAAAAGATATGCCCATATAGTTGCTTACAATATGTACGTCTTCCCTCATACTTTTTTTTCCAATTTGGACTTTCCTGACCTGTTTTCACCATGTAAACAAACCACTCTGTTTGGTTCACATCCTGTATGTAGCAGTTCCTGTTTCAATATCCAACCAAAAGACTCATGTATGTTTTTTTTCTGTTTTTCTCTCTCATTTAACCAATAATAAAAGAATATACTATAATAAATAATAATAATAATAATAATTATTATAATAGGCCTTACTATATTGAGAATTGTGTTTTTATTATTAGAAATCTAAAACCTATTACTGGATTATTCACAGACACAATATATGATTATAAAGAAACCAGCAATATGAATTTGCTTTCTAAAAAAAACATTTGGAGCCATTTATCAAACTAGTGTAAAGTAGAACTGGCTTATTTGCCCATAGCAACCAATCTGATTCCTTTTTTCATTCTTAACAGCTCCTTTGGAAAATAAAAGGTGTATGAGCAGTATGCTAAAGTTTAACAGGAAAGGGGAAAACGACTCCAGGAGTGCCAAAAGGAGGAGGGGGGCGGTGCCCACCCAATGTACCCACAATGACACCCCTGAGAAATAACTCGGCACAAGCTCCCGAGTACAATATCAGAACGGCAAAGAAAATGGAGCTCAAAGTGCCAGATAATAAATGTTGTAAATATTTTATTGTAGCATAGCAAAACATAAAAATGACATACATGAGATGCAGGAGGACAGGGAACAAAAGGGGCAGGGAAAGGGAAGAACGGCGCCACCCTGGGAGGAACACTCCGGTCAAAAATGCTTGAATGTATAGGATCAGCGGGATGTACAGTCGTCGCCTAAAGTTTTGAGAATGACACAAATATTAATTTTCACAAAGTTTGCTGCTAAACTGCTTTTAGATCTTTGTTTCAGTTGTTTCTGTGATGTAGTGAAATATAATTACACGCACTTCATACGTTTCAAAGGCTTTTATCGACAATTACATGACATTTATGCAAAGAGTCAGTATTTGCAGTGTTGGCCCTTCTTTTTCAGGACCTCTGAGATTCGACTGGGCATGCTCTCAATCAACTTCTGGGCCAATTCCTGACTGATAGCAACCCATTCTTTCATAATCACTTCTTGGAGTTTGTCAGAATTAGTGGGTTTTTGTTTGTCCACCCGCCTCTTGAGGATTGACCACAAGTTCTCAATGGGATTAAGATCTGGGGAGTTTCCAGGCCATGGACCCAAAATGTCAACGTTTTGGTCCCCGAGCCACTTAGTTATCACTTTTGCCCTATAGCACGGTGCTCCATCGTGCTGGAAAATGCATTGTTCTTCACCAAACTGTTGTTGGATTGTTGGATGAAGTTGCTGTTGGAGGGTGTTTTAGTACCATTCTTTATTCATGGCTGTGTTTTTGGGCAAAATTGTGAGTGAGCCCACTCCCTTGGATGAGAAGAAACCCCACACATGAATGGTCTCAGGATGCTTTACTGTTGGCATGACACAGGACTGATGGTAGCGCTCACCTTTTCTTCTCCGGACAAGCCTTTTTCCAGATGCCCCAAACAATCGGAAAGAGGCTTCATCGGAGAATATGACTTTTCCCCAGTCCTCAGCAGTCCATTCACCATACTTTCTGCAGAAGAGCAATCTGTCCCTGATGTTTTTTTTGGAGAGAAGTGGCTTCTTTGCTGCCCTTCTTGACACCAGGCCATCTTACAAAAGTCTTCGCCTCACTGTGCGTGCAGATGCGCTCACACCTGCCTGCTGCCATTCCTGAGCAAGCTCTGCACTGGTGGCACTCTGATCCCGCAGCTGAATCCTCTTTAGGAGATGATCCTGGTGCTTGCTGGACTTTCTTGAACGCCCTGAAGTCTTCTTAACAAGAATTGAACCTCTTTCCTTGAAGTTCTCGATGATCCTATAATTTGTTGATTGAGGTGCAATCTTAGTAGCCACAATATCCTTGCCTGTGAAGCCATTTTTATGCAACGCAATGATGGCTGCACGCGTTTCTTTGCAGGTCACCATGGTTAACAATGGAAGAACAATGATTTCAAGCATCACCCTCCTTTTAACATGTCAAGTCTGCCATTTTAAGCCAATCAGCCTGACATAATGATCTCCAGCCTTGTGCTCGTCAACATTCTCACCTGAGTTAACAAGACGATTACTGAAATGATCTCAGCAGGTGCTTTAATGACAGTAATGAAATGCAGTGGAAAGTTTTTTTGGGGATTAAGTTAATTTTCATGGCAAAGAAGGACTATCCAATTCATCTGATCACTCTTCATAACATTCTGGAGTATATGCAAATTGCTATTATAAAAACTTAAGCAGCAACTTTTCCAATTTCCAATATTTATGTAATTCTCAAAACATTTGGCCACGACTATATATGGAATAATAACCTACCCGCAGACCAACTATATGTATATAGTAAAGGGTGAGTCACAGAATAACTGTAAAAACTAAGCACGGACATGAACATAAACACCAGGCCATACTAGATATAAGCCTAACGGGTAAGTAGACATCCAAATGGGAAGAAACCGGGGAATGGAAATGCAGATGAGACCCCCTGACGAAGACACGCTGAAACGCGCGTTGGGGTAGCGCCATCCTGGTTGTCCCACTCCTGGTCTGTCCTTGGTGAGTCTCATCTGCATTTCCATCCCCCGGTTTCTTCCCATTTGGATGTCTACTTACCCGTTAGGCTTATATCTAGTATGGTCTGGTGTTTATGTTCATGTCCGTGCTTGGTTTTTGCAGTTATTTTGTGACTCACCCTTTACTATGTACATATAGTTGGTCTGCGGGTAGGTTATTATTCCATATACATCCCGCTGATCCTATACATTCAAGCATTTTTGACCGGAGTGTTCCTCCCAGGGTGGCGCTGTTCTTCCCTTTCCCTGCCCCTTTTGTTCCCTGTCCTCCTGCATCTCATGTATGTCATTTTTATGTTTTGCTATGCTACAATAAAATATTTACAACATTTATTATCTGGCACTTTGAGCTCCATTTTCTTTGCCGTTCTGATAAAGTTTAATAGGGTTGATCATGCTGACAGAGCCTCTTTAAAGCACACCTTTTTTACTAGATGCCATTGTATAGAATGGTCTACACTGTTCCATTCCTGTTTTTTTTTTTTTTGTACATTACTGTGCAAAAGCTTTAGGCAAGTGAGGAGAATTCCTCAAAGCACTGTAAAGACAGAAGTGTTATGGCAGGTTTACATGGCCCGATAGTCAAGCAGATTATTGGGTCAAATATGCCTGCAAATGCACGTTCCCGACAATCTGCCAGTCTAAAGATGTAGCCAATTACGCCATGGACAAGTGAAATCTACTACTCTTCACCCCGTGCAAACCCACCATTAGTAGTTTAAATTTGAATTTATTCTGCAGCAGGACAACAACCTCAAACATACATCCAAACAAGAACAAGGAGTCCTGGAAGTGATGATATGATCCCCACTGATCTCAACATTATCTGGTCTGTCTGTCTGGGATTACATGAAGTTACAGAAGGAATTGAACAGATATCCACAGAATATCTGTAGTTAGTTCTTCAAGATGTTTGGAACAACCTCCCTGCCAAGTTCCTTCAAATAGTGCGTGCAAGTTTACATAGAAAAACAGATGCTGTTGTGAAGGCAAAAAGTGGTCACATCCATTATTGATTTGGATTTCTCTTGTTCATTCACTTTGAATTTTGTTAATTGATATAAATAAATGATTAAGAGTACGGCTACAGTCAGGTTTCTGAATGCAGTTTTGGAAGCCAAAATCAGGAGTGGATCATAAAAGGAGAGGAAGTAAGAAGGACAGATGTGACTTCTCTTTATTTAATTCACTCCTGGTTTTGGCTTCCAAAAGTTCATGCAAAAATCTGACCATATGGTCGTACCCTAATACCTCTATTTTTAAAGGCATTTATACTTTGCAGCACTTTTCTGACTCCTGCCTAAAACTTAGTACTGTACAGGACAGCCATTATACATTGTACATTAGTCACATATATTACTGTAGATAATACCTGATTATTTTAGCCAATCACAACTGCGTATAAAGAACCCTCTTTTTAATGTATTATTTGTTGCTGGAAATTACAAAATTTTGAATTATTTATTTTGTAGTTTATCATCACATTAACAGTATCACAATTTTGACCACTTAGTTAATTGATTGAGGATTCACCAACTTTCCAAGTTTTATGAAACTGATCATTTATTATTAAGTTTAAGGCCTCATGTACATGACCGTTATTCTGGTCCGCATCCGAGCCGCAGTTTTTGCGGCTCGGGTGTGGACCCATTCACTTCAATGGGGATGGAAAAGATGTGGACAGCACTCCGTGTGCTGTCCGCATCCGTTGCTCCATTCCGTGGCCCCGCAAAAAAAATTATAACATGTCCTATTCTTGTCAGTTTTGTGGTCAAGAATAGGCATTTCTACAATGGGCCGCCTGTTCCGTTCCGCAAATTGCGGAAGGCACAGGACGGCTTCCGTGTTTTGCGGATCCGCAATTTGCGGACCGCAAAAAACAGAACGGTCGTGTGCATGAGGCCTAGGACAGTTTTTGACAAAATGGAAACTCCACAAAGTTACAATTTGCTTAAAAATTAGCAAAGAGTCTCAATTTGTGCAGAAAAACCCTCTTTGTATGCCACGCATGGCAAAGGATGAAAAAGCAGGCATGGTTTCCCAGGAAGGAGTGTGTCCTAAATATTTTAAAGATTGTTATAAGTACTACAGTTAGAAATTGGCGCAAATATTTTTTCAAATGTGTGCCTTCTCGTGGCAGGCATAGATTTTGTTTTCTTACTTTAGGACAGTCGAAAATGTATGAAGAGGCAGGCAGCTTTAATAAATTTGGCTCAGTTCACTCTTTCTTTTTATGTTTTAAAACATTTTATTACAGGCACATTCCAAGAAAGTAATACAAAGTCTTAGGCTATTTTCACACCTGCAGCAGTGTGATCCGGCAAGCAGTTCCGTCGTCGGAACTGCCTGCCGGATCCGCCGATCTGGATGTGACTGAAAGCATCTGGAGGTGACAAATGCATTGCGAGAACGGATCCGTCTTTCTGCTTGTCATGCGGACAGACGGATCCGTCTTGTATATTTTTACACATTTTTATTGGTCTGCGCATGCGGTACCAGTATTTTGAGTGCCGAATCCGGCACTAATACATTCCTATGGGGAAAAATTCTGGCAAGTCTTCAGTTTTTTTCACCGGAGATAAAACCATAGCATGCTACGTTTTTCGCTTTTGCCTGATCAGTCAAAATGACTGAATTGAAGACATCCTGATGCATCCTGAATGGATTACTCTCCATTCAGAATGCATGGGGATATGCCCGATCAGTTCTTTTCCGGTATAGAGCCCCTGTGACGGAACTCTATGCCGGAAAAGAAAAACGCTAGTGTGAAAGTACCCTTAGAAAACTACAGAAATAAAGTGCCAGGTTTTAGTTACATACCAGTCGTAGGATAGTCATAGATATAACTTCCAATAACAAAATAGGCACATGGATACATAAACAGTGTATCCATACAGAAATAGTGCGCGCTAAATCAACATAACAGCACAAATCAGAAGCAATATAAATGTAACCAGCAAGAGTGCCTAACAAGCAGGGAAATGTCTGACAGATTAGTGGTATAGGTGAGAGTTTAACCTTGCAGACTAGAGAAACAGTATTGAATATGTCTGCACAGTATACGTTGATTATGGGGCAGTCCCACCAAAAGTGTAAAAAGGGTCCCCTTGCACTAACATCTCCAGCAGAGAGGGTCTGTATTTGGAAAAAATTATTTCAGCCTGTCTGGAGTGTGAGACCAATGTGCAAGTACCTTATAATAGTTTTCCTGTCATTTTGCACAGTGGGACATGGCAGGTGTGAGAGACAATAACCAAGCCTTATCGTCTCTAGTAGAGTTGAGCGGACACCTGGATGTTCGGGTTCGGCAGGTTCGGCCGAACTTGAAAAAAAAATTCGGGTTTGGGACCCGAACTTGACCCCGAACCCGAACCCCATTGAAGTCAATGGGAACCCGAACTTTTGAGCACTAAAATGGCTGTAAAAATGTCATGGAAAGAGATAGAGGGCTGCAAAAGGCAGCAAAACGTGCTTAAGAGCATGGCAAATGCTCTGCAAACAAATGTGGATAGGGAAATGAATAAAAAACATAAAAGACCTTAAAAAAATAAAAATTAGGAATGATGTAGGAGGAAGAGGTTGTGGAGGCAGTGAATGGGTGGATGTGGCCGTGTAGGCTCACGTGGCGGTCTAGGTGGGAGCGGCGGCGAAGGAGGAATAGATAGCCAATACAGATATGTGTTATTTAGCATTTTTACATAAGGGTATCCCCCAAAATATTGGGACATATAAAAAAATATAAAAGGAATAAGTGCACTTGAGTACAAGGATGGTTGGTTGAGGCTGTTAGAACTGTCTATTCTGCACAAGGTAGAGACAAGTCCTGAGGGATCCAAGCCTGGTTCAATTTAATGAACGTGAGCTTGTCCACGTTGGCTGTGGACAGGCAGCTGCGTCTGTCTGTAATGATGCCTCCTGCCGTGCTAAATACATGTTCAGAGAGTACACTGGCTGCAGGGCAGGCCAGCACCTCCAAGGCATACAGGGAAAGCTCTGGCCATGTGGACAATTTGGAGACCCAGAATTTGAATGGGGCAGAACCATCAGTCAGTACGTGTAGGCGTGTGCACAGGTACTGTTCCACCATGTTGTTCAAATGCTGCCTCCTGCTAACACGCTCCATATCAGCAGTTGGGGCCGCTTGTTGCGGCGAGGTGACAAAGCTTTTCTACATGTTGGCCATGCTAACCCTGCCTTCTGAGGTGCTGGCGCTGACACAGCTGCGTTGGCGACCTCTTCCTCCTCCTCTGCCTTTGCCTTGTGCTTCCACTTGTCCCCCGGCGTCAGTCGGGAATGCTCTCAGAAGCGCGTCTACCAGAGTGCGCCTGTAGTCGCGCATCTTCCGATCACAATCCAGTGAGGGAATTAAGGACGGCACATTGTCTTTGTAACGGGGATCCAGCAGGGTGGCCACCCAGTAGTCAGCACACGTTAAAATGTGGGCAACTCTGCTGTCGTTGTGCAGGCACTGCAGCATGTAGTCGCTCATGTGTGCCAGGCTGCCCAGAGGTAAGGACAAGCGGTGATTTTGCAAAAATCCTCTTTCTGAGCCACTTCTAAAAGAAGTGTTAGAGATTACCCCTCTTCCTCCTCCTCGTCCTGGGCCACATCCTCTTCCATCATCGCCCTAAGTGTTTTCTCAAGGAGACATAGAAGTGGTATTGTAATGCTGATAACGGCGTCATCGCCACTGGCCATGTTGGTGGAGTACTCGAAACAGCGCAACAGGGCACACAGGTCTCGCATGGAGGCCCAGTCATTGGTGGTGAAGTGGTGCTGTTCCTCAGTGCGACTCACCCGTGCGTGCTGCAGCTGAAACTCCACTGTGGCCTGCTGCTGCTCGCACAGTCTCTCCAGCATGTGCAAGGTGGAGTTCCACCTGGTGGGCACTTCGCATATGAGGCGGTGAGCGGGAAGGCTGAAGTTACGCTGTAGAGCAGACAGCCGAGCGGCGGCAGGATGAGAACGCCAAAAGCGCGCACAGACGGCCCGCACCTTACGCAGATGTGCAGTATATGAAACAGATGTATTTTTTTCACCCCAGTAAGCACAAAGCCGTATTTCTGGCCTAAATGTGACACTTACTTGTACACGTCTAATCCCAGATGTGCACTATATAAAACAGATGCATTTTTTTCACCCCAGTAAGCACAAAGCCGTATTTCTGGCCTAAATGTCACACTCACTTATGCACGTCTAATCCCAGATGTGCACTATATGAAACAGATGGGTTTTTTTCACCCCAGTAACCAAAAAGCTGTATTTCCGGCCTAAATGTGACACTCACTTATGCACGTCTAATCCCAGATGTGCAGAATATGAAACAGATGTATTTTTTTCACCCCAGTAAGCAAAAAGCTGTATTTCTGGCCTAAATGTGACACTCACTTATGCACGTCTAATCCCAGATGTGCATTATATGAAACAGATGTATTTTTTTCACCCCAGTAAGCACAAAGTCGTATTTCCGGCCTAAATGTGACAGTCACTTATGCACTTCTAATCCCATATGTGCACTATATGAAACAGATGTATTTTTTTCACCCCAGTAAACACAAAGCCGTATTTCTGGCCTAAATGTGACACTTACTTGTACACGTCTAATCCCAGATGTGCACTATATAAAACAGATGGTTTTTTTTCACCCCAGTAACCAAAAAGCTGTATTTCTGGCCTAAATGTGACAATCACTTATGCACGTCTAATCCCAGATGTGCAGAATATGAAACAGATGTATTTTTTTCACCCCAGTAAGCAAAAAGCTGTATTTCTGGCCTAAATGTGACACTCACTTATGCACGTCTAATCCCAGATGTGCATTATATGAAACAGATGTATTTTTTTCACCCCAGTAAGCACAAAGTCGTATTTCTGGCCTAAATGTGACAGTCACTTATGCACTTCTAATCCCATATGTGCACTATATGAAACAGATGTATTTTTTTACCCCACTAAACAAAAAGCTGTATTTCTGGCCTAAATGTGACAATCACTTATGCACGTCTAATCCCATATGTGCACTATATGAAACAGATGTATTTTTTTACCCCACTAAACAAAAAGCTGTATTTCTGGCGTAAATGTGACAATCACTTATGCACGTCTAATCCCATATGTGCAGTATATGAAGCAGATGTATTTTTTTCACCCCAGTAAGCACAAAGCCGTATTTCTGGCCTAAATGTGACACTCACTTGTGCACGTCTAATCCCAGATGTGCACTATATGAAACAGATATTTTTTATTCACCCCAGTAACCAAAAAGTAGAGATGTCCCGAATAGTTCGCGGGCGAATAGTTCCCGGCGAACATAGCTTGTTCGCGTTCGCTGCGGCGGGCGAACATATGCGATGTTCGTTCCGCCCCTATACATCATAATTGAGTAAACATTGACCCTGTACCTCACAGTCAGCAGACACATTTGAGCCAATCAGCAGCAGACCCTCCCTCCCAGACCCTCCCACCTCCTGGACAGCATCAATTCTAGAATCATTCGGAAGCTGCATTCTTAGTGAGAGGAGGGAGAGTGCTGCTGCTGCTGATCTAATAGGGAAAGCGTTAGATAGGGCAGTGTTCTGTGTCCACAGACTCATCTGCTGTAAGGACAGCGTCCTGACAGCACCCCAAAAAGCCCTTTTCAGGGCTGGTACATCAGTCTGCTTTTTTATATATTTTTATATTTATATATATTGCAGTTGCCTGCCCGTGTTGTGTGAGAGGCTGTAGGCTCAGTCACAGACAGTACTGTGTGCACACCATTCATACAGGGTGTCACTCACACATACCTTTTAGATAAAAAAATTAAATTTAATATTTTTCTGTGATATAATCCCAGTTGCAAGCCAGTGTGTGTCTGGCCCAGAGACTGTACTGTGGCCACTGGCTAGCCCACCACTCATACCGTTACAGGGTGTCACTCACTCACAAATACCTTTTTTTTTTTTTTTATCAAATCGTTTTTATTGATCAATAAATGTAAGATATTACAAAACAGTACATTGTCTTTTCTTACTTTTTCCACCTTGTGGAATCAGTGAAAAGCAGTATCCGGTGAAAAACCAACACACATTAACATCAAACATCTGTACAAAGCATGTATACATGTAAGCACAAATATTAAGACAAAGAATTGTAAAATTCCTACCAATCTCAGACCCCCTCAAGGGCATGCCTCAATTGGAGATATTTATAGAACCATCCCCTGGGGATATTAAATTCCTGCTGTAGGTTCTGAAATGACTTACATACCTTGCCCTCGGTTAATTGGCCAATCCTCATTACTCCATGAGTTTCCCAATTCCTAAGTCCTGATATAGTCAAAAATTCAGGCAATAGGTGGTTATTTCTAATAGGGGAAAGCCCACCTACACCTCTCAGTTGCTTCACCTTTGCCCAAACTTTTTTCATAAGTTCAATAAGAGGAAGTTTTACACTCCCCGCATGCATTCCTGACCCCTCCAGAATGCCCATGAGGTCACGACTGCCCAACCAATGTTGTAATATCTGCCCTGTCATATCCGGCAATTGGAAGCTAATCCATCCCTTGAAATGCTGACATTGGGAAGCTAAAAAATAAATCCATGCATTAGGGACAGCCAGGCCGCCTTCAGACTTAGAGTATTGCAATGTTTCCAATTTGATCCTAGCCTGACCATATTTCCAAATAAGGTCCCTAAATATAGAATGAATTTTCTTAAATCTATCCAAGGGGATTCATACGGGAGCATTGTTCAATACATAGAGCAACTGGGGCATCATGACCATTTTTAAAAGATTCACTCTACCCACCACCGAGAGAAAGAGCCTGCACCATGACCTCACCTTTAGTCTGAAAGTAGCCAGCAACGGAGACAAATTAAGGTCCTCAAATTCCGACAATCTGGGTGTTATATACAGTCCCAAGTATTTAAATTTATTCACCCAAGGAACCAAACTATCAACCTGTCTGCCTGACAGGACCTGCCCATCAACCGGCATCAAAGAGGATTTTTGCCAATTTATCTGAAGCCCAGAGAAGCCACCAAATCTGTCAATCAATACCATGGCCGCATCCAGGGATGCACCAGTATCGCCCAAAAAAAGCAGAGTGTCATCTGCGTACATAGCCACTTTATTGTGCAGCCCACCGTATCTGAACCTCTCAATATTTGCTGATAGTCGGATATAGGCCGCAAGCGGCTCTATTGCAAGAGCGAACAATAAGGGCGACAATGGGCATCCCTGTCCGGTGCCCCTGGCCAAAGCAAAACAGTCCGACAACCCTCCATTAGCTCTGATTCTCGCCTTGGGACTAGAGTACAGGACCTTTACCCACTGAATGAACCGCGCTCCAAATCCCATGATTCTAAGGACCCCCCACAGGTATTTCCACTCCACACTATCAAACGCCTTGGCGGCGTCAAGAGCAAGCAAGGCCCTGTCCCCACAATTGTCCGCCGGAATATTCAAACTAGCATAAAGCCTGCCTAGTCGATTTCCCAGGCATAAAACCCGTCTGGTCCGGGTGCACAATAGTCAGAATCACCTTGGACAGCCTATTCGCCAACACCTTCGCCAGGAGCTTAACGTCAGCCGTTAGAAGGGAAATTGGTCTGTAGGAATCCGGTATTTTAGGATCCTTTCCGGGTTTAGGTATAACCACAATTATAGCTTCCTGCATCGAGTGTGGCAGCGAACCTGCCTCCAATGAGTGCTCAAGCACCTTAAGTAATTCAGGAAGAAGTATCCCCTGCAGCTTTTTATATACCTCTACTGGGAGGCCATCAGCCCCAGGCGCCTTACCATTCGCCATATCCCCAACGCAGCTTCCAGTTCCTCAAGTGTGATTGGTTCCTCCAACCTTTCTCTATCCTCCTCTGACAGTACCGTTAACTGTGCCTCCACTAGGAACTTATTCAAAGCCTCCTCAGAGCCAGAGCCGGTGGAAGCATATAGAGACACATAAAAGCTTTTAAGAATATCTAATATACCTTTTGTATCCTGACTACTGTTCCCCATGCCATCTCTCAGTTCCTGAATACTAGAGGGGCCTCTCTGGGCCTGGGAAACCACCGACAGCAGATGACCTACCCTCTCACACTCTTCAAAGGATCTCTGACGATAGAAACTTCTTTTTCTTTCTGCGGCCTGCACTAAATGACACCTCAGCTGCTCCTGAGCTACCGCCAGCGTCTCACTATTAATCAGGGTGGGGGATCTACCAAACTCTCTCTCTGCCTCAGCCACTAGAACATGCGCCTTAACATCCGCCTCCCTAGACCTAGATTTGTGCTTACTAATTTCTTTCATCAAGACTCCCCTCAGGAATGCTTTCATGGCGTCCCAGACACCCGGTACCGAGGCCGTCCCTGTATTGATAGCAAAGAATTCCTTAATCTCCAGAGAGATCCCAGACAGGTCACCCAACACATTCAGCCAATGTGAGTTGCACCTCCACAGCCTAGGTCCCTGTCTGAGCACCCCCAGGCACAAGTCAATCTGCACCAGAGAGTGGTCAGACAACGACTGAGGATGATAGACAACATCCCTAACCAGTGGCAGCATTATATCATTAACAAGGGCCAAATCAATACGCGATAGCGAATGATGCGTGGCTGATCTACACGAGAATTCACGCTTATCAGGGTTACGCAGTCTCCATACATCATATACACCAATTTCGCACATAATATTTCTAAGAGCCGCACTCCCCGGTAAACCACCTGATCCTTCCACCCTGCATCTATCTAGGGAGTTATTCAGCGTGCAATTAAAGTCCCCAACCAATAGCCAGGGCACCCCAGGGAAGTCCGCCACAAAGTCCATAATCTCTCTTATCAATACGGAAGCAAATGGCGGGGGCACGTACACAGACACCAGCACCACCTGTATTCCATCTACCTTACACACAACACACACATATCTACCCTCAGCGTCCACACATTCCTGCATATGTTCGTACCTAATGCTACTATGCACAATCATGCTTACACCTCTAGAGTGAGAGGAATGAGTTGAATGTAGCGCATGAATCACCCAATTTTTACTCATCCAGTGTAAATTATCTCCAGTCAGATGCGTTTCCTGAAGGCAACATATAGCCGGCTGAAACCGCCCCAAGTATTGAAAAACACACTGTCTCTTTCGTGCATCTGCCATTCCTCTCACATTCCAGCTTAAAACTGTAATCACCTGTGACATGATAGAACTTCAGAACATACTTGAATCTCACGACCCACTCAAACTCCTTCTGCTCATAGATTAAGACCTTAACCCTTCCCCCCAACCTTCTCCCTACCCCCCCACCCCCCTCCCTCCCTCTCATAATCAGATTACTGTAACTTGGGAACACTTTCCCTTTGGTATCAACCACATACATTAAAACAGGGCAATCCGAGAGCATCTTGTCCCCCAACATATAATAAACATAACAGATTATAACACATTTCCTCAGGTAGAGAATCCTCCCCACTTCTGAGAAGTACATTTTACTCTCTCAACCACCTACTCCCTCCACAGGATCTACCATGTAGTAGCATTGCATAGTACACTTCTTAACTGGTGCAACATTTAAAGCAACCCTAGAGTGCAAATGCATATATAAAATGAACATAAGAACTATATCTTAGCCTCCTTCAAGTGTTCAGGGCCCCACTTCTCAATTGTCGCTCGTGGACGTCCAGCCACTGCGCCGCCTCCTCCGGATCTTCAAAAAATCTGGTGGATCCCAATGCCACCACACGCAGTTTAGCAGGAAACAGCATAGCATACTGGCCTTGTAAACCTCTCAGCCTTTTCTTTATCTCCATAAATCTGCTTCTCCTCCTCTGCACCTCATTGGAATAATCCGGGAATATGGACACTTTAACCCCATTCAGGACCATCTCCTCATTGTCCCTTGATTGCCGCAGGATAGTGTCCCGGTCTTTAAAATGCAGGATCTTCGCCAGTATAGGACGGGGAGGTCTGCCTGGCGGAAGCAGCCGCATGGGGACTCTGTGCGCCCGCTCTACCGCATACAGGGAAGATAGACCTTTCTCATGAAATAGCTGATGCAACCATTTTTCCACAAACTCGGTGGCATTATCCCCCTCCGTCTTTTCTGGCATTCCCACAATCCGCAGGTTATTCCTTCTGGACCTGTTCTCCAGATCATCTGTTTGGCGTATAAAGCAGCTATGTCCTTAGCAGTTGTTTTTGCCGCCATTTGCAAAGGCCGAATATCGTCCTCTATCGTGGACACCCTCTTCTCCAGTTCAGAGGTGCGCTCAGAAATCTTATGCAGGTCGTGTCTAATTATAGACACATCTGACCTCAGGCTACCAACTTGTACTGTGAGCACCTTCAGAGTACTGTTAAAGCTGGCCACAGCAGCCATAATATCTTTTAGAGTGGGTTCTTCATTGGCCGCAGCCTTGGGGCCTATTGTGCTTTTAGCTGGACGTGCAGGGGTCAATGGCGGCCAGTTCACCGCATCCAGGGCTTCACCATCGAGGGATCCGTCCTCCTGTTCAGAGGAGGTATGTACGTCCATCTCCTTTCCCTCAGCCCAATCACCCACACCACTATCAGTGCGAGCAAACTTGCTCAGCTTTGCGGCCGCACTCTGGCTCAGCTTTAACTGTAAGGCCGTCCCCTCTTCTTCCTCGGCGCCATGCTGGCTCACCTCTGGCCTGTCGGATCGCGGCCCTTTGCTGGACTTCCTCGGCATGTCGGAGCTCACCAAGTCACCACCGCACCCTCCGGTCACTTCTCTCCCACCAGGTAAGTTTAAATCAACGTTTCAGGTAGTGCAACTACTCGATTGTTCAGGATGCTGGCAGGAGCTTTGAGCGGTGCGACTTACTCCATGCGCTCTTAGGCCACGCCCCCCCACAAATACCTTTTAGATAAAAAAAAATCTATTTAATATTTTTCTGTGGTATAATCCCAGTTGCAAGCCCGTGTGTGTCTGGCCCAGAGACTGTACTGTGGCCACTGGCTAGCCCACCACTCATACCGTTACAGGGTGTCACTCACTCACAAATACCTTGCAGATAAAAAAAAAATCAATTTAATATTTTTCTGTGATATAATCCCAGTTGCAAGCCAGTGTGTGTCTGGCCCACACAGACTGTACTGTGGCCACTGGCTAGCCCACCACTCATACCGTTACAGGGTGTCACTCACTCACAAATACCG
Source organism: Bufo bufo (assembly GCF_905171765.1). NCBI lineage: Eukaryota > Metazoa > Chordata > Amphibia > Anura > Bufonidae > Bufo > Bufo bufo. Next base: position 441,972,894 of record NC_053389.1, on the reverse strand, counting down.
TCCAGATAAAAAAAATTCAATTTAATAATTTTCTGTGATATAATCCCAGTTGCAAGCCAGTATGTGTCTGGCCCACAGACTGTACTATGGCCACTGGCTAGCCCACCACTCATACCGTTACAGGGTGTCACTCACTCACAAATACCTTGCAGATAAAAAAAAAATTAATTTAATATTTTTCGGTGATATAATCCCAGTTGCAAGCCAGTGTGTGTCTGGCCCACAGACTCTACTGTGGCCACTGGCTAGTGGCTAGGCCTCCACTTATACCGTTACAGGGTGTCACTCACTCACAAATACCTCGCAGATAAATAAAAATTCTATTTAATATTTTTCTGTGATATAATCACAGTTGCAAGCCCGTGTGTGTCAGGCCCACACAGACTGTATTGTGGCCACTGGCTAGTGGCTAGGCCTCCACTTATACCGTTACAGGGTGTCACTCACTCACAAATACCTCGCAGATAAATAAAAATGTTATTTGTGGTCAGGACCTAAACGAGTGGAAGATGCCCAACCACCACCCCCTACCTAATTGGCCTGAGGTGTGCCTTGGCCTCACTAGGTCGGTATGCCTGAAAAAGGGGGCATACCCTGAATGTGATGGTTGAATGACTGAATGAAGAATGGGAATGGGTGGGCAGGGGACGTCTGAATGCCGACGTGCTGCCTGGGAGAGCCAGACTGCTTAAGACAGGTACCGGCCCCTCCCACAAATCCAGGCTGCCTGGGAGAGCCAAACTGCTTAAGACAGGTACCGGCCCCTCCCACAAATCCAGGCTAGCCTGCGGCCATCCTTAACACTTGTGGTCAGGACCTAAACGAGTGGAAGATGCCCAACCACCACCCCCCTACCTAATTGGCCTGAGGTGTGCCTTGGCCTCACTAGGTCGGTATGCCTGAAAAAGGGGGCAAAACCCACCAGTGAGGGAAGGATTGGCCTGAGGTGCTAGGTGCTACTCTGCCAATGTACTGAATGCTTGGACCAGCTCCGCTTGTGGCTCCGGGATATACCGTACAAAGCACCCCGAGCGCCAGCGCCCCAAGTGTTTAATGATATGCACAGGGACTCCATGCTTGGACGCTGCGGATGCCGCACCGATGCGGAAAGAATGCCCCGAGAATTGAGCCGGATTCAATCCTACACTGGTCAACAGGATGCGAATATGTTTGATGAACTGGCTGGACGTCAGTGGACCAACAGGGAATGGAAGTAATGGGTCGGTGGGGCTGTGAAGACTAAGGGCCAGCAAGAGGTTGTCCAAGACTGTCACTGGACACCATGCGTTTGTGGTCTGGAAGAACTTAACTACATGGCCGGGACCTACCTGCCTTGTTTTGTTGTGAGGCAACTGCAAATGAGTTACTGCCCATCCTGACTAAATCTCCCTTGCGGAGAGCCACCGCCCCTTGTCTGGCCTGTGTCACTTCACCTGGTCTTAAAAACCCGTAAAACGCCAAGTACATCGCCGCCTTGATCACCAGGCTGGGAAGGACTCTGAATGGTGACAATGTGAGAACTTCCGACAGGCTACGAAACGTGTCCCCCTTAATAGGTCGACGGACCGACTTGACCGTGACCTGGCTTTTTTGAATGCCTCTGAGGATGGCCTTGATCGGGTGAGCTGAAAATATAGAGGGTCTGTCTGGCTCTTGAAGTGCCAAAAAATGCTGCACCCCAGCCAAATATAGCCTAATGGTGTTGTAGGATAAAGCCAATACCGAATGACAATAAGACACGAAAGCCACCATATACTTGACCTGACCTGTGTCACCTCTAGGATATGCCAACTTAAAGTTCGAAAAAACCACCCACGCTCGGCGGTACGACCGCAACGTACTGGCCGACAAAGACTTGGTAATGAGTGAACTGGCGACCACCATCAGAGAGTCTAATCCAAGACCAGCAGCCGCCAGTCCGGTACCGGGGTGCCCACTGAGTCTGCTTCTGGGTTCTGTAATAAAAAGCGAGAAAAATCAAAACGAGATAAAGCATCAGCTGCAACGTTGCTGACCCCGTCCAAAAACAGGGCATGAAAATGAAACCCCTGTTCCAGAGCTATCCAGGTCAATCTACGCATGAAAGACATGATAAGTAACGATTTAGATCTGCCCTTGTTAATGATCTCTGCGGTCGCCATGTTGTCAGTGTGGAAAACCACCGTGTGACCCGACCACCTATGCCCCCAGACTATAGCAGCTGCTACGATAGGATAGATCTCGAACAATGCCGACATCTGAGAAAACCCCGGCAACTGTAGCACGTGTGTGGGCCATGAGCCGGCGAACCAATGTGAGCCAAATATGGCCGCGAAACCTACCGAGGCAGCCGCGTCTGAAAATACGTGTGGAGAATCAGAAGTGGCCCTCGGAATAAACATGGAAATGCCGTTCCACCCACTGAGAAATCTGTCCCACATGAACAGATCTGCTCGGGCGTTCGCATTAAGATGCACTGATGCGTCCAAATCACTGGTCTGTTGTAATAAGACTAGCAATCTTGAAATGAATGCTCTACCCTGAGGAATGATCCTCATGGCAAAGTATAACATGCCCAACAGAGACTGCAATTCTCTCTTGCAAACCTGAGACATGAGCAAGGAACGGACACCTGATTTGATTCTGTCGAGTTTGTCTTGTGGCAGACTGGCTGACATGGCACGTGAATCCAGAGAGATCCCCAAGAACGTGACAACCTGCGCAGGCCCTTCTGTTTTGTGTTCGGCCACTGGAATGTTTAACTCCTTGAAGACCTGCAAGAGAACCTGCAAGTCAACAGGTGCCTGTGAGGGTTCTTCGATCAACAGAAAATCATCCAGGTAGTGAATGACATTCTGGCAACCCTGTTCCAACAAAATCCATTCCAGTGCCTGCGCTAACCTGTCAAACAGACTGGGGCTGCTCTAGGAACCAAACGTCAACTTGGTGGCGAAATAGTACGCATCTCTCCATTTGATGCCATGCCACTGCCAGAGAGATGGGCTAATGGGCAGCAGTTTGAACGCATCAGAGACATCTGCCTTGGACAGCCAAGCCCCCATGCCTGTCTGAAGAATAACCTGGATAGCCTGGTCTACGGAAGTATACTTCAAGGAAAATTCCTCGGACGGAATCAACGAGTTGAGACTAGGAACGTGGGAAGAATGTGGAGCAGACAAATCATAAATCAAACAAAATTTATTGGAATATTTTCCCTGCACCACCCCCACCGGGCTCACCCTCCAAGTGCAGAAAGGAGGGGACTGGAAAGGACCAATGATGAAACCCTTGTCCAGCTCAACTGCCAAGAGTGAATCCACCAGACCAGCATGTTTAGAAGCCGACTGCAAGTTGGGGCATTCATGAGTCTGCTGGGGCAAGGTGATGAGCCCAGTGTGAAACCCCCGTGAAAACCCTTCCACCAGGAATGTACGGAACGGCTGAACCGGATGAAGCCGCAGCAGCTGGTCTAATGCCTCCACATTCACCCGGCTCAGTCACGCCGGCTTCAATGTGCAGACCGTGACCGGATGTGCCCTAAAACATGTGGCACAGACATGCAGGAGCCTGCACTGGCTGAAGTTGCAGATGACGTAGACCACTGCAAACAACACAACAAACACCACAAAACAACAACAACAAAAAAAAAACGAAGAAAGAAAAAGAGAAGAGAAAAAAAAAAAACAACCTGTTAACCCTACGACCTGCTGCCCGTAAGCTGACAAACAAGATTACGGAATCTAAGCCCCTCCCCTTCCCCCCCCAGCAGCGTGAAACGATTGAACGAAAAGCCTTCGAGGCTGACAGGGAGTATGATAGTCGCTTCCACTGACGTATGAAGCGAGCCCGAGTTTGTGTGAATCTGTGACGTGGCAGATTACTTAAAAACGAATACTGCGGGCTAAAGAACCTACAGACGTGGTAGGTGATGTATGTAAGTATAGGATTTGTGGAAAACAGACCGTATGACGTATGACACTAGTCTACGAGATGAAACGGGGTGTGTATGTCGTGCGAGCGTGTAGCTGTATTGGCGGATGTACCTATGCTAGAGGTGTATGGATGAAGCTTGGTGGATAAAGGTTTTTTTTTTTTTTTTTTATCCCAAAAAATTCTCTTTTTTTTTTTTTATTTGAACAACCCACTCTTTTTTTTTTTTTTTTTTTACTTTATTTAACAATCCACTTGTACCCTTTTTTTTTTTTTTTCTTTATTTGAACAACCCACTCTTTTTTTTTTTTTTTTTACTTTATTTAACAATCCACTTGTACCCTTTTTTTTGTTTTGTTTTTGTCAAACTGCCTGATGTGCGAACTATGTGTCTAAGGTATGTATGTAGTGTATGTGATGAGTGTCAAACATGTGCACAAGCAGCAACCTTGTAAGTAATCAACTCAGTAATGGCACCAGGACCCAGCTGCCAGAGTTTAACCTGCTGAGCCCAGATGACTCGCAGCCCCTGTATGAACTTAGATACAGGTTATGCTGAGACAGGCAATGAGCTCCAACTATGTGACAATGCTGCCCATTGGTGCCAAAACTTGAATTGCATGTGCCTGAACGCAGTGAGGAGAAGCGATCCTCCGGCACACTTCCCCCTCTCTACACACCCTCCTACCCTCCTCCACGTTGCCACGCTCCCCAAACAAACCAGTTATCTTGGAAAACGACCTGAACAGCTTGCAGACTGAAGTGAAAGGTACACCCGGCTTCTCTGAGATCCGACTCGTGCAGGACGCTTGCTGATGACGTCACACCCGGAAGTAGCAGACTTCTGAATGCCGACGTGCTGCCTGGGAGAGCCAGACTGCTTAAGACAGGTACCGGCCCCTCCCACAAATCCAGGCTGCCTGGGAGAGCCAAACTGCTTAAGACAGGTACCGGCCCCTCCCACAAATCCAGGCTAGCCTGCGGCCAGCCTTAACACTTAATATTTTTCTGTGATATAATCCCAGTTGCAAGCCAGTGTGTGTCTGGCCCACATAGACTGTACTGTGCCCACTGGCCACCACTTATATAGGGTGGCACAGTACCTTGCACGCATAGTACCACTTATCTAAAAAAAAATGACAGGCAGAGGCAGGCCACCCCGCAGGGGCCTTCGTGGTCGTGGTGCTGTGATTTCCACTGGCCCTGGAATAATGCCCAGTGTTCAGAGGCCACGTACCCTGAACCCAAAAAATTTGGAGAAAATAGTTGACTGGCTTACACAGGACACCCAATCTTCAACAGCTTCCGCTAAGAACCTTGATGCACTATCCTCCTCCAGCTCAGCTTTGGTCACCTGCTCTCAAGTTACCACTCTCCTGGCCACCGCCACCACCACCACTACCACCACAGCCACCACAGCCGCTTCAATGGATCCCTCAGAGGAGTTATTTACACATCAGTTGGATGAAATTAGTGATGCGCAACCATTTTTGCCAGAGGATGTAGATAACAGGGATATGTCTCAGTCAGGCAGCATTACACACATGGACGTACAGTGTGATGATGATGATGATGTTGTACTCGCTGCTGCTTCCTTTGCTGAGGTGTCAGATACAAGTGAAGTGGTTGATGATGACGATGTGTCCGTGGATGCCACGTGGGTGCCTGCTCGAAGAGAAGAAGAAGAGGGGGAAAGTTCAGAAGGGGAGACAGAGAGAAGGAGGAGACGAGTTGGAAACAGGGGGAGGTCATCGCAAGGAGCTAGTGGCACAGTCAGACAGCATGTATCGGCATCCGGGGTCAGCCAGACAGCATGCCAATCAACGCATGCTGTTGCCACCACCAGAATGCCGTCATTGCAAAGTTTAGCAGTGTGGCATTTTTTTTGTGTGTCTGCCTCTGATAACAGCAATGCCATTTGCAACCTGTGCCAAAAGAAACTGAGTCGTGGGAAGTCCAACACCCACCTAGGTACAACTGCTTTGCGAAGGCACATGATCGCACATCACAAATGCCTATGGGATCAACACATGAGTACAAGCAGCACAGAAACTCAAAGCCACCATCCTCCTCCTGGTCCAGCATCTTCAGCCACGTCAACCACTGCTGTCCTCCTTGCCCCCTCTCAACCACCCGCCACTCCGCCTCTCACCTTCAGCAGTTCCATCTCATCTGCCCACAGTCAGGTGTCTGTCAAGGAAATGTTTGAGCGTAAGAAGCCAATGTCACAGAGTCACCCCCTTGCCCGGCGTCTGACAGCTGGCTTGACGGAACTCTTAGCCCGCCAGCTTTTACCATACCAGCTGGTGGAGTCTGAGTCCTTCAAAAAATTTGTCGCTATTGGGACACCACAGTGGAAGGTACCCGGACAATTTTTTTTTTCAAAAAAGGCAATCCCAAACCTTTACTCAGTGATTGAAAAGGAAGTCATGGCATCTCTGGCATACAGTGTTGGGGCAAGGGTCCATCTGACCACTGATACCTGGTCTGCAAAGCACGGTCAGGGCAGGTATATCACCTACACTGCGCATTGGGTCAACCTGCTGACGGCTGACAAGCATTGAATGCGTGGCTCTGCAGCTGGGTTGGTGACACCGCCACGACTTGCAGGCAGGCCTACTGCCACCTCCTCTACTCCTCCTACTCCATACTCTTCGATAACCTCCTCGGCTGAGTCCTCTTCTGCTGCGGCGTCTGGCTGCACATCAACAGAATCCCCCCAGCTCCCCAGGGGCTATTCCACATCCCGGATACGACAGTGTCACACTGTCTTGGGGTTGACTTGCCTGAAAGCAGAGAGCCACACCGGACCAGCACTCCTGTCCACCCTCAACGCACAGGTGGATCAGTGGCTGACCCCGCACCAACTGGAGATCGGCAAAGTGGTGTGTGACAATGGAAGCAATTTGTTGGCGGCATTGAATTTGGGCAAGTTGTCACATGTGCCGTATCTCATCGTACAACGCTTTGTGTCTAAGTACCCAGGCTTACAGGATGTCCTCAGGCAGGCCAGGAAGGTGTGTGGCCATTTCAGGCGTTCCTACACGGCCATGGCGCACTTTTCAGACATTCAGGGCCGAAACAACATGCCAGTGAGGCGCTTGATTTGCGACCTCATGCCATTCGTTTTCTTCCTGGAGCGTGCCCTGCGAAGAGTGCTGGATCAGGCTGTCGATGAGCGTGAAGAGGAAGAGTTGTGGTCACCATCACCACCAGAAACAGCCTTGTCATCATCGCTTGCCGGACCTGCGGCAACGCTGCAAGAAGAGTATGAGGAAGAGGAGTCAGAGGAGGAATGTGGCTTTGAGGAGGAGGAAGACCAACCACAGCAGGCATCCCAGGGTGCTCGTTGTTGTAACCTATCTGGGACCCGTGGCTGGGGGGAAGAACAGACCGTCAATGACATCAGTGAGGACGAGGAACGGGAAATGAGTAGCTCGGCATCCAACCTTGTGCAAATGGGGTCTTTCATGCTGTCATGTCTGTTGAGGGACCCTCGTATAAAAAGGATGAAGGAGAACGACCTGTACTGGGTGGCCACGCTACTAGACCCCCGGTATAAGCAGAAAGTGGCGGAAATATTACCAAATTACCGAAAGCCAGAAAGGATGCAGCAGTTCAAAACCAAACTAAAAAATATGCTTTACACAGCTTATAAGGGGGATGTCACAGCACAACGGGAATCTAACTGGGGAAGAGGTAAAAGTAATCCTCCTCCTACCACGACCACGGCGGCAAGGACAGGACACTTTACAGATGTGTTGTTGATGGAGGACATGCAGAGCTTTTTCAGTCCTACACATCAACACAGCCCATCGGGATCCAGCCTTAGAGAACGACTCGACCAACAGGTAGCAGACTACCTCGCCTTAACTGCAGATATCGACACTCTGAGGAGCGATGAACCCCTTGATTACTGGGTGTGCAGGCTTGACCTGTGGCCTGAGCTATCCCCGTTTGCGATAGAACTTCTGGCCTGCACCGCTTCAAGTGTTCTGTCAGAAAGGACCTTCAGTGCAGCAGGAGGCATTGTCACTGACAAAAGAAGTCGCCTCGGTCAAAAAAGTGTTGATTACCTCACCTTCATTAAGATGAATGAGGCATGGATCCCGAAGGGACTGACAATGGGGGATACGTTTGACTAACAAAAGGCCTGATAACATGCCTTGGCCTCAAAATGGTCCCCACGCTGCTGTATTTAATGTCTGCATACCGGATGACTTTCGTGAATTCTCCGCCACCAACTAGGGTTCAAGCCACAATGTTTTAGTCACCTTTCTGCCTTGAAAACATAAATTTTTCCGGCCGCTGCTACAACAGCGGCTGCAACATTACAATTATTTTTCAGGCATGTGTACATGCCTAATTTTTCTGGCCTCTGGTGCTGTACTGTGGCTGTAAAAACAAAACAAAAACAAAAAAAGCACATACAAGTGTCAATTCCCCTTCGTGATAGTTACCTTGTTGTGGTGTAGGCGCTTGCGTATCACAATGAAGCGATCATCACCTCTATGAGTGTGTTGGCAATGTTGCCACACCCCAGATGATAAGGCCGTTGCTTCATTATGATCAGACCAAAAGCGATCGGCTGGATAATTTTTCATAGAAAAAACATTAATGTTTGTTTTTTTTTGTATGGGTTTTTAATACATAAAATAAAAAAATCATAATAAAGTCTCTTAATAGTTTATTAGAAATAATGCAAATAATTAAAAAAATCCCCATCAATTCCAATACAAAGCAAGTGCAAAGCTCAGAACTAAATTATTGCAGGATGTCGTAATGGTTCGTTAATTCGACAATGGTTAATCAATTCTACACACGTCCCCGGATAGGGGACGTAACAGGGATTAAACTGATAGGAATAGTACTAGTTAAGACACCACTCATATAGGGTGTCACAGCACATTGCTCCGTGCACGCGCAGTGCACCAACTTGGGAGTAAGAGGACCGACCAAGCTGCTTTTTCCATCTCCCATTTCCTAAAATCAATTAATTTTGGTGTATCAGAGTTTGGTCACTGTGAAGGCAGTCGAAGGTACCCGGCCTAAATTTTTTTTCACAAAAGGCAATCCCTGATATGGGACGTAACAGGGATTAAACTGATGAGAATAGTACTACAGAAAATACCACTCATATCGGGTGTGACAGTAAATTGCACGCCGCAGACGCAGTGACCGTGGCGTGGATTCAAACAAAGGGGAGGGAGCCAGCGTTTTTTTTAACCATCTCCCCGTTTGAAAAATCAATTTAATAAATGGACCCCAGATTGGGGACGTAACAGGGATTAAACTGATGAGAAGAGAGAACTACAGAAAATACCACTCATATCGGGTGTGAGAGTAAATTGCACGGCGCAGACGCAGTGACCGCGGCATGGATTCAAAGAAAGGGGAGGGAGCCAGCGTTTTTTTAACCATCTTCCCGTTCGAAAAATCAATTTAATAAATGGACCCCAGATTGGGGACGTAACAGGGATTAAACTGATGAGAAGAGAGAACTACAGAAAATACCACTCATATCGGGTGTGAGAGTAAATTGCACGGTGCAGACGCAGTGACCGTGGCGTGGATTCAAACAAAGGGGAGGGAGCCAGCATTTTTTTAACCATCTCCCCGTTCGAAAAATCAATTTAATAAATGGACCCCATATTGGGGACGTAACAGGGATTAAACTGATGAGAAGAGAGAACTACAGAAAATACCACTCATATCGGGTGTGAGAGTAAATTGCACGGCGCAGACGCAGTGACCGCGGCATGGATTCAAAGAAAGGGGAGGGAGCCAGCGTTTTTTTAACCATCTTCCCGTTCGAAAAATCAATTTAATAAATGGACCCCAGATTGGGGACGTAACAGGCATTAAACTGATGAGAAGAGAGAACTACAGAAAATACCACTCATATCGGGTGTGAGAGTAAATTGCACGGCGCAGACGCAATGACCGTGGATTCAAACAAAGGGGAGGGAGCCAGTGTTTTTTTAACTATCTCCCCGTTCGAAAAATCAATTCAATTCACCTTTCGGGGACCCTTAGTGTTGTACGTGGCTGGGTGGAGGAAGAAACCTTCAATGACATCAACGGGACATGGCTAGCTTGGTATCCAACCTTGTGCAAATGGGGAGTTTGCGGTTGGGCAAATGGACTGTTTGCGGTTGTTTGCGGTGCATTAAAAGGGGAGTTTGGTCTGTCAATGTCTGTGAAGCGGGCGTAACCCTTACACTACCTGATCGATACAACATCATACCTGATCGTATACACACACTGGATGTTTTAAACCACGTTGTTCAAAAAAATTTTGGATTGTTAGGTGATTTATGCCCTTTATGGATTAAAACCCATCTCTGCGTCAACTATGTAATTTTCCATGAGAGTTTTGCCATGGATCCCCCTCCGGCATGCCACAGTCCAGGTGTTAGTCCCCTTGAAACAAATTTTCCATCACTACTGCCCGGTTCGCCCGTTCGCGAACATTTGCAGAAATTTGCCTTTGCCGTTCGCGAACAGAAAATTTTATGTTCGCGACATCTCTACCAAAAAGCTGTATTTCTGGCCTAAATGTGACACTTACTTATGCACGTCTAATGCCAGATGTGCACTATATGAAACAGATGTATTTTTTTCACCCAGTAAGCACAAAGCCGTATTTCTGGCCTAAATGTGACACTCACTTATGCACGTCTAATCCCAGATGTGCACTATATGAAACAGATGTTTTTTTTTCACCCCAGTAACCAAAAAGCTGTATTTCTGGCCTAAATGTGACACTCACTTATGCACGTCTAATCCCAGATGTGCACTATATGAAACAGATGTTTTTTTTTCACCCCAGTAACCAAAAAGCTGTATTTCTGGCCTAAATGTGACACTCACTTATTCACGTCTAATCCCAGATGTGCACTATATGAAACAGATGTATTTTTTTCACCCCAGTAAGCACAAAGCCGTATTTCTGGCCTAAATGTGGCAGTCACTTATGCACGTCTAAAACCAGATGTGCACTATATGAAACAGATGTATTTTTTTCACCCCACTAAACAAAAAGCTGTATTTCTGGCCTAAATGTGACAATCACTTATGCACGTCTAATCCCAGATGTGCATTATATGAAACAGATGTATTTTTTACACCCCAGTAAGCACAAAGCCGTACTTCTGGCCTAAATGTGACACTCACTTATGCACGTCTAATCCCAGATGTGCACTATATGAAACAGATGTTTTTTTTTCACCCCAGTAACCAAAAAGCTGTATTTCTGGCCTAAATGTGACAATCACTTATGCACGTCTAATCCTAGATGTGCACTATATGAAACAGATGCATTTTTTTCACCCCAGTAACCAAAAAGCTGTATTTCTGGCCTAAATGTGACACTCACTTATTCACGTCTTATCCCAGATGTGCACTATATGAAACAGATGTATTTTTTTCACCCCAGTAAGCACAAAGCCGTATTTCTGGCCTAAATGTGGCAGTCACTTATGCACGTCTAAAACCAGATGTGCACTATATGAAACAGATGTATTTTTTTCACCCCACTAAACAAAAAGCTGTATTTCTGGCCTAAATGTGACAATCACTTATGCACGTCTAATCCCAGATGTGCATTATATGAAACAGATGTATTTTTTACACCCCAGTAAGCACAAAGCCGTACTTCTGGCCTAAATGTGACACTCACTTATGCACGTCTAATCCCAGATGTGCACTATATGAAACAGATGTTTTTTTTTTCACCCCAGTAACCAAAAAGCTGTATTTCTGGCCTAAATGTGACAATCACTTATGCACGTCTAATCCTAGATGTGCACTATATGAAACAGATGCATTTTTTTCACCCCACTAAACAAAAAGCTGAATTTCTGGCCTAAATGTGACAATCACTTATGCACGTCTAATCCCAGATGTGCACTATATGAAACAGATGGATTTTTTTCACCCCATTAAGCAAAAAGCTGTATTTCTGGACTTGCAGACATGCAGATAGCTTGTGCTGGTGCACTATCGTTGCATAAAATGGCTGCCGATTATGTATTGATATTGACAAACTGAAGGAAAAAAAGTTCGTTTTCAGTAGTAGTTGGCACAGGGCAGGCTTAGAAGTAGTTCTGAATCTTCATAAGATTTCTCCCTGATCTCTCCCTCACAGCAGCTGCAGCCTCTCCCTACACTAATCCGAGCAGAGTGAGGGGTGGCGCTACGTGACTCCAGCTTAAATAGAGGCTGGGTCACATGCAGTTGGCCAATCACAGCCATGCCAATAGTAGGCATGGCTGTGATGGCCTTTTGGGGCAAGTAGTATGACGCTTGTTGATTGGCTGCTTTGCAGCCTTTCAAATAGCGCCATAAAAATCGCTGAACACCGAACCCCAACCCGAACTTTTACGGTGCTTTACAGTTCGGGTTCGCTCAACTCTAGTCTCTAGTAAAAGAGGTCTAAAGGTGTTGTTCCCATTGTGATAGGAACTGGAAACCTGATGGTTTAAGGTATAAGACTAGGAAGATATTTTTGTCCGAGTGTCTTTGATGGAGAGGGCCAATTTTGCAAAGTCTGAGATAGTTGCAGGCTGAGGCAATTGCACCCACTTCAAACAGAGTAAAAGGTATTATATAACAAGTAATAGGGAGCTAAGTTGGGTACAAGTTAGTAGATCTGTACATAGGCTTGCGCATGGGGTGTGCCGGATGTGCCTGGGCACACCCTAATCAAGCCTCAAAATTGAGGTTCTGTCACCTCCGTGCTGCTGCACTGCCGTCTGCCGTTTCGTTTGTTCTGATCTGATCCTTCACTATCGAGCGGAAGCGATGCATAGAGAAGGACGGACTTGCTCCTCCAGACCTCCCCTGTAATGTACACGTTCACATACACGCAATCTGTGATGTCAAGCAGAGGCGGAGTCATGGCAACGCTAGGGTGAGGCCCGGCCATGTCACAGCGCAGAGCCAGAACAGAGCCCAGCATAAAATGTTAAATGTTTGTTTAGATTGCTAAATGCTTATTTAATAAAAAAAAGTTTTAATACGGTTTTTAAATGTTTTTTTATATTGATAATTATATGAGTTCGGGTCTGTATGTATGTATGTATGCAGAGTGTATTTGTGTATATATATATGCGTGTGTGTGTATATAATATATATATATATACATACATACACACACACGCGCGCACGCGTCATGTGTGTTTGTGCTTTCGGGTGCACACCCTAATGCAATAGGCTGCGCACGCCTATGGATATGTACACGATCCATCATTGCTTAGGAGATCATTACTGCAATATTTCTGGTACTGTCAGGAAAAGTTGACCTAAAAAAAGGGGAGGCATCCCAAAATACATCTCAGACCTGCAGTAAAGGTGAAAGTTAGGGTGACAACAGAGAATGAGTCCCTGCCTCCAAGACTTAAACGTACTGCTAGTAAGGAAGATGGCAGTAAGGGGGGGATAGATCTCTAGGATGAGTTGTGTTAAACAGCAAGGACCTTAAGGGAATTTTGGACATAAGTTGTCCAACCTGTCTCCCAGAGACCACAACCATTCCAAACCTTGCAACCCTTGTACAGCCTTTGAGAAGTAAATTGGGTAAAAAGATGTCACCCTTCCTTTTACAGCCTTATAGTACAAAAGAAAATTGGGTAAAAGGATGTCACCCTTCCTACTTGGTTGAATAACGAATTGGTGAGGAAGTCTAGTTTGTTTTTTATGCTACAGCTAGTTAGATAGAATCTTATGTAGCTGATTGAAAAAAGACATTGGCAGATATATTGGGAGTGTCTGTAAAAGATATAAAATTTGGGGAAGAAGAATAGCTTTCAGTAACGCTCTACAGCCAATCCGAGACAGAAATGGGACGTCCCAAGATTCAAGTGTGTTGATCATACGTGGCAGCTCAGAAATGTGTTTTTGAGTATAATAGTGATGTGTCGGCTGTGATGTTATCGCCTAGAAATTTGATAATTCAACTTGTGATCATTGAAAGGGCATAATCATCTCTAATGTTTTCTGGGAGTAAAGGTCTAGTGTGACATTTAACATCTGCGACTTGGATAAGTTTATTTCAAAATCAGATAGCTGGTGAAAATGCTCTAAAAAAATGCTAATGACTGAGAAAGCATCATGAGGGTTAGTGATCATTATAATTAGGTTGGCCGCAAACGCAGCTAGTTTGTGATAGATCAAGCGGAGTTTAATGCTTTCTATACTGTAATTCTGCCTGATGGCTTGCAATAGGGTGTCTCTTGTCAATACAAAAAGAAGTGGGGACAAGGGGCAGGTACTATTATGGATGGGAAGGGGATAGATAATGCATTGTTTACAAGCACTCTTGCCATTGGATCACTCTACATTGCCATAATAGCTGTTATGAAGGGAGGTGAGGTCACCTGGGAGCCTGAACCATAAAAAGCCAGTCAATATAGTTGAATGCAGTCTTGGCATCTGTGCCGAGAAGGACAAATGGAACCAACTTTTGCTGGGCATATTGTATAAGATGAAGGAGACGGACAGAGTTCATACGATGGGACGGTTCGCGAACGCGAACGCTCGAACATGAAAAACCTCCAGGTCATATTTGCAGCCACAAAATACTAACTAGATGTGCACACATAGTCCCACAACATGGACACTGACATACCAGAAGTATTAAGTGAATTTGCGATCGACAAGCATTCTTTTTTATCGGCGAAATTTCTGCAAAGTATCAATCGCAAGAGCACATGCGCTCTGAAGGCGTGGCCTACAGCAACTGGTTTGCACCGACTAGCAATTAGATGGATCCCATGGTTGGAGTGAAGTTCAACGATGAAGAGGAAGAACTGTAAGTAATCTTACAATAAAGTAGTGTATTTGATTACATTTCACCTGCATGTCTGAACAATCGCTTTATATGCATAAATAGTGTTCTAAAAAAAATCGCCAGTGCGACTTCTGCGATTCAAATTTTTCTTAAGTGCACTCAACTTCACATTTTATAAGGTCTCACTAGATATTATTGATTTTTGCACTCGTCCTGTGACATCACACCCACTATGTTAGTAGCATATTTGTATGGACAGCAGAGAAAGGCCTCTTTCACACGGGCGTATCCGGATTAGGTCCGGATGCGTCCCAGTGCATTGCGCCAAACCCGCGTGAGTAGGACTGCGATTGCGTTCCGATGTTCATTTTTTATCGCGCGGGTGCAATGTGTTTTGCGCGCGCGTGATAAAAAACCGACTGTGGTACCCAGACACGGGCTTCTTCACAGAAGTTCAGGTTTGGGTTAGTTGTAGTGTAGATTGTATTATTTCCCCTTATACCATGGTTATAAGGGGAAATAATAGCATTCTGAATACAGAATGCATAGTAAAATAGGGCTGGAGGGGTTAAAAAAATAATAATAATGATTTAACTCACCTTAATCCACTTGTTCGCACAGCCGGCATCTCTTCTGTCTTCATCTGTGAGCAATAGGACCTTTGATGAGCGTAGTGACATCATCAAAGGTCCTATTGCTCACAGCACAGATTAAGACAGAACAAGTGGATGAAGGTGAGTAAAAAATTTTAAAAAATTTTTTTAACCCCTCCAGCCCTATTTTACTATGCATTCTGTATTCAGAATGCTATTATTTTCCCTTATAACCATGTTATAAGGAAAAATAATAATGATCGGGTCCCCGTCCCGATCGTCACCTAGCAACCGTGCGTGAAAATCACACCGCATCCGCACTTGCTTGCGGATGCTTGCGATTTTCACGCAACCCCATTCATTTCTATGGGGCCTGCGTTACGTGAAAAACGCACAAAGAGGAGCATGCTGCAATTTTCACGCAACGCACAAGTGATGCGTGAAAATCACCGCTCGTGTGCACAGCCCCATAGAAATGAATGGGTCAGGATTCAGTGCGGGTGCAATGCGTTCAACTCACGCATCGTATCCGCGCGGAATACTCGCCTGTGTGAAAGGGGCCAAATAGATTTAACATGCACATTGCACATCCATTGTCATGTGGCACACTATATACCACACACACACTATATACCGCACACACACAGACACACACTATATACCGCACACACACAGACACACACTATATACCGCACACACACACTATATACCGCACACACACAGACACACACTATATACCTCACACACACACAGAGTCTATAGATTATAATTTGTGTCCTGTTGGTCAGGACTCAGGAGAAGCTTTCTTTGTCAGACCGCCAGTATTTGCTGGTTCATTTAGAGTTACCCAGGGTGCATCACGGGGAGGCGAAGCAGCTGTACACCCCATACCGTACCGTCACCTCACTAGGCAGGTGCATCTCTGTTTAGCTGGACAATATCTGTTAGCTCAGACCCCACCCACATACAGTCGTAATACAATCCCATCTTCTAACTGTAACAGTAAGGCCGCATGCACACACGTGTGTTTTTTCACAAACTACGGACTGTAAAAACCCAGGCTGCTGTCCTGTAGAGTGGACGAGCGTTCGGCGTCATTGGTTGCTAACTCGCTATGACGCCGTGCGCTTCTTTCCGCCACCACTGTACAGTAATACACTTGTATAGATCATACAAGTGTATCACAGTACAGCGGTGGTGGTCGGAAGCGCACGTAGTCATAGCAACCAATGACGCTGTGCGCTTTTCCACTCTGCAGGACGGCAGAGCGGGTTTGTACGGTCCGTAGTTCGGAAAAAACATGACCGTGTGCCAGCGGCTTAAATCTAATATTTCCACCTCAAAGCATTAAATACTTTTTGCAGTTTACTTGAGTAAAATATATTTTCGATACTATTATTGTTAAAAATTTGGATTATATGCTTGCATTTTTCTCTTGCAGCGGATGTTGGGGCGGGGATACGACCGCACCAGATCCCACGCCTATGAAATGTGGCGCCAAATGGGTCGCAAACACCGCCGTCTGGCCATTATAAAAAAATGGTCAGACATGAAGAGAAGACAGCCGCAGTTTATAAAAAGAATCCCGGACGAAAAATGCCCAGGTAGATGCGTAAATAACTTTGTATGTTTTGCCAACACTTTGTAATATATACAGTGCTAAGCAAAAGTATTCACCCACCTTGACTTCGTTCTTTTTTTTGTTGCCTCACCCCCTGGAATTAACATGGATTGTTTGAGGATTTGCCTCATTTATTTTGTAGAACATGCCCACAACTTAGACCTTCTTTTAAATTGGTTAATTGTAAAGCATACAACTAATAGGACAAAATAACAGAAAAGGTCAATGTGCATAACTATTGACCCCCCTAAAGTCAATACTTTGTAGAGCCACCTTTTGCGGCAATCACAGCTCCAAGTCGCTTTGGTTAAGTCTCTATGAGCAGTTGCCACATCTTACCACAGACGTTTTTGCCCATTCCTCCTTGCAATACTGATTCTGCTCCTTCCAATTTGATGGTTTGCGCTTGTGAACAGCAATCTTTAAGTCTGACCACAGATTTTCTATTGGATTGAGATCTGGGTTTTGACTAGGCCATTCCAACACATTTACATGTTTACCCTTAAACCACTCAAGCTTTAGCAGTGTGTTTGGGGTCATTGTCCTGCTGGAAGGTAAACCTCCGTCCTAGCCTCAAATCCCGCACAGTGGTACAGGTTTTGCTCAAGAATATCCCTGTCCATGTTTCCCTCAACTCTGACCTGTTTCCCAGTCCCGGCTGCTGAAAAACATCCCCACAGCATGATACTGCCCCCACCATGTTTCATTGTGGGGATGGTGTTCTTTGGGTGATGTGATGTGTTGGCTTTGTGCCAGACAAGTGACGGACTGAACAATCACTGTGTCTGCAGTAGAAGCCTGAGGGCTAGCCTCCTTCCTACAGGCTATGGACCCAGGACTATGGAGAACGACAGGCGTTCCCCTGACAGCAAATAAATTTGTATTCTGTGGCTGGTGGTACATTAGGCATTTACAGGATACAGAAGTACGTGTCGGCCATTACAGGCCCCAAAAATTAGCCATTCAACGGACATAAATGCCGCTGTAATAACCGAAGACAGGGACCAAAAATTGTTATGGGTGGTGGCGGATATGCGCTGTCATGAGGAATTTGAATCAAACATGGTCTACTGGTCACATGTGTTGAATTCCTCCGAGATCCATGCCTCATTCATTTTTTGAAATGTGAAATAGTAAACACCTGCTGCGCTAAACGTCCTTTCGGACAGCACACTTGACGAGGGGCAAGCCAACAGTTCCATTGCAAATTGTGCAAGCTCTGGCCAGAGGTCAAGCCTGCCCACCCAGTAGTCCAGGGGTTCATCACTTCTCAGAGCGTCCAAATCGTCCGTTAACCCGATGTAGTCGGACACCTGTCGGTCTAGGCGTTCCCTGAGGCTGGATCTGGAGGACAGCTGTCGATGGGTCGGCTGAAAGAATGTTCTCATATCAGAAGTGACCAACACATCTTCAAACCGCCCTCTTCTTGCAGGCGCTGTTGGATTGGTACCCTCAACTGTTTCTCTGTGAGTGAAAATTCCTCTGCCAGCGCCCAAAAAAGCAGAATGCAGCATTTCTCTAAGCAAGGCCTGGAAGTGCTGCATTCTGACAGCCCTCTGTGATGGTGGTAACATTTCCGTCATTTTTTGTTTGTACCAGGGGTCTAAGTACGTTGCCACCCAGTACTGGTCCTTGCCCTTTATGCTTTTTACACGGGGGTCCCTCTTAAAACACTGGAGCATGAAGACCCCCATTTGCACTAAACTGGAAGCGGTGGAGTGGCCTGGCTCCTGCTCATCATCCAGGATAATGTCGTCCTCGTTCTCCTCCCCCCATCCACGGACAACACCAGGTTGTTGGAAAGGTTTAAAGCATGCTCTTCTTGCTCCTCCTCCGCCCCAGCACCATCCTCCTCTGACTCCTCTTCAGACTTCTGCTGACTTGTCTCAGATGGAGTAGCCCCCCCTGGGAATTTATCCAGCATTGTGACTTCCTCATTTTCCTGCTCCTGCTCCTTGACGGCTTGATCAATGACACGACGCAATGCACGCTCCAGAAAGAAGGCGTAAAGTACGATGTCACTGATGGTGCCCTGGCTGCGACTGACCAGCTTGGTGATCTCATCAAATGGCCGCAGAAGTCTGCATGCGTCGTGCATGAGCAGCCACTGGCGCGGTGAAAAAAAAACAAGCTCCCAGAACCTGTCCTGTCGCAGAGTTCGTACAGGTAGTTGTTAACTGCACGTTTCTGCTGGAGCAGCCTATCGAGCATATACAAGGTTGAGTTCCATCGCATCGGGCAGTCACAAATAAGACGTCTGACGGGCAGGTTGTGATTTTCCTGGCCTGCCGCAAGACGTCCTAGACCCCAGGGTATTTGACAACAAATTGCTGCACGACCAAGTTCAGGACGTGTATCATTTTGCCCTGTTTCAACGCGCTCAGCAGATTGGCACCGTTGTCGCACACCACTTTACCAACTGTCAAATTGAGCGGGTCAGCCACTGATCTGCCTGTGAACGCAAAGCTGAAAGGAGTGCAGGACTGGTGTGGCTCTTGGCTTCCAGGAACAACAGACGCAGCACAGCATGGCAACGTCTCACCTGGCATGACGAATAGGTTCTGGGGACCTTGGGCGGCGCAGCGGAAGAGACGGTAGCAGCGGAAAAGGAGGAGTCAGCGGAGGAGGAGAGGGAGGATGGAGTAGGAGGAGGAGAAGAAGAGGCAGGCCTGCATTCAATCCGTGGTGGTAAAACCAAATCTACACCGGTGCCACGGGTTACATACTTGACGGCTGTCAGAAGGTTCACCCAGTGGGCAGTAAAAGTTATATACCTTCCCTGCCCGTGTTTGCTAGACCACGTGTCTGTGGTCAGATGTATCTTGGCACCGACACTGTGTGCCAGAGATACATTCACGTGCCGCTGAACGTGGCCATATAGCTCTGGGATGCCCTTCTGCGAGAAATATTTCCTTCCTGAGACCTTCCATTGTGGTGTTCCAATGGCCACAAATTTTCAAAAGGCCCCCGATTCCACAAATTTATGTGGCAGTAGTTGCCGGGCTATCATTTCCGACAAGCCAGCGGTCAACCATTGGGCAAGAGGGTTATCCTGTGTCATCATTTTTTTACGCTCGAACATTTGGGCCACGGAAGCCTGCCTTTTGCCAGATAAACGTGAGGACGGCACGATCGAAGGTGGAGTAGAGAACAATTGGAAGGAAAGAGGAGAAGGAGAAAAGGCTGGACGGTGAGCGCCTGGAGTGTGGCTTTGTGGGTTCTGACTGCGTTTCTTCCCACTGGGCTTGGTGATGGGAGGCCAGGTGCCTTCTTAAGGCGGTCGTCCCTAGGTGAGTTTTGGGCTTACCGCGACTTATGCGTTGACTGCAAAGGCTGCAGATGGCAACACTATTGTCAGCAGCTAACACATTAAAAAAAGCCCACACTGCGGAGCCATGTGCCGGCGTCCTGGGAGCGCCAGATGTGACCGTACATGGTTGATGGCTCGCTCCTGATACATTATCAGTCTGGTTTGTCCCTCCTGTGCAATGTAAGTTCGGCCTGCTTCTCCTCCCTATCTGCTGGTCCATCTCTCCCTCTGAACTCCCCTCCTCTTCCTCTCTTGTGGGCACCCACGTGACGTCAATAGACATCGACGTCACCTTCCCCACTAACATTAGAGATCTCGGAGTAGGCAGCAACAGCAGGGACAAACCTCCTTGGGCTGATCTGGGTACTGTTGTCAAACTGCTGAGTGGCGGCTGTTGCTACCTCCTCTTCCTGATCCGATGCCAAGAATGGCTGCGCATCGGAAATGTCTTGTGATGAATCGGAAAATAATTCCTGTGACTCAAGTGGAGGGTATATGGTGGTGTTGGTGGTGGTGTCTTTGGAGATGCACACAGCAGAGAGTGAAGAGTGTGCAGATAGAGAGAATGAGGAGGGTACAGAAGCGGAAGGCTGAGTGAGCCACTCAACCAAGTCTGGTGTGTCCTTTGACGTAATTAAATGCACCTTCTGCAACTTCCTACTTTGGCTCCGGCCTGGTGCTCCTGCCCTACCCCTACCACCCCTGCGGAAGGGCCTGCTTCTTCCTCTGCCTGTCATTTTTTAAATGACCCGGTGACAAAAGTCTCTAGAGAAGCGCAGTGTATGTGGAAGAAGGTATACAGTCTTGTGAAAAAATTAGGACACCCTTTGAAAGCATGTGGTTTTTTGTAACATTTTTAATAAATGGTTATTTCATCTCCGTTTCAACAATACAGAGAGATTAAAGTAATCCGACTAAACAAAGAAAACTGAAGAAAAGTCTTTTCAAGATCTTCTGTAAATGTCATTCTACAAAAATGCCTATTCTAACTGAGGAAAAAGATAGGACACCCTTGCCCCTAATAGCGAGTGTTACCTCCTTTGGCTGAAATAACTGCAGTGAGACGGTTCTTGTAGCCATCTACCAGTCTTCGACATCGGTCTGAGGAAATTTTACCCCACTCCTCAATGCAGAACTTTTTCAGCTGTGAGATGTTTGAGGGGTTTCTTGCACGTACAGCCCTTTTCAAGTCACCCCACAGCATCTCAATGGGATTCAAATCTGGACTTTGACTTGGCCATTCCAGGACTCTCCATTTCTTCTTTTTCAGCCAATCTTTGGTTGATTTACTAGTATGTTTTGGGTCATTGTCATGTTGCATGGTCCAGTTCCGCTTCAGCTTTAATTTTCTAACTGATGGTCTCACATGTTCTTCAAGCACCTTCTGATACACAGTAGAATTCATCGTGGATTCTATGATGGTGAGCTGACCAGGTCCTGCTGCAGCAAAGCAGCCCCAAACCATGACACTTCCACCTCCATGCTTCACAGTTGGTATGAGGTTCTTTTCTTGGAATGCTGTGTTTGGTTTACGCCAAACATGTCCTCTGCTGTTGTGTCCAAATAATTCAATTTTGGACTCATCTGTCCAAAGAACATTATTCCAGAAGTCCTGGTCTTTGTCAACTTTATCGCTGGCAAATGTCAGTCTGGCCTCGATGTTTCTCTTGGAAAGCAAAGGTTTCCTCCTTGCACACCTCCCATGCAAGTTAAACTTGTACAGTCTCTTTCTGATTGTAGAGGCATGTACTTCTACATCAACAGTAGCCAGAGCCTGCTGTAGTTCTCGAGATGACACTTTAGTGTTTTTGGATACCTCTTTTAGCATCTTGCGGTCTGCTCTTGGGGTGAACTTGCTGGGGCGACCAGTCCTGGGCATGTTGGCAGTTGTTTTGAAAGCCCTCCACTTGTAGACTATCTTCCGGACAGTGGAATGGCTGATTTCAAAATCTTTTGAGATCTTTTTAAATCCCTTCCCAGACTCATAGGCTGCTACAATCTTTTTTCTGAAGTCCTCTGACAGCTCTTTTGCTCTCACCATGGTGCTCACTCTCACTTCAACAGTCAGGAGCACACCAAACTAAATGTCTGAGGTTTAAATAGGGCAAGCCTCATTCAACATGCAGAGTAACGATCTACTAATTATGTGCACCTGGTGTGATATACCTGTGTGAGATCTGAGCCAATTTAAGAGGGAATACATGTGAGGGTGTCCTATCTTTTTCCTCAGTTAGAATAGGCATTTTTGTAGAATGACATTTACAGAAGATCTTGAAAAGACTTTTCTTCAGTTTTCTTTGTTTAGTTGGATTACTTTAATCTCTCTGTATTGTTGAAACGGAGATGAAATAACCATTTATTAAAAATGTTACAAAAAACCACATGCTTTCAAAGGGTGTCCTAATTTTTTCACATGACTGTATAACACCCCGCTTCAATATGTCGTTTTGGGGGGACACTAGTCTATCACACCAGTTATAAAAAAAAATAAAAAAAAGGAAATTTTTTCACTGTGTGTAGCAGAGGTAACGCAGTGAAAGCGTATAAATTTCTGCTGTACCCAAATACACTAATTGAAAAGTATATTTTTAGATAACACCCCGCTTCAATATGTCATTTTGGGGGCCACTGGTCTATAATTACACCAGTTATAAAAATGTTTTCCTTTAAATTTTCTCACTGTGTGTAGCAGAGGTAACGCAGTTAAAGCAGCTAAATTTCTTCAGTACCAAAATACACTATTTAAAAAGTATATTCTTAGATAACACCCCGCTTCAACATGCCGTTTTGGGGCGCCACTGGTATATCACACCAGTTATAATACTTTTTTTCCAGTACCGTTTGTCACTGTGTGTAGCAGAGGGAACGCAGAAAAACAGCCCAAAAATTCTGCAGTACCCAAATACACTATTATGAAAGTATATTGGTATATAACACCCTGCTTCAATCTGTCGTTTTGGGGGGCCACTGGTATATCACACCAGTTATAATACTTTTTTTCCAGTACCGTTTGTCACTGTGTGTAGTAGAGGGAACGCAGCAAAACAGCCAAAAAATTCTGCAGTACCCAAATACAATATTATGAAAGTATATTGGTATATAACACCCCGCTTCAATATGTCGTTTTGGGGGCCACTCTTCTATCACACCAGTTATTAAAAAATGTTCCTTTAAATTTTCTCACTGTGTGTAGCAGAGGTAACGCAGTGAAAGCGGCTAAATTTCTTCAGTACCCAAATACACTATTTGAGAAGTATATTCTTTGATAATACCCCGCTTCAATATGTCATTTTGGGGGCCACTGGTCTATAATCACACCAGTTATAAAAAAACATGTTCCTTTAAATTTTCTCACTGTATGTAGCAGAGGTAACGCAGTGAAAGCGGATAAATTTCTGCAGTACTCAAATACACTATTTGAAAAGTATATTCTTATATAACACCCTGCTTTAATATGTTGTTTTGGGGGGCCACTGGTCTATCACACCAGTTATAAAAAATGTTTTCCTTAAAATTCTCTCACTGTGTGTAGCAGAGGTAACACAGTGAAAGCGGATAAATTTCTGCAGTACCCAAATACACTATTAGAAAAGTATATTGGTATATAACACCCCGCTTCAATCTGTCGTTTTGGGGGGCCACTGGTATATGACACCAGTTATAATAATTTTTTCTAATTGCGTTTGTCACTCTTTGTAGTTGTAGTATCGCTGCAGAACCGCTCACCAGTCACTATGCTGCACAATACAAATCCACTATAATATGCTTCCTATGTTAGAAAGTATATTATAAGTGTATTACACCCCTATGTACTGCACACCTATCAATAGCACGCCTATACCAGTCCTTAAGAGGACTTTTGTGGCCCTATTAGCTAGCGATTGGTGTCCCTAACAGTCTGTCC
Source organism: Bufo bufo (assembly GCF_905171765.1). Lineage (NCBI taxonomy): Eukaryota > Metazoa > Chordata > Amphibia > Anura > Bufonidae > Bufo > Bufo bufo. Next base: position 441,948,765 of record NC_053389.1, on the reverse strand, counting down.
CTGCTCCACACAGCAGCCTCTCCCTACACTGACAAAAGACTGAATGTAAAATGGCAGCCAGACCAGGTCTATTTATAAGGTAGGGGGTATGTCCATCTGCTGAAACTTTTCAATTGGCTGTGCTGTACCACCTGATGGATGTGTCATGGGTCAAAGTTCTTCACAATATAAAAGAATATGGCGCCGGCGAATATCGCCATATATTCGCATGTTCGGCGAACCGCAAATGAGTAAAGTTCGCTGCGAACCGACCGCCGGGTGAACCACAAGGACATCTCTACCCATGACACATTCTACCTGTTACATGTTAATTAATTGTGGAATCAAAGATTTCAACCTAAAAGCCAATATCTTAGTATAGAGCTTCAGGTCATTGATTAACAAAGAGATTGAGCAATAACAGATTTTGTGTTACTTTGGCTGCTGAAATGGTAGCTTTGTCTCTGTTTCTTCCTTCCTTTCCTGTTGCCATGCTTTAGCTGCACGTGTTATGACCTAGAAAAATACTGTCTGTCTTACTTGGGCAGATGGCGGGCACAGTGCTGTTATGACATTTTGCATATTGGGAGGTCACTATTATGCATGCAGAAGATGTAGACCCTCTTGATCATAACTTTTTGGCACTGTCTGAGCTAAAGTACCAATATTCTTGTTCTTCACCCTTAACCCCATGACAAAGATATTAACTTTTTCTGTTGTATTCAGTTGGCTAACACTGCCACAACAGAGAAGAGATTAACACCTGCTGATGAACATAAGCTAGCTTTGGGAAAATAATTGTAGTTTGCCATGAGCCATGAGCAGAACAATGGTAGGCCACAGGTCATAACCAGGTAAGCAGAGCAAAAATAGTCAAACACGTTGTAGACATGAAAATTGAGCAGATGGAGTCAAACACGCAAGGAGGCAAAGCCAGGAACATGACGCTATAAGAAGTAAAAAAAAAAACTAACATCACGAATGCCAGACTTACACACTAGTGAAGCAAGATACTCAGAAAAAGAAGTCCAGGCCCTTTAAAACCTTAAGCTGATGACATCATCAGTGAGTGCATGGCGTCAATGCAGCATCAGCTACATGCAGAAAGTTGGAAAACAGGTGAGTACCTCCATGGATTTAAATCTAATCTTCTTGCATTCTGTCCCAGCTACTTTGGATAGTTTGTTAGAATGATACAGTATAAAATGTTTAAGTTAATTTAATGGCGGTGTCTTGCTATGATCTACTTAATCTTTATCAAGAGAAGTACAAATCATTGCAATGTACTGTGAGCCTTTTAAGAGAACACATAATGCATTATCTGCCAAGATGTTTTTAATTTAGTCTAAAAGACACTTACACAATCTCGCCAATAAAACACGTATCCTCAAGCGAGATCTTAGTAAAAGTAACCTTCCCTTTTGGGATATAGAAATCTCTGAATGCTAGAAGGATCAAATATATTGTTGATAACCTTCCAGAAATGTAAAGGATTTAAAGAATTGTGTGTGACTAATTTGGCTATGCTAATTTGTTTGGTACATGTGTTCTGCATATGTTTCTCATGGATAGGAGAGAGAAAGATCTTTTGCATGTGGCTGCCAACCCAGCTGCAGGACCACCATCTGAGCACAGACACCTGTTTCTCTGGAACCTCTTATGGCAAGGCAGGTCCAGTATGGCATTAACTGCTCATCTACTGCTAAGACATTTAACCCCCTTCATGCTATATAGCTGGATCTATATATCTAATATCTATCATTATTTATATACCACCAACAACTTGCTAGACATATATATAGCACCGTATGTGCTTGCAGACACATCATACAAAATTATTCACCACATTCACACTATTTATAATGGTTTTAATATCAATCCACAGTAATTATCTATCATAATAAAGAAGGTTTAATTCCAAAAAGCAACTTTCAGTGCAGAATTTGCAATAATATGCAGTACAATGCTAATAAATTGGGTTTTATAAAACCCTTCCAAACAAAAATACTGTATTTTGGGGCATGCTGTGATTTTTTTCAGCAAAACAGTATGTTTAACATACAGGGAGTGCAGAATTATTAGGCAAGTTGTATTTTTGAGGATTAATTTTATTATTGAACAACAACCATGTTCTCAATGAACCCAAAAAACTCATTAATATCAAAGCTGAATATTTTTGGAAGTAGTTTTTAGTTTGTTTTTAGTTTTAGCTATTTTAGGGGGATATCTGTGTGTGCAGGTGACTATTACTGTGCATAATTATTAGGCAACTTAACAAAAAACAAATATATACCCATTTCAATTATTTATTTTTACCAGTGAAACCAATATAACATCTCAAAATTCACAAATATACATTTCTGACATTCAAAAACAAAACAAAAACAAATCAGTGACCAATATAGCCACCTTTCTTTGCAAGGACACTCAAAAGCCTGCCATCCATGGATTCTGTCAGTGTTTTGATCTGTTCACCATCAACATTGCGTGCAGCAGCAACCACAGCCTCCCAGACACTGTTCAGAGAGGTGTACTGTTTTCCCTCCTTGTAAATCTCACATTTGATGATGGACCACAGGTTCTCAATGGGGTTCAGATCAGGTGAACAAGGAGGCCATGTCATTAGATTTTCTTCTTTTATACCCTTTCTTGCCAGCCACGCTATGGAGTACTTGGACGCGTGTGATGGAGCATTGTCCTGCATGAAAATCATGTTTTTCTTGAAGGATGCAGACTTCTTCATGTACCACTGCTTGAAGAAGGTGTCTTCCAGAAACTGGCAGTAGGACTGGGAGTTGAGCTTGACTCCATCCTCAACCCTAAAAGGCCCCACAAGCTCATCTTTGATGATACCAGCCCAAACCAGTACTCCACCTCCACCTTGCTGGCGTCTGAGTCGGACTGGAGCTCTCTGCCCTTTACCAATCCAGCCACGGGCCCATCCATCTGGCCCATCAAGACTCACTCTCATTTCATCAGTCCATAAAACCTTAGAAAAATCAGTCTTGAGATATTTCTTGGCCCAGTCTTGACGTTTCAGCTTGTGTGTCTTGTTCAGTGGTGGTCGTCTTTCAGCCTTTCTTACCTTGGCCATGTCTCTGAGTATTGCACACCTTGTGCTTTTGGGCACTCCAGTGATGTTGCAGCTCTGAAATATGGCCAAACTGGTGGCAAGTGGCATCTTGGCAGTTGCACGCTTGACTTTTCTCAGTTCATGGGCAGTTATTTTGCCCCTTGGTTTTTCCACACGCTTCTTGCGACCCTGTTGACTATTTTGAATGAAACGCTTGATTGTTCGATGATCACGCTTCAGAAGCTTTGCAATTTTAAGAGTGCTGCATCCCTCTGCAAGATATCTCACTATTTTTGACTTTTCTGAGCCTGTCAAGTCCTTCTTTTGACCCATTTTGCCAAAGGAAAGGAAGTTGCTTAATAATTATGCACACCTAATATAGGGTGTTGATGTCATTAGACCACACCCCTTCTCATTACAGAGATGCACATCACCTAATATGCTTAATTGGTAGTAGGCTTTCGAGCCTATACAGCTTGGAGTAAGACAACATGCATAAAGAGGATGATGTGGTCAAAATACTCATTTGCCTAATAATTCTGCACTCCCTGTATATACATTTCTTATAACCTGCTCAGGATGACTTGATGTGACTCACAGTACATTCAAGTAAAACATAAGCTGAATGCAGTAGAACAATCGTGGTCACAGGGGGTATGACCGCGTCTGGGCCTGGAGGGGAAGGGGTCCTGATAGTCTACCCATGTCCCTGGGCAAGCACTAGTTTCAGCTATCTTCAGGATACAGATCTAGTTGAAACGTATGGTGAAGCAGAGAGTCATTGTATACATTCGACCTGTTACCTACCATAGGCCAGGAGCACACAGAGGACGTCAAGTGGCACAATGACATTGCAGCATAATGTGTCCTGAGCCAGGCCTTGGACAGCAAGGCAGAGGATGTGGACCATGTCTAGGCCTAATCATAGGAAGGCAGTTAGGCGAGATTCTTGTCTATTTTAATTGTCACAAAGGGGACATGAAGAGGAATTGGAATATTAGTCTTGTAGGGGGACAAAAAGGGGGACATCATTATTACATAAAGGGGGGCACTATTATTGCATACTATACTATAGTATAGGGACACATAGGGGTACATAATTATTGCATGTGGGCACAAATTGAACATTGCATTAGGGCACAAAGGGAGACAAAATTATTGCATGGGACACAAAGAGGACATTATTATTGAATGCAGGCACAAAGAGAGACTTTAATATTGCATGAGGGACCAAAGAGGGACATTATTATTACATGAAGGTACAAAGTAAATTAATAGTATTGCATGAGGCAAAAAGTGAGCACTACAAGTGATGTCCTCTCTGATTGGAGGTGTTCGCTTTTCTTTTTTATTCTCCCTTTGGTTCAGAAAGTAAATTAATAGTATTGCATGAGGCAAAAAGTGAGCACTATTACTGTGCAGGGCACAAAAGAAGGGTATTATTAATGTGTAGGGCACTAGGTTGACCTTGTTACTGTCTGAGGTACTATGCATAATGAGTGCAGAGGTGGAGAGGATAATGGACGGCAACAAGACAAAGATGTCTATGCATTACACTCTTCAGAGATATGTCATGGCTGGAAGAATTAGTTATAGTGCTCTGAAGTTCAGAGCACTATAACTAATTCTTCCAGCCATGACATACAGTGGCGGAAATAATTATTTGACCCCTCACAGATTTTGTAAGTTTGTCCAATGACAAAGAAATGAAAAGTCTCAGAACAGTATCATTTCAATGGTAGGTTTATTGTAACAGTGGCAGATAGCACATCAAAAGGAAAATCGAAAAAATAACTTTAAATAAAAGATAGCAACTGATTTGCATTTCATTGAGTGAAATAAGTATTTGAACCCCTACCAACCATTAAGAGTTCTGGCTCCCACAGAGTGGTTAGACACTTCTACTCAATTAGTCACCTTCATTAAGGACACCTGTCTTAACTAGTCACCTGTATAAAAGACACCTGTCCACAGAATCAATCAATCAAGCAGACTCCAAACTCTCCAACATGGGAAAGACCAAAGAGCTGTCCAAGGATGTCAGAGACAAAATTGTAGACCTGCACAAGGCTGGAATGGGCTACAAAACCATTAGCAAGAAGCTGGGAGAGAAGGTGACAACTGTTGGTGCGATTGTTCGAAAATGGAAGGAGCACAAAATGACCATCAATCGACCTCGCTCTGGGGCTCCACGCAAGATCTCACCTCGTGGGGTGTCAATGGTTCTGAGAAAGGTGAAAAAGCATCCTAGAACTACACGGGAGGAGTTAGTTAATGACCTCAAATTAGCAGGGACCACAGTCACCAAGAAAACCATTGGAAACACATTACACCGCAATGGATTAAAATCCTGCAGGGCTCGCAAGGTCCCCCTGCTCAGGAAGGCACATGTGCAGGCCCGTCTGAAGTTTGCCAATGAACACCTGAATGATTCAGAGAGTGACTGGGAGAAGGTGCTGTGGTCTGATGAGACCAAAATAGAGATCTTTGGCATTAACTCAACTCGCTGTGTTTGGAGGAAGAAAAATGCTGCCTATGACCCCCAAAACACCGTCCCCACCGTCAAGCATGGGGGTGGAAACATTTTGCTTTGGGGGTGTTTTTCTGCTAAGGGCACAGGACAACTTATTCGCATAAACGGGAAAATGGACGGAGCCATGTATCGTGAAATCCTGAGCGACAACCTCCTTCCCTCTGCCAGGAAACTGAAAATGGGTCGTGGATGGGTGTTCCAGCACGACAATGACCCAAAACATACAGCAAAGGCAACAAAGGAGTGGCTCAAGACAGGGGCGTAGCTAGAAATGCATGGGCCCCATAGCAAAAAAAATAGTTTGCCATCCACAGATCCCCCTCCCCTAAATAGTGCCATCAACAGATCCCCCTCCCCTAAATAGTGCCATACACAGATCCCCCCTCCCCTAAATAGTGCCATCCACAGATCCCCCCTCCCCTAAATAGTGCCATCCACAGATCCCCCCTCCCCTAAATAGTGCCATCCACAGATCCCCCTCCCCTAAATAGTGCCATCCACAGATCCCCCCTCCCCTAAATAGTGCCATCCACAGTTCCCCCTCCCCTAAATAGTGCCATACACAGATCCCCCTCCCCTAAATAGTGCCATCAACAGATCCCCCCTCCCCTAAATAGTGCCATCCACAGATCCCCCTCCCCTAAACAGTGCCATACACAGATCCCCCTCCCCTAAATAGTGCCATCCACAGATCCCTCTCCCCTAAATAGTGCCATCCACAGATCCCTCTCCCCTAAATGGTGCCATCCACAGATCCCCCTCCCCTAAATAGTGCCATACACAGATCCCCCTCCCCTAAATAGTGCCATCAACAGATCCCCCCTCCCCTAAATAGTGCCATCCACAGATCCCCCCCTCCCCTAAATAGTGCCATCAACAGATCCCCCCTCCCCTAAATAGTGCCATCCACAGATCCCTCTCCCCTAAATAGTGCCATCCACAGATCCCTCTCCCCTAAATAGTGCCATCCACAGATCCCTCTCCCCTAAATAGTGCCATCCACAGATCCCCCCTCCCCTAAATAGTGCCATCCACAGATCCCTCTCCCCTAAATAGTGCCATACACAGATCCCCCCTCCCCTAAATAGTGCCATCCACAGTGCCATCCACACTCCCCTAAATAGTGCCATACACAGATCCCCCTCCCCTGAACAGTGCCATCCACAGTATCAGGTGCCTCTCTTCCCCCCCCCCCCATGTGCCAGTATCAGGTGCCAACCCCCCCCCCCCCAGGTGCCAGTATCAGGTCAGGTGCCAACCCCCCTCCCCCCATGTGCCAGTATCAAGTGCCCCCCCCCCCGCTCCCCCCATGGCAGTAACAGTCGGGTATTAAAAAAAAATAAATAAACACTTCTACTTACCTCCATGTCAGCGATGCGATGCAGCCTCTTCCTGTGTCCCTCCCTGTATGTCCATATATGGAGTCACTGCTTGTATTTCAGAAAAGGTTTCTGCTGGGATTCGAACCCACGACCTTCTGTATCAGAGGCAGAGCACCTAACCTCAAGACCATAACAGCTGCCTTGCTGCTGACTGAAAAATTATGAGACTTCTACTGTTATAGCTGGCTAAGTGTACATCTATACACATGACAGCTGCTCATATATAGAGATATAGCAGAGCTGAGTGTGCTGGGATAGCTGTCATATAGAGATATAGCAGTGCTGGGTGTGTTGGGGCAGCTGTCATGTGTATAGATGTACACTTAGCCAGCTATAACAGTAGAAGTGTCAAATTTTTTCAGTCAGTTGCAATGCCTTCTTTATGGCTGTGAGGGTTAATGCTTTGCCTCTGATACACTGATACATTGGAGGTTGTGGGTTCGAATCCCAGACACATCAGGAGACTTTAGTATATACAGTAAGATTAGAGCACATTAGCGAGGGAACATTAAGACCGCTGCTGTGAAGGGGCCCTGAACAGTAAGACATCGATATTTAACTAACTTGAAAATAAACTGTCGGGCCCCGAAGCAGCTGCTTCCCCGGTAGTTACGCCACCTCCTGGCTGCCTGTGTGTAGTGTCTGTGTGTGTTAATAAAAAAATAAAAAAAAAAAAAAAAAAAAAATTTGAATGCGGTCGGACGGGCCCCCTAGTGGCGTAGGGCCCCATAGCCACTGCTATGGTTGCTATGGCGATCCCTACGCCACTGGCTCAAGAAGAAGCACATTAAGGTCATGGAGTGGCCTAGTCAGTCTCCGGACCTTAATCCAATCGAAAACCTATGGAGGGAGCTCAAGCTCAGAGTTGCACAGAGACAGCCTCGAAACCTTAGGGATTTAGAGATGATCTGCAAAGAGGAGTGGACCAACATTCCTCCTAAAATGTGCGCAAACTTGGTCATCAATTACAAGAAACGTTTGACCTCTGTGCTTGCAAACAAGGGTTTTTCCACCAAGTATTAAGTCTTTTTTTGTTAGAGGGTTCAAATACTTATTTCACTCAATGAAATGCAAATCAGTTGCTATCTTTTATTTAAAGTTATTTTTTCGATTTTCCTTTTGATGTGCTATCTGCCACTGTTACAATAAACCTACCATTGAAATGATACTGTTCTGAGACTTTTCATTTCTTTGTCATTGGACAAACTTACAAAATCAGTGAGGGGTCAAATAATTATTTCCGCCACTGTATCTCTGAAGAGTGTAATGCATAGACATCTTTGTCTTGTTGCCGTCCATTATCCTCTCCAACTCTGCACTCATTATGCATAGTACCTCAGACAGTAACAAGGTCAACCTAGTGCCCTACACATTAATAATACCCTTCTTTTGTGCCCTGCACAGTAATAGTGCTCACTTTTTGCCTCATGCAATACTATTAATTTACTTTCTGAACCAAAGGGAGAATAAAAAAGAAAAGCGAACACCTCCAATCAGAGAGGACATCACTTGTAAGTTGTAAGTCACTGTATATAATTGTACTGTAATGACTAGAGATGAGCGAAGTTTTTAAAAATTTGATTCGGCCAGTTCGCCGAGATTTCTAAAAAAATTTGGTTCGATACGAATTTATTCGCGGCGAATTCAGAGAGCCTTTATAGTGGTCTAGAACACTGTGCCTTGCTGTAACACGCATAGGGAGTCTGCTGTGGTAGTGTAATAATACTGTGAGTCAGTATGACATGGAGATGACAGGTGTCGCTCTTAGAATCACTGCACACTTTGCTTATTTAGGCAGTCACAGGGACAAACTGACCAAATAACTCAAGTATGAACTCAGCCTTACAGGTCGATGTTAGCGCCAAGAAGAAGCGCACTCCTTTTACACCGTTGTCAGCTGATTCCACATAGATGTCTACAGAACCTGTTCTATTAAACGCTTATACAAGTAGAGCCCCCAGACAAAGTGGAGAGGGTGTCAGCAGTAAGTTTATGTTAATACCACTGATTATTTTGCCCTTCCTCTGATCCGTCAGAACAAAAACCCTGAAAAAAAGGATCCTATCTGTTGAGCATCCGCCTTCACTCGGTCAGCATTTGGTCAGTAATCCATCAGTATTGCTAATGCCAAAAAAAACAGGAGTGGATCCAAAACAGAGATGACATGTGAATGGAATATTTGAATGTCTATTGTGTTTTGTACCCACTCCTGCTATTGGCTACCAAATCACAAGCCAATTCTGATGCAGGCCTTAAAGCTGCTACACAGACAGGATCCGTTGTGGGTCTAATGTTTCCTTTCTTCTGACATATCAGATGAAGGGTCAAATAAATGATGATTTCAGGCAGGCCAAAAGGCAAAATAGTTGCCCAGTCATGAAGTGGGGAGAGTGGGAACAGCATGAGAAGTCCACAGAGTGGCCCAATGACATAGTGGTGAGGTGGAAGCAGCATGAGGAGGCCACAGAGTGGCCAATGACAGTGTGAAGGTGGCAGCAGCAGCATCAGGAGGCCACAGAGTAGCAAGGTGAAATAGTGTGGAGTTGGCAGCAGCATGAGGAGACCACAAAGTGGCAAGGTGACATAGTGTGGAGGTGGCGGCAGCATGAGGAAACCACAGAGTGGCAAGGTGACATAGTGTGGAGGTGGCAGCAGCATCAGGAGGCCACAGAGTGGCAAGGTGACAAAGTGTGGAGGTGGCAGCAGCATGGGGAGACCACAGAGTGGCAAGGTGACATAGTGTGGAGGTGGCAGCATCATGAGGAGAACACAGAGTTGCAAGGTGATATAGTGCGGAGGTGGCAGCAGCATCAGAAGGCCACACATTGGCAAGGTGACAAAGTGTGGAGGTGGGTGGCAATATCAGTACCAGCTAAAGAATGGCAGAGTGTGGAGGTGGCAGCAGCAGCATCAAGAGGAGGCAACAGGGTGGCACAATGACAGTGTGGAGGTGGCAGCAGCAGCATCAGGAGACACCTGAGTGGTGAGGTGGTAGCAGCATCAGGACACCACAGAGTGACCCGTTGACAGAGTGGGGAGGTGGGTGGCAATACCAGTACCAGCTGAAGATGGTGGGTGAAAGAAGGAGCACTTGGCATCAGATGTGTGGCATCAGGTGGGTGGCAGCATCAGAATAGTAGCTGAGGCAGGAAGCCAGAAGAAACTGGTCTCTTTTGTCAAAGTGTTGGTGTGGCACCATGGATGATCTAGTCTGATGCATCAGGAATTGGCTGATCCACACCTGATTCCTCTTAACAAAGGTTAGTCTCCACATTTTGGGTGGACAGGCGAGTTATTTTTGGGGTAACTATGGCCCCGCCGCACTAAACACCCCCACTGATGCCACACTACTGGCCTGGCAGGACAGCTTTTCCAGGGCAAACTTGGCCAGTTGCGGCCACAAATCCAGTTTGGCTGCCCAGTAGTCCAGCGGATTCTCAATGACGGCTGGCAGGGTGCACTCCAAGTATGCCACCACCTTCTGGTTCAGGTTCTGCTCTATGTCTAGCTGCTGGTGAGTAGTTTATTCACTATGTGGGTGAAGAAAGCTGCTCATCAGTGACTATAGACTCAGGCTGCTGCTGATGTAGCTGGTACTGCTCCTGCCAACCCACCCCTCCCCAGCAGCCATGGCAGTGGAACGTGAGTGCAGAGGGCCCCCCGGTCAGACCTGCGAGAGGATGGACGATGGCGCAGATAGGCAGTGGCCAACTGACTACAAAGGATGTCTCTATAGTAGTTCAGTTTGTCCTCCCTCTCAGCGGGTGTAAAAAAGGCCCCCATTTTGGACCGGTAGCGAGTGTCCAACAAGGTGGAGAGCCAGAAGTGTAGTGTACCACTAGGTAAATGTGGGCACTACACAAGGGTCAATTGGGCCACCTTGTTCTCTACCTCCTGTGGAACAGTGGCATTGTATTTGACATCACATTTTAATGTGTTTTGCTATGCTTTTAAATGCATATTTCCCCTGTTATCAGTGTATCAGGCCTGTTAGGGTGTAGTTCCTCCTCCTAGACGGTAGAGGGAGCTAGGGAACCCCTAATATAAATAGTCAGGTCCTGTTCAGGTAGGGAGCTGAGTGTAGAGTCAGAAGAGAGTGTGGACTTTTAGCTAGGCAGCAGCTGAAGTGAGCTTCTGACATGCAGCTAGACAGCCCAGGCTTCTAGTTGTCCCCAGGGGAAGAGTTACCTCCTGAAGAAACCTTCAGTTCCTACAAAGTACAGTGCAGAGCAGAGCAGAAGTGTTTTCCAGCTGAACCCCAGAGCTGAAGGGCAGAAGGATTCATATTGAAAGCAAGGATATATACCTGAGGAAGTTTCCCTAACCAAGGATAAAGCCATCAATAGGGCATACGGACCTTGGGATAAAGACAGACAGGAGTTCTGAGGAATAGTGCACAGGATTTCTGAGGAAAGGTGCAGCCTGCTCTGTAAGTGAGTTAACCCTCTGAGTATCTTGCAAGAACATTGTTGCCTGCCATTTGTATAAGCCTGCTTGAGACTGCTTCTGTCATATGGAACTGAACCTAAAGAACTGTAAATAGTTAATTGCTTCAGTAAACAAAAGTTTTGGTTCACTGCAAACTGTGTACCTCACTTATTACTATTATAAATCGGTGTGCCACCATTACCGGCACTGGCGTCACAAACTTAAAGGGATCTTGCCATCGGCACATTAAACCAGCAACACCCAGGGACCCTCACCTACCACCGGCCTGGTCCCTATACTTTGAGAGTGCCCCAGAGGACTCAGGCTGCTGCTGATGTAGCTGGTACTGCTCCTGCCAACCCACCCCTCCCCAGCAGCCATGGCAGTGGAACGTGAGTGCAGAGGGCCCCCCGGTCAGACCTGCGAGAGGATGGACGATGGCGCATATAGGCAGTGGCCAACTGACTACATAGGATGTCTCTATAGTAGTTCAGTTTGTCCTCCCTCTCAGCGGGTGTAAAAAAGGCCCCTATTTTGGACCGGTAGCGAGTGTCCAACAAGGTGGAGAGCCAGAAGTGTAGTGTACCACTAGGTAAATGTGGGCACTACACAAGGGTCAATTGGGCCACCTTGTTCTCTACCTCCTGTGGAACAGTGGCATTGTATTTGACATCACATTTTAATGTGTTTTGCTATGCTTTTAAATGCATATTTCCCCTGTTATCAGTGTATCAGGCCTGTTAGGGTGTAGTTCCTCCTCCTAGACAGTAGAGGGAGCTAGGGAACCCCTAATATAAATAGTCAGGTCCTGTTCAGGTAGGGAGCTGAGTGTAGAGTCAGAAGAGAGTGTGGACTTTTAGCTAGGCAGCAGCTGAAGTGAGCTTCTGACATGCAGCTAGACAGCCCAGGCTTCTAGTTGTCCCCAGGGGAAGAGTTACCTCCTGAAGAAACCTGCAGTTCCTACAAAGTACAGTGCAGAGCAGAGCAGAAGTGTTTTCCAGCTGAACCCCAGAGCTGAAGGGCAGAAGGATTCATATTAAAAGCAAGGATATATACCTGAGGAAGTTTCCCTAACCAAGGATAAAGCCATCAATAGGGCATACGGACCTTGGGATAAAGACAGACAGGAGTTCTGAGGAATAGTGCACAGGATTTCTGAGGAAAGGTGCAGCCTGCTCTGTAAGTGTGTTAACCCTCTGAGTATCTTGCAAGAACATTGTTGCCTGCCATTTGTATAAGCCTGCTTGAGACTGCTTCTGTCATATGGAACTGAACCTAAAGAACTGTAAATAGTTAATTGCTTCAGTAAACAAAAGTTTTGGTTCACTGCAAACTGTGTACCTCACTTATTACTATTATAAATCGGTGTGTTACCATTACCGGCACTGGCGTCACAAACTTAAAGGGATCTTGCCATCGGCACATTAAACCTGCAACACCCAGGGCACCTCACCTACCACCGGCCTGGTCCCTATACTTTGAGAGTGCCCCAGAGGACTTCTGTGCCAGCCTCTCCATCACTGCTGTACGCCTGCCCAGGGTCTTCCTATAAACTGTGAGTAACCAAAAGCAACCCGTTTGCCTACTAACCGTGACCTCACCATTGCAATACCCTGCAGGCCTGCGTCCTGCATATTTTGGCGTCACGAACAGGATGCAATCATTCCTATGCCATTGTGGAATATAAACTGTGTGCCGTTATTGCCATAAAGTGATAAAGCCCTATCTGTTTATTCGCAAAAATTGCTGGGCCAAGAACTGTAAAAATCGCGGTGTGAAAATTGTATTTTTATGGACTGTTTTGCCGCTTCTAAGTCACCGCTTGCTGTCAGTGAATAGACAGCGTTTTGCTCAAAGATGGCCGCCTAAGCTGACTGATTAATTTCTGTGTCATCTCTGCATTTTGTTGGCGGGAAAGATTGGCGCCTTCTGCTAAAAGTGTGGGAAAGACTGGATGTCCGCACCACCGCCTTATCAAGTAATTTGCATGTCTGCTAAGATGGACTCCGCCTCCACCATGTTGGAGTACCTGGGGGGCGGCCTCCCGGAGCAGTAGGAGGTCGTGGGGGCGAGATAATGAGTGCCGCCCTGTCGCTCTCCAGAGAAGGATCGAGCATGTTGCAGAGTAAGGACTGCTCTGATGTAATGGCCGCACCTGCCGTTCAGACAATGGAAGCTACCATGCTGGAACGAGAAGAAGCTCCACCGGCCTATACTCCGGGACCGGAGAGACCACCCTGCCTGCCACAGGGATCACAGCCTGAGCCATACTTCGGCTCATGGAAGGACTTTGCTCGACCCATGGCGCAATGGTCTGCGCTGATGGCTGAAATTCGAGATGCGGTCATACAGAAGACCACGCGGAAGAAAATAAATTTTGAGGAATTGGCCAAGACCGTCTACGAGCGCCACGCCAATACCCAACCCCGCCTGGAAAGGAAGATGGGGGTAGTGGTGGCCTTTGACAAGAGCCGAGGATTCGGCTTCATAAAGGACTATTCTACCGGCAGAGACTTATTTGTGAACCGGAGGTCAGTGAAGCGCAGCTACCTGCCGGAACATCTGCACAACCTCCGCGAGGGAGAGGAGGTAGAGTTCACTACCTGCCGAGGGCCTGAGTGGCTCATACGCTACAGCTGCAGCCCGTCCCAAGCCGGGACCAGAAGATTGGGAGGAGCCCAACGAGCCTTCTAGTCCTGAACGTGAACCGGAGCGTCCAATGGAGCCGGCGCATACCACCTATCAAGAAAAAGGTTCATTTACCGGCCCAATGTCTTTTGGCAGCCAACCATACTTGAAAAGTGGGTGAGTCCTTACCCCTCACCTGAGCTGCCCCGCAGAGAAAATACTCTGAAAGAAATGGAGAACTTAGAAAAGTTCCATGCAGCACTGGTTGCCATACGGAAGGGAAAAAGAAAAGACCCAGCGCCGGAACGTGCGGCGACCGCACTGGAGAGTGCGGATCCCTTACCTGAACCTGCTGCTACTGTGACTGATCCCTGCAGCGGCGCAGCGACCGAGAAACTGGAAGACCAGATTGCCAGATTGGAACTTCACCTTCATGGCCTGCGCCAACTTGCTGCATCCCGAGCGGTGCCTACGCCACCGGATAAAGTGGATCCACCAAAGGACTCAGATGCCCCTGAGCCTGTAGTCAGGGTTCCTGTCCCTGGCAGTTGGGCGACCCCTGTAACTGCGCCCGCTGTCGCGGCCCCGGAGAGACTCTGCTATTCAAGGAGTCGGGCTCTTTGCTTGCAGCCCGAGACACCTAGACCCATGGGGTCCCAGGAAGCATTAACCCCTCCTGCAACGTTAAACCCCAGGCCCATGGGGCCTATACCAGTGAGAGGCCCATTTCTCATTCAACTGCCCGTTGGCACTATCTTGTGGGCCCAGCCAATCATGGATCCCCGTCTAAGGCCAAGACCCAGAGCGGAGCCAGAGTATGCTACTGATGACCATAGTGGATTCGACACATACCTGTGAGTATTCCTGCCAGGCCATGTTTTGATTTTGCTGAAGGACCCTTACAGTGGATTTAACCGTTACAGGACAGGAGTCCTTTGTTTTGGCCAAAGAGCTGCTGCCAGTTCTCCCATGGCCCAGTGGTAGTTAAAAAAACACTGAGTATACTAATGCTCTAATGCCATGCATTTTTACAAGACCTCCTGCCTGCTTTCAGGACTTAAGCCAAGTTGTGCCTGTTTGTTTTTTCTTGCACCTTAACCCTTTTTAACCCCCTTTTCAGGTTGAATAGGTACATTGCAGCACTATTTTATGCCATTTTTATAATGTGGACTTTTCATGTTGTGACTTTTATATGCAAATCTTGATTCAAGAAGTGTGCCCAGAGATGACCCCAGCGTACGTGGGCCTCTGAGATGCTGTTTTATGGGACTATTGTATTTAATTATTATGGACTATCCTGGTTATCCTTGATATGCTGTACCAGGTCAGTGCCCCCTGTTCCCTATACTATCCTGAGTGAAGAGAACGACGCCCCTTTTCACCGGACTTGTTCCATTGCCAGCGGAGCTGCCTGATATATATATATGTACTGCAAATGTAGATGTGTGTTCCTGCTTTGCACTTTTTGTCTTTCAGGTGACAGTATCCAGCTGGGCAGGGCCCCTTGTGTTGCGCCGAGGACGGTCAACGTTAAAGCAACGGGGTATGTAGTGTCCCACTAGGTAAATGTGGGCACTACACAAGGGTCAATTGGGCCACGTTGTTCTCCACCTCCTGTGGAACAGTGGCATTGTATTTGACATCACATTTTAATGTGTATTGCTATGCTTTTAAGTGCATATTTCCCCTGTTATCAGTGTATCAGGCCTGTTAGGGTGTAGTTCCTCCTCCTAGACAGTAGGGGGAGCTAGGGAACCCCTAATATAAATAGTCAGGTCCTGTTCAGGGAGGGAGCTGAGTGTAGAGTCAGAAGAGAGTGTGGACTTTTAGCTAGGCAGCAGCTGAAGTGAGCTTCTGACATGCAGCTAGACAGCCCAGGCTTCTAGTTGTCCCCAGGGGAAGAGTTACCTCCTGAAGAAACCTTCAGTTCCTACAAAGTACAGTGCAGAGCAGAACAGAAGTGTTTTCCAGCTGAACCCCAGAGCTGAAGGGCAGAAGGATTCATATTGAAAGCAAGGATATATACCTGAGGAAGTTTCCCTAACCAAGGATAAAGCCATCAATAAGGCATACGGGCCTTGGAATAAAGACAGACAGGAGTTCTGAGGAATAGTGCACAGGATTTCTGAGGAAAGGTGCAGCCTGCTCTGTAAGTGTGTTAACCTTCTGAGTATCTTGCAAGAACATTGTTGCCTGCCATTTGTATAAGCCTGCTTGAGACTGCTTCTGTCATATGGAACTGAACCTAAAGAACTGTAAATAGTTAATTGCTTCAGTAAACAAAAGTTTTGGTTCACTGCAAACTGTGTACCTCACTTATTACTATTATAAATCGGTGTGCCACCGTTACCGACACTGGCGTCATGAACTTAAAGGGATCTTGTCACCGGCACATTAAACCTGCAACACCCAGGGCACCTCACCTACCACCGGCCTGGTCCCTATACATTGAGAGTGCCCCAGTGGACTTCTGTGCCAGCCTCTCCATCACTGCTATACGCCTGCCCAGGGTCTTTCTATAAACTGTGAGTAACCAAGAGCAACCCTTGATTGCCTAGTAACCGTAACCTCACCATCGCAATACCCTGCAGGGCTGCGTACTGCAGAAGTCATCCCTCTGCCGAATGGTGACAATTCGGCTGTCACTACGCAAGCAAGTGAGCATGCATCGGGCAATTCGGCTGTCACTGCGCAAGTGACTCGGATGAATTCCCTGCCTCCATCTCCACTGCATACTGCCACAGTGTGTCTGGGTCCTCTCCTATCACCTGTGTAGAAAAACTTCCCATTTTGCTACCCATTGCTTGTGCTCCAATGTTGTCACGACTGTGACTGATCCAGACAGGTCTGGGAGGAGAAGGTCGCAGCGACTTGCTACTCGCGATAGCTTGTGAGTTTGCTCCGTGGTTCAGGGTAT
The DNA here is from genome assembly GCF_905171765.1 of Bufo bufo. Taxonomy (NCBI): domain Eukaryota; kingdom Metazoa; phylum Chordata; class Amphibia; order Anura; family Bufonidae; genus Bufo; species Bufo bufo. Next base: position 441,931,825 of record NC_053389.1, on the reverse strand, counting down.
GTCATCTGGGTTTTGCCTTGTGAACCTTTTTGTCCTGACTGGGAGTTTGTAGGCATCCTCCTCAGGTGAGTCCTGTCTGCCACTCCCAGCTACTATATTAGTTTCGCTTTCACTTGCAGTCATTGCCAGATATAGTCCTTACTACCAGTGCTACTCTGACCTTGGAAGGAGATCGTTTGATGGTGTTGCTGTGGAGCTCTTGTCCGGCGTGGACTGTCGTGTTTGGGATCGCCTTCTCTGCTCGTGACTGGATAAGTCTATCACTGCTATAGATTGTTTGTTGCTGTCTTCCCCTGTTGTTTTCCTAGACGTGAGTGATGGTGACTAGCGCTCCCATCGGCCTTTCCCCAGTCCAGTCTAGTTAGGGCGACTGAGGGTTTTAGGCATCCTGCTCGCCGCACGGGTTCACACCCCGTCTAGGGTATCAGGGCAGACAGGTGCCAGCTGAGGGTTAGTCAGGGGTGGCCATTCTATTTCCCATCCGTAGATAAGGGTCCCCCTTCCCCTCCGTCTGGTGCGACACGACTGCTGCTGGGATAGCGGTCGTGACAGTATATCTGGCCTTTTAAAAAAAAAAAAAAAATGTGACATTTCTTTTTTTTTTTTTTTTTTTTCTGCTTGCTGTTTTGCTTTGTATTTTGTCTGTTCCACTATGGATCCGGTTACGGTTTTGGCGAAACAATTACAGGGGTTATCCCTTGAAGTGGCAGGATTAAAAGCAACAGTGCTGCAGCAGCAATCCTTGGGTTCCACCGTTGCTACGGGTAACCAAGGTACTCCTGAGCCAAAAGTGGCTTTACCTGATAGGTTCTCAGGAGGGAGAGACCAATTTGTAACCTTCAGAGAAGCTTGCAAATTGTTCTTCAGGTTACGCCCTAGATCTTTCGGCGGTGAGGAACAACGGGTGGGCATTGTAATTTCTCGCCTGCAAGGAGATCCGCAGGCTTGGACTTTCTCCCTACCATCAGACTTACCGGCCTTACGATCAGTGGAGGAGTTTTTTGAAGCCCTGGGTCTCGTATATGATGACCCGGACAGGGTCTCACTGGCTGAGTCTAAGCTACGTAGACTTCGGCAAGAGAACCAGTCTGCTGAACTATATTGTTCCGAATTCCGTAGGTGGGCTACTGATACTTTATGGAACGACTCGGCCCTTAGGAGTCAGTTCTGCCAGGGGTTGTCTGAAAAATTAAAAGACGCGCTGGCGGTATACGAGGTCCCTGGGTCTCTTGAGGCTGCTATGTCTCTGTCCATAAGAATCGACAGACGACTCAGGGAGAGACTATTAAATTTTACGGAGGCCTCTATAGGGCAGGGATCGGTCTGTTATGGTCCAGTCGAACGAATGCAAATAGGGGGCGCCACTAGACGGGTGAATCCTCCTAAGTTCCGCCGTAGGACAGAGGTTTGTTTTCGTTGTGGGGGGAGGGGTCATTTTGTTAAGGTTTGTCCCTCAGAACCCAAGAGACCACAAACTAAGGAGCCGCCGGAAAACTAGAGTCCCCAGATTGTGCGGAGGAGAACAGTCTGGGAGTATTTGTTTCCTCCATACGCATGTCTCAGTTTTTGTTGTCCGCTACCGTTGAGGCGGGCAATAAGACTGAGATCTGTTCCGTCTTCTTGGACAGTGGGGCGGGGGTCAACTTGGTGGATTCACGGTTTGCTCAGGCTCTGGATTTAACTCCGGAACCGGTATGCAGAACTATTCCTGTGTTTGCCATCGACTCCTCCCCTCTTACTCAGAGAGAGTTAACTCAGATCATCCATAATATCCATCTGCAGGTAGGGGACCTCCATAAAGAGCATATCTCTTGTTATGTCCTGGACGGTCTTTCGGCTCCTATGGTATTGGGGCTTCCCTGGCTGGTGACTCACAATCCAGTGGTGGATTGGCAGGCCTGGGAGATTGTGGAGTGGAGGGAACATTGTAAGGACAACTGCTTGAGTAGTAGGTGCTCTACACTCTCTGTAACATCTTTACCTGCCTTTCTGTCAGATTTTATGGATGTGTTCTCTGAGAAGGGTTGTCAGGGGTTACCACCTCATCGTCCATATGATTGCCCGATTAATCTATTACCTGGGGCAAAACTACCTAAAACCCGGTTATACAATCTTTCCGGCCCGGAGAGGAAGGCTATGAAAGATTATATTTCGGAGAGTTTGGCTAAGGGACACATCAGACCCTCTTCTTCACCTGTGGCTGCAGGGTTCTTTTTCGTTAAAAAGAAAGATGGGGGCCTACGTCCTTGCCTGGATTTCCGGGAATTAAACCTGATAACTATCCGAGATCCCTATCCTCTTCCTCTCATTCCCGACCTCTTTAATCAGGTTGCTGGTGCTAAATGGTTCTCCAAAATGGATCTCAGAGGAGCCTATAACCTGGTTCGCATCAAAGAGGGGGATGAGTGGAAGACGGCTTTTAATACTCCGGAAGAGCATTATGAAAATCTGGTCATGCCATTTGGTCTTACTAATGCGCCTGCGGTATTCCAACATTTTGTCAACGATATTTTTAGTCACCTTATCGGGAGATTTCTTGTGATATATCTTGATGACATCCTGGTCTATTCCCCGGATCTGGATACACATAAGATCCATGTGAGACAAGTGCTGCAGATATTAAGGGTCAACAAATTGTTTGCTAAGTTAGAAAAATGTGTGTTCGCCGTAAAAGAACTGCCATTTCTGGGGTATGTGTTGTCAGATTCAGGTTTCCGCATGGATCCAGAGAAAGTCCGGGCGATTATAGACTGGGATCTGCCTGAGAACCTGAAGGCATTGCAACGCTTCCTGGGGTTTGCCAATTTTTATAGAAAGGTTATAAAGAACTATTCCTTGGTGGTCAAACCACTGACGGACATGACCCGAAAGGGATCCGTTTTTTCCAAATGGTCACATGCAGCCAAAACTGCCTTTGCATCTCTGAAGGAGAGATTCACCTCGGCCCCTATTCTCGTACAGCCAGATGTCTCGCTTCCTTTTATTGTAGAGGTTGTCGCATCAGAGGTGGGGGTGGGAGAGGTACTATCTCAGGGCCCGTCCCCTGGTGAATGGCGTCCGTGTGCTTTCTTTTCGAAGAAATTGTCTACTGCAGAAAGGAACTATGATATTGGCAACAGGGAACTTTTGGCTATTAAGTTGGCTTTTGAGGAGTGGCGTCATTTTTTGGAGGGGGCGGTTCATCCCGTCACGGTGATTACTGATCACAAAAACTTATTGTATCTGGAGTCTGCTAAACGTCTCACCCCTAGACAGGCTCGGTGGTCGTTATTTTTTACTAGGTTTAATTTTGTAATAACCTATCGCCCGGGGGCAAAAAATACTAAGGCGGATGCATTGTCTCGAAGTTTTCCTGGAGGGGGTGATGTTGAGGTACCAGAGCCCATTTTGCAAAAGGGGGTGGTGGTCTCTGCATTACACTCAGGTTTGGAGGGGAGGGTGTTGGAAGCTCAGGGGGACGCCCCGGCCTCCTGCCCCTCGGGTAAACTGTTTGTGCCAGAAAATTTACGACTGGAGATACTAAAAGAACACCATAACTCCACACTGGCAGGACACCCAGGTAGTAGGGCAACCTCTGAGTTAGTGTCTCGTCGGTTCTGGTGGCCTAAATGGCGCCAGGAGGTGTTGAATTTTGTGTCTGCATGTGCTACCTGTGCTCGTTCTAAGGTAGATCATACTCGTCCGGCAGGGCGTCTTTTACCTCTGGCCATCCCCAACAGGCCTTGGACGCACCTGTCAATGGATTTCATTACGGATCTACCAGTATCAGCGGGGAAGACTGTTATTCTTGTAGTTGTTGACAGATTCAGCAAAATGGTGCACTTTATTGCTCTTGCCGCATTGCCTAATGCTAACACACTGGCTCAGGTTTTTATTGACCACATCGTGAAGCTTCACGGGGTCCCTTCCGATATTGTTTCGGATCGTGGTACCCAATTCGTTTTTAAATTTTGGAAAGCTTTTTGTTCTCGTTTAGGGGTTCATCTGTCGTTTTCTTCATCTTTCCATCCACAGTCCAACGGTCAGACTGAACGTACCAATCAAAACCTAGAGACATATTTGAGATGCTTTGTTTCCGAAAATCAGGAGGAATGGTCATCTTATTTACTGTTAGCCGAGTTTGCCATTAATAATCGTCGTCAAGAATCCACCGATAAGTCACCATTTTTTGGTGCGTATGGTTTCCATCCTGAGTTTTGTACGTTTAGTGAGGGGGGGCCGTCTGGGATTCCCGAGGAGGAACGATTTGCGTCTTCACTTTCTTCAGTGTGGCAGAGTGTGCAAGAAAGTTTGAAGAGAATTGGTGGTAGATACAAACGTGCGGCTGATAGGAAGCGCTCTGAAGGTCCGGACCTTGGGGTGAATGACTTGGTGTGGTTGTCTACCAGAAATATCAAGTTGAAGGTTCCCTCGTGGAAATTAGGTCCGAGATTTATTGGTCCTTATAGGGTAATTAAGATCATTAACCCGGTGGCTTTTCGTCTGGAGCTACCTCAGACTCTAAGGATCCATAACGTCTTCCACAGATCTCTGCTTAAGAGATATGTAGAACCTCCTGAACCATTGCCACTACCGCCTCCACCGGTGGTTGTTGATGGCAGTCTTGAGTTTCAGGTAGAAAAGATTGTTGATTCCCATTATGTTCGCCGCTCTCTTCAGTACCTGGTGCACTGGAAAGGTTATGGTTCCGAAGAGAGAATGTGGGTTCCAGCATCAGAGATAAAAGCGGACAGACTCATTCGGGCTTTTCATAGCTCCCATCCGGAGAGGCCTGGTCTTGAGGGTCCAGGGGCCCCTCGTAGAAAGGGGGGTACTGTCACGACTGTGACTGATCCAGACAGGTCTGGGAGGAGAAGGTCGCAGCGACTTGCTACTCGCGATAGCTTGTGAGTTTGCTCCGTGGTTCAGGGTATGTCATCTGGGTTTTGCCTTGTGAACCTTTTTGTCCTGACTGGGAGTTTGTAGGCATCCTCCTCAGGTGAGTCCTGTCTGCCACTCCCAGCTACTATATTAGTTTCACTTTCACTTGCAGTCATTGCCAGATATAGTCCTTACTACCAGTGCTACTCTGACCTTGGAAGGAGATCGTTTGATGGTGTTGCTGTGGAGCTCTTGTCCGGCGTGGACTGTCGTGTTTGGGATCGCCTTCTCTGCTCGTGACTGGATAAGTCTATCACTGCTATAGATTGTTTGTTGCTGTCTTCCCCTGTTGTTTTCCTAGACGTGAGTGATGGTGACTAGCGCTCCCATCGGCCTTTCCCCAGTCCAGTCTAGTTAGGGCGACTGAGGGTTTTAGGCATCCTGCTCGCCGCACGGGTTCACACCCCATCTAGGGTATCAGGGCAGACAGGTGCCAGCTGAGGGTTAGTCAGGGGTGGCCATTCTATTTCCCATCCGTAGATAAGGGTCCCCCTTCCCCTCCGTCTGGTGCGACACGACTGCTGCTGGGATAGCGGTCGTGACAAATGTCCTCCAGTTCAGCCCGCACAGGGCTCATGTGGCTGTGAGATGTAGACGCCATGTCTCCAGTCCCCTGACCAGCCAGATTTACCAGCATCTCTTCCAGGACATGAAGCAGTGGAATGACATCGTTCATCCCGTAGTCCTGGCGACTGACAAATAACTAGTGTTGAGCCTGAATATTCGAAAAGCACATTTTTCTTGCGAATATCGCAACTTCGAGAATTCATGAATATTTAGAATATAGTGCTATATATTCGTTATATTGAATATTTGTCTTTTTTTTTCCATCTGAACACATGATTCCTCCCTGCTTATTGCTTGTGGGCCAAAGAGTCATTGGTCCACAAGCAACTTAAAGGGAACCTGTCATGTGGATATTTGATTATAATCTAACAAATTTTATACAATCATTAACTACTAAAAAGTACCTTAGATGTATTCACTTACTGGTGTGACAGATGGTTACCTCATAATATACACACAAGATGGCACATGCCGCATGCTAATGAGCTGATTTGAGTCCAGCGTGATGTCATTGAGTCCAGCGTTTATTTAATTCAGAGCTATAGCCACTCCCCTGCCCACCTGCTGCTGATTCATATGGAAAATAACTGTCAATCAGCAGTAGGTAGGCGGGGAGAGTCAGGAGCTCATAAATTTTCATGACTCATCATTATCAGCTGGAGCTTTTCAATACAAGATGTTGGCAGATTGACTGGGTCAATTAAAGAAAGTGACCCAGCATTTTGCTAAGAGAATCAGTCACTTATTTATGTTACCCTTAATTAGGACACCATAAAACTGGTGACAGGTTCCCTTTAAGCAGGGAGGAATCATGACTTCAGATGGAAAAAATGACGAATATTCTAAAAAATTAATATATAACACTATATTCTAATTATTTGTGAATTTTCGAAGTTACGATATTCGTGAGAAAAATTTGCTTTTAGAATATTCACACTAGTTATACACTAGTTATTTGTATAGTGCCATATATTCGTTTTTTAGAATATTCGTCATTTTTTCCCATCTGAAGTCATGATTCCTCCCTGCATAAGTTGCTTGCGGGCCAATGACTCATTGGCCCACAAGCAAGAAGCAGGGAGGAATCATATGTTCAGATGGAAAAAATGATGGCCCCTTACTCTGCTGTGACCTCTGCCTGCGCCAGAAACATTTAGGCCTCTGCCACTCCCCTGTGCAGGGCCTGGCACTTCTCTGTCTGACATACTGTTAGATCAAATAAATAAATAAAAAGGAAATTAAAACATTTTCTCACTTCACCACACATCGGCTAATAAGCCTTTTTTTTCACACTAATACACACAAAGAAGGGCTTTAGAACATATAACTGCACCGCTGAACGGCAAATATATTTTACTTTTGCCACTATTACACACCAAAAAAGGCTTTAGAACATATAACTGCACTGCTGAACAGCAAATATATTTTACTTTTGCCACTAATACACGACACAAAAGGCTTTAGAACATAGAGCATTAACTTTCTGGATCTCACTATTTATGTGGAAAATAATACTCTGAAAACTAAGACATATTTTAAATCCACGGATGTCATTGCATATACAGTGAGGATGGAACAGAAGTATTTAAACACCCTGCGATTTTGTAAGTTCTCCTACTTAGAAATCATGGAGGGGTCTGAAATTCATATTGTAGGTACATTCCCACTCTGAGAGACAGAATTAAAAAATTCAGGAAATCACATTGTATGATTTTTAAAGAATTTATTTGTCTTTCACTGCTGAACATAAGTATTTAAACACCTGAAAAAATCAGTGTTAATATTTGGTACAGAAGACTTTGCTTGCAATCACAGAGGTCAAACGTTTCCTGTAGTTCTTGACCAGGTTTGCACACACTGCAACAGGGATTTTGGCCCACTCCTCCACACAGATCTCCGTTAGATCTGTCAGGTTTCGGGGTTGTCGCTGAGCAACACAGAGTTTTAGCTCCCTCCAAAGATGTTCTATTGGATTTAGGTCTGGAGACTGGCTAGGCTACTCCAGAACCTTGAAATGCTTCTTACGGAGCCACCTCTTGGTTATCCTGGCTGTGTGCTTCGGGTCGTTGTCATGTTGGAAGACCCAGCCACGACCCATCTTCAATGCTCTGACTGAGGGAAGGAGGTTGTTGCTCAAAATCTCACAATAAATGGCCCCATTCATCCTCTCCTTAATACAGTGCAGTTGTCCTGTCTTCTTCGCAGAAAAGCACCCCAAAGCATAATGTTACCACCCCCATGTTTCACAGTAGGGATGGTGTTCTTGGGATGCAACTCATCATTCTTTTTCCTCCAAACACGACGAGTGAAGTTTAGACCAAAAAGTTCTACTTTGCTCTCATCTGACCACATGACTTTCTCTCATGCCTCCTCTGGATTATCCAGATGGTCATTGGAAAACTTCAGACAGGCCTGGACATGTGATGACTTGAGCAGGGGAACCTTTTGTGCAATGCATGATTTTAAACCACGACGGCGTATTGTTCTACCGACAGTGGCCTTTGAAACTGTGGTCCCAGCTCTCTTCATGTCATTGACGAGCTCCTCCCTTGTAGTTCTGGGCTGATTCCTCACCTTTCTAATCATCAGTGATACCTCACGAGGTGAGATCTTGCATGGAGCCCCAGTCCGAGGTAGACTGACAGTCATCTTTAGCTTCTTCTATTTTCTAACAATTGCACCAACAGTTGATCTATTTACACCTAGCTGCTTGCCAATTGCCCCGCAGCCCTTTCCAGCCTTGTGGAGGTCCACAATTTTGTCTCTGGTGTCTTTTGACAGCTCTTTGGTCTTGCCCATGGTAGTTGTTGGCGTCTGACTGACTGTGGGGTGGACAGGTGTCTTTAAAGAGCTCAAACAGGTGCTACTAAGTTAGATCAATTAGTGGAGTAGAGGTGGACTTTTTAAAGGCACAGTAACAGGTCTTTGAGAGACAGAATTATTGCTGTTTCTCAGGTGTTCAAATACTTATGTTCAGCAGTGCAAGACAAAAAATCATACAATGTTATTTCCTCAATTATTTTTGAATTCTATCTCTCAAAGTGGGAATGCACCTACAATATAAATTGCAGACCCCTCCATGATTTCTAAGTGGTAGAACTTACAAAATCGCAGGGTGTTCAAATACTTCTGTTCTTCACTGTATAGACAATACAAGTTGTCATTATGGCCCGTGGATTAAAAATATCCCTAAAGGGCAATTTAAAAGAGTATACTGTAATTGCACTGAAGTAGAAACCTAAGGAACAGAGTGATATAATACAGGAGCGCTTTTTGGAAAAAGGTTACCAAAAGAGAGATCTGGAAGAGTGCAGGAAGGAGATGCTATAAAGAACAACGGGTCGGTTCTAAAAAATGACCCAATTTTAGGAAAAGTTCTGCCAGTACATCCAGATTTTATATTCAAAAAGGCACCTAGTCTAAAGAATCACCTTGTACACAGCTGTATATCCACAGATAAAAGGGGAGAGAAAAAACATGTATTCACATAGCGCGGCTTTTGCATGCCATGCAAAAACCGCCAGAAAAAAGACAAAATACGTAATGCAGACAAAGTGGTATCCAAAAGTAACGGTGGTGAATTTAGAATTGAGGGTGAAATAACTTGTGAAAACCCGTGGGTTGTCTACATGCTGGAGTGCCTTTGTCGACTTCAGTATGTGGGACGGACCCTGAGAAAATTAAAAGCAAGAATATAGGAACATGTGAGAAATATAAAATATAAAAAAGTGTTGAGTGTGAATATTCTAATCGTGAATTTTTATCACTTCAAGAATTCGCGAAGATTTTTTCTTTATAGTTATTATTTTACATATCATTAATAAAGTTTCATTATTAATATTCTTCTACTTATCATTAAAAATTTATTTTTTATAGATACTATATTATTTTATTTTTAAAACAAATCATTACCTATAACACGCAATAAACAGCATATAACAGACAATCACAAAAAGACTGTATTCCAAAAGCCAGGTATATGCAAGCCAACAACCTATCCATAAGACAGGTACAGCCATTTGCATAAACTTGGGCATATGTGAAAGACATGCAAATAGTGTTTCAGCTGAAAAACAAGGCTGATTCTGCTAATTTGCATTTCTTTCCCATATGCCCATGTTTATGCGAATGAGTTTACATGACAAAAGTATAAAAAGGGTATTGAGTATAATGTTAGGATCCTTAAAACTGAAAATTTTTATGCAGCACTCCTAAGCAGTGAGAGAAGAGTTAGCTGGCATCCAAAACATTTTTTACTATTTTTGTCACCCTAATGATAATGATCTAGGTGGGCAGGTCCCCCAGGCCATCCAACTCAAATGAAGCAACATTGAGGCTTACTGGCTCTCTCCTGTTGGATAGAGAGCTGGTCTTGTATGTTTCATAGTGCACAAGTCTGCCATTGCAAGGTATGCTGACTGTGCCTGTCTCATGGATAGGTTGTTGGCTTGCACATACCCAGCTTTTGGTATATATCCTTTGTGTGATTGATTGTTATAGGTAATGAAACTGCGTGTGCGATATGCATGTATTACATTGCTGATTTTTCCAATCACGAATTCCTGAATTGGCAAATATTTGTGAATTTGAATGTTGCCTATGCTGCTCAATACTATAAAGGGTTCAAAATGTTTATAGAGGCTTCCTTATATCTAATTTAATTTTAATGGCTTGTAGAATGATTTGTAGATATTTATGTAAATGATGGGAGGAACAACTTTTTTTTAGAAAAAGCATGTCCTGGGAAGGCGGGACATACACCCCTGACGAAGCGACCCGGGTTGGGTTAGAGATGGGAAACTGGTCTAAAAATTTGATGCACCTATGTTCATTTTATCTTTGTGAGTATAATAAAAAGCTGACGTTGAACATCTACTGCGGTGCTACACAATTTTTTGCTTCTTTCATCTTGATACCTACAGGGAGTGCAGAATTATTAGGCAAGTTGTATTTTTGAGGATTAATTTTATTATTGAACAACAACCATGTTCTCAATGAACCCAAAAAACTCATTAATATCAAAGCTGAATATTTTTGGAAGTACTTTTTAGTTTGTTTTTAGTTTTAGCTATTTTAGGGGGATATCTGTGTGTGCAGGTGACTATTACTGTGCATAATTATTAGGCAACTTAACAAAAAACAAATATATACCCATTTCAATTATTTATTTTTACCAGTGAAACCATTATAACATCTCAACATTCACAAATATACATTTCTGACATTCAAAAACAAAACAAAAACAAATCAGTGACCAATATAGCCACCTTTCTTTGCAAGGACACTCAAAAGCCTGCCATCCATGGATTCTGTCAGTGTTTTGATCTGTTCACCATCAACATTGCGTGCAGCAGCAACCACAGCCTCCCAGACACTGTTCAGAGAGGTGTACTGTTTTCCCTCCTTGTAAATCTCACATTTGATGATGGACCACAGGTTCTCAATGGGGTTCAGATCAGGTGAACAAGGAGGCCATGTCATTAGATTTTCTTCTTTTATACCCTTTCTTGCCAGCCACGCTGTGGAGTACTTGGACGCGTGTGATAGAGCATTGTCCTGCATGAAAATCATGTTTTTCTTGAAGGATGCAGACTTCTTCCTGTACCACTGCTTGAAGAAGGTGTCTTCCAGAAACTGGCAGTAGGACTGGGAGTTGAGCTTGACTCCATCCTCAACCCGAAAAGGCCCCACAAGCTCATCTTTGAGGATACCAGCCCAAACCAGTACTCCACCTCCACCTTGCTGGCGTCTGAGTCGGACTGGAGCTCTCTGCCCTTTACCAATCCAGCCACGGGCCCATCCATCTGGCCCATCAAGACTCACTCTCATTTCATCAGTCCATAAAACCTTAGAAAAATCAGTCTTGAGATATTTCTTGGCCCAGTCTTGACGTTTCAGCTTGTGTGTCTTGTTCAGTGGTGGTCGTCTTTCAGCCTTTCTTACCTTGGCCATGTCTCTGAGTATTGCACACCTTGTGCTTTTGGGCACTCCAGTGATGTTGCAGCTCTGAAATATGGCCAAACTGGTGGCAAGTGGCATCTTGGCAGCTGCACGCTTGACTTTTCTCAGTTCATGGGCAGTTATTTTGCGCCTTGGTTTTTCCACACGCTTCTTGCGACCCTGTTGACTATTTTGAATAAAACGCTTGATTGTTCGATGATCACGCTTCAGAAGCTTTGCAATTTTAAGAGTGCTGCATCCCTCTGCAAGATATCTCACTATTTTTGACTTTTCTGAGCCTGTCAAGTCCTTCTTTTGACCCATTTTGCAAAAAGAAAAGGAAGTTGCCTAATAATTATGCACACCTAATATAGGGTGTTGATGTCATTAGACCACACCCCTTCTCATTACAGAGATGCACATCACCTAATATGCTTAATTGGTAGTAGGCTTTCGAGCCTATACAGCTTGGAGTAAGACAACATGCATAAAGAGGATGATGTGGTCAAAATACTCATTTGCCTAATAATTCTGCACGCAGTGTATAGGAGAGACGATTACCAGCAAAGTGTGGAGCACTAAAACAGTGATTGGTGCATTTCTGAAAGTCTGCATTTGCCGAAGTGTTCGGAGCGACACTATTCGAGGAGCAACGTGGTTCTATCTTGTGTTACTGAATTTTAGAACATATAACTGCACTGCTGATCAGCAAATATATTTAACTTTTGCCACTAATACACGCCACAAAAGGCTTTAGAACATATAACTGCACCGCTGAACTACAAATATATTTCTCTTTTGCCACTAATACACGCCACAAAAGGCTTTAGAACATAAAACTGCACCGCAGAACGGCAAATATATTTTTCTTTTGCCACTAATACACGCTACAAAAGGCTTTAGAACAAATAAATGCACTGCTGAATGGCAAATATATTTTTCTGTTTCCACTTACACACACCACAAAAGGCTTTAGAACATATAACTGCACTGCTGAACGGCAAATATATTTTGCTTTTGCCACTAATGCTAACTAACTGCACTGCACAAGGGCAAATAAGACGTAGAAATATTTCCTTGTAATAAACCTTATTAATGGCTGTATCAAACAGCACTTGCACCGCAAAAACAAGAATGGTTTGCTGGAATTACAGAGCTGTATAAAGGCAATTTGGGTGCCCAGTCAGTGCAGCAAGGTTTAATAGGATTGTTCCTATTAGAGATGGCCTTGCGGTTCGCCCGGCGGTCGTTTTGCGACGAACTTTGCGTGTTCGCGATTCGCCGAACATATGGAGATATTCGCGCCCGCCATATTCTTTTACATTGTGAAGAACTTTGACCCATGACTCATCCATCAGGTCGTACAGGACAGCCAATTGAGACGTTTCAGCACATGGACATACCCCCTACCTTATAAATAAACCTGATCTGGCTGCCATTTTACATTCAGTGTTTTGCCAGTGTAGGGACAGGGTGCTGTGTGGAGCAGGGACAGGCTGTTAGGGACACCAAACGTTAGCTAATAGGGCCTCAAAAGTCATTTTAAGGACTGGTATAGGTGTGCTTTCGATAGGTGTGATACACAGAGGGGTGCGATATACTTATAATATACTTTTATAATAAGTCAAAAACACATAGATCTATATAGTGATCACCTGGAAGTCAGGGGCCTAGGGGCCTAGGGGCTAGGGGCTTACTAGGGCCATTTTTATATAGGGTAAGGTTCCGGACGGGATCGCTCTTATCAGGGCGGGTGGTCTGTGGTTAGGCTATCAGGGCCAGAATAGCACCCCCTTTAGGGCAATATCAGGGACAATTCTTTGCCCACCCTGTCCTTCAATACCACATCATCATCTAGCCCAGGGATAGTGGTAGGATATATGGTTTCTGATTTGGTGCTGCCGAGCACCTGATTTAGTAGCGCCGAGCACTTGCTATTGCCTACCACATTGATGCTTTTTACATAGTAACATAGTACATAAGGCCGAAAAAAGACATCTGTCCATCCAGTTCGGCCTGTTATCCTGCAAGTTGATCCAGAGAAAGGCAAAAAAAAAAACTGTGAGGTAGCAGCCAATTTTCCCCACTTTAGGGGAATAAAAAATTCCTTCCCGACTCCAATCAGGCAATCAGAATAACTCCCTGGATCAATGACCCCTCTCTAGTAGCTATAGCCTGTAATATTATTACGCTCCAGAAATACATCCAGGCCCCTCTTGAATTCCTTTATTGTACTCACCATCACCACCTCCTCAGGCAGAGAGTTCCATAGTCTCACTGCTCTTACCGTAAAAAATCCTCTTCTATGTTTGTGTACAAACCTTCTTTCCTCCAGACGCAGAGGATGTCCCCTCGTCACAGTCACAGTCCTGGGGATAAATAGATGATGGGATAGATCTCTGTACTGACCCCTGATATATTTATACATATTAATTAGATCTCCCCTCAGTCGTCTTTTTTCTAAAGTGAATAACCCTAATTTTGATAATCTTTCAGGGGACTGTAGTTGCCCCATTCCAGTTATTACTTTAGTTGCCCTCCTCTGGACCTTCTCCAGCTCTGCTATGTCTGCTTGTTTACAGGAGTTCAGAACTGTACACAGTACTCCATGTGTGGTCTGACTAGCGATTTGTAAAGTGGTAGTGCCCCTTCTGATGCAACCCATTATCTTATTGTCCTTGGCAGCAGCTGCCTGACACTGTTTTTTGCAGCTTAGTTTGCTGTTTATTAAAATTCCTAGATCCTTTTCCATGTCAGTGTTATCGAGTGTTTTATCATTTAGTATGTACGGGTGACTTGCATTATTCCTTCCCATGTGCATAACGTTACATTTGTCAGTGTTAAACCTCATCTGCCACTTATCTGCCCAAGCCTCCAATCTATCCAGATCCCTCTGTAGTAGTATACTGTCCTCTTCAGTGTAAATTACTTTACACAGTTTAGTGCAGACATCCCAACCTGCAAAAACTTATTTCAGGGAGGTGCACTTCTCCTTTCAGGGAGGTTTTCTTTTTTTTTTCTTTCACAAACTTTTTATTACATTTTCCAAACATATGCAGTATCTGCACACTTTGCTCTATAGTGTGGAGTGCTGGGCTCATTACCCTGCCCCAAATTATCATATTTATGTATATGATTAAAGGGATTCTGTCACCACCTATAAGCCCTGTGAGCTAAACATATGCTCATGTCCAGGGTAGCATTCTGATTTCTAAGGTGGCCTTATAAAAGCTATTTGTGGCTTTATTCTGCGGAAAAAAAGGTTTTACTAACCTGTCAATCATTGAATTAAGGTGCCCAAGCAGGGGAGGTCTGTGGATGCATGGTGCCCGGCCGCACGCATCGCCGTTCGTGCCCAGCGCCGCCTTCTACTCCTCAGTGCCGCCTCTCCCTCCTTCCCCCTCCTCCCGCTTTGAGATCCCGTGTGTGCACACAGGCTCAGCCTGATGCGCCGTTGCGGACTGCTGGCATCGGCTTCTTCTTGCACTGTGCGCACGCGCCGAGAAGGGGACACTGCTACAGGTTGCCGGAAAGGTTTACTGCGAGTAAACTAGAGATGGGAAGTTCAGATCTTTCACATGAATCGGTTCATTCAAATGAACCGATTTATGAATCAAATCTTTGGTTCATTCGCTGAGCTGACAAGAAGCAAGTGAACCGAAGCTAAGGTTGCGCAATGCGCATGCGCTGATTCTTCGATTCACTTGCTGACTCGCTGAGTCGGCTCTTGGTCTGAGTCAGGAAGTTTATTCTTTAAAACCCTGTGTGTCATTATCTACCCCACTGTAGGAAAAAAACAAGCATCCAGGGGGGTGAATTTAACACTGGGGTAAATAATATAATTAAAATGGAGGGTTAAATGTGTAAATGCATTTAAAAAAAATACATCTCTCTCAATAGTTATATAGTTACTGAATGAGACAGAAGAAGGGATGCCTTTAACATATATATCTCCTTGAGAAGCCAATTTGACCCTAAAGGGTTAATTCAACCTGTAATCTAAACTCTGTGTCATCTGTCACTTCTCTTATCTCTCTGCTCTGCTATCAGTAAACCTTTCCGGGATATATTGTCTCACATGCGGGTGTCAGGGAGCCGCTATCTAATAGCGGGAGACTCCCTGAACGTCCGGGAGACTTGAGATCCCTGTTAGTGTCATCTGCGAAAATTGATATTTTACTATGCAAGCCTTCTACAAGATCATTAATAAATATATTGAAGAGAATAGGGCCCAATACTGACCCCTGAGGTACCCCACTAGTGACAGTGACCCAATCTGAGTGTGTACCATTAATAATCACCCTCTGTTTTCTATCATTGAGCCAGTTACTTACCCATATACAGACGTTTTCTCCCAGTCCGAGCATTCTCATTTTATATACTAACCTTTTATGTGGTACGGTGTCAAATGCTTTGGAGAAGTCCAGATATACAACATCCATTGATTCGCCGCTGTCAAGTCTAGAACTTACCTCCTCATAGAAACTGATCCCTCACGAAGCCATGCTGATATGGCGTTATTTGCTTATTTCAGTTGAGATGCTCTAAGATAGCATCTCTCAGAAAACCTTCAAACAGTTTACCCACAACAGATGTTAAACCTACCGGCCTATAGTTTCCAGGCTCTGTTTTTGGACCCTTTTTGAATATTGGCACCACATTTGCCATGCGCTAATCCTGTGGGACATTCCCTGTCAGTATAAAGTCTGCAAATATAAAAAATAAGGGTCTGGCTATGACATTACTTAATTCCCTTAGGATACGGGGGTGTATGCCATCCGGTCCTGGCGATTTGTCTATTTTAATCTTTTAAGTCGCTGATGTACTTCTTCCTGGGTCAGACAGGACACTTTTAATGGGGAATTTATTTTTACATTCTGCATGTCATCTGACAGTTTATTTTCCTCAGTGAATACATTGGAGAAAAAAATATTTAACAGCTTTGCTTTCTCCTCGTCGCTCTCTGCGACTCCCCCCTCATTACTCTTTAAAGGGCCGACACCTTCAGATTTATACTTTTTAACATTTATATAATTGAAGAACATTTTAGGGTTAGTTTTACTCTCTTTGGCAATTAATCTCTCGGTCTGTAGTTTGGCCGCTTTTATTAGTTTTTTACATGTTCTATTTTTTTCCTTATAGTTTTTCAGTGCTTCCGTGCTACCCTCCTGTTTTAGTGATTTATATGCTTTCTTTTTGTCATTTATTGCTTTCTTTACAGTTCTATTTATCCACATTGGTTTCTTTTTGTTCCTTTACCTTTTTATTCCCATACGGTATGTACCTCTCACAATGAGATTTTAGGACGTTTTTAAAGATATCCCATTTTTTGGCTGTATTTTATTTTTGAGGACTTTGTCCCAGTTAGTTAGGCCTATGGCCTCTCTTAGTTGGCTAAATTTAGCTTTTTTGAAGTTTAGTATTTTTGTTCCTCCCTATAGAAACGCTCTTTTGAATGATAATTGGAAGGTCATTACTTTATGGTCACTATTTCCCAGGTGTCCACCAACCTGCACGTCTGTTGTTCTGTCAGGCCTATTGGTTAATTCTAAGTCCAGTATGGCCGCCCCTCTAGTCGGGTCCTGAACCAGTTGGTAGAGGTAATTGTCTTTGGTTATTGCCAAGAACCTGTTTCCCTTATGAGATATACAAGTTTCAGTTTCCCAGTCTATATCTGGGTAGTTGAAGTCCCCCATAATAACCACCTCATTATGATTTGCCGCCTTGTCTATCTCGTTTAGTAGTAGATTTTCTATGGACTTTGGTATATTAGGTGGTATATAGTAAACTCCTATTAGTAATTTATTGTTGTTTTTAGCTCCATGTATCTCTACCCACAGTGACTCCACATGTTCATGTCCCTCACTTATATCTTCACGGAGTGTGGGCTTTAGACAGGTCTTTACATAAAGGCAAACCCCTCCCCCTCTCCGGTTTTGACGATCCTTTCTAAACAGACTGTAACCTTGTACATTAACTGCCCAGTCATAGCTATCATCCAGCCATGTCTCAGTTATTCCCACTATGTCATAGTCCTCCTCACACATCACTAATTCCAGCTCCCCAGTTTTATTAGTCAGGCTTCTGGCATTAGTATACATACATTTGAGAGGTTTATGTATATTTTTTACCCTACACCTTTCCTTCTGAACTGTTCTAGTCCCTCCTTCCATTCCTCGCCCAGTCCCACTACCTTGCCCCCGGTCTCTATCTGCACTATCTTTCCCTCCTATAGTGTAATTTCCCTCCCCCCAGTCCCTAGTTTAAACACTCCTCCAACCTTCTAGCCATCTTTCTCCCCAGCACAGCTGCCCCTTCCCCATTGAGGTGCAGCCCGTCCCTATGATAGAGCCTGTAGCCGATAGAGAAGTCGGCCCAGTTCTTCAGGAACCCAAACCCCTCCTTCCTACACCAGTTCTTGAGTCACTTGTTAATCTCCCTAATCTCCCACTGCCTTTCTTGTGTGGCTCGTGGTACATGCAGTATTTCGGAAAATATTACCTTTGAGGTCCTTGCCCTAAGCTTTTGACCTAAATCCCTGAAATCATTTTTAAGGACTGTCCACCTACCTCTAACTTTGTCATTGGTTCCGATATGAACCATGATCGCTGGATCTTCTCCAGCCCCTCCCAGTAATCTGTCAACCCGATCCGCGATGTGTCGAACTCTAGCACCAGGAAGACAGCACACTGTTTGGCGATCACGGTCTTTGTGACAGATTTCCCTATCTGTTCCCCTAATAATGGAGTCTCCCACTACCAGCACCTGTCTGGCCTGCCCTGCTCTCCTCATTCCCTGCTTACTGGAGCTGACATTCCCCTGACTGGCAGAGGAAGTGTCTGGCTGCAGCAGTGCCGTCCCTGGACTGACATCCCCCTCATCTGCCAAACGTGCAAACTTGTTGGGGTGTGTCAGATCAGGGCTAGCCTCCCTGGCACTCTTCCCTCTACCCCGCTTTCTAACTGTTACCCAGCTAGCTACCTCACTTTCCTCAGCCTCCTCTCTGTCACCCTCCCCCTCATCTACCCCAAAGAGTGCTTGCTCGGTGAGAAGCAAACTCTTTTGCAAATTGTCAATGCCTCTCAGTGTTGCAACTTGCCCATTTAGAGACTCGATTTGCGATTCCAAACGGGTAATTTGCTCACATCTTGATCAAAGATATACACCCTCGAACGGCTGTTCCAGGACTGCATACATCATGCAAGATGTGCACTGACTGCGTTGTCAATTGTGCAACACATACTAAATGGGGATTACAACAGTAAAAAAGTAAAACAGTAAATATGATTTAGAATTAGACCCTGTCTGCTGTAGTTGAAGGACTACCTAGAATTAAGCCAACAACACACAAGGAAATTATATCCAACCTTAGTTTCCAACTCATTTTCTTAAACTCCTTTTTTTTTTTAAACTCCACTTAATAAGAAGCCCACTTAGTAGAGCAAGCCTCAGGAAGAGCAAGCCCTAGAGACTCTAGTGGTTCAATTTATAGCACCTGGTTGCCCAGGCCACTCCCCTTAATCAAGCAGAGAAAAAAAAATGGGTTTAAATGGCAGTACTAAAATGCAAAAACTTAACTTTCAAGGATCTCTGCTTCAAACCACACTCAGCCACCTGCAATCACTCCCACAAAATCACACTCAGCACTAGAACTACTTTTTTTTAACTCCACTTAATAAGAAGCCCACTTAGTAGAGCAAGCCTCAGGAAGAGCAAACTTTAACTTAACTTTAAACTGCTTAACTTTAATAATTTAATTTATTTTCATTTTGAGGGATATCTTTTCTATTCACACGTCCGCAAAATGGGTCCGCATCCGTTCCGCAATTTTTCGGAATGGGAGCAGACCCATTCATTTTTTTAATAGGGCCGGAATGTGCTGTCCGCATCCGCATTTGCGGATCCATGCTTCCGTTTCCGCAAAAAAATAGAACATGTCCTATTCTTGTCCACAATTGCAGACAAGTTTAGGCATTTTATATTATAGTGTCGGCAATGTGCGGTCTGCAAATTGCGGAATGCACATTGCCGGTGTCTGTGTTTTGCGGATCCGCAAAACACTTACGGACGTTTGAATGGACCCTCATAGTAACATTATTAAAGGTTACGTTTTATCTTTATGTACACTCACCTAAAGAATTATTAGGAACACCATACTAATACGTTGTTGGACCCCCTTTTGCCTTCAGAACTGCCTTAATTCTAGGTGGCATTGATTCAACAAGGTGCTGATAGCATTCTTTAGAAATGTTGGCCCATATTGATAGGATAGCATCTTGCAGTTGATGGAGATTTAAGGGATGCACATCCAGGGCACGAAGCTCTCGTTCCACCACATCCCAAAGATGCTCTATTAGGTTGATATCTGGTGACTGTGGGGGCCATTTTAGTACAGTGAACTCATTGTCATGTTCAAGAAACCAATTTGAAATGATTCAAGCTTTGTGACATGGTGCATTATCCTGCTGGAAGTAGCCATCAGAGGATGGATACATGTTCTCATTCTGTTTACGCCAAATTCGGACTCATCAAACCAGGCAACATTTTTCCAGTCTTCAACAGTCCAATTTTGGTGAGCTTGTGCAAATTGTAGCCTCTTTTTCCTATTTGTAGTGGAGATGAGTGGTACCCGGTGGGGTCTTCTGCTGTTGTAGCCCATCCGCCTCAAGGTTGTGCGTGTTGTGGCTTCACAAATGCTTTGCTGCATACCTCGGTTGTAACGAGTGGTTATTTCAGTCAACGTTGCTCTTCTATCAGCTTGAATCAGTCGGCCTATTCTCCTCTGACCTCTAGCATCCACAAGGCATTTTTGCCCACAGGACTGCCGCATACTGGATGTTTTTCCATTTTCACACCATTCTTTGTAAACCCTAGAAATGGTTGTGCGTGAAAATCCCAGTAACTGAGCAGATTGTGAAATACTCAGACCGGCCCGTCTGGCACCAACAACCATGCCTCGCTCAAAATTGCTTAAATCATCTTTCTTTCCCATTCTGACATTCAGTTTGGAGTCCAGGAGATTGTCTTGACCAGGACCACACCCCTAAATGCATTGAAGCAACTGCCATATGATTGGTTGACTAGATAATTGCATTAATGAGAAATAGAACAGGTGTTTCTAATGATTCTTTAGGTGAGTGTATATTCTAATGGATTGCCTTTCTTGTACAATGTTATAATATACTTTCTATGTTAGAAAGTATATTATAGTGCATTTGTATTGTGCGGCAGTTGTCTGCGGTTCTGCTGCGATACTGCAGGTATATAGAGGGACAAGCGTTATTGGAACAAATAATTTCTTCTGGTGTGATATACCAGTCGCCCCCCAAAAAAACTGATTGAATCGGGGTGTTATATACCAATATTCTTTCTTTATATAGCATTTGGGTACTGTATAGTGCATTTGCGCATGCACGTACGCGAAAATTATATTGTCGATATTTCGCATTGGAAAAAATTATGAATGGAGATCGCAAATTTGAATAATACATCTGGTATGTCACTGTCCATGTTGTGGGACTATTTGTGCACTTCTATTAATTATTTCTTGGCTGCAAATATGAGCTGAAGGTTTTTCAGGTTCGCCTGTCATTAAAATGAATGGGACCCGCCGCAAACTTGCGGTTCGCAAACATTTAATCGTGTTTGTGCGATCGCGTTTGCGAACCGTCCCGGAAGATGTTCTTCTATCACTAGTTCCTATTATCCAGGCTGTAACCTCCCCCACTGAACCCTGTTCAACAGAAATACTGTGGAATGATTCTTCCCTATCCTTTCCCTACACCTTGAATAATCTTTCCCTGCACTTGTAAATTGCTTTTTTAGCACAATGAAGTTTTTTCTAGCACTGTCCCTAGCACCTGCTGACGTCTCTCCTTGCACTAAGTACTGTACACTGGAAAAATTTGCATAATCTAAGATGGGTGAGGCTATTTATAGGGCTGTGACATCACAGGGCTGGCTGCTGATCGGCTGCATGCATGGCATTATGAGTGATCCCCCTCCCAGAGTTTCTTTCTCCATGTCCTCACATGTGCAGCAGCCATTTTAGGAAAAAATGTGATTCGTTACCACAGATCGTGAGGAAATTCGGATTCGGTGCAAATCGAATTTTTCCTGAAATTCGGATCGAATTCCACTTCGTCAGCTTCGATTCACTCATCTCTAGAGGTGAACATGGCCATTTGTAGGATCTGTGGGCAGAAGGTGAAGCGTGGCCAGGGTGCCAATGCAGTGTCACCATAAAGTGGCCTGGGAGAACCGTGGCTCCGATGTGGTGGTCCAGCCTGCCGCAGCAACCGCTGCATCACCTAGTGGCACACAGCCGGTTTCAGGCAGTCAAGGCTCCACCACCTCAGCCGAAGGGAGCTGTCTGTCCTTCCCTTTTCTGCTGGTCCTGATACTCCTGCTCCTCCTCCTACTCCTCGTCAGTCATTCTCTCAGCAATCGATCATCAAAGCGATTGCCAAGAGACAACAGTATGCGTGCGCTCATCCAGCAGCGCAGAAGCTAAATATGCTCCTGGCCAAGTTGCTGGTGCTGCAGTCCCTCCCTTTCCAAGTGGTGGACTCTGCACCTTTCAGAGAACTGATGGCTTGTGCCAAGATGGAGGGTCCCAAGCCATCATTTCTTTGCCAAAAAGGCAGTACCAGCCCTACGTAGTACGTAGAACAGAAGGTCGAGGTGGGCCAGTCCTTGAGCCTGTCGGTGTCTACCAAAGTGCACGGCAGCGCCGACGTGAGGAGCTGTAACTACGGTCAGGGACAAAACATGTCCTTTACGGCCCACTGGGTGAATTGGTTCCTGCACAGCCACACCAGCAACTTGGCCAGGTGACGCCGCTTCTGCCTCCATGTTCTAATGCCGTTGGTCCTGTAACAATGTCCGCCTCTGCCTCCTCATCCTCCACCGTGTCCTCAGCCTCCACTGCAGGGACAATTCCCAGTGCCCCTCCAGCATACCACATCTGCAGGGCACGGCGGTGTCACGCTGTTCTGCACCTTGTTTGTCTGGGCGAACGGAGTCACACAGGGGAGGAACTGCTCCGTGTCCTTCATCAAGAAATCAAAACCTGGCTTTCTCTGCGACAACTCAAAATCAGAACCATGGTTACTGACAATGGGAATAACATGGTGTCGTCACTGCGTCAAGGAGGGCTGAGCTATGCACCCTGCGTGGCAAATGTGTTCAATCTGGTTGTCAAGCAGTTCCTGAAGTCTTCCACCCATCTGCAAGACATCCTTGAGCTGCAGCGGCAGAACGGCATCCCACAACATAGGCTGATATGCGACGTTTCCACCCATTGGAATTCTACCTTCCATATGTTAGACCGACTATACGAACAGAGAAAGGCCATACACGATTTCTTGATGATCCAAGCGGACAGGAGTACTCCCCTGTGTAACTTCGATGTCAGTCAGTGGTAGCTCATGTGTGACACCTGCTGTTTGCTCAGGCCCTTTGAGGAGGCCACATTATTTGTCAGTCGCCAGGACTACGGGATGAACAACTTTATTCCACTGCTTCATGTCCTGGAACAGATGCTGGTAAATATGGCTGGTTAGGGGGCTGGAGACGTGGTGCCTAGATCCATGGCCACATGAGCCCTGCGAGGGCTGAACTGGATTAGGAGGAGGAGGAAGAGGAGGAGGACATTGGAGCACAAGCAATGTGTAGCGAAATGGGTGGTTTTTATACACAGGTGACAGGAGAGGAGAAGCAGGAGCAGCCAGAGGAGCTACAGGGCGATGAGGAAGATGAGACGGAGGACACACCGTGGCAGTATGCAGTGAAGATGGAGGCAGGGAATCCCTCCGAGTCACTTTCACAAATGTCCCGATGCATGCTCACTTGATTGAGTAGTGACAGCCGAATTGCCACCATTCGGCAGAGGGATGAATTCTGGCTCTCCAATTTGTTGGACCCTCGCTACCAGTCCAAAATGGGGGCCTTTGTTATACCCGCTGAGAGGGAGGACAAACTGAACTACTATAGAGACATCCTATGTAGTCAGTTGGCCACTGCCTATCTGCGCCATCGTCCATCCTCTCGCAGGTCTGACCACGCTCATGTTTCTCTTCCATGGCTGCTGTGGCAGGGTGGGGGGGGGGGGTAGAAGCAGTTCCAGCTACATCAGCAGCAACTTGAGTCTAGAGTTGATGATGAGCAGCTTTCTTCACCCGCCTAGTGAAGAAACTACTCACCAGCAGCAGCAGCAGCAGCTAGTCCTGGAGCAGGACCTGAACCAGCAGGTGGTGGCATACTTGGACAGCACCCTGCCAACCTACATTGAAGATCCGCTGGACTACTGGGCAGCCAAACTGGATTTGTGGCCACAACTGGCAGAGTTTGCCCTGGAAAAGCTGTCCTGCCCAGCCAGTAGCATGGCATCAGAGTGGGTGTTTAGTGCGGCAGGGGCCATAGTTACCCCAAGAAGAACTCGCCTGTCCACCCAAAATGTGGAGAGACTGACCTTCGTCAAGATGAATCAGACGTGGATCAGCCAGGATTTCCACACACCAATGCCTGATGCATCATCCATGGTGCCACACCAACACTATGACAAAAGAGACCAGTTTCTTCTGGCTACCTGCCTCAGCTACTATTCTGATGCTGCCACCCGCCTGATGCCACACATCTTATGCCAAGTGCTCCTTCTTTCACCCACCATCTTCAGCTGGTACTTGTATTGCCACCCACCTCCCCACTCTGTCAACGGGTCACTCTGTGGTATACTGATGCTGCTGCCACCTCACCACTCAGGTATCCTGATGCTGCTACTGCCACCTACACACTGTCATTGTGCCACCCTGTGGCCTCCTCCTGATGATGCTGCTGCTGCCACCTCCACACTCTGTTATTTTGCCACTTTGTGGCCTCCTGATGCTGCTGCCACCTCCACACTGTCATTGTGCCACCCTGTGGCCTCCTCCTAATGCTTCTGCCACCTCCACACTGTCATTGTGCCACTCTGTGGCCTCCTCCTGATGCTGCTGCCACCTCCAGACTCTTTCATTGGGCCACTCTGTGGTCTCCTCATGCTGCTTCCACCTCACCACTATGTCAGAGGGCCACTGATTCCCACCCTCCCCACTTCACTTGACTGGGCCACTATTTTGCCTTTTGGCCTGGCTGACATCATCATTTATTTGACCCTTCTGATATGTCAGAAGGAAGGAAAAATGACACGCACAATGGATCCTGTCTATGTAACAGCTGTAAGGCCTGCATGACATGGTCCCTATTTTGCATTAGAATTGGCTTATGATTTGGTAGCCAAAAGCAGGAGTGGGTACAAAACACAGAAGACATGCAAATATTTCATTCACATGTCATCTCTGTTTTGGATCCACTCCTGTTTTTTTGGCTTTGCCAATACTGATGGATTACTGACCAAATGCTGACTGAGTGAAGGCGGATGCTCCACAGACAGGATCCTTTTTTGTGGGTTATTGTTCTGATGGATCAGAGGAAGGGCAAAGTAATCAGTGATGTCAACACAAACTAACTGCTGACACCCTCTCCACTCTGTCGGGGGCTCTACTTGTATAAGCATTTAATAGAACAGGTTCTGTACAATTGATGTAAAAGGAGGCACTTGAGTTACAGGGTCAGTTTTGGCCCTGTAACTGCCCAAATAAGTGACGTGTGTGTGTAGTGCTCTAGAGCAGGGAGTACTTTGACATTTGGACATTTTTGGACATTTTATTTCCCTTATATACAAAGTGAAAACTTATTACTTTATTTCTCTTGAAAGAGTTAATTTATACTGTTTATTACTGTGTTACTGCATTATATAAATATATATATATATAGTAGAAAAAACCACCGGCAGCACCATCCAAAAAGAAAAAAGGTGGGTGCAAGGTCCAAGTATGGCAATAGGTGCTTACCCACTTGTATAGAACAAAAATCGGACTGCACTCCAGAAGACTCTTCAATAAATCAAAGTGTTTTATTCACCCATAAAGTGGCAAAGAGCGACGTTTCGGCTCATATATGAGCCTTTCTCAAGCATTGGTACAAAATGAACAGCACACATATAAAAGTGTATCAATCAAGGTAATCAGTGAAAAGACATAATTGGTGATTAAAAAAATACAAGTACAAAATATGTCAGAATACATAAAAAATCAATAATCATCCCCAAAGGGTAAAGTGCCATGTGCATATGATGAATCAAATACATGATATAGTAGATAGCATACAGTACCATCAAATGTGCATAATTAAATCCAACTGTATCGCATCAATTTGTAATCAGTGCATACACTTTAATTAATGTGATCATAAAAGGGAAGAGGAGACTAGTTAGTACCTGGAAGACTGATGTAGCCCACACATACCATCGCGCCGATCAGCGCGTCTATAGGTTACCTCTGCGCATGTTCCGGCTGCATTACGTCATCAGTAGCGGGCACAAAGGAGACACACGCTCGCCGCAGGGTCGCCTGCCGATCACCCAAGCGGCGCACGCATGTATCACGTGCACTGCCCATAAGCTGACGGTTAAAAAAGGCGGCGCATGCGCTACACCGTCACCTCTGTATCCGCCGCCATATTCAAGAAGGGAACATTGCCAGATCTCTTTTTTGTAATTCATCACCGTAGCCAAAGACTGTCACAATCATATAAGACAAGTCACTGTGGATAAATTCCACTGACAAGCAGGTTAGGCGAGTAACCATCTTTTCCAAGATGGATAACCCAGACCTAATCGGCACCCCAATGCTGCCAGCACGTCAGCGCTAGCAACATTACGGGCCCCTGCCCTGCCCCAACTCGTGACTAAGAGGATTCTCCTCTATTAGCTGTGACATAATTGGTCGTTGGATATATAAAGATCTAAAGGAGTACCATACTGGCAACATAAGCACTTGAACTAAACAAAACATTGTCTAATCGAAACAAGGAGGGAACTACCTCCATGTAATGCAGGCGGGACATGTAAGAGGAACCTAAAAATTAAAAACCAATAGGATGTTATAGCAGAATTGTACTTTATTGGGGGCTCTTCATCCAACGTCTAGGCTCATTACTCATCCAAAAAACCTTCTCCCAGATGTGCGAAAGTGTCTAAAAAACTGAAAAAATAAAAAAGTATAAATAATGGACATAAATAATATACCTTATTATTCCTATGTTACAAAAAAATTATAATTTTCTTTTCTTGATTTTATATTTTTTGTTATTTTTTAACCAATGAACCTGTCTAACACAGGTGGAACGCTTCACATACAGACAGGGTAACCAAGGGCAAACCACCACATACTCATACTATACCCCCATATCTATAATCTATGTTCAATCCATTAGGATACAAGCTGTTTAAGATCTGGATCCAGTATAACTCCCTTTTTTTAAGTAGAGATATACGGTCTCCACCCCTCCGTGGCATTTGAATCTGATCTATGATCCAACATCTGAGATCTTTTTTATTATGCTTATGTGACACAAAATGTCTGGGGACCGGTAAATCTGTACGCCCTTTTCTAATCGTATAGCGATGATTATTGAGCCTGGTATTTAAATCTCATATCGCAGATGTAAAAATATCAGAGATCAGTTAGTGAGAGCTGATGTGGGCCCCAAAACAACTATCAGACAGACGACGTTGGCACCATCGGGCACTGGTTGTTTTCCGTGCCTGCATTGTGTCAATTGTCGTTACGTCTGTAGATCTAGGACATTTGTACACCCCAATACGGGTTGCTCATACCCCATCAAGTTCCACTTAACATGTGATTCTTCTTTTGTAGTATACATATTGTCCTGCCCTTGCCGGTTGCTCTATGTAGGCGAAACATCTACAGATTTAAAGACCAGGCTCAATAATCATCGCTATACGATTAGAAAAGGGCGTACAGATTTACCGGTCCCCAGACATTTCGTGTCACATAAGCATAATGAAAAGGATCTCAGATGTTGGATCATAGATCAGATTCAAATGCCACGGAGGGGTGGAGACCGTATATCTCTACTTAAAAAAAGGGAGTTATACTGGATCCAGACCTTAAACAGCTTGTATCCTAATGGATTGAACATAGATTATAGATATGGGGGTATAGTATGAGTATGTGGTGGTTTGCCCTTGGTTACCCTGTCTGTACGTGAAGCGTTCCACCTGTGTTAGACAGGTTCATTGGTTAAAAAATAACAAAAAATATAAAATCAAGAAAAGAAAATTATAATTTTTTTGTAACATAGGAATAATAAGGTATATTATTTATGTCCATTATTTATACTTTTTTATTATTTCAGTTTTTTAGACACTTTCGCACATCTGGGAGAAGGTTTTTTGGATGAGTAATGAGCCTGGACGTTGGATGAAGAGCCCCCAATAAAGTACAATTCTGCTATAACATCCTATTGGTTTTTAATTTTTAGGTTCCTCTTGCGTGTCCCGCCTGCATTACATGGAGGTAGTTCCCTCCTTGTTTCGATTAGACAATGTTTTGTTTAGTTCAAGTGCTTATGTTGCCAGTATGGTACTCCTTTAGAGCTTTATATATCCAACGACAAATTATGTCACAGTTAATAGAGGAGAATCCTCTTAGTCACGAGTTGTGGCAGGGCGGGGGCCTGTAATGTTGCTAGCGCTGACGTGCTGGCAACATTTGGGCGCCGATTAGGTCTGGGTTATCCATCTTGGAAAAGATGGTTACTCGCCTAACCTGCTTGTCAGTGGAATTTATCCACAGTGACTTGTCTTATATGATTGTGACAGTCTTTGGCTACGGTGATGAATTAGAAAAAAGAGATCTGGCAATGTTCCCTTCTTGAATATGGCGGCGGTTACAGAGGTGACGGTGTTGCGCATGTGCCGCCTTTTTTAACCGTCAGCTTATGGGCAGTGCACGTGATACATGCGTGCGCCGCTTGGGTCATCGGCAGGCGACCCTGCGGCGAGCATGTGTCTCCTTTCTGCCCGCTACTGATGACGTAATGCAGCCGGAACATGCGCAGAGGTAACCTATAGACGTGCTAATCGGCGCGATGGTATGTGTGGGCTACATCGATCTTCCAGGTACTAACTAGCCTCCTCCTCCCTTTTATGATCACATTAATTAAAGTATATGCACTGATTATAAATTGATGCGATACAGTTGGATTTAATTATGCACATTTGATGGTACTGTATGTTATCTACTATATCATGTATTTGATTCATCATATGCACATGGCACTTTACCCTTTGGGGATGATTATTGATTTTTTATGTATTCTGACATATTTTGTACTTGTATTTTTTTCATCACCAATTATGTATTTTCACTGATTACCTTGATTGATACACTTTTATATGTGTGCTGTTCATTTTGTACCAATGCTTGAGAAAGGCTCATGTATGAGCCGAAACGTCGCTCTTTGCCACTTTATGGGTGAATAAAACACTTTGATTTATTGAAGAGTCTTTTGGAGTGCAGTCCGATTTTTGTTCTATATATATATATATATATATATATATATATATTGTGATATATATCCTGTTCATTATCATTGTATTTACATGGCTCTGTGGAAAGGGTTAATGAATACTGAGAGACTGTTAGGGCTTTGATTGAGAAGCTGGTAATTTTCCACAGCTGCCATAGGGTTTAAAGAAGACCATGTTTTGGAGGGAAAAACCCAAACGTTTACCACCATGTTTTGGAGGGAAAAACCCATACTTGTTTACCACCAAAAAGCAGACACCCTGACCTTTTGAATGTTTGGTTTTAGCTGTGTTGTTATGTCTGGAAACTTGTTTTTGTCTGGAAAACCTGCTGTGTCATTGCCATTGAGTATCATTGAAGCTCTAATGTAAGTCTATACCAGACAGGAGCTGAAACAATATATCTGTTTGTGCTGAGTTTCTCCACTCCACCCCTCCCTCTAGAAGGTTCTAGTCTAGCAAAAACTGTATATAAGGAGATCAGTCAGAGCCCTTAGGCCTCTTTCACACGGGCATCATGTTTTTTGCCCGGATAAGATGCGGGTGCGTTGCGGGAAAATGCGTGATTTTTCCGCGCGAGTGCAAAACATGGTAATGCGTTTTGCACGCGCGTGAGAAAAATCGTCATGTTTGGTACCCAAACCCGAACTTCTTCACAGAAGTTCGAGTTTGGGTTAGGTGTTCTGTAGATTGTATTATATAACATGGTTATAAGGGAAAATACTAGCATTCTTAATACAGAATGCATAGTACAATAAGGCTGGAGGGGTTAATAAAAAAATATATATAATTTAACTCACCTTAATCCACTTGATCGCGCAGCCCGGCTTCTCTTCTGTCTTCTTCTTTGCTGTGCACAGGAATAGGACCTTTGATGACGTCACTGTGCTCATTACATGGTCCAATCACATGGTTCATCACCATTGTGAGGGACCATGTGATTGGATCATGTGATGTGACGCCACCACAGGTCCTTAGCCGGCAGCTCAATATTACAGAAGAAGACAGAGATCCGCAACTACGCGATCAAGTGGACTCGGTGAGTTAATTTTTTTTAATTTTTAACCCCTCCATCACTATTTTACTTTGCATTCTGTACTCAGAATGCTATTATTTTCCCTTATAACCATATTATCACCTAGCAACCATGCGTGAAAATCGCACCGCATCCGCACTTGCTTGCGGATGCTTGCGATTTTCACGCGGCCCCATTCACTTCTATGGGGCCTGCGTTGCGTGAAAAACGCAGAATATAGAGCATGCTGCGATTTTCACGCAACAAGTGATGCATGAAAATCACTGCTCGTGTGCACAGCCCCATAGAAATGAATGGGTCAGGATTCAGCGCGGAATACTCGCCCGTGTGAAAGGGGCCTTAGAGTGCTGCAGTTAGAGAACAGTGCTTGGAAGAGGAGACTCTGCCAGACTACTGAGTGACCAGAAGAAGACGCTGAGACGGGGATACGCTACCACAGACCATGGGTCACCAGCCTTGGACCAGGGTACCAGCCTTCTGAAGAGAAAGAGGGACAGCTAGTTTAGGCCTTTCCTCAGCATCAAACCCTTCTTCTGCCAGGGAGGAGACTGGAGAAGCCAGCCCAATGCCTTGCCTGTATTGTTTTGTACCTGTATTCCTTCAGTAAAGAAGCACCCTGGTTTACTGGGGACCCTGACTCTCTGGACTTATTTCCCATTGTGGTGCACCACGCCTTACCATCCCTTCCGGAGAGCAACACATGGTGACACCTCGACGGTGTCCGGGGGACCCTGCGTAGTGTTAGGGCCACCCCAAACCCGGCCACTGCATTTGCAGTGATTCTAAGAGTGATGCCTGTCATCTACATGTCATACTGACTCACAGTATTGTTTCACTACCGCAGCAGACTCTCTATGCATGTTACTGCAAGGCACAATGTTCTACACCACTATAAAGGCTCTCTGCAGCCAGGAAATTGCCGTTTTTAACGCGATTCGCCACAAATAAATTCGGAGCGAACCTAATTTTTTGTGAACCGGCCTAAATTGAATTTTTGAGAAATTCGCTCATCTCTAAAAGTGATGTAAAAAGCCACATGGACCCCAAAAATGGTACCATTAAAACTACAGCTTGTGCTGCAAATCAAATGACCCCTCACACAGCTTGGTTGACCCCCCAAAAACTATTTACTTATTTAAAAAATAATTTCAGCAAAATCCATGCTCCAAAATCTAAATGATGCTCCTTCCCTTCTAAGTGCTGCCAGGTCCCAAAAACTGTTTATGATATA
Organism: Bufo bufo; assembly: GCF_905171765.1. Taxonomy (NCBI): domain Eukaryota; kingdom Metazoa; phylum Chordata; class Amphibia; order Anura; family Bufonidae; genus Bufo; species Bufo bufo. The sequence goes on along the minus strand of NC_053389.1, from coordinate 441,900,697 downwards.
CATGGGCTAGTGACACACTCAGGTAAATATTAGTAACATTTTTAATAAATAAATCTTATTAATCACCTCTGGGATCCAAATACTTGCTACATAACTGGATGAATTCTTTGAGGGGGTAGTTTTCAAAATTGGTCTTTTTGAGGGGTTTCTTCTGTTTAGGTACCTCAAGGCCCTGCAAAATGAAACTGTACACTAGGACCACATATGCAGTATTTCTAAAATTCTAAAATTTGCAGAATCAGGGTAATAAATATTGATTTTTATTAGTCTGTTAATACCTATGTTACAAAATAAAAAAATATACAAATTGAAATTCTGCAAAAAAAAATAATTTTAAATTGCATTTTATATAGATATATATATATATATTTTTTATATATATATATATATATATATATATATATATATATATATATATATGTTGTGTTAATTCCTATGAAGCCACAAAAGGGTTAGCAAACATCCTAAATGTCATTTCAATAAGGTAATATAAAGCACCAACACCTCCCCCAAGCCACTTCAGAACTGAATTGGTCACTAATTGCTGCCAAACATATAACCCTTATGTTTGAGAAATTATGCCAACATAAAGTCGACATACTGTATGTAAATGTGTCACTAGCTAATTTGTGTCTTACAAGCAGAAAAATAATAATTTAGAAAATTGCAAATATTTACAAATTTTCTATACATTTTTATTTTATTTTTTCAGAAATAAACATATCAACCAAAAGTTACCAACAACTAACATGTGCAATGTGTCACAAAAAACTCAGAATCACTTGGATAAGTAACATTGTTCTAAAGTTATTACCACATGAACTGAGATGTCAGATTTGAAAATGGGTCAGTGTAAATAAGAAATAATCTTTTCCTATGGAGGTATCCATTTAACTATTTTTGAGGCATGACTTTCTTCTGTCCTAGAAAAAAGAAGATTCAAAGTTAGAAATGTGTTATTTTTTTTTACTGCTTCATTACCAGAGTGTTTACCACTCTTCCTTACCAGGCCAATTTAGCAATTTTCACAATGGGCCTACCTGTACTTAATTTCAAAGCCATCCTTTATGTATTAAATATTATTTTTCACAGGACACATTAGACCTTTCTTATGCACCATTAGATGACAGATAATAAATATATATATATATATTAGGAAATATTGAAAATTGCCAAAACAATTTTTCCTGTCATCAATTTTTTTTTTGTTACAAACATTTTTAAGACAAAACATTTCTAAAACATAGTAACATAGTTTATAAGGCCAAAAAAAGACATCTAGTTCAGCCTGTTGTCCTGCAAGTTGATCCAGAGGAAGGCAAAAAAAAAAAACTGTGAGGTAGAAGCCAATTTTTCTCACTTTAAGGGAAAAAAAATTCAATCAAGCAATCAGAATAACTCCTTGGATCAACGACCCATCTCTAGTAGCAATAGCCTGTAATATTATTACACTCTAGAAATACATCCAGGCCACTCTTGAATAGAGTTGAGCGGACACCTGGATGTTCGGGTTCGACAGGTTTGGCCGAACTTCACAAAAAAAGTTAGAGTTCGGGACCCGAACTTGACCCGAACTTGACCCCGAACCCGAACCCCATTGAAGTCAATGGGGACCCGAACTTTTGAGCACTAAAATGGCTGTAAAAATGTCATGTAGAGGGCTGCAAATGTCATCAAAATGTGGTTAAGAGCATGGCAAGTGCTCTGCAAACAAATGTGGAAAGAAAAATGACTTTAAATAACATACAATATGTAAAAATAAAAAATTACAATCTTGATCTAGGAGGACGAGGTCCATATGGAGTAGGAGGTTGAGGAGGCGATGGATGTGGCGGTGTAGGTGGAAGCGGCGGTGGAGGAGGAGGAGGTAGCCTACAATGCTTTTTGGTTTTAAATTTATTTTTATTTTTTTAAATTAGGGTACACCCCAAAACATTGGGAAATATAACCTGTAATAACCCCCTCCAGTCATGCTAAACACACGTTCAGACAATACACTGGCTGCAGGGCAGGCCAGCACCTCCAAGTGGTAAAGGGCAAGCTCAGGCCATGTGCCTAATTTGGAGACCCAGAAGTTGCAGGGGCTGACCCCTGTCAGTCAGTTCGTGTAGGCGTGTGCATACTTACTGCCCCACCATGTCGCACATCCCTGTGATGTTCACGATCCAATTTGATATCTGCTCTATCAACTTTTGATGTTCTTTTATGCGCCTACCATGGTATTCATGGGTGGCGGGGAATCAGGGTTCCAGGCCGGAGAGGGAGCGTGAGAAAGAGAGGCCACATCCAAGGGAGGATTAATTTTTTCAAATTTAAAATTATAGAGCGGAAATACGGGACAAAGTATTAAAGCGTAAAAGTGGGACAACTTTTAAAGTTTAAGCATTGAATGAAAGGATGTGTCGCGCATCAATTAATAAAGAATTTCTTACATTTTATTCCCTGTCAACTATGCAGAGCAGGGGTTTCTATCCGGCAAAATTTGAAAAATGTCACCTGACAATGTAATTGACGATTTTTTTAAATTTATGTTCCTGTCACCTATGTAGAGGTGCCCCAATGACATCCACCATCCATTTGGATATCTTCTCTATCAACTTTCGATGTTCTTTTCTGAGCCTACCATGTTGATCACGGTTATCGGCGAATCAGGGTTCCACGCCGGAGAGGGAGCGTGAGAAAAAGAGACCAAATTTAAGGGAGATAAATGTATAAAAAATTATTGGGATCGAGTGGAAATATGGGAAAAGTTATTGAGGCGCAAATGTGGACCAAATTACAGAAGCCCAAATGTGGGCCAAAAGAGTAAAGCGGAAATGTGGGACAAAGTATTGAAGCGCAAATGTTGGCCAAAAGAGTAAAGCGGAAATGTGGGACAAATTATTGAAGCGCAAATGTGGTACAACTTGTTAAAGTTTAAGCATTGAATCAAAGGAGGTGGCGCGCATCAATTAGAAAAGAATTACAGAAATTTTATTCCCTGTCACCTATGCAGAGCAGGGGTTTATTCACGTCTAAAATTGTATAATGTCAACCCATAGCAGTGGTACATCTCACCCAAAAATTGGTGAATTTCACCAAAAAATGTAACTGACAATTTTTTTTTTTTTAACCTGTCTACTAGGTATAGCAGTGGTACTTCACACCCAAACATTGGTGAATTTCACCCGAAAATGTAACTGACAAATTCAAAACATTTTTTTACCGGTCTAATAGGTATAGCAGTGGTACATCACACCCAAAAATTGCTGAATTTCACCAGAAAATGTAACTGACAAAGTAGTGAAATGAAAAAATAAAATATGTACAAATGAAAAAAAAAAATTTGATTTATGAGGTGAAGTTCCATATGGAGTAGGAGTTTTAGAAGGCCGTGGACGTAGCGGTGTAGGTGGAAGCGGCAGTAGAGGAGGATGAGGTAGCCAACACTGGTTTTTGGTTTTAATTTTTTTTATTTTTTATTATGGTACACTCCAAAATAGTGTGAAATATCCAAAATACAAGAATGAGCAATTGCGCTGTAGTATAACATTGGCTGGTTAAGGCCGGTATACATGTCTATTCTGCACAAGGTACGGACAAGTCCTGTGGGATCCATGCCTGGTTCATTTTAATGAACGTGAGCTTGTCCACATTGGCTGTAGACAGGCGGCTGCGCTTGTCTGTGACGACGCCCCCTGCCGTGCTAAACACACGTTCAGATAATACACTGGCTGCTGGGCAGGCCAGCACCTCCAAGGCGTAAAGGGCAATCTCAGGCCATGTGCCCAATTTGAAGACCCAGAAGTTGAAGGGGGCAGACCCGTCATTCAGTACGTCTAGGCGTGTGCACACATACTGCTCCACCATGTTGGTGAAATGCTGCCTCCTGTTAAGACGTTCCATATCAGCTGGTGGTGCTGGTTGTTGTGGCGTGCTGACAAAGCTTTTCCACATATCGGCAATGCTAACCCTGCCTTCTGAGGTGCTGGCGGTGCCCTAGCTGCATTGGCGACCTCTTCCTCATCCTCTGCCTTCGCCTTGTGCTTCCACCGTGCCCCCGCTGTCAGGTGGGAATGCCACCAGCAGCGCGTCTACCAGCGTGTGCTAGTACTCGCGCATCTTACGATCACGCTCCAGTGAGGGAATTACGGACGGTACATTGTCCTTGTAATGGGGATCCAGCAGCGGGGCCACCCAGTAATCAGCACAAGTTAGAATGTGGGCAACTCGGCGGTCGTTGCGGAGACACTGCAGCATGTAATCGCTCATGTGTGCCAGGCTGCCCAGAGGCAACGAAAAGCTGTCCTCTGTGGGAGGTGTATCGTCTGTGTCCTCTGTATCCCCCCAGCCACGCACCAGTGATGGCCATGAGCTGGTCTGGGTGCCACCCTGCTGTGAACATGGTTCCTCCTCCTCCATCTCCTCCTCCTCATCCTCCAGCTCGTCATCCTCCAGAACTATGCCCTGGCTGGACAATTGTGTACCTGGCGTTTGTGGGTGCAGGAACCCACCCTAGGAGCCACTTGTGAATAGTGATGGATGAACATCTGCCGGGGCAGTTCGCGAACGTGATCAAATGTTCGCGAACCGCAAGTTCGCGGCGGGTCCCATTCATTTTAATGGCAGGCGAACCTGAAAAACCTTCAGCTCATATTTGCAGCCAAGAAATAATTACTAGAAGTGCACAAATAGTCCCACAACATGGACAGTGGCATACCAGATGTATTATGAATTTGCAATCTCCATTCATTTTTGTTTTCAATGCAAAATATCGACAATATAATTTTCGCATACGCGCATGCGCAAATGCACTATAAAGTACCCAAATGCACTATAAAGAAAGTATATTGGTATATAACACCCCGCTTCAATCAGTTTTTTTGGGGGACGACTTATTTGTTCCAATAACGCTTGTCCCTCTATATACCTTCAGTATTGCAGCAGAACCGCACACAACTGCCGCACAATACAAATGCACTATAATATACTTTCTAACATAGAAAGTATATTATAACATTGTACAAGGAAGGCAATCTATTAGAATATACATGAAGATAAAACGTAACCTTTAATAATTTTACTATGAGGGTCCATTCACACGTCCGTAAGTGTTTTGCGGATCCGCAAAATACGGACTCTGGCAATGTGCATTCCGCAATTTGTGGACCGCACATCATCGACACTATAATAGAAAATGTCTAATCTTGTCTGCAATTGCGGACAAGAATAGGACATGTTCTATTTTTTTGCGGAAACGGAAGCACAGATGCGGAAGTGCGGATCCGCAGATGCGGACAGCACATTCCGGCCCCATTGAAAATTAATGGGTCCACACCCGTTCCGTAAAATTGCAGAATGGATGCGGACCCATTTTGCGGACGTGTGAATGGAAAAGATATCCCTAAAAATGAAAATAAATGAAATTATTAAAGTTAACCAAAAAGCATAGATGTGGTAAGCAATAACAAGTGCTCGGCGGCACTAAATCAGGTGCTCGGCGGCACCAAATCAGAAACCATATGTCCTACCACAATCCGGGGGGTTCCAGTGCACATCGATGAATCTAGGAGGGAAAGCAAAAAAACATCCATCACTGGGCTAGATGATGATGTGGTATTGAAGGACAGGGTGGGCAAAGAACTGTCCCTGATATTGCCCTACAAGGGGGTGCTATTTTGGTCCTGATAGCCTAACCACAGACCACCCACCCTGATAAGAGCGACCCCGTCCGGAACCTTACCCTATATAAAAATGGCCCTAGTAAGCCCCTAGGCCCCTGACTTCCAGGTGATCACTATATAGATCTATGTGTTTTTGACTCATTATAAAAATATATTATAAGTATATCGCACCCCTCTGTGTATCACACATATCAATAGCACACCTATACTAGTGCTTAAAATGACATTTGTGGCCCAAATAGCTAGCGTTTGGTGTCCCTAACAGCCTGTCCCTGCTCCACACAGCAATCTCTCCCTACACTGGCAAAACACTGAATGTAAAATGGCGGCCAGATCAGGTTTATTTATAAGGTAGGGGATATGTCTATGTGCTGAAATGTCTCAATTGGCTGTCCTGTACCACCTGATGGATGTGTCATGGGTCAAAGTTCTTCACAATGTAAAAGAATATGACGGGCGCGAATTTCTCCATATGTTCAGCGCGAAACGACCGCCGGACGAACCGCAAGGCCATCTCTACTTGTTAATGACTGGCCGGAAACCCTACGAAATGATCCCTCTTCCTCCTCCTGTGCCACATCCTCTTCCATCATCGCCAGCAGCGTTTTTTCAAGGAGGCATAGAAGTGGGATAGTTACGCTGAGAACGGCGTTATCGACACACTGGCCATGTTGGTGGAGTACTCGAAACAGCGCAACAAGGAACACAGGTCTCGCATGGAGGCCCAGTCATTGGTGGTGAAGTGGTGCTATTCCGCCGAGCGACTCACCCGTGCGTGCTGCAGCTGAAACTCCACTATCGCCTGCTGCTGCTCGCACAGTCTGGCCAGCATGTGCAAGGTCGAGTTCCACCTTGTGGGTACGTTGCATATGAGGCGGTGAGCGGGAAGGCCGAAGTTACGCTGCAGCGCTGACAGGCGAGCAGCAGCAGGGTGAGAACGCCGAAAGCGCGCACAGACGGCCCGCACTTTATGCAGCAGCTCTGACATATCGGGGTAATTTTTAAGGAATCTCTGCACCACCAAATTCAGCACATGCACCAGGCAAGGGATGTGTGTCAAACCGGCTAGTCCCAGAGCTGCTACGAGATTTCGCCCATTATCGCACACCACCAGGCCGGGCTTGAGGCTGACACTCATCGGTCTATTGTTCAAGGCCCGTCCACAGCTCCTGCGCGGTGTGGGGTTTGTCCCCCAAACAGATAAGTTATAAAAAGTTTACCCCTGGCTGTGCTGAAGGTGGTGGTGAAGGTGTTACGCTGACCGGATGAGAAGCTGGTAGAGGATGAGGAAGCAACAGGAGGCAAACTGAAGCGCCCTGCAATCCTCGGTGGTGGAAGGACATGAGCCAAACTGCTATCCGCCTCAGGCCCAGCCGCCACTGCATTTACCCAGTGTGCTGTTATGGAGATATAACGGCCCTGACCGTGCTTACTGCTTCACGTAGATGGCGTTGCGCAGTGCATACCTGATTTTGTCCCCTACTTGGTTGTGCAGGGAAGGGATGGCTCGCCTTGAAAAGTAGTGGCGGCTGGGCACGACGTACTGTGGGACAGCCATCGCCATAAGGCCTTTAAAACTATTCGTCTCCACCAGACGGAATGACAGCATTTCAAAGGCCAGTCATTTTGAAATGCTGGCATTCAGGGCTAGGGATCGCGGGTGGGTAGGGGGGTACTTCCTCTTCCTCTCCAGTGTTTGGGAGATGGAGAGCTGAACGCTTCCGTGGGACAATGTGGAAGATTCTTGGTGACCCAGGTGGTGGTGTTGCTGGAAGATCCTCTGTTTGCGGGGTGGCAGATGGCACTGTCATTTCAGAGGTGGATGAAGAGTCCGAGACTGCAGCAGAAGAGGAAGCAGGAGGAGCCAGAGACCTTTTCTTGGTTTTTGAGGTGTCTACTCCACTGCAGCTCGTGCTTAGCACTTAAATGCCTGGTCATGTAGGTTGTGCTCAGGTTGAGAACGTTTATGCCACGCTTCAGGCTCTGATTGCACAGCGTGCAAACCACTCGAGTCTTGTCGTCAGCACATTGTCTGAAGAACTGCCACGACAGGGAACTCCTTGCAGCTGGCTTTGGTGTGCTTGGTTCCTTGCTACGGTGGGCAGTAGCAGGCGTACTGTCTAGAGCAGCGGTCCCCAACCGCCGGGCCGTGGAGGATTGTTAGCCGGGCCGCGGCGATCAGGGCAGTCTTTAACTCTGTACTAATCAAGCGCTTCCATTATGGAAGCGCTTCATTAGTACAGAAGGACCAGGGAGCGGTGAAGGATCTGTACTCACCACTTCCTGGTCCTCGGCTCGGCTATCGGCTGTGCATGGCTGCCACAGCGTGAGGTCTCTCTGTGACCTCACGCTGTGCGCCGCTATACACAGCCAGCCGACAGCAGAATGAAGAGGATTACGATGGTGACCAGGAGCAGGAGAGGTAAGTGTTTTTTTTATTTTATTTGCACTGGGGGCTGATGGCTGACATGAGGGACATGGGGCTGACATGAGGGGCTAATGGGGGCTTATGGCTGACATGAGGGGCTAATGGGGGGGGTCTTTTACACAAAGTCCCTTTTAGAGACCCTCGGGATATTTATATTCATGCACCAATGGTCTATTGAGACCTACAATCCCTATAGGGGTCCCTAACTGATAATAAAATATTTATCTTTATTGATTATTTTTTTTTAAAGTTTTATGTTTGCAATAACACACTCAAAAAAATGGGGGGCTTATGGCTGACATGAGGGGCTAAAGGGGGGGCTTATGGCTGACATGAGGGGCTAATGGGGGGCTTATGGCTGACATGAGGGGCTAATGGGGGCTTATGGCTGATATGAGGGGCTAATGGGGGCTTATGGCTGACATGAGGGGCTAATGGGGGCTTATGGCTGACATGAGGGGCTAATGGGGGGCTTATGGCTGACATGAGGGGCTAATGGGGGCTTGGGGCTGACATTGAGGGGCTAATGGGGGGCTTATGGCTGACATGAGGGGCTAATGGGGGCTAATGGGGGGCTTATGGCTGACATGAGGGGCTAATGGGGGCTTATGGCTGACATTGGGGGGTTTATGGCTGACATTGGGGGGGTTTATGGCTGACATTGGGGGGGTTGATCTGAGCCATTGGGGGTCTGATCTGAGGTCTGATTAACATTGGGGGTCTGATTGCTGGTCTGACCTGAGGTGTAATGAAAAATATTTTTTTCTTATTGTTCTCCTCTAAAACTAGGTGCATCTTATAGGGCGAAAAATACGGTACAGTGCAGCAGAGACCAGTGCAGCAGAGACCATAGTAAGTTTATATAGTCATTATATAGTGTTATATATTTTAATATGCACCTTGTGTTTTGTTATGCACGTGAATCAGTCAGCCCCGCCCACCCCCTAAGCCCCCCCCCAGAACCCCCGCTCCGCTTTTGCACCCTGCTCCCTCTTCTGCTGTGCTGGTGGCTCTGTGCGACCACCGCCTCTTCCTCCGAACTACATAGGTCACTCGCATGACCTTGATTCCATGTGGGGTCGAGGACCTCATCGTCCTCCACATCATCTTCCACCCAGTTTTCACCCCTGCCCTCGGTCTGCACACTGCAGAAAGCCCCAGCAGTTGGCACCTGTGTTTTGTCATCATCCGAGACGTGCTGCGATGGTCCTCCCATGTACTCATCTTGAAAGATAAGTGGTTGGGCATCGGTGCACTCAATCTCTTCAACTTCTGGGGCAGGGATAGGTGGATGGCCCTGGGAAACCCTGCTAACAGAGTCATCAAAAAGCAGAAGAGACTGCTGCATGACTTGGGGCTCAGACTGCTTGGCTGATTTGCAAGGGGGTGAGGTGAAAGACTGATGGACATCGGCTTCAGATGCCAACTCTGATCTTTCAGCAGGAGACTGGGTGGGAGACAATGTGAAGGAACTGGAGGCAGTCAGCAACCCAATCTACAATCGCCTGTACTTGTTCTGGCCTCACCATTAGGCCCGACCAAATAACGCTGCAGGTTCTGTCGCGTACTCGCACCTGAGGAAGGTGTTTCACTTGTGCGTGTAGCTGGCACAGATCGACCACGTCCTCTCCCTGCAACAGGAGCTCCAACAGCAGCACCACGACCTGGGCCACGTCCCTTATTTGACACTCTCCTCATATTTCTCAAATTTAGGATCTTGCCCTAAATGGGTGTTTAATTAACGACAGTATGTAAAGGTTGTATCTCACACGTACAGATGCAGACTAGGCCGCAATTAAAGTTTTTTTGCCCAAAATGGGTGTTTGTTTAATAAAAGAATATGACAGCAGTATATAACCCTTGAATTTCACATGTACTGATGCAGCAAGGGCTGTAAAATTGTGTGTTTTGCCCAAAAAGGATGTTTTATTAATAGAAGAATATTACTACAGTATCTAAAGTGTGTACAGATCCACACTTCAGATCTAGACTAGGCCGCAATTTACGTTTTTTGCCCAAAATGGTTGTTTTTCAAATAACTGAATAGAACCACAGTATCTAAAGTGTGTATCTCACACGTACAGATCCAGACTAGACTGCAATTTAAGTTTCTTGCCCAAAATGGCTGTTTTTCAAATAACACAATAGAACCACAGTATGTAAAGGGTGTATCTCATACGTACAGATGTAGACTAGGCCGCAATTAAAGTTTTTGCCTAAAATGGGAATTTGTTTAATAACAGAATATGACAGCAGTATATAACCCTTGAATTTCACACGAGCTGATGCAGCAAGGGCTGTAAAATTGTGTATTTTGCCCAAAAATGGTGTTTTATTAATAGAAGAATACAACCACAGTATCTAAAGTGTGTATCTCACACGTACAGATCCAGACTACTCCGCAATTTAAGTTTTTTTGCCCAAAATGGTTGTTTTTCAAATAACTGAATAGAACCACAGTATCTAAAGATACCAGACTAGGCCGCAAATTAAGTTTTTTTGACCAAAATGGCTGTTTTTCTAAAAACTGAATAGAACCACAGTATGTAAAGGGTGTATCTCACACGTACAGATGTAGACTAGGCCGCAATTAAAGTTTTTTGCCCAAAATGGGTGTTTGTTTAATAACAGAATATGACAGCAGTATATAACCCTTGAATTTCACACGTGCTGATGCAGCAAGGGCTGTAAAATTGTGTATTTTGCAAAAAAAAGGGTGTTTTTAAAAACCCAGAAAATTATAGCTGTATTTCTAGCTTAAATTGCACACTGACTAATCCTGCAAAGGCACCAGATGTTGGATGTTGCCAAAAATTGGTGTTTTTTCAAAGCCAGAAAATTATTGAAGTTTTTATAACTTGTTTTTAACAATCACAGATGCAACAAGGGCTGCAATATTAGGTATTTTTCAAAAAAAAGGGTGTTTTTTTACTAACAGAATATGAAAGCTGTATTTAACGCTTGAATTTCACACGTGCAGATGCTGCAAGGGCTGTAAAATAGTGTATTTTGCCCCAAAAGGGTGTTTTTAAAAACCCAGAAAATTATAGCTGTATTTCTAGCTTAAATTGCACACTGACTAATCCTGCAAAGGCACCAGATGTTGGATATTGCCAAAAATGGGTGTTTTTTCAAAGCCACATTATTATTGCAATATTTCAAGCTTGGATTTGAATGTCACAAAAGCACAGATGCAGTGCTGGTGCACTGAGCTTGCATAAAATGGCCGCTGCCGCCCACCTAACTAACAGACGGATAAAAGTTATTTTTCTCTGGCACTGGGCTCAGGGCAGGGTAAAAATATTGTGCACTTCACCCACACAACTATATCTATGTACTGTAGATCGCTGAGTTCAATTGGAGTTCTGATAACAGATTCTGTCCTATTCTCTCCCTCACAGCAGCAGCATCATCCTCTCCTTACACTAAGCACAGCAGAGTGACGTGCAGCGCTACGTGACTCCAGCTTATATAGAGGCTGGGTCACATGCTGCACTGGCCAATAACAGCCCTGCCATTAGTAGGCATGGCTGTGATGGCTTCTAAGGTCACACAGTTAAACACTTGTTGATTGGCTGCTCTGCAGCCTTTCAAAAAGCGCTAATAAATCGCCGAACATCGAACTTGAACCCAAACCTTTACTGAAATGTTCAGGTTCAGGTCCGGGTTCCAAAAATACTAAAGTTCGGTCCGAACCCAAACTTTACAGTTCGGGTTCACTCAACCCTACTTAATGGTGAAATTTTTTGGGTGAAACAGGCTTTTTTGGGGAAAATTCATGGGTGATTGTACATCTCCTTTTGCTGTATGGACCGAATTACGTAGTGGTGAAATTTTTTGTGTGAAACAGGCTTTTCTTTGGAAAATTCCTGGGTGTCTGTACACCTCCTTTTGCTGTATGGACCGAATTACGTAGTGGTGAAATTCTTTCTATGAAACAGGTTTTTTGGCAAAATTCATGGGTGATTGTACACCTCCTTTTGCTGTATGGACTGAATTTAGTAGTGGTAAAAAAAATTCTGTGAAACAGGCTTTTTTGGGGAAAATTCATGGGTGACTGTACACGTCCTTTTGCTGTATGGACCGAATTCCGTCATCCTGGGTCCTGCAGTAAACATAATGAAGACACTGATGACAACACACCAGCAGACTTTGCCTTTACCATCTATTCACAATTAAATCAAGCAGCTTCAGTAAGTTTAAAATATTCATGTGTTTTTATCTGCTCCGTCTGCATTCGATCTCCACAGCACACAAGACATGACAGGAGAGCCTCTGCTTAGGAGTCCAAGTCCAGTTTCTTAAGATCAGGAGTTCCATCAGAATTGTGTGCAACATTCTTGCTCCCTGTGCATAACAAAAGGACTCTGTAGGCAAAAGAAATATATATTAGTCGTTCAGCGTTGCACTTATATGTTAAAAAGCCTTATGTAGTGTAAAAGTTAAGGGCCTACTTGCTGTTCAGCAGTGCAGTTATATGTGGCAAAGCCCTTTTTGCGTTGAGATTTTTTATGTGACACTGGCTTTTTTTCATAAAATTTATGGGTGATTGTACACCTCCTTTTGCAGTATGGACCGAATTACTGAGTGGTGAAATTCTTTATGTGACACAGGCTTTTTTTTGTAAAATTTATGGGTGATTGTACACCTCCTTTTGTGGTATGGACCGAATTACTTAGTGGTGAAATTCTTTAAAGTGACACTGGCTTTTTTTCGTAAAATCTATGGGTGATTGTACACCTCCCCGCTCATCACTCTCACACTGTTCTGCACCTGGTTTGCCTGGGTGAGTCACACAGGTGAGGAACTGCTCCGAGTCCTTCATCAAGAAATCGAATCCTGGCTTTCTCCGCGACAACTCAAAATCGGAACCATGGTGACTGACAATGGAAATAACATGGTGTTGGCACTGCGTCAAGGAGGGCTGATCCATGCACCCTGCATGGCAAATGTGTTCAATCTGGTTGTCAAGCGGTTCCTGAAGTCTTCCATCCATCTGCAAGAAATCCTAAAAATGGCCAGGAAACTCTGCATGCACTTCAGCCACTCGTACACCGCAAAGCACACCCTCCTTCAGCTACAGCGGCAGAACGGCATCCCCCAACATAGGCTGACATGCAGCGTTTCCACACCGTTGGAATTCCACCCTCCATATAGAATGTGTCGGCAGATAAGAACCATTTGGCCCATCTAGTCTGCCCAATATACTGAATACTATGAATATCCCTTGGCCCTATATTATATGAAGGATGGCCTTCTGCCTATCCCATGCATGCTTAAACTCCTTCACTGTATTTGCAGCTACCACTTCTGCAGGAAGGCTATTCCATGCATCCACTACTCTCTCAGTAAGGTAATACTTCCTGATATTACTTTTAAACCTTTGCCCCTCTAATTTAAAACTATGTCCTCTTGTAGCAGTTTTTCTTCTTGTTGGACCGACTGTACGAACAGAGAAAGGCCTTCAACGATTTATTGATGATCAAAGTGGACAGGAGTAGTCTCCTGTGTAACTTCGATGTCAGCCAATGGCAGCTCATGCGTGACACCTGCCGTTTGCTCAGGCCCTTTGAGGAGGCCACATTATTTGTCAGTCGCCAGGACTACAGGATGAACAATGTCATTCCACTGCTTCATGTCCTGGAACAGATGCTGGTAAATCTGGCTGGTCTGGGGACTGGAGATGTGGCGTCTAGAAAGATGGCAGCAGAGTTTGATACATTTGTCTGTCAAGATCTCTGTTTACAGTCAGTGAACGGGAACATCATTTATCGCAAGGATATGCAAACACCAACCGATGGGGTGTTAACCCCCAGAAGTCGGTCATTAGCACGAAGGAGCAGTCATTTTCACAGCCCTGAGGTATGCTCCCGGAAGCTTGACCTCTGTACGTCGACGGTCTGCATTTCGAAGCTTGTCTAAAAGAAAAATCCCACAGTGCAACCCCTTGGAGGAAACTCTTGATCCGGCACAGGCTGCTTTGCTCCTTCAAAAGCAATGGACTCTGTACAGCATGACACCGATGTATAATTTCTCATACAACAGACTGAAAGAGTATTCCAAGCACCTGTCTGCCCAAATAGCAGTCGAGAAGCAGAAGGGTCTTGCCATTTTTAATGTTTACCTGGACTCAAAGGAAAGGACAGAGATCCACTGGCTGTGCTCATACAGCTTTCATCCAAGCCTCCACTCACCAAGGCAAACACAGAGGACCGGATTGTGTGGACAGGTTGGTTTTGTGGGATGTACACAGAGGACGATCTATTGGAGGTGTTACCAGAGACTTTTGCTTGCCTCCCGCTCTTCCTGCTATAACGGCTCCGAGGCGCTCACGGCTATCGTAGGGATGTGGTTCCAAAGAAACATTGACTGTTGTTTTGTTAAGCTGGTGATCAGTTCTCAGGACCTTACATGGCTAGCAGCGATGTGGACCAGGTATGACGTGTCTGGATCAGTGTCGGCCACAGAGCTTGTTTTCTCTGTGCCCGTCGAACCTCGCATGGACATTTCTTATGCCATACACTCAGAGGACTTCAAGACTTTATAGAATGATATTCATAAATCAAAGGACGAGGTCACGTTGGAGGAAGTGGACAGTTTATTCCATGTCTTTACTTGCAATTCTTCAGACACTTTAGAATCCCCTTATCAGCAACCCAGCTCGTCAAGGTGACGACATCTGTGGCATCAGCGCATTGTGAAGAAAATGTGAAGTTCCTCAGTAAGGACTACCTAATCCGAGTGCTGGGATTCATCACGGAGCTGGCCATCAATAACATCCAGTATTGAACACATGGACGACTCTCATCTCGGACCTTGTCCACAATGTTAGGGACCCCCCGGACATCTTACATGTCTTAGACATGATCCCTGCAGTGCTTACTACATGTTATACTGCTTCTTACCGTTCTGTTACAGCGGCTGTGAGACCTGCACATACAGTACTAAGGCTTATTTATGAAGATTTTTGGGTGTTGCCTGTACCTATCAGTTATCTTCCAGCTGTGATTGTGTAGCCTACACTGTAGGAATGAGCTGGAGTCGGCATGTTTGCTGGACTGTCCTCCAGTTATCAGCCATAACCCCATACATTTCATGGTCAATATGCATTACCATTGTGGTCACCCTAACACTGGTCGTCAAATCCATTCTTGTTGATGAAGCACCTTTTTTTTTTTTTGTTTCTCTTTTAAATCTTGTGGTTTTGCACCTTCTGTGTTGTATTTTATGTGTATTAATGTCCTGTTTGTTAAATAAACTTATTTTTTTCTCCCCGTTCCAAAAAAAAAAAGAATTGGCTTGTGATTTGGTAGCCAAAAACAGGAGTGGGTACAACACACAAGAAGACATGCAAATATTCTGTTCACATGTCATCTCTGTTTTGGATCCACTCATGGTTTTTCTTGGCATCAGCAATACTGAAAGTTTACTGACCAAATGCTGACCGAGTAAAGGCGGATGCTCCACAGACAGGATCCTTTTTTTGTGGGTTATTGCTCTGACGGATCAGAGGAAGGGCAAAATAATCAGTGATGTCAACACAAACTTACTGCTGACACCCTCTACACTCTGTCAGTGGGCTTTACTTATATAAGCATTTAATAGAGCAGGTTCTGTAGATATCTATGTGGAATCAGCTGACGACAGTGTAAAAGGAGTGCGCTTCTTCTTGACGCTAACATCGACCCGTAAGGTTCATACTTGAGTTATTTGGTCAGTGAAGTGTGCAGTGATTCTAAGAGCGACGCCTGTCATCTGCATGTCATATGGACTCACAGTATTACAAAGTATTTCACTACCAAAGCAGACTCCCTATGCGTGTTACTGTAAGGCACAGTGTTCTACACCACTATAAAGGCTCTCTGCAGCCAGGAAATAGCAGTTTTTAACGTAATTTGCCGCAAATAAATTCAGATCGAACCAATTTTTTCCCCAAAAAGTTGGCGAAACGGCGAATCAAATTTTTTTAAAATTAGCTCATCTCCAGCCACAACATAACAAAATGTGAAAAAAGAGAAAGGGTCTGAAGACTTTCTGAATGCACTATATATGGCTTATATAGGTGCACAAAGGCATCAGTTAAAAGGTCAAAGCCCCCAGAATAGTAGAATACTTCATTGCAAAGGAAATTTATTTAATCATTTAATCAAGGATTCCTCACAACAATGGATCAGCTTCTTTTCACAGCATCTAAACTACTGCTGAACCCATTTAGATACTGGAAGCATTATCTGGATCTTTACACTAACAATTAATATACATTGCTGCCCATAATGATTCATACCCCTGGCAAATTTTGACTTAAAGATACTTTTATTCAAACAGCAAGTAATTTTTTGATGGGAAATGACATAGGTCGGAAGCCAAAAGGGACACCTGTGCTGGCCAGGAGGATAGTTAGAGAGGTGAAAACGAATCCAAGGATCACCACCAAGGCCATCCTGGTCAATCTGGGCTCTGCTGGTGGCAATGTCTCAAGGCAGACAATCGAACGAACACTGCACACTGCTGGGTTCCACGGATGCAGACCAAGGAGGACGCCACTTCTCCAGATAAGGCACACATAAGCTCGCTTTCCCTTTGCAAAAGCTCATCTGGACAAAGAAGAAGACTTCTGGTCTTCTGTATTATGGTCAGATGAAGTAAAAATGTAATTGTTTGGTCACATTGATGTTTCCTTTATTTGGCGTAAAAAAGGAGAAGCCTTCAACCCAAAGAACACCATCCCCACTGTCAAACATGGTGGTGGGAACCTAATGCTTTGGGGGGTGGGGGGTTTCAGCCAATAGACCAGGGAACCTAAACACTAATAAACGGCACCATGAAAAAAGAGCAATACATGAGGATTCTTAACGACAACATCAGGCAGTCTGCAGAGAAACTTGGCCTTGGGCAGCAGTGGACATTTCAGCATGACAATGAACCAAAACATACAGCAAAAGTGGTGAAGAAATGGTTAGCAGACAACAACATTAACGTTTTGGAGTGGCCCAGCCAGAGTCCAGACTTGAATCCAATTGAGAATCTGTGGAGGGAGCAAAAGAGCAGGGTGATGGCAAGAAGACCCTGCAACCTGAAAGATGTGGAGCTCATTGCTAAAGATGAATGGGCAAAAATACCTGTGGAGACATGCAGAAATCTGGTCTGCAATTATAGGAAGCGTTTGATTTCTGTAATAGCCAATAATGCTTTTCTATTGATTATTTATAAGGGTATGAATAATTTTGGACTGGACACTTTTTGCTCAAATGTAAATAAAAGCTGAGCAATGTTTTTTTTCCACAATAATGCCTCTTGAACATCGTCTTATTATCTTTTGGGAGACACCTATGTCATTTCCCGTCCAAAAAATTACTTGCTGGTTGAATAAAAGTAACTTAAAGTCTAAATTTGCAAGGGATATAAATAATTATGGGCAGCCCTGTATATTATTTTTTAAAATAATTTGAAAAAGTTAATAAATAAAACACAATTTCAAATTTTACATTCAGTATAACATGAAAAACTTTAAGATACATGGGATTCATTATCCACAGTACACACGTGGTCTATCAGCTGAATATATTGATTCACAATGCAAGATTTCTGTACATTCATTAGCAATGTGACTTACTGTAAGCAGTCTTTACGTCATGAAACCTAATTCCACACATAGAAAACTTGGGTCACCATATTCTGTCTCACTGTGCTCTGTAGTGGTCCAAAGAAAACCCTGCTGACACTGAAATATGTGAAAAAGATGCCCACTTAGACTAAAATTAAGCCTCACAAAAATATTGAAAATATCTCCTTGGCAACACAGGTGCACATATGTTTTAGATCTGCTTGGCTCCTAAATTCAGGATTGAATCATCACCCTGAGAAGAAATTTGTAATTGTAAGTAAGATATGAAAGTGATCTAAGTGATCATGTAAAAGATTGACATTTAAAGTTCTCTAGTTGTTACTGAATACTACAAATACAATGCTGCACATATATAGGGGAGATTTATCAAAGTGGTGTAAAGTAAAACTGGCTTAGTTCAGAATCAGAATCCACCTTTCATTTTTGACAGCTCCATTGGAAAATGAAAGGTGGAATCTGATTGGTTGCTATGGGCAACTAAGCCAGTTCTACTTTAAACCACTTTCATAAATTTCCCCTGTTAAGTTCTGCTTGTATTTCTGGGAAAAAATGGGATGTTACTACTATATCTCTAAACTATTTTCTCTTGACTGACTGTCTTCGTTGCATTGGGTTATGGTTTCCAGCTTGTGACTCTTCAGCTGCTTTGAAATTATATTGCTATCGGGACTGATGGGAATTGTAGCTTAAAAACTGGAAAGTCACAGGATGGCGAGCACTGGCATCAGGTAACAAGATAAGCTTCATAACCCAATCACTAATGAGCGATTTCTGAAAAGGTTTCCAGTTATACCGGAATGCGCTGATAATTTAGTTTCTCCTTCATTTCATAATATTACATTAGCAGATGAAACAAGGCAATGTCTAATGTAATAAACCGATAGAAAATGATTACAGTTCTGCATAATATTTTACATAATTTACATCATCGTCTTCTTCTGCATCTTTCTTTCACTTGTATGTTTACCATAATTGATGTTTAACCCCTTAAGGAACCTTATTTCACCTTAAGGACTTGGCCATTTTTTGCAAATCTGACCAGTGTCACTTTAAGTGCTGATTACTTTAAAACGCTTTGACTTATCCAGGCCATTCTGAGATTGTTTTTTCGTCACATATTGTACTTCATGACACTGGTAAAATGAAGTCCAAAAAATTCATTTTTATTTATGAAAAAAATACCAAATATACCAAAAATTTGTAAACAATTGCAAATTTCCAAGTTTCAATTTCTCTACTTGTATAATACATAGTAATACCTCCAAAGATAGTTATTACTTTACATGCCCCATATGTCTACTTCATGTTTGGATCATTTTGGGAATGATATTACATTTTTTGGGGATGTTACAAGGCTTAGAAGTTTAGAAGCAAATCTTGAAATTTTTCAGAAATTTTCAAAAACCCAATTTTTAGGGACCAGTTCAGGTCTGAAGTCACTTTGCAAGGCTTACATAATAGAAACCACCCAAAAATGACCCTATTCTATAAACTACACCCCTCAAGGTATTCAAAACTGATTTTACAAACTTTGTTAACCCTTTAGGTGTTCCACAATAATTAATGGAAAATAGAGATACAATTTCAAAATTTCACTTTTTTGGCAGATTTTCCATTTTAATAATTTTTTTCCAGTTACAAAGCAAGGGTTAACAGCCAAACCAAACTCAATATTTATGGCCCTGATTCTGTAGTTTACAGAAACACCCCATATGTGGTCGTAAACTACTTTACGGGCACACGGAAGGGCACAGAAGGAAAGGAATGCCATACGGTTTTTGGAAGGCAGGTTTTGCTGGACTGTTTTTTTTTTACACCATGTCCCATTTGTAGCCCCCTGATCAAGGCCGGATTAAGAGCATCATGGGCCTGGTGCAGAAGATTTTAATGGGCCTTTTTATAGAAAATGAAAACGCAACGCAGAGCAACTTTTTATAGCACAAATAAAGTGTGAATTTACGCAAAATTACACATGTGAAAATACGCATGCATAAAGTTTGAAGTGTGAACGGGTCTGCGTAATCCCATTCAAGTCTATTGGACTAAAGTTTATGCGTCATTTTGAAGCAGATTTTTGCACGGGTTTGCGTGTGAAAAATCTGCTGTGTGAACTTAGCCTAAGTGTACATCTCTGGCCACAGTTTAAATATACAGCCATCTATATAGATGGCTGTATTATGTATAGCCACCCCCCAAGGAGTTAACTAGTGCTGCTGGATATGTCATTCAGGAGCATGAAAAAGCTATTCACGTCTAGATTTTCCATGTTCCTGAATGGCATATGTGTTTATAAAAGCTAATCTATTATAAGCAGATATGCCATTGAGGAGCTTGGAAAAGATGGGTAGGCAAGAAATAGTCACCTAGCTTTTCCATGCTCCTGAATGGCATATCTGCTTATATGCATACATTGTTATAATAGCCAAGCTATTATATGCAGATCTGCCATTCAGGAGCATGGAAAAGCTAGGTGAGAAACAGTCACCTAACTTTTCCATGCTCCTGAATGGCAGATCTGCCTTTAGGTATATCTGTCTGTAATAGCTGATCTATTATAAGCAGATATACCACTCAGGAGCATTGAAGAGCTAGGTGACTATTTCTCACCTAGCTTTTCCATGCTCCTAAATGGCATATCTGTTTATAATAGATCAGGCTCAGCTATTATAAAGATATATATGCCTATAAGCAGATATGCAATTCAGGAGCATGGAAAAGCTAGGTGAAAAAAATCATCACCCAGCTTTTCCATGCTCCTGAATGACATGTATAAATTATACAGTATACAGTATAATAGGTGAGGTGAGCCAATGCTGATTTACTTACCGCCTATGAGTTGTTTTCTGGGCAGTACACTGAAGGTTGCTGAACGCGCAGCAGCTGTCACGGTCTTTCACTTTACGGCATGGCCTAGGCCCCAGGGGAGGAGTCTGACGTGACGACGCAGCGCGGCGTGCACAGCTGACCTGTCACCTGACCTTATCTGTCAGCTGTCACTGTCCTGGTGAGTTCTGTAAAGGGCCGGCCTGGAAGATTTCTCCTTGCGCGCCGGCCCTGTCATCATCTGACAGTCGGCACGGTTCGGTCCTACTAAAGGGCTGCGGGGCGGCCGCCAGGCAACCTCAGCGAGGCGGCCTATGCGGGCCTAGCTCCGGTTGGCCTATGCGGGCAGGGCCGGACTGGGGATAAAAACCAGCCCTGGAAAAAGTTGCATACCAGCCCCACAGCATTGTGTCCTTATTTACTTGTTTATAATAGGAGAAAGCATTCATTTTAAAACACGTGTGTAAACACGAATATGAATTTTGCCCCACAATAGCTCTTTTGTAGAACCCCCATGGGGGGGGGGGGGGGGGGCATGTAGCAGAGCTAGTATAGCATGTAGCAGAGCTGTGTGTAGCATGTAGCAGAGCTAGTATAGCATGTAGCAGAGCTAGTATAGCATGTAGCAGAGCTGTGTGTAGCATGTAGCAGAGCTGTGTGTAGCATGTAGCAGAGCTGTGTGTAGCATGTAGCAGAGCTAGTATAGCATGTAGCAGAGCTGTGTGTAGCATGTAGCAGAGCTAGTATAGCATGTAGCAGAGCTGTGTGTAGCATGTAGCAGAGCTGTGTGTAGCATGTAGCAGAGCTAGTATAGAATGTAGCAGAGCTGTGTGTAGCATGTAGCAGAGCTAGTATAGCATGTAGCAGAGCTGTGTGTGTACAGGGTGCATGCAGCAGTGTAGCAGAGCAGGAAGCCTGGTAGGGACTCAGTGACACCATTCTTTTAACTAATAAACTCTCAGACAATTATCTGAGTCCCTGCAATAACTATAGCCACTACATCATAGTCTGCTCCACGGCATTCACTGCAGCAGAGCTGTGTTTGCCAGGAGCCAGTCCCTCCTGACCTTCGGTTCACTTGAGAGCTGACTCAGCAAGTGAACCGAAGATTCGATGAGCTGAGCATGCGCATTGATCTTCAGTTCACTTGCTTCTGCCGGCTCAGGAAGTGAACCGAAGATCCGATTCATGAAAAAGATCCGAACTTCCCATCTCTAAGAGCAGTGACGCAGCCGCGGTGACAGAGTGGGAAGGTGGGGGGGCATGGTGTAGTGACAGCGTGGGGAAGAAGAAATTACAGAGCTGGAGGGGTGGAGCAATGAAAGGTTCTGGGGGAGGAGCAGTGACAGAGCCATTACAGCCAGGGGCATTGATAGAACTCTCAACTCTGCCAGCATGCCTCAGAGGACCCCCTTTCTGCATGTGTTGTCAAACTGGGAAGGTGAAGGGGGGTCCTTTCCATGCCACATCAGCAGCTAGTTTGCCTAAACCACCTAGAGGCACGGGTAGTAATGTGCTAAGATTAGCAAGAGTGTGCACTAAACTAATTGCTGTGATCACATTATGGCCTCGTTCACACCAGGCAGTGCGTTCCGGCCTGATTCTGTCCAGAATGCCCTGCACCGCATTGCGGCCGGCTAACTATATTGTGGGGCAGGAAGGGGCGTAGTGGTCTGTTGAAGTGATTGGCACCATAACCATGCCCAACAGCTGCAATGCGATTGGCTGCACAGGATCGCAAGGCACATTATGCCTGCGGTCCAGTCCAAACAAAATGCTGCAAGCAGCCTTGTGACCGGACCTCAGGCATAATTGTGCCTTGCGATCCCGTGCATCCGATCGCCTGCGCCTGTGGCTACGGTGCCATTCACTTCAATGGATTGTCACGCCCCCTCCTGCCCCACAACATAGTGAGCCGGCCGCGATGTAGGCATTCTGGACAGAATCATCTGGTGTGAACGAGGCCTAAACTTAGTCATTTCACACCACAAAGGCTGGAACGCAAGCCAGCCACCCATCCCTGCATAAGGAAGCGTGGCGGTGCATTGAAATAAGGTTTTGATTTAAAATTATTTTTTGTATCAGGACAAGTAGGTTGTCATGAGGGACAAGTGGATCGAGCCCTCGCTTTAGGCCTCTTTCACACTTGCGTTGTCCGGATCCGGCGTGTACTCCACTTGCCGGAATTACACTCCGGATCCGGAAAAACGCAAGTGTACTGAAAGCATTTGAAGACGGAACCGTCTTCCAAATGCGTTAAGTGTTACTATGGCACCCAGGACGCTATTAAAGTCCTGGTTGCCATAGTAGTAGTGGGGAGCGGGGGAGCAGTATACTTACAGTCCGTGCGGCTCCCCGGGCGCTCCAGAATGACGTCAGAGCGCCCCATGCGCATGGATGACGTGATCCATGTGATCACATGATCCATGCGCTTGGGGCGCCCTGACGTCACTCTGGAGCGCCCGGGGAGCCGCACGGACGGTAAATACACTGCTCCCCGCTCCCCACTACACTTTACCATGGCTGCCAGGACTTTAGCGTCCCGGCAGCCATGGTAACCACTCTGAAAAAGCTAAATGTCGGATGCGGCAATGCGCCGAAACGACGTTTAGCTTAAGGCCGGATCCGGATCAATGCCTTTCAATGGGCATTAATTCCGGATCCGGCCTTGCGGCAAGTGTTCCGGATTTTTGGCCGGAGCAAAAAGCGCAGCATGCTGCGGTATTTTCTCCGGCCAAAAAACGTTCCGTTCCGGAACTGAAGACATCCTGATGCATCCTGAACGGATTTCTCTCCATTCAGAATGCATTAGGATAATCCTGATCAGGATTCTTCCGGCATAGAGCCCCGACGACGGAACTCTATGCCGGAACACAACAACGCAGGTGTGAAAGAGCCCTAAGTCCTTCGACAAGTAGGTTTTTTTTAAATTTCCACACCCCTGCACTGTTATGGGGGATCTGCGGATGGCACTGTTATACAGGATCTGTGGATGGCACTGTTATGGGGGATCTGTGGATCACGCTGTTATGGAGGGGATCTATGGATGACACTGTTATGGGGATCTGTGGATGGCACTGTTATGGGGATCTGTGGATGGCACTGTTATGGGGATCTGTGGATGGCACTGTTATGGGGATCTGTGGATGGCACTGTTATGGGGATCTGTGGATGGCATTGTTATGGGGCTCTGTGGTTGGCACTGTTATGGGGGACCTATGGATGATGCACTGTTATAGGGGATGTGTGCTATGACTGTACTCTGTACTCAGCCTCCGAGTCCTACCTGATACACAGCCCTGAACAGCTGGATGACAGCTCTGCACAAGCAGCAGCTAGCAGGCTAAAGGACCTTCCGTGATGTCATGATCATGTGATCAGTCACATGTGTGGGAGGAGTCAGGCTCCGGGCAATGTCCGTGCTGGAGCCTGCTGTAGGGGGCGGGGCCGGGGGATGGGCTCCTCTCTCTGTCAGTCCCTCTGTGTAATATACTGCACCAGTCAAGGAGCCTCCTCACTGTCGGCACTGCCGGCCGTGCAGCAGTCAAGGCTACCGGCCTAACGGGCCGTGCCAGTCCGGCCCTGTATGCGGGCTGCTGGGCCTATTTTCATGCAGGGGCCTGGAGCTGCAGCTCCATCCGCCCCTACGTTAATCCGGCCCTGCCCCTGATGCATCCCTAGAGTAGAAACTCCATAAAAGTGACCCCATCTAAGAAACTACACCCCTCAAGGTATTCAAAACTGATTTTACAAACATCATTAACCCTTTAGGTGTTCCACAAGAATTAATGGAAAATAGAGATACAATTTAAAATTTCACTTTTTTGGCAGATTTTCCATTTTAATATTTTTTTTTACTTTTACAAAGCAAGGGTTAACAGCCAAACAAAACACAATATTTATGGCCCTGATTCTGTAGTTTACAGAAACACCCCATATGTGGTCGTAAACTACTGTACGGGCACACGGCAGGGCGCAGAAGGAAAGGAATGCCATACGGTTTTTGGAAGGCAGATTTTGCTGGACTGTTTTTTTTGACACCATGTCCCATTTGAAGCCCCCCTGATGCAACCCTAAAGTAGAAACTTCATAAAAGTGACCCCATCTAAGAAATAACACCCCTCAAGGTATTCAAAACTGATTTTACAAACGTCGTTAACCCTTTAGGTGTTCCACAAGAGTTATTGGCAAATGGAGATGAAATTTCAGAATTTCAATTTTTTGGCAAATTTTCCATTTTAATCAACTTTTCCCAGTAACAAAGCAAGGGTTAACAGCCAAACAAAACTCAATATTTATGGCCCTGATTCTGTAGTTTACAGAAACACCCCATATGTGGTCGTAAACAGCTGTACGGGCACATGGCAAGGCGCAGAAGGAAAGGAATGCCATACGGTTTTTGGAAGGCAGATTTTGCTGGACTTTTTTTTTACACCATGTCCCATTTGAAGCCCCCCTGATGCAACCCTAGAGTAGAAACTCCAAAAAAGTGGCCCCATTTTAGAAACTAAGGGATATGGTGGCAGTATTGTTGGTACTAGTTTAGGGTACATATGATTTTTGGTTGCTCTATATTACAATTTTTGTGAGGCAAGATAACAAGAAATAGCTGTTTTGGCACGGTTTTTATTTTTTGTTATTTACAACATTCATCTGACAGGTTAGATCATGTGATATTTTTATAGAGCCGGTCGATACGGATGCGGCGATACCTAATATGTATACTTTTTTTTCTTTATGTATGTTTTACACAATAATTTCTTTTTTGAAGCAAAAAAAATCATGTTTTAGTGTTTCCATAGTCTGAGAGCCATAATTTTTGCAGTTTTTGGGCGATTACCTTGGGTAGGGTACGATTTTTGCGGGATGAGATGACGGTTTTATTGGCACTATTTTGGGGTGCGTGTGACTTTTTGATCGCTTGCTATTATACTTTTTGTGATGTAAGGTGACAAAAAATGGTTTATTTAGCACAGTTTTTATTTTAAATTTCTTACGGTGTTCATCTGAGGGGTTAGGTCATGTGATATTTTTATAGAGCCGGTCGATACGGATGCGGCGATACCTAATATGTATACTTTTTTTTCTTTATGTATGTTTTACACAATAATTTCTTTTTTGAAGCAAAAAAAATCATGTTTTAGTGTTTCCATAGTCTGAGAGCCATAATTTTTGCAGTTTTTGGGCGATTACCTTGGGTAGGGTACGATTTTTGCGGGATGAGATGACGGTTTTATTGGCACTATTTTGGGGTGCGTGTGACTTTTTGATCGCTTGCTATTATACTTTTTGTGATGTAAGGTGACAAAAAATGGTTTATTTAGCACAGTTTTTATTTTAAATTTCTTACGGTGTTCATCTGAGGGGTTAGGTCATGTGATATTTTTATAGAGCCGGTCGATACGGATGCGGTGATACCTAATATGTATACTTTTTTTTTATTTATGTAAGTTTTACATAATGATTTCATTTTTGAAGCAAAAAAAATCATGTTTTAGTGTTTCCATAGTCTGAGAGCCATAATTTTTTCAGTTTTTGGGTGATTACCTTGGGTAGGGTATGATTTTTGCGGGATGAGATGACGGTTTTATTGGCACTATTTTGGGGTGCGTGTGACTTTTTGATCGCTTGCTATTATACTTTTTGTGATGTAAGGTGACAAAAAATGGTTTATTTAGCACAGTTTTTATTTTACATTTTTTACGGTGTTCATCTGAGGGGTTAGGTAATGTGATATTTTTATAGAGCCGGTCGATACGGACGCGGAGATACCTAATATGTATACTTTTTTTTATTTATATAAGTTTTACACAATAATATCATTTTTGAAACAAAAAAAAAATCATGTTTTAGTGTCTCCATATTCTGAGAGCCATAATTTTTTTCAGTTTTTGGGCGATTATCTTAGGTAGGGTCTCATTTTTTGCGGGATGAGATGATGGTTTGATTGGCACTATTTTGGGGTGCATGTGACTTTTTGATCGCTTGCTATTACACTTTTTGTGATGTAAGGTGACAAAAAATTGTTTATTTAGCACAGTTTTTATTTTTTATTTTTTACGGTGTTCATCTGAGGGGTTAGGTCATGTGATATTTTTATAGAGCCGGTCGATACGAACGCGGTGATACCAAATATGTATACTTTTTTTGTATTCATATAAGTTTTACACAATAACAGCTTTTTTAAAACAAAAAAAATGATGTTTTAGTGTCTCTATATTCTGAGCCATAGTTTTTTTATTTTTTGGGCGATTGTCTCAGGTAGGGGTTCATTTTTTGCAGGATGAGGTGAGGGTTATATTGGTACTATTTTGGTGGGCAAACGCCTTTTTGATCGCTTGCTATTGTACTTTTTGTGATGTAAGGTGACAAAAAAATGGTTTTATTATTTAGCACAGTTTTAATATTTTTTTTTTTACGGTGTTCATCAGAGGGGTTAGGTCATGTGATATTTTTATAGAGCCGGTCGATACGGACGCGGTGATACCTAATATGTATACTTCCCCCCCTATTTTTTACCAATTTTTTTTTTACTTTATTTGGGGAAAATGACGTTTTTGTTTATTTTTACTTGAAACTTTACATTTTTTGGGGGGAAAACTTTATTTTTTCAACTTTTTTTTTTCACTTTATTTTTTGTCCCACTTTGGGACTTGAACTTTTGGGGTCTAATCCTTTACAATGCATTCCAATACTTCTGTATTGGAATGCATTGGCTGTATGAGTAATACAGTGTGTATTACTCATACAGCTTTTGGCCTGTGAGATCCAGGGGGCTGGATCTCACAGGCTCATCACCGGAAAGCAGCGCCATGCCTCAGGAAGGCATCGTGCTGCCTTCCATGCCATCGGGTTCCCCCTACAGCCCCATGGGGACCCGATGGCACCACCGCCGCCGCACCAGGTAATAGCCGCAAACCGCAGGTCTGAATTGACCTGCGGTTTGCGGCGATCGCCGACACAGGGGGGTCACGGGACCCCCCCCCCCCGCGCATTTAGCCAAGGTGCCTGCTTAATGATTTGAGCAGGCACCGGGTTCCGATCACTGCCCACCGGGCGGCGGTGATCGGAAATACACATGACGTACCGATACGTAATGGGTCCTTAAGGACTCGGGAACCATGCCGTACCGGCACGTCATGGGTCCTTAAGGGGTTAAAACATACTTACTGTATACAGGTGCATCTCAATTAATTATATCATCGAAAACGTAATTTATTTCAGTAATTAAATTTTAGAGAAACTCATATATTATATATATTCATTACACAGAGTGATCTATTACAAGCATTTATTTATTTTACTGTTGATAAATATGGCTTACAGCTAATGAAAATTCAAAAGTTAGTATCTCTAATATCTAAGAAATACAGAAATGTTGGTCTACTGAAAATTATGTACAGTAAATGCAATACTTGGCTGGGGCTCCTTTTGCATGAATTACTGCATGAATTTTGCTTTAAAAAATAGCAAAATTTAGCCAATTAAGAGAGGCCATAGGCCTAACTAATTGGGACAAAGTCCTCAAAAATAAAAAATGCAGCCACAAAATGGGATATTTTTAAAAGCATCCTAAAATCGAATTGTGAGATGTACATACCTTATGGGAATAAAAGGTTAAGGAATAAGAAAAAAGCAATGTGGATAAATAGAACTGTAAAGAAACCAATAAATGACAAAAAGAGAGCATTTAAATCACGAAAACAGGAGGGTAGCGAGGAAGCACTGAAAACTATAAGGAAAAATATAGAATATGCAAAAAACAAATAAATGCAGCCAAACTAGAGATTGAGAGATTAATTGCCAAAGAGAGCAAAACTAACTCTAAAATGTTCTTCAATTATATAAATGGTAAAAAGTATAAATCTGAAGGTGTCAGCCCTCTACAGAGTAATGAGGGGGCAGCTGCAGAGAGCGATGAGGAGAAAGCAAACCTATTAAATATTTTTTTCTCTACTGTATTCACTGAGGAAAATAAACTGTCAGATGAAATGCAGAATGTAAAAGTAAATTCCCCATTAAAAGTGCCCTGTCTGACCCAGGAAGAAGTATAGCGGTGTCTTAAAAAGATTAAAATAGAAAAATCGCCAGGACCAGATGGCATACACCCCCGTATCCTAAGAGAATTAAGTAATGTTATAGCCAGACCCTTATTTCTGATATTTAAGGACTCTATACTGACAGAGTGTTCCACAGGATTGGCGCATAGCAAATGTGGTGCCAATATAGGCTGGTAAGTTTAACATCTGTCGTGGGTAAACTGTTTGAAGGTTTTCTAAGAGATGCTATCTTGGAGTACCTCAATGAAAATAAGCAAATAACGCCATATCAGCATGGCTTCATGAGGGAACGGTCATGTCAAACTAATTTGATCAATTTTTATGAGGTAAGTTCTAGACTTGACAGTGGCGAATCAATGGATGTCTTATATCTGGACTTCTCCAAAGCGTTTGACACTGTACCGCATGAAAGGTTAGTATATAAAATGAGAATGCTTGGACTGGGAGAAAATGTCTGTATGTGGGTATATAACTGGCTCAGTGATAGAAAACAGAGGGTGGTTATTAATGGTACACACTCAGATTGGGTCACTGTCACTAATGGAGTACCTCAGGGGTCAGTATTGGGCCCTATTCTCTTCAATATATTTATTAATGATCTTGTAGAAGGCTTGCACAGTAAAATATCAATATTTGCAGATGACACTAAACTGTGTAAAGTGATTAACATGGAAGAGGACAGTATACTGCTACAGAGGGATCTGGATAGATTGGAGGCTTGGTCAGATAAGTGGCAGATGAGGTTTAACACTGACAAATGTAAGGTTATGCACATGGGAAGGAATAATGCAAGTCACCCGTACAAACTAAATGGTAAAACACTGGGTAACACTGACATGGAAAAGGACCTAGGAATTTTAGTGAACAGCAAACTAAGCTGTAAAAACCAGTGTCAGGCAGCTGCTGCCAAGGCTAATAAGATAATGGGTTGCATCAAAGGGGGCATAGATACCCGTGATGAGAACATAGTCCTACCACTTTACAAATCACTAGTCAGACCACACATGGAGTACTGTGTGCAGTTCTGGGCTCCTGTGAACAAGGCAGATATAGCAGAGCTGGAGAAGGTTCAGAGGAGGGCAACTAAAGTAATAACTGGAACTGGGGGGGGGGCTACAGTACCCTGAAAGATGAAAATTAGGGTTATTCACTTTAGAAAAAAGATGACTGAGGGGAGATCTAATAACTATGTATAAATATATCATGGGTCAGTACAGAGATCTCTCCCATCATCTATTTATCCCCAGGACGGTGACTGTGACAAGGGGACATCCTCTGCATCTGGAGGAAAGAAGGTTTGTACACAAACATAGAAGAGGATTCTTTACGGTAAGAGCAGTGAGACTATGGAACTCTCTGCCTGAGGAGGAGGTGATGGTGAGTTCACTAAAAGAGTTCAAGAGGGGCCTGGATGTATTTCTGGAGTGTAATAATAATAGATGTTATAGTTACTAGAGATGGGTCGTTGATCCAGGGAGTTATTCTGATTGCCTGATTGGAGTCAGGAAGGAATTTTTTTCCCCTTAGGCTGGGTTCACACGAGCGTGTCCGGATTAGTTCCGGATGCGTCCCGGTGTGTTGCGGCAAACCCGCGCAAGTAGGAATGCAATTGCAGTCAGTTTTGACTGCGATTGCGTTCCGTTGTTCAGTTTTTATCGTGCGTGTGCAATGTGTTTTGCACGCGCGTGATAAAAAACCGACTGTGGTACCCAGACCCGAACTTCTTCACAGAAGTTCAGGTTTGGGTTCCGTGTTGTGTAGATGTTATTATTTTCCCTTATAACATGGTTATAAGGGAAAATAATAGCATTCTGAAAACAGAATGCATAGTAGGTGATCAGTTGAGGGTTAAAAAAAATAAAAAAAATTAACTCACCTTCTCCGTTTGTTCGCGTAAGTCCCGGTCTCTTCTTTACTTCTCAAAAGATGAACTATGGGCTAAAGGACCTTTGATGACGTAAGATCACATGCTCCAATCACATGGTCCATCACCGCGGTGATGGACCATGTGATTGGAGCATGTGATCTTACGTCATCAAAGGTCCTTTAGCCCATAGTTCATCTTTTTAAAGAACTAAAGACCGGGAGAACTACGCGAACAAGAGGACAAGGTGAGTTAATTTTTTTTATTTTTTAACCCTCAATTGACCTTCTACTAAGCATTCTGTATTCAGAATGCTATTATTTTCCCTTATAACCATGTTATAAGGGAAAATAATACAGTGTATAGACAGTCACCTAGCAACCGTGCGTGAAAATCGCACCGCATCCGCACTTGCTTGCGGATGCTTGCGATTTTCACGCAACCCCATTCACTTCTATGGGGCCTGCGTTGCGTGAAAAACGCAGAATATAGAGCATGCTGCGATTTTCACGCAACGCATAAGTGATGCGTGAAAATCATCGCTCATCTGAACAGCCCCATTGAAATGAATGGGTCCAGATTCAGTGCGGGTGCAATGCGTTCACCTACCGCATTGCACCCGCGCGGAAATCTCGCCCGTGTGAACGCAGCCTTAAGGGGGGAAAATTGGCTTCTACCTCACAGGGTATTTTTTGCCTTCCTCTGGATCAACTTGCAGGAAAACAGGCCGAACTGGATGGACAAATGTCTTTTTTCGGCCTTATAAACTATGTTACTATGTTAATGCATCAATGCATCATTTTTTTCTCCTTAGCCCAGTTAAGACACTTCTGACATTGTTTCTGGGTCATGAGAGGCTTGAGATAGTTGTAGCTAGTGTTGAGCGAATTGACCTTTGGTTTCCAAGATCCGAAGTCGATTTGCTCAAAACTTCGTTTGAATGCTGTATGGAGATTCATCTCCGTTCAGCATTCAAATGTATTGTCTCCGGCGAGGGCAATTAGTTATCACTGAAGTCTTGCGGGACTTCGGTGAATAACTTCGGAATTTCATTTTTCAACTTTAAAACCACTTTTAAGCAGGGTTTCAAAATCGGATTCGGTACCGAGGTACCAGCCGGTAACGAAGCCGACTTTAGATTCCTTTTTTAACCCTTAGGATACCGGATATTTTCCTTGAGCCATAACTTTTTTATATTTCCGGTCGCATAGTTGTATGAGGACTTATTTTTTGCAGGACAAGTTGTACTTTCTAATACCACCATTAATTATGGCATAAAATGTAGTGGGAAACTGTAAAAAAAAATCCAAATTGGGTGGAATTGGAAAACAAACGCAATTCCTCCACAGTTTTATGGATTTTGTTCCCACGGCATTTCGTTTGCAGAAAAACTGACCCATGCCCTTCATTCTCTGGGTCGATATGATTACAACGATACCCCATATGTAAAGGTTTATTACCTCTAAATAGTGTAAAAATAAATTTAAACCTTGATAGCATTTATATATTTTTTTACATCATCATTAGAGATGAGCGAATTTCTCAAAAATTCGATTTGGCTGGTTCGCCGAATTTTACGAATTTATTTGTGGCGAATCACGTTAAAAAACTGCTATTTTCTGGCTGCAGAGAGCCTGTATAGTGGTGTAGAACACTGTGTCTTGCAGTAACACGCAAAGGGAGTCTGCTGTGGTAGTGAAACAATACTGTAAGTCAGTATGACATGACAGGCGTCGCTCTTAGAATCACTGCACACTTCACTTATTTTGGCAGTTACGGGGCCAAAACTGACCAAAAAACTCAAGTGTGAACTCAGCCTTACAGGTCGATGTTACCACCAGGTATAAAGAACTATGCAGAGGCCCAAGATCTTACTGTCAGTTGATTGCACATAGATATCTACAGAACTTGTAACGCTTATACAAGTAGAGCCCCCTGACAGAGTGTAGAGGGTGTCAGCAGTAAGTTTGTGTTGACGTCACTGATTATTTTGCCCTTCCTCTGATCCGTCAAAACAATAACCCCCCAAAAAATGGATCCTGTCTGCTGAGCATCTGCCTTCACTCAGTCAGCATTTGGTCAGTAATCCATTAGTATTGCTAAAGCCCAGAAAAAACAGGAGTGGATGCAAAACAGAGATGACACGTGATTGGAAAATTTGCATGAATTCTGTGTTTTGTACCCACTCCCACTTTTGGCTGCCAAATCATAAGACAATTCTGATGCAAAATAGGGACCATGTCATGCAGGCCCTACAGCTGCTACATAGACAGGATCCGTTGTGTGTCTCATTTTTCCTTCCTTCTGACACATCAGAAGAAGGGACAAATAAATGGTGATGTCATCCAGGCCAAAAAGGCAAAATAGTGGCTATTAACCGCCTCCGGACCGCCTAACGCAGGATCGCGTTCCGGAGGCGGCAGCTGCAGGCAGAGTCACGCATATACCCGTCATCTCGCGAGACGCGAGATTTCGCTCAAAGCCGGCCCGCGCATGCGCATCGCGGGCCGGCAAAAGTTCAAGGAGTATTTCGTCAGCAACCTGCCAGCCAATGATCGTTGCTGGCAGGTTGCTGATTTTTTAAAAATCGAATCACAAGCCATCTAACACCTTATATTTATAAATATAAGGTGTTAAATGGCTTCTCTGCTCCTCTGCTGGTCCTTTTGGTCGGTTGGTTCCAGCAGAGGAGCAGACATCACAGTGAGTACCCACCAACACCACACTTAGCCCCAGATCACCCCTTGATCGCCTCTGTCAATCACTAGTGAAAGGGGAAAAAGTGATCAGTGTAAACTGTCACTTTTTTTTCCCACTAGTATTGACTGTTAGGTTTTAGGATAGTTTAGGTCCCTTGGTTAGGTAGTTAGCGCCAGTTAGCGCCCAGCCCACCGCACCGCAGTCACTTATTCGCTGATTAGCGTATCGCTAATCAGCATTTGTACTTTTATAGTATCTGTAAGTGATCAAAACTGATCACAGTCAGATCTATAATTGTATTAGTGTCACCTTAGTTCACCCTCCACCCAAAACGCAGTGTTTGCCCGATCAGGCCTGATCGGTCGCCCACAGGTGCGTTCACCCACGCCCGCCCCGCCGCAGTGACAAAATTTATTTTAATTTTTTATCACTGCACAATCACTTTACAAGCGCTGTGGCGATAAAAAAATCTGTTTTGATATTTTTTATCAATCGCAGCGGCCTCCGGTACTTTTGTAAGACAGGCTTGCTTTTTTTCTTGGGTAGTCTCAGGGAATACCCCTAAATTTAGTAGTCCAAATGTCAAACAGGGGGTATTCTTCTGAAGAGGCCTACAGGCTTCTGACCCAGTCGGATGAGGAATGGGAACCCTCATCTGGCGAATCTAGCGGGTCAGAATATGAACCTTTAGAAAGCAGTGGCAGTCTGACCCAAAGTTCGGACGAGGAGGTTGAGGTCCCTGATAGCACCAGGCGTACCTGGCCCCTTGTTGCTAGACCACAGGTTGCGCAGGATCCGCTTCAACAGCAGCAGAGTGGGGCTGGCGCTGTCGGATCACGTGGTGAGGCATACACCAGCAGCGCAGCCCTCTCTAGACCTAGTACCAGCACTGCCGTACAACATGGTGAAGTGGCGAGCACCAGAAGGGAAGTTGAAGCTGGTGCGGTGGCTGCGACGGGGTAACCATTGCACGACAGGCCCGTAGAGCCCCTACAGGGAGTGCAGAATTATTAGGCAAGTTGTATTTTTGAGGATAAATTTTATTATTGAACAACAACCATGTTCTCAATGAACCCAAAAAACTCATTAATATCAAAGCTGAATATTTTTGGAAGTAGTTTTTAGTTTGTTTTTAGTTTTAGCTATTTTAGGGGGATATCTGTGTGTGCAGGTGACTATTACTGTGCATAATTATTAGGCAACTTAACAAAAAACAAATACAGTATATACCCATTTCAATTATTTATTTTTACCAGTGAAACCAATATAACATCTCAACATTCACAAATATACATTTCTGACATTCAAAAACAAAATAAAAACAAATCAGTGACCAATATAGCCACCTTTCTTTGCAAGGACACTCAAAAGCCTGCCATCCATGGATTCTGTCAGTGTTTTGATCTGTTCACCATCAACATTGCGTGCAGCAGCAACCACAGCCTCCCAGACACTGTTCAGAGAGGTGTACTGTTTTCCCTCCTTGTAAATCTCACATTTGATCATGGACCACAGGTTCTCAATGGGGTTCAGATCAGGTGAACAAGGAGGCCATGTCATTAGATTTTCTTCTTTTATACCCTTTCTTGCCAGCCACGCTGTGGAGTACTTAGATGCGTGTGATGGAGCATTGTCCTGCATGAAAATCATGTTTTTCTTGAAGGATGCAGACTTCTTCCTGTACCACTGCTTGAAGAAGGTGTCTTCCAGAAACTGGCAGTAGGACTGGGAGTTGAGCTTGACTCCATCCTCAACCCGAAAAGGCCCCACAAGCTCATCTTTGATGATACCAGCCCAAACCAGTACTCCACCTCCACCTTGCTGGCGTCTGAGTCGGACTGGAGCTCTCTGCCCTTTACCAATCCAGCCACGGGCCCATCCATCTGGCCCATCAAGACTCACTCTCATTTCATCAGTCCATAAAACCTTAGAAAAATCAGTCTTGAGATATTTCTTGGCCCAGTCTTGACGTTTCAGCTTGTGTGTCTTGTTCAGTGGTGGTCGTCTTTCAGCCTTTCTTACCTTGGCCATGTCTCTGAGTATTGCACACCTTGTGCTTTTGGGCACTCCAGTGATGTTGCAGCTCTGAAATATGGCCAAACTGGTGGCAAGTGGCATCTTGGCAGCTGCACGCTTGACTTTTCTCAGTTCATGGGCAGTTATTTTGCGCCTTGGTTTTTCCACACGCTTCTTGCGTCCCTGTTGACTATTTTGAATGAAAAGCTTGATTGTTCGATGATCACGCTTCAGAAACTTTGCAATTTTAAGAGTGCTGCATCCCTCTGCAAGATATCTCACTATTTTTGACTTTTCGGAGCCTGTCAAGTCCTTCTTTTGACCCATTTTGCCAAAGGAAAGGAAGTTGCCTAATAATTATGCACACCTGATATAGGGTGTTGATGTCATTAGACCACACCCCTTCTCATTACAGAGATGCACATCACCTAATATGCTTAATTGGTAGTAGGCTTTCGAGCCTATACAGCTTGGAGTAAGACAACATGCATAAAGAGGATGATGTGGTCAAAATACTCATTTGCCTAATAATTCTGCACGCAGTGTAGTCCCTGAGGTGCTGGTAAACCCTGATTGGCAGTCCCCAACTTCAGCCGCACCTGTAGTTCCCCCTTTCACCGCCCAGTCTGGAGTTCGGGTTGAGACAGCTCAGATCGGTTCGGCACTGGGATTTTTTGAGCTGTTCTTGACTGCGGAGCTCTCGGACTTAGTCGTGGCAGAAATAAATCGGTATGCCACTCAATTTATAGCCGCCAACCCGGGAAGCTATTATGCCCAGCCTTTCCAGTGGAAACCAGTCCAAGTTTCCGAATTAAAACATTTTCTGGGCCTTCTCCTCAACATGGGTCTAACCAAAAAGCATGAATTGCGGTCATATTGGTCCACGAACCCGATTCATCACATGCCCATGTTCTCTGCTGCTATGTCCAGGGCACGATTTGAGGCCATCCTGTGTTTCCTGCACTTTAGCGACAACACCACCTCCCGTCCCAGATGCCACCCAGCTTTTGACCAGCTCCACAAAATTCGGCCCCTCATAGACCACTTCAACAACAAATTTGCAGATTTGTATACCCCTGAGCAAAACATCTGCGTAGACGAGTCCCTTATACATTTTACCGGGCACCTTGGCTTCAAACAATACATCCCAAGCAAGCGCGCCCGGTATGTGGTCAAATTGTATAAGCTCTGGGAAAGGGCCACAGGCTATACCCACAAATTTCGGATCTATGAGGGAAAAAGATCAGACCCTGGAGCCGGTCGGTTGCCCTGACTACCTGGGGAGCAGTGGGAAGACAGTCTGGGACTTGGTGTCACCCTTATTTGGCAAGGGGTACCATCTTTATGTGGACAATTTTTACACAAGTGTGCCCCTCTTCAGTCATTTGTTCCTAGAACAGATTGGCTGCTGTGTCACCGTGCGACCTAGTCGCCGGGGCTTCCCCCAATGGCTCGTTACCACCCGTCTTGCAAGGGGGGAGAGGGCTGCCTTGTGTAACGAAGAACTGCTCGCGGTGAAATGGAGAGACAAGCGTGACATTTACATGCTCTCCTCCATTCACGCAGATACAACAATACAAATTGAATGGGCAACCAGTGTAATTGAAAAGCCCCTCTCAGTCCACGACTATAATGCGCTCATGGGAGGGGTGGACTTCAATGACCAGATGTTGGCTCCCTATTTAGTTTCCCCACGCACCAGACGCTGGTATAAGAAGGTGTCTGTATATTTGATTCAATTGGCGATGTACAATAGTTTTGTTCTCTACAGTAAGGCTGGGAGAACGGGATCCTTCCTCAAATTTCAGGAAGAGATCATCGCGAACCTCCTGTATCCAGGAGGTTCCGTGGCCCCAACCACCAGTGTAGTGAGCCGTCTACACGAGCGACATTTCCCCAATGTTGTTGCTGGTACCTCAACCCAACCGTCACCCCGAAAAAGATGTCGTGTCTGTAGCAGGAGTGGAATAAGGCGTGACACCCGCTATTTCTGTCCTGACTGCCCTGACCACCCTGCCCTATGCTTAGGGGAGTGTTTCCGGAAGTACCACACACAGGTACACTTAGCATAGGGATTGCATCTCACAGGACAGGCACACAGGGCTATTAGGGCCCTTACACTCACAGCTGCTGCAAACCTCTTCTTTCACCTGGGATAAAGTGCATAATGTACTTCGCCACATCTTTGGGCGATTTGCGCTTTGCACATTGTCCCATGGGGAAGGAGAGGTTTGCCCTATAAAGGTAAAAAAAACAAAAAAAAACACCTGTAAGCAAAAAAGTTAACGTTCAGTTCAAAAAGTTAAATAAAGTTTATATGTTCCGTTCAAATGTTATTATAAAGTTAATAAACTTATTGCGTTGCGGCCTGGTTTTTTCTTTTTTGTTTTGTCTTTTATACCTTCCAGGTGGACCAACCGATCGACTAGCTGCAGCAGTGATGTGCATTCTGACAGAAGCATTGCGCTGCTGTCAGATTACACAAAAGTCAGTGTATGCGGCGCTGCAAGACGAGATTTCTCCTCTGCAGTAAAAGATACGTTTGCCGAGGCATATGAGCTGAGGAGGCGGCGGTGTTCATATATTTTGGCAAACACTCTGTATATAAAAAAATATAA
Source organism: Bufo bufo (assembly GCF_905171765.1). Classification (NCBI taxonomy): domain Eukaryota; kingdom Metazoa; phylum Chordata; class Amphibia; order Anura; family Bufonidae; genus Bufo; species Bufo bufo. The sequence goes on along the minus strand of NC_053389.1, from coordinate 441,862,900 downwards.
AAAAATCCCGGCAATGATTTATTCATCCACATCGATTGATGTGAATGGAGAAATCGGGTTTGCCAGGGCATACGAGCTAAGTAGGTATGGATGTTGGGCGGAGCTCCTATGTCCTGGCAGACGCCTTTCCCCTCCTTTTTTTTTCTTCATCCACATTGATCGATGCGAATGAAGAAATCTGTGCCGTTCATTTTTTCTTTCAGCCCAGAGGCTGAACGGAAAAAAAATAATCTCATTACTAGAGTTGAGCGAACACCTGGATGTTCGGGTTCGAGAAGTTCGGCCGAACTTCCCGGAAATGTTCGGGTTCGGGATCCGAACCCGACCCGAACTTCGTCCCGAACCCGAACCCCATTAAAGTCAATGGGGACCCGAACTTTTGGGCACTAAAAAGGCTGTAAAACAGCCCAGGAAAGAGCTAGAGGGCTGCAAAAGGCAGCAACATGTAGGTAAATCCCCTGCAAACAAATGTGGATAGGGAAATGAATTAAAATTAAAATTAAAAAAATAAAAATAAACCAATATCAATTGGACAGAGGTCCCATAGCAGAGAATCTGGCTTCACGTCAGCAGAGAATCAGTCTATTCATGCCATAGCAAAGAATCTGGCTTCATGTCAGCAGAGAATCAGTCTCTTCATGCCATAGCAGAGAATCTGGATTCATGTCAGCGCAGAATCAGTCTTCATGTCATAGCAGAGAATCAGGCTTCACGTCACCCACCACTGGAACAGGCCACTGTCACACATTTAGGCCCCGGCACCCAGACAGAGGAGAGCGGTCCCGTAACAGAGAATCTGGCCTTATGTCAGCGCAGAATCTGTCTTCATGTCATAGCAGAGAATCAAGCTTCACGTCACCCACCACTGGAACAGGCCACTGTCACACATTTAGGCCCCGGCACCCAGACAGAGGAGAGCGGTCCCGTAACAGAGAATCTGGCCTTATGTCAGCACAGAATCTGTCTTAATGTCATAGCAGAGAATCAGGCTTCACGTCACCCACCACTGGAACAGGCCCAGAAGTTGGAGACCCATAAGTTGAATGGGGCCGAACCATCAGTCAGTACGTGGAGGGGTGTGCACAGGTACTGTTCCACCATGTTAGTGAAATGTTGCCTCCTGCTAACACGTTCCGTATCAGGTGGTGGTGCACTTAGCTGTGGCGTGTTGACAAAACTTTTCCACATCTCTGCCATGCTAACCCTGCCCTCAGAGGAGCTGGGCGTGACACAGCTGCGTTGGCGACCTCTTGCTCCTCCTCTGCCTTCGCCTTGGGCTTCCACTGGTTCCCCTGTGACATTTGGGAATGCTCTCAGTAGCGCGTCTACCAACGTGCGCTTGTACTCGCGCATCTTCCTATCACGCTCCAGTGTAGGAAGTAAGGTGGGCACATTGTCTTTGTACCGGGGATCCAGCAGGGTGGCAACCCAGTAGTCTGCACACGTTAAAATGTGGGCAACTCTGCTGTTGTTGCGCAGGCACTGCAGCATGTAGTCGCTCATGTGTGCCAGGCTGCCCAGAGTTAAGGACAAGCTGTCCTCTGTGGGAGGCGTATCGTCATCGTCCTGTGTTTCCCCCCAGCCACGCACCAGTGATGGGCCCAAGCTGCTTTGGGTGCCACCCCGCTGTGAACATGTTTCATCCTCATCCTCCTCCACCTCCTCCTCATCCTCGTCCTCCTCGTCCTCCAGTAGTGGGCCCTGTCTGGCCACATTTGTACCTGGCCTCTGGTGTTGCAAAAAACCTCCCTCTGAGTCACTTCGAAGAGACTGGCCTGAAAGTGCTAAAAATGACCCCTCTTCCTCCTGGGCCACCTCCTCTTCCATCATCGCCCTAAGTGTTTTCTCAAGGAGACATAGAAGTGGTATTGTAACGCTGATAACGGCGTCATCGCCACTGGCCATGTTGGTGGAGTACTCGAAACAGCGCAACAGGGCACACAGATCTCGCATGGAGGCCCAGTCATTGGTGGTGAAGTGTGTCTGATCCACAGTGCGACTGACCCGTGCGTGCTGCAGCTGAAACTCCACTATGGCCTGCTGCTGCTCGCACAGTCTGTCCAGCATATGCAAGGTGGAGTTCCACCTGGTGGGTACGTCGCATATGAGGCGGTGAGCGGGAAGGCGGAAGTTATGCTGTAGCGCAGACAGGCGAGCAGCGGCAGGGTGTGAACGCCGTAAGCGCGAACAGACGGCCCGCACTTTATGCAGCAGCTCTGACATGTCGGGGTAGTTGCGAATGAACTTCTGCACCACCAAATTCAGCACATGCGCCAGGCAAGGGATGTGCGTCAAACCGGCTAGTCCCAGAGCTGCAACGAGATTTCGCCCATTATCGCACACCACCAGGCCGGGCTTGAGGCTCACCGGCAGCAACCACTCGTCGGTCTGTTGTTCTATACCCCGCCACAACTCCTGTGCGGTGTGGGGCCTGTCCCCCAAACATATGAGTTTCAGAATGGCCTGCTGACGTTTCCCCCTGGCATTGAGGTCCAGGGATCGAGGGTGGCTAGGTGAGAATTTACGCTTTCTCTCAAATGTTTGTGAGATGGAGAGCTGAACGCTGCCGTGTGACATGGTTGAGATGCTTGGTGACGCAGGTGGTGGTGTTGGTGGTACATCCCATGTTTGCTGGGCGGCAGGTGCCAACGTTCCTCCAGAGGCGGAGGAAGAGGCCGAGGCGGCGGCAGCAGCAGCAGAAGAGGCCGAGGCGGCAGCAGCAGAAGATGTAGCAGGGGGAGCCTGAGTGACTTCCTTGTTTTTAAGGTGTTTACTCCACTGCAGTTCATGCTTTGCATGCAGGTGCCTGGTCATGCAGGTTGTGCTAAGGTTCAGAACGTTAATGCCTCGCTTCAGGCTCTGATGGCACAGCGTGCAAACCACTCGGGTCTTGTCGTCAGCACATTGTTTGAAGAAGTGCCATGCCAGGGAACTCCTTGAAGCTGCCTTTGGGGTGCTCGGTCCCAGATGGCGGCGGTCAGTAGCAGGCGGAGTCTCTTGGCGGCGGGTGTTCTGATTTTTCCCACTGCTCCCTCTTTTGCTACGCTGTTGGCTCGGTCTCACCACTGCCTCTTCCTCCGAACTGTGAAAGTCAGTGGCACGACCTTCATTCCATGTGGGGTCTAGGACCTCATCGTCCCCTGCATCGTCTTCCACCCAGTCTTGATCCCTGACCTCCAGTTCAGTCTGCACACTGCAGAAAGACGCAGCAGTTGGCACCTGTGTTTCATCATCATCAGAGACGTGCTGAGGTGGTATTCCCATGTCCTCATCATCAGGAAAAATAAGTGGTTGTGCGTTAGTGCATTCTATCTCTTCCACCCCTGGTGAAGAGCTAGGTGGATGCCCTTGGGAAACCCTGGAAGCAGAGTCTTCAAACAGCATAAGAGACTGCTGCATAACTTGAGGCTCAGACAGTTTCCCTGATATGCATGGGGGTGATGTGACAGACCGATGGGCTTGGTTTTCATGCGCCATCTGTGCGCTTTCTGCAGAAGACTGGGTGGGAGATAATGTGAACGTTCTGGATCCACTGTCGGCCACCCAATTGACTAATGCCTGTACCTGCTCAGGCCTTACCATCCTTAGAACGGCATTGGGCCCCACCAAATATCGCTGTAAATTCTGCTGGCTACTGGGACCTGAGGTAGTTGGTTCACTAGGACGTGTGGCTGTGGCAGAACGGCCACGTCCTCTCCCAGCACCAGAGGGTCCACTAACACCACCACGACCATGTCCACGTCCGCGGCCGCGTCCCTTATTAGATGTTTTCCTCATTGTTCCCGTTCACCACAATTTTGAGAATGGCAAATTTGGGAATGCTTTTTCAACCCAGAACAAAAAGTCTGCTTTTACGGTCACTACAAATAACTTGACCAGCTAAAACTGTGCAGATTTGGTTGAATAGAGATGTGAGACCTGTTTTTTTTTTTGCGCTGTGTGACAGTTATAGGTTTAATCACAGAATGACACTTCTATCAGCACGCTAGCGTGTGTCTTAGGTTTTTCTGAATGATACTATCAATAACTTCAATGTAAGATTTTCTTTTTGGGATAGATTTCAAGTAGGCCTGAAATACCACAAACTAGTTATTTTCAGAATGGCAAATTTGGGAATGCTTTTTCAACCCAGAACAAAAAGTCTGCTTTGACAGTCACTACAAATAACTTGACCAGCTAAAACTGTGCAGATTTGGTTGAATAGAGATGTGAGACCTGTTTTTTTTTGCGCTGTGTGACAGTTATAGGTTTAATCACAGAATGACACTTCTATCAGCACGCTAGCGTGTGTCTTAGGTTTTTCTGAATGATACTATCAATAACTTCAATGTAAGATTTTCTTTTTGGGATAGATTTCAAGTAGGCCTGAAATACCACAAACTAGTTATTTTCAGAATGGCAAATTTGGGAATGCTTTTTCAACCCAGAACAAAAAGTCTGCTTTGACGGTCACTACAAATAACTTCACCAGCTAAAACTGTGCAGATTTGGTTGAATAGAGATGTGAGACCTGTTTTTTTTTTGCGCTGTGTGACAGTTATAGGTTTAATCACAGAATGACACTTCTATCAGCACGCTAGCGTGTGTCTTAGGTTTTTCTGAATGATACTATCAATAACTTCAATGTAAGATTTTCTTTTTGGGATAGATTTCAAGTAGGCCTGAAATACCACAAACTAGTTATTTTCAGAATGGCAAATTTGGGAATGCTTTTTCAACCCAGAACAAAAAGTCTGCTTTGACGGTCACTACAAATAACTTGACCAGCTAAAACTGTGCAGATTTGGTTGAATAGAGATGTGAGACCTGTTTTTTTTTGCGCTGTGTGACAGTTATAGGTTTAATCACAGAATGACACTTCTATCAGCACGCTAGCGTGTGTCTTAGGTTTTTCTGAATGATACTATCAATAACTTCAATGTAAGATTTTCTTTTTGGGATAGATTTCAAGTAGGCCTGAAATACCACAAACTAGTTATTTTCAGAATGGCAAATTTGGGAATGCTTTTTCAACCCAGAACAAAAGGTCTGCTTTGACGGTCACTACAAATAACTTGACCAGCTAAAACTGTGCAGATTTGGTTGAATAGAGATGTGAGACCTGTTTTTTTTTGCGCTGTGTGACAGTTATAGGTTTAATCACAGAATGACACTTCTATCAGCACGCTAGCGTGTGTCTTAGGTTTTTCTGAATGATACTATCAATAACTTCAATGTAAGATTTTCTTTTTGGGATAGATTTCAAGTAGGCCTGAAATACCACAAACTAGTTATTTTCAGAATGGCAAATTTGGGAATGCTTTTTCAACCCAGAACAAAAAGTCTGCTTTGACGGTCACTACAAATAACTTCACCAGCTAAAACTGTGCAGATTTGGTTGAATAGAGATGTGAGACCTGTTTTTTTTTGCGCTGTGTGACAGTTATAGGTTTAATCACAGAATGACACTTCTATCAGCACGCTAGCGTGTGTCTTAGGTTTTTCTGAATGATACTATCAATAACTTCAATGTAAGATTTTCTTTTTGGGATAGATTTCAAGTAGGCCTGAAATACCACAAACTAGTTATTTTCAGAATGGCAAATTTGGGAATGCTTTTTCAACCCAGAACAAAAAGTCTGCTTTGACGGTCACTACAAATAACTTCACCAGCTAAAACTGTGCAGATTTGGTTGAATAGAGATGTGAGACCTGTTTTTTTTTTGCGCTGTGTGACAGTTATAGGTTTAATCACAGAATGACACTTCTATCAGCACGCTAGCGTGTGTCTTAGGTTTTTCTGAATGATACTATCAATAACTTCAATGTAAGATTTTCTTTTTGGGATAGATTTCAAGTAGGCCTGAAATACCACAAACTAGTTATTTTCAGAATGGCAAATTTGGGAATGCTTTTTCAACCCAGAACAAAAAGTCTGCTTTGACGGTCACTACAAATAACTTGACCAGCTAAAACTGTGCAGATTTGGTTGAATAGAGATGTGAGACCTGTTTTTTTTTTGCGCTGTGTGACAGTTATAGGTTTAATCACAGAATGACACTTCTATCAGCACGCTAGCGTGTGTCTTAGGTTTTTCTGAATGATACTATCAATAACTTCAATGTAAGATTTTCTTTTTGGGATAGATTTCAAGTAGGCCTGAAATACCACAAACTAGTTATTTTCAGAATGGCAAATTTGGGAATGCTTTTTCAACCCAGAACAAAAAGTCTGCTTTGACGGTCACTACAAATAACTTGACCAGCTAAAACTGTGCAGATTTGGTTGAATAGAAATGTCAGGTCTATTTTTTAGGCGCTGGGTGACAGGCTTAACCTGCCCCTGATGTAATATATGGCCAAAAAATAACCAGACTGTTGATGGTTAAATGCACTTCGGTGACACAGGCTCAGCCTGCAGCTGATGTAGTATATGGCCAAAAAATAATCAGACTGTTGATGGTTAAATGCACTTGAGTGAAACAGGCTCAGCCTGCAGCTGATGTAGTATATGGCCAAAAAATAACCAGACTGTTGATGGTTAAATGCACTTCGGTGACACAGGCTCAGCCTGCAGCTGATGTAGGATATAGCACAAAATAACCACACTATCGATGGTTAAATACACTTGGTGATAGCTCGTGCTGGCGCACCACAAGTCACAAAATGGCCGCCGATCACCCCAGAAAAAAAGTGATCTAAAAACGCTCTGGGCAGCCTCAAAAAAGTGAGCAAGTCAATAATAGCACTTCAATGATCCACAGCTGCAGATCGATCACAGAATGAAGTCTTTTGGAGGAGTTAATCTGCCTAATCTCGCCCTAACGTCGCAGCTGCAACCTCTCCCTATACTGATCATAGCAGAGTGACGTGCGGCGCTACGTGACTCCAGCTTAAATAGAGGCTGGGTCACATGGTGCACTGGCCAATCACAGCCATGCCAATAGTAGGCAAGGCTGTGATGGCCTCTTGGGGCAAGTAGTATGACGCTTGTTTATTGGCTGCTTTGCAGCCTTTCAAAAAGCGCCAAGAAAGCGCCGAACACCGAACCCGAACTTTTCCGAAAATGTTCTGGTTCGGGTCCGTGTCACGGACACCCCAAAATTCGGTACGAACCCGAACTATACAGTTCGGGTTCGCTCATCCCTACTCATTACCCGTATGCTCAATATAAGGAGAATAGCAGAAACTCCTAATACTGGCCATACATGTAATGATTGCGGAGACCCTCAAATGCCAGGGCAGTACAAACACCCCACAAATGACCCCATTTTGGAAAGAAGACACCCCAAGGTATTCACTGAGGGGCATATTGAGTCCATGAAAGATTGAAATTTTTGTCCCAAGTTAGCGGAAAGGGAGACTTTGTGAGAAAAAAAAATTAAAAAAAATTTCCGCTAACTTGTGGCAAAAAAAAAAATATTATATGAACTCGCCATGCCCCTCATTGAATACCTTGGGGTGTCTTCTTTCCAAAATGGGGTCACATGTGGGGTATTTATACTGCCCTGGCATTTTAGGGGCCCTAAAGCGTGAGAAGAAGTTTGGGATCCAAATGTCTAAAAATGCCCTACTAAAAGGAATGTGGGCCCCTTTGCGCATCTAGGCTGCAAAAAAGTGTCACACATCTGGTATCGCCGTACTCAGGAGAAGTTGGGGAATGTGTTTTGGGGTGTCATTTTACATATACCCATGCTGGGTGAGAGAAATATCTCGGCAAAAGACAACTTTTCCCATTTTTTTTATACAAAGTTGGCATTTGACCAAGATATTTATCTCACCCAGCATGGGTATATGTAAAATGACACCCCAAAACACATTGCCCAACTTCTCCTGAGTACGGAGATACCACATGTGTGACACTTTTTTGCAGCCTAGGTGGGCAAAGGGGCCCACATTCCAAAGAGCACCTTTAGGATTTCACAGGTCATTTTTTAGACATTTTGATTTCAAACTACAAAGGAAAAATGTGGGGGGTTGAGTCCGCACAACCCGTATGTAGGTGCATATCACTATGGCGAAATACATATACAAACGGAAAATGCAAATGTGATCGCACACTACATCCAGCACTCTGCCCTGCCTCCATGCTGGATGAGACATTGGTGTACATTTTGGCCAAAGCGTAATAAGCCACTCACCGCGTCAAGGTCGTCTCAGTTCCTACCTGTTTATGGTTCCGACCTCTTTATGTGGCTGTCATGGCCCATAAACAGGTAGGAACAAGTGTTAGGGACCACTCAAATGAGGCGACCTTGACGCGGTGAGTGGCTTATTACGCTTTGGCCAAAATGTACACCAATGTCTCATCCAGCATGGAGGCAGGGCAGAGTGCTGGATGTAGTGTGCGATCACATTTGCATTTTCCGTTTGTGTATGTATTTCGCCATAGTGATATGCACCTACATACGGGTTGTGCGGACTCAACCCCCCACATTTTTCCTTTGTAGTTTATGTTGGAGGCGTGGCGATCTCCTTTGAGTCATGCACACCTGACCAGTCAATCTGTCCTGGAGGCTGGTTTTAAAGTCAGTATAAAACTGAGTCTGCTTATATAGAACCTACCAGTAGCCATTTGGCTCCAGGAGAAGTATATGGTGGGCTCAGCATGCATGTTGGTACTTGCATCCCTGGATCCGATGAAAGCTGTAATGGCACCGGACGGGGTTAAAAGCAGAGTGTGCTTGGCTTGCATGCTGACCTGCATTCCCTGGACTTTATGTGGCTGTCATGGCCCATAAACAGGTAGGAACAAGTGTTAGGGACCACTCAAATGAGACGACCTTGACGCGGTGAGTGGCTTATTACGCTTTGGCCAAAATGTACACCAATGTCTCATCCAGCATGGAGGCAGGGCAGAGTGCTGGATGTAGTGTGCGATCACAAAAAAGTGTCACACATCTGGTATCTCCGTACTCAGGAGAAGTTGGGCAATGTGTTTTGGGTTGTCATTTTACATATACCCATGCTGGGTGAGATAAATATCTTGGTCAAATGCCAACTTTGTATAAAAAAATGGGAAAAGTTGTCTTTTGCCAAGATATTTCTCTCTCCCAGCATGGGTATATGTAAAATGACACCCCAAAACACATTGCCCAACTTCTCCTAAGTACGGCCATACCAGATGTGTGACACTTATTTGCAGCCTAGGTGGGCAAAGGGGCCTACATTCCAAAGAGCACCTTTAGGATTTCACAGGTCATTTTTTACACATTTTGATTTCAAACTACTTACCACACATTAGGGCCCCTAGAATGCCAGGGCAGTATAACTACCCCACAAGTGACCCCATTTTGGAAAGAAGACACCTCAAGGGATTTCGTGATGGGCATAGTGAGTTCATGAAAGTTTTTATTTTTTGTCACAAGTTAGCGGAAAATTATGATTTTTTTTTTCTTACAAAGTCTCATATTCCACTAACTTGTGACAAAAAATAAAAACTTCCATGAACTCACTATGCCCATCACGAAATACCTTGGGGTGTCTCCTTTCCAAAATGGGGTCACTTGTGGGGTAGTTATACTGCCCTGGAATCCTAGGGGCCCTAATGTGTGGTAAGTAGTTTGAAATCAAAATGTGTAAAAAATGACCTGTGAAATCCTAAAGATGCTCTTTGGAATGTGGGCCCCTTTGCCCACCTAGGCTGCAAAAAAGTGTCACACGTGGTATCTCCGTACCCAGGAGAAGTTGGGCAATGTGTTTTGGGGTGTCATTTTACATATACTCATGCTGGGTGAGATAAATATCTTGGTCAAATGCCAACTTTGAATAAAAAAATGGGAAAAGTTGTCTTTTGCCGAGATATTTCTCTCACCCAGCATGGGTATATGTAAAATGACACCCCAAAACACAACTTCTCCTGAGTACGGCGATACCAGATGTGTGACACTTTTTTGCAGCCTAGGTGGGCAAAGGGGCCCACATTCCAAAGAGCACCTTTAGGATTTCACAGGTCATTTTTTACACATTTTGATTTCAAACTACTTACCACACATTAGGCCAGGGCAGTATAACTACCCCACAAGTGACCCCATTTTGGAAAGAAGACACCCCAAGGTATTTCGTGATGGGCATAGTGAGTTCATGGAAGTTTTTATTTTTTGTCACAAGTTAGTGGAATATGAGACTTTGTAAGGAAAAAAATAAAATAAAAGAAATCATCATTTTCCGCTAACTTGTGACAAAAAATAAAAAGGTCTATGAACTCACTATGCCCATCAGCGAATACCTTAGGGTGTCTACTTTCCGAAATGGGGTCATTTGTGGGGTTTTTCTACTGTCTGGGCATTGTAGAACCTCAGGAATCATGACAGGTGCTCAGAAAGTCAGAGCTGCTTCAAAAAGCGGAAATTCACATTTTTGTACCATAGTTTGTAAACACTATAACTTTTACCCAAACCATTTTTTTTTACCCAAACATTTTTTTTTTATCAAAGACATTTAGAATAGGGATGAGCGAACCCGAACTGTATAGTTCGGGTTCGTACCGAATTTTGGGGTGTCCGTGACACGGACCCGAACCCGAACATTTTCGTAAAAGTCTGTGTTCGGGTTCGGTGTTCGGCGCTTTCTTGGCGCTTTTTGAAAGGCTGCAAAGCAGCAAATCAACAAGCGTCATACTACTTGCCCAAAGAGGCCATCACAGCCTTGCCTACTATTGGCATGGCTGTGATTGGCCAGTGCAGCATGTGACCCAGCCTCTATATAAGCTTGGGTCACGTTGCGCTGCACGTCACTCTGCTGATTCAAGCATAGGGAGAGGTTGCAGCTGCGACGTTAGGGCGAGATTAGGCAGTGATTAACTCCTCCAAAAGACTTCATTCTGTGATCGATCTGCAGCTGTGGATCATTCAAGTGCTAGTATTGACTTGCTCACTTTTTTGAGGTTGCCCAGAGCGTTTTTAGATCACTTTTTTTCTGGGGTGATCGGCGGCCATTTTGTGACTTGTGGTGCGCCAGCACAAGCTATCACCAAGTGTATTTAACCATCAATAGTGTGGTTATTTTTTGGCCATATACTACATCTGGTGCAGGCTGAGCCTGTGTCACCCAAGTGCATTTAACCATCAACAGTGTGGTTATTTTTTGGCCATATACTACATCAGGGGCAAGTTGAGCCTGTCACCCAGCACCTAAAAAATAGACCTGACATTTCTATTCAACCAAATCTGTACTGTTTTAGCTGGTCAAGTTATTTGTAGTGACCGTAAAAGCACACTTTTTTTTCTGGGTTGAAAAACTATTCCCAAATTTGCCATTCTCCAAATAACTAGTTTCTGGTATTTGAGGCCTACTTGAAATCTATCCCAAAAAGGATATCTTACATTGAAGGTACTGATAGTGTCATTCAGAAAAACCTAAGACACACGCTACCGTGCAGATAGAAGTCTGATTCTGAGATTAAACCTTAACCTGTCACACAGTGCAAAAAAAAACAGGTCTCACATTTCTATTCAAGCAAATCTGTACTGTTTTAGCTGCTCAAGTTATTTTTAGTGACCGTAAAAGCACACTTTTTTTTCTGGGTTGAAAAACTATTCCCAAATTTGCCATTCTCAAAATAACTAGTTTCTGGTATTTGAGGCCTACTTGAAATCTATTCCAAAAAGGATATCTTACATTGAAGGTACTGATAGTGTCATTCAGAAAAACCTAAGACACACGCTACCGTGCAGATAGAAGTCTGATTCTGAGATTAAACCTTAACCTGTCACACAGTGCAAAAAAAAACAGGTCTCACATTTTTATTCAAGCAAATCTGTACTGTTTTAGCTGGTCAAGTTATTTGTAGCGACCGTAAAAGCACACTTTTTTTTCTGGGTTGAAAAACTATTCCCAAATTTGCCATTCTCAAAATTGTGGTGAACGGGAACAATGAGGAAAACATCTAATAAGGGACGCGGACGTGGACATGGTCGTGGTGGTGTTAGTGGACCCTCTGGTGCTGGGAGAGGACGTGGCCGTTCTGCCACAGCCAAACGTCCTAGTGTACCAACTACCTCAGGTCCCAGTAGCCGCCAGAATTTACAGGGATATTTGGTGGGGCCCAATGCCGTTCTAAGGATGGTAAGGCCTGAGCAGGTACAGGCATTAGTCAATTGGGTGTGTGACAGTGCATCCAGCACGTTCACATTATCTCCCACCCGGTCTTCTGCAGAAAGCGCACAGATGGCGCATGAAAACCAAGCCCATCAGTCTGTCACATTACCCCCATGCATATCAGGGAAACTGTCTGAGCCTCAAGTTATGCAGCAGTCTCTTATGCTGTTTGAAGACTCTGCTGCCAGGGTTTCCCAAGGGCATCCACCTAGCTCTTCACCAGGGGTGGAAGAGATAGAATGCACTAACGCACAACCACTTATGTTTCCTGATGATGAGGACATGGGAATACCACCTCAGCACGTCTCTGATGATGACGAAACACAGGTGCCAACTGCTGCGTCTTTCTGCAGTGTGCAGACTGAACAGGAGGTCAGGGGTCAAGACTGGGTGGAAGACGATGCAGGGGACGATGAGGTCCTAGACCCCACATGGAATGAAGGTCGTGCCACTGACTTTCACAGTTCGGAGGAAGAGGCAGTGGTGAGACCGAGCCAACAGCGTAGCAAAAGAGGGAGCAGTGCGCAAAATCAGAACACCCGCCGCCAAGAGACTCCGCCTGCTACTGACCGCCGCCATCTGGGACCGAGCACCCCAAAGGCAGCTTCAAGGAGTTCCCTGGCATGGTACTTCTTCAAACAATGTGCTGACGACAAGACCCGAGTGGTTTGCACGCTGTGCCATCAGAGCCTGAAGCGAGGCATTAACGTTCTGAACCTTAGCACAACCTGCATGACCAGGCACCTGCATGCAAAGCATGAACTGCAGTGGAGTAAACACCTTAAAAACAAGGAAGTCACTCAGGCTCCCCCTGCTGCCTCTTCTGCTGCTGCCGCCTCGGCCTCTTCTGCTGCTGCCGCCTCGGCCTCTTCTGCTGCTGCTGCCGCCGCCTCGGCCTCTTCCTCTGCCTCTGGAGGAACGTTAGCACCTGCCGCCCAGCAAACATGGGATGTACCACCAACACCACCACCTGCGTCACCAAGCATCTCAACCATGTCACACGGCAGCGTTCAGCTCTCCATCTCACAAACATTTGAGAGAAAGCGTAAATTCTCACCTAGCCACCCTCGATCTCTGGCCCTCAATGCCAGCATTTCTAAACTACTGGCCTATGAAATGCTGTCATTTAGGCTGGTGGACACACACAGCTTCAAACAGCTCATGTCACTTGCTGTCCCACAGTATGTTTTTCCCAGCTGCCACTACTTCTCCAAGAGAGCCGTGCCTTCCCTGCACAAACAAGTGTCCGATAAAATCAAGTGTGCACTGCGCAACGCCATTTGTGGCAAGGTCCACCTAACCACAGATACGTGGACCAGTAAGCACGGCCAGGGACGCTATATCTCCCTAACTGCACACTGGGTAAATGTAGTGGCGGCTGGGCCCAAGGCGGAGAGCTGTTTGGCGCACGTCCTTCCACCGCCAAGGATCGCAGGGCAACATTCTTTGCCTCCTGTCTCCTCCTCCTCCTACTCAGCTTCCTCCTCCTCTTCTTCCACCTGCTCATCCAGTCAGCCACACACCTTCACCACCAACTTCAGCACAGCCCGGGGTAAACGTCAGCAGGCCATTCTGAAACTCATATGTTTGGGGGACAGGCCCCACACCGCACAGGAGTTGTGGCGGGGTATAGAACAACAGACCGACGAGTGGTTGCTGCCGGTGAGCCTCAAGCCCGGCCTGGTGGTGTGCGATAATGGGCGAAATCTCGTTGCAGCTCTGGGACTAGCCGGTTTGACGCACATCCCTTGCCTGGCGCATGTGCTGAATTTGGTGGTGCAGAAGTTCATTCGCAACTACCCCGACATGTCAGAGCTGCTGCATAAAGTGCGGGCCGTCTGTTCGCGCTTACGGCGTTCACACCCTGCCGCTGCTCGCCTGTCTGCGCTACAGCATAACTTCCGCCTTCCCGCTCACCGCCTCATATGCGACGTACCCACCAGGTGGAACTCCACCTTGCATATGCTGGACAGACTGTGCGAGCAGCAGCAGGCCATAGTGGAGTTTCAGCTGCAGCACGCACGGGTCAGTCGCACTGTGGATCAGACACACTTCACCACCAATGACTGGGCCTCCATGCGAGACCTGTGTGCCCTGTTGCGCTGTTTCGAGTACTCCACCAACATCGCCAGTGGCGATGACGCCGTTATCAGCATTACAATACCAGTTCTATGTCTCCTTGAGAAAACACTTAGGTCGATGATGGAAGAGGAGGTGGCCCAGGAGGAAGAGGAGGAAGAGGGGTCATTTTTAGCACTTTCAGGCCAGTCTCTTCGAAGTGACTCAGAGGGAGGTTTTTTGCAACACCAGAGGCCAGGTACAAATGTGGCCAGACAGGGCCCACTACTGGAGGACGAGGAGGACGAGGATGAGGAGGAGGTGGAGGAGGATGAGGATGAAACATGTTCACAGCGGGGTGGCACCCAAAGCAGCTCGGGCCCATCACTGGTGCGTGGCTGGGGGGAAACACAGGATGATGACGATACGCCTCCCACAGAGGACAGCTTGTCCTTAACTCTGGGCAGCCTGGCACACATGAGCGACTACATGCTGCAGTGCCTGCGCAACGACAGCAGAGTTGCCCACATTTTAACGTGTGCGGACTACTGGGTTGCCACCCTGCTGGATCCCCGGTACAAAGACAATGTGCCCACCTTACTTCCTACACTGGAGTGTGATAGGAAGATGCGCGAGTACAAGCACACGTTGGTAGACGCGCTACTGAGAGCATTCCCAAATGTCACAGGGGAACCAGTGGAAGCCCAAGGCGAAGGCAGAGGAGGAGCAAGAGGTCGCCAACGCAGCTGTGTCACGCCCAGCTCCTCTGAGGGCAGGGTTAGCATGGCAGAGATGTGGAAAAGTTTTGTCAACACGCCACAGCTAAGTGCACCACCACCTGATACGGAACGTGTTAGCAGGAGGCAACATTTCACTAACATGGTGGAACAGTACCTGTGCACACCCCTCCACGTACTGACTGATGGTTCGGCCCTATTCAACTTCTGGGTCTCCAAATTGTCCACGTGGCCAGAGCTAGCCTTTTATGCCTTGGAGGTGCTGGCCTGCCCGGCGGCCAGCGTTTTGTCTGAACGTGTATTCAGCACGGCAGGGGGCGTCATTACAGACAAACGCAGCCGCCTGTCTACAGCCAATGTGGACAAGCTGACGTTCATAAAAATGAACCAGGCATGGATCCCACAGGACCTGTCCATCCCTTGTGCAGATTAGATATTAACTACCTCCCCTTAACAATATATTATTCTACTCCAGGGCACTTCCTCATTCAATACTATTTTTAATTTCATTTTACCATTATATTGCGGGGCAACTCAAAGTTGAATGAACCTCTCCTCTGTCTGGGTGCCGGGGCCTAAATGTGTGACAGTGGCCTGTTCCAGTGGTGGGTGACGTGAAGCCTGATTCTCTGCTATGACATGAAGACTGATTCTGCGCTGACATAAGGCCAGATTCTCTGTTACGGGACCTCTCCTCTGCCTGGGTGCCTGGGCCTAAATGTGTGACAGTGGCCTGTTCCAGTGGTGGGTGACGTGATACCTGATTCTCTGCTATGACATGAAGACAGATTCTGTGCTGACATAAGGCCAGATTCTCTGTTACAGGACCTCTCTCCTCTGTCTGGGTGCCGGGGCCTAAATGTGTGACAGTGGCCTGTTCCAGTGGTGGGTGACGTGAAGCCTGATTCTCTGCTATGACATGAAGACTGATTCTGCGCTGACATAAGGCCAGATTTGCTGTTACGGGACCTCTCTCCTCTGCCTGGGGGCCTGGGCCTAAATGTGTGACAGTGGCCTGTTCCAGTGGTGGGTGACGTGATGCCTGATTCTCTGCTATGACATGAAGACAGATTCTGTGCTGACATAAGGCCAGATTCTCTGTTATAGGACCTCTCTCCTCTGTCTGGGTGCCGGGCCCTAAATGTGTGACAGTGGCCTGTTCCAGTGGTGGGTGACGTGAATCCTGATTCTCTGCTATGACATGAAGACTTATTCTGTGCTGACATAAGGCCAGATTCTCTGTTACGGGACCTCTCTCCTCTGCCTGGGTGCCTGGGCCTAAATGTGTGACAGTGGCCTGTTCCAGTGGTGGGTGACGTGAAGCCTGATTCTCTGCTAAGACATGAAGACTGATTCTGCGCTGACATGAGGCCAGATTCTCTGTTACGGGACCTCTCTCCTCTGCCTGGGTGCCTGGGCCTAAATGTGTGACAGTGGCCTGTTCCAGTGGTGGGTGACGTGATGCCTGATTCTCTGCTATGACATGAAGACTGATTCTGCGCTGACATAAGGCCAGATTCTCTGTTACGGGACCTCTCTCCTCTGCCTGGGTGCCTGGGCCTAAATGTGTGACAGTGGCCTGTTCCAGTGGTGGGTGACGTGAAGCCTGATTCTCTAGTATGACATGAAGACTGATTCTGCCCTGACATAAGGCCAGATTCTCTGTTACGGGACCTCTCTCCTCTGCCTGGGTGCCTGGGCCCAAATGTGTGACAGTGGCCTGTTCCAGTGGTGGGTGACGTGATGCCTGATTCTCTGCTATGACATGAAGACTGATTCTGCGCTGACATAAGGCCAGATTCTCTGTTACGGGACCTCTCTCCTCTGCCTGGGTGCCTAGGCCTAAATGTGTGACAGTGGCCTGTTCCAGTGGTGGGTGACGTGAAGCCTGATTCTCTGCTATGACATGAAGACAGATTCTGTGCTGACATAAGGCCAGATTCTCTGTTACAGGACCTCTCTCCTCTGTCTGGGTGCCGGGGCCTAAATGTGTGACAGTGGCCTGTTCCAGTGGTGGGTGACGTGAAGCCTGATTCTCTGCTATGACATGAAGACTGATTCTGCGCTGACATAAGGCCAGATTTGCTGTTACGGGACCTCTCTCCTCTGCCTGGGGGCCTGGGCCTAAATGTGTGACAGTGGCCTGTTCCAGTGGTGGGTGACGTGATGCCTGATTCTCTGCTATGACATGAAGACAGATTCTGTGCTGACATAAGGCCAGATTCTCTGTTATAGGACCTCTCTCCTCTGTCTGGGTGCCGGGCCCTAAATGTGTGACAGTGGCCTGTTCCAGTGGTGGGTGACGTGAAGCCTGATTCTCTGCTATGACATGAAGACTTATTCTGTGCTGACATAAGGCCAGATTCTCTGTTACGGGACCTCTCTCCTCTGCCTGGGTGCCTGGGCCTAAATGTGTGACAGTGGCCTGTTCCAGTGGTGGGTGACGTGAAGCCTGATTCTCTGCTAAGACATGAAGACTGATTCTGCGCTGACATGAGGCCAGATTCTCTGTTACGGGACCTCTCTCCTCTGCCTGGGTGCCTGGGCCTAAATGTGTGACAGTGGCCTGTTCCAGTGGTGGGTGACGTGAAGCCTGATTCTCTGCTATGACATGAAGACTGATTCTGCGCTGACATAAGGCCAGATTCTCTGTTACGGGACCTCTCTCCTCTGCCTGGGTGCCTGGGCCTAAATGTGTGACAGTGGCCTGTTCCAGTGGTGGGTGACGTGAAGCCTGATTCTCTAGTATGACATGAAGACTGATTCTGCCCTGACATAAGGCCAGATTCTCTGTTACGGGACCTCTCTCCTCTGCCTGGGTGCCTGGGCCCAAATGTGTGACAGTGGCCTGTTCCAGTGGTGGGTGACGTGATGCCTGATTCTCTGCTATGACATGAAGACTGATTCTGCGCTGACATAAGGCCAGATTCTCTGTTACGGGACCTCTCTCCTCTGCCTGGGTGCCTAGGCCTAAATGTGTGACAGTGGCCTGTTCCAGTGGTGGGTGACGTGAAGCCTGATTCTCTGCTATGACATGAAGACAGATTCTGTGCTGACATAAGGCCAGATTCTCTGTTACAGGACCTCTCTCCTCTGTCTGGGTGCCGGGGCCTAAATGTGTGACAGTGGCTTGTTCCAGTGGTGGGTGACGTGAAACCTGATTCTCTGCTATGACATGAAGACTGTTTCTGCGCTGACATAAGGCCAGATTCTCTGTTACGGGACCTCTCTCCTCTGCCTGGGTGCCTGGGCCTAAATGTGTGACAGTGGCCTGTTCCAGTGGTGGGTGACGTGATGCCTGATTCTCTGCTATGGCATGAAGACAGATTCTGTGCTGACATAAGTCCAGATTCTCTGTTACGGGACCTCTCTCCTCTGACTGGGTGCCTGGGTCTAAATGTGTGACAGTGGCCTGTTCCAGTGGTGGGTGACGTGAAGCCTGATTCTCTGCTATGACATGAAGGCTGATTCTGCGCTGACATAAGGCCAGATTCTCTGTTACGGGACCTCTCTCCTCTGCCTGGGTCTAAATGTGTGACAGTGGCCTGTTCCAGTGGTGGGTGACGTGAAGCCTGATTCTCTGCTATGACATGAAGACTTATTCTGTGCTGACATAAGGCCAGATTCTCTGTTACGGGACCTCTCTCCTCTGCCTGGGTGCCTGGGCCTAAATGTGTGACAGTGGCCTGTTCCAGTGGTGGGTGACGTGAAGCCTGATTCTCTGCTATGACATGAAGACTGATTCTGCGCTGACATAAGGCCAGATTCTCTGTTACGGGACCTCTCTCCTCTGCCTGGGTGCCTGGGCCTAAATGTGTGACAGTGGCCTGTTCCAGTGGTGGGTGACGTGAAGCCTGATTCTCTGCTATGACATGAAGACTGATTCTGCGCTGACATAAGGCCAGATTCTCTGTTACGGGACCTCTCTCCTCAGCCTGGGTGCCTGGGCCTAAATGTGTGACAGTGGCCTGTTCCAGTGGTGGGTGACGTGATGCCTGATTCTCTGCTATGACATGAAGACTGATTCTGCGCTGACATAAGGCCAGATTCTCTGTTACGGGACCTCTCTCCTCTGCCTGGGTGCCTGGGCCTAAATGTGTGACAGTGGCCTGTTCCAGTGGTGGGAGACGTGATGCCTGATTCTCTGCTATGACATGAAGACTTATTCTGTGCTGACATCAAGCCATATTCTCTGTTACGCGACCTCTCTCCTCTGCCTGGGTGCCTGGGCCTAAATATGTGACAGTGGCCTGTTCCAGTGGTGGGTGACGTGATGCCTGATTCTCTGCTATGACATGAAGACTGATTCTGTGCTGACATAAGGCCAGATTCTCTGTTACGGGACCTCTCTCCTCTGCCTGGGTGCCTGGGCCTAAATGTGTGACAGTGGCCTGTTCCAGTGGTGGGTGACGTGAAGCCTGATTCTCTGCTATGACATGAAGACTGATTCTGTGCTGACATGAAGCCAGATTCTCTGCTATGGCATGAAGAGACTGATTCTGTGCTGACATGAAGCCAGATTCTCTGCTATGGCATGAAGAGACTGATTCTGTGCTGACATGAAGCCAGATTCTTTGCTATGGCATGAAGAGACTGATTCTCTGCTGACGTGAAGCCAGATTCTCTGCTATGGGACCTCTGTCCAATTGATATTGGGTCATTTTTATTTTTTTAATTTTTATTTTAATTCATTTCCCTATCCACATTTGTTTGCAGGGGATTTACCTACATGTTGCTGTCTTTTGCAGCCCTCTAGCTCTTTCCTGGGCTGTTTTACAGCCTTTTTAGTGCCTAAAAGTTCGGGTCCCCATTGACTTCAATGGGGTTCGGGTTCGCGATGAAGTTCGGGTCGGGTTCGGATCCCGAACCCGAACATTTCCGGGAAGTTCGGCCGAACTTCTCGAACCCGAACATCCAGGTGTTCGCTCAACTCTAATGTAGAACAATAAATTTAGAGAAAAATTTATATATGGATGTCGTTTTTTTAAAAAAAAATTTACAACTGAAAGTGAAAATTTTCATTTTTTTGCAAAAATTTCATTAAATTTTGATTAATAACAAAAAAAGTAAAAATGTCAGCAGCAATGAAATACCACCAAATGAAAGCTCTATTATTGAGAAGAAAAGGAGGTAAAATTTATTTGGGTGGTAAGTTGCATGACCGAGCAATAAACGGTGAAAGTAGTGTAGTGCAGAAGTGTAAAAAGTGGCCTGGTCATTAAGGGTGTTTAAGCTAGGGGGGCTGATGTGGTTAATACACCCTGTAAATGACTGGCTGAATGGCAATTAAGACATATTCTTTTTCCTATTAACCACCTCCCATCCGCCCATTGAATATAAACGTCCGGGAGGTGGTTCTCCATCTTTGAATGGACGTTTTAAAACATTCAGAGATCGCAGCTGCACGCTAATCGTGTAGCTGCTGATGGGGTTGCCCGCTGTCAGTGACAGCAGGGCAACCCTTAGAGAACGCAAGGACAGTGCCCAGGTGTCCCTGCCTTCTAGATCGCTGTATACACAGTGCTCACCGAGCGCTGTGTATACAGGGCAGGAAGCGATATGCGCTTCCTGTTCCGTCCCGGCGGTCATGTGACCGACGGAGCCAGGTGAGTGCAGGAGCTGTGTGAGGTCTTTCAGAGGCCTCGATCAGCCCTGCACTGAGGCTGTACAGCGCTGTATTGCACTGTACAGCCTCTCTGGGGGGTGCATTTCTCCTGTAACTGGGGCTACTATGTCAGCCCCAGTTACTGAAGAAATTAACAATGAAAAAAAAAAAGTGAAGTAAATGTCCCCCAGAGGTCTTGCATGACCTTATGGGGGACGCAAAGTGTAAAAAAAAAATTAAAAAAAATGAAATGTTAAAAAAAAAAAAATCCCCATGTAAGGAATAAAAATAAAATGAAAATGTTAAAAATAGAAAAAATAAAATAAAATAGACATATTTTGTATTGCCGCGTCCGTGACGGTCGGCTCTATAGATATATCACATGATCGACCCATCCCGATAAACACCAAAAAAAAAACAGTGACAAAAAAAGCCATTTCTGTCACCTTACATCACAAAAAGTGCAACACCAAGTGATCAAAAAGGCGTATGTCCCACAAAATGGTACCAATAAAACCGTCACCTTTCATCCCTCAAAAAATGAGTGCCTACATAAGAAAATCTCTCAAAAAATAAAAAAACTATAGCTCTCAGAACATGGAGACACTAAAACATAATTTTTTTTGTTTCAAAAATGCTATTATTGTGTTAAAGTGAAATAAATTAAAAAAAGTATACATATTAGGTATCGCCACATCCGTAACAACCAGATCTATAAAAATATCACATGACCTAACTCCTTGGGTGAACACTGTAAAAAAAATAATAATAAACGGTGTTAAAAAAAAAGCCATTTTTGTCACTTTACATCACAAAAAATGCAACACCAAGTGATCAAAGGGGCGTATGTCAAACAAAATAGTACCAATAAAACCATCACCTCATGCAGGAAAAAATGAGCCCCTACATACGAAATTCGCTCAAAAAATATATATATATATATAGCTCTCAGAACATGGACACATTAAAACATAATTTTTTTGTTTCAAAAATGCTATTATTGTGTAAAACTTAAATAAATAAAAAAAAGTATACATATTAGGTAAAGTGTTATAATGAATGATCAAAAAATCATATGTACCCAAAAATAGTACCAATAAAACTGGCACCTTATCCCCTAGTTTCCAAAATGGGGTCACTTCTTGGGAGTTTCTACTGTAAGGGTGTATCAGGGGGGCTTCAAATGGGACATGGCATCTAAAAACCATGTGGCGCTCCTTTTCTTCTGCGCCCTGCCGTGTGCCCATACAGCAGTTTATGGCCACATGTGGGGTGTTTCTGTAAACCGCAGAATCTGGGTAATAAATATTGAGTTTTGTTTGGCTGTTAACCATCGATGTGTTGAAGAAGAAAATTGGATTAAAATGGAAAATCTGCCACAAAAGTGAAATTAAAAAATTTGATCTCCATTTTCCTTTGATTCTTGTGGAACGCCTAAAGGGTTAACAAAGTTTGTAAAATCGGTTTTAAGTAACTTAAGGGGTGTAGTTTCTACAATGGGGTCATTTATGGGGGTATCCACTATGTAGGCCCAACAAAGTGACTTCAGACCTGAACTGGTCCTTAAAAAGTGGGTTTTGGCAATTTTCTTGACCCTAAGTTCACACCTGAGCGTTTTACAGCGCGTTCCCACGCGCTGTAAAACGCACAACAAGAAGAAAACAATGCTTCCCTATGATAATGGTTCTCACCTGGGCGTTTTACAGCGCGTACGATCGCGCTGTAAAACGCCCGACGCTCAAACAAGTACTTGAGCGTTTTTTTGGGCGTTTGTCGCGCGTTCCCGTACATTGACTTTCGGGAACGTGCAACAATGTGTGTTCGCTTGTCTCTGTATGCGCGCTTGTAAACGCCCGTACAATCGCGCATACAGAGCGCTCCTTTCAGAACGCTCAGGTGTAAACCCGGGGTAAAAATTTTAAGAATTGCTTCTAAACTTAAAAGCCTTCTAACGTCCCCAAAAAATAAAATGACATTTCCAAAATGATGCCAACATAAAGTAGACATATGGGGAATGTTAAGTAATAAATATTTTATGAGGTATCACTTTCTGTTTTAAATGCAGAGAAATGTAAATTTAGAAAATTGCGGTTTTCAAAAATTTTGGTACATTTGGGAATTTTTCATGAATAAAGGTGAAATATATTGACTAGCATGAAATACAATGTGTCGCGAGAAAACAATCTCTGAATGACTTGGATAAGTAAAAGCGTTCCAAGGTCATTACCACATAAAGTGAGATATGTCAGATTTGCAAAATTAGGACTGGTCAGGAAGGGGGCAAATGGCCCAGATGTGAAGTGGTTAATACACCCCCCAAAAAATATATAACAATCAAAATTCACCTCAGAACTAGTGTTGAGCGACAGGGGCAATATTCGATTTCGCTACATTTCGCAAACATATGGTAGAATATTTGTCATATATTCGCTAATTCGTTAATTCGTTATCTTCGTTCACTTTTTTTTTATGCGAACATCGCTAAATAAAATTCGTATAATGCGCATGCGCATTAAAAGGGTCGTGGTCTAGTTTAGCAACGGGTTTGAACTACCTGAAGTTTGAGGAGATTGGAAAAGATGGTTGGAAGCAAATTTCGCAACAGTAAGGAAGAACTCATAATCACTGTAAGTAATTTCACATTACACCACTGTATTTGATTACATTTCACATGCATGTCAGATCAATCGCATTATATGCAGATAGTGTTGTAAAATATTCTCGATTGCGAAAATCGCCACTTATGATGCGAATATCTTTTTCGCAATACATACAACTTCGCTTTTTATCAGTTCTAAGTAGATATTACTGATTGGTGCACTAAGTATTGTTGTAACATCACAGCACTATGTCTGTAGCATGTATGTATGGGCAGTATAGAAATATCTCTCACATGTACATTGCACATCCATTTTCCTGCCGCACACTATATACCACCTGTAACGGATCTCCTGGCACCCCCACCGGGTACCTCCGTTGATGGTTGCTCCTAGCGCTTCCCGAGGACTCCAAGCACTCCACCCGACACCGTAACCAACACAGACCCCACGAACCACCGCAGCTTGGTTGGGGTCTCACCGTCCTCCACCCACGCTGGACCCAAGACCGGGCTTCTGCTTCCAGTGGGTGAACCTCTCCTAAATCCAGAGAGCAGGAACCATGAACAAGCTCTTACAAGAGCTAGTAGTTATAGCCAGGGGAGATGCCAGGTCTTGTCTCACCTCTCTCGCTGTAGCCCAATCATGCATAGCCTCCCTGTAGTCATAGATATCCCAGAACCGGGACTCTCCAGCATCTCCGAACTCTGGTTCTGCGAAGGACTCAAACAACAGGCCAAGGCCATCATAATCCTCACCCTCGGGTCTGTCGTGCTCAGCCATCCAGGGGGAGTGCCGAATCACATACCACCAGAGTGCCTGGTAGGCGTCGTCTAGCCACAGCTCCTTCCATACCAGGCTCTCGAGTTCTGTCACCCACTCATCCAGGGGCTGCTCTCCCAGAAGGGGCATTCAAAGGGCCACTCGCATCCGCAACTGCTGCTCCTCACTGGGGAGACTCTCGCCCCGCCGACGCTGTACATCTTCCAGGGCCTCATTCCAGACGCCTTTCCGGACTGCATCCCTCTAGTCCATGTAATCCTCCTCATCGTAGTGGAACGCTGTCCGAAGACTAGCCGATTCCATCCTGCTGTAGCCAGGGGCGCTGTACGAATACTAGCGTTGCCCTCAATATGCTCCACGAACAGTGTCTCCGAGCTGCTTCTCCTCACACTAGGACGCCATCCCACTGCTGCCACCACTGTAACAGATCTCCTGGCACCCCCAACGGGTACCTCCATTGATGGGTGCTCCTAGTGCTTCCCGAGGCCTCCAAGCACTCGACTCGACACCGTAACCACCACAGACCCCACGAACCGCCGCAGCTTGGTTGGGGTCTCACCGTTCTACACCCACGCTGGACCCAAGACCGGGCTTCTGCTTCCAGTGGGTGAACCTCTCCTAAATCCAGAGAGCAGGAACCATGAACAAGCTCTTACAAGAGCTAGTAGTTATAGCCAGGGGAATATAGCAAATCTTCAGTGTATAGCAATCCCCAGTGTAAATCAGTTACCCAAACACCAGCCTCAACATGATGAAGGGTAAAACAGGAACTCTCATTATTGAAGACCAACTCAATATATATACAGTTCAAGAAGTCTAACAACATAACGCAATCAACCATGAACAACATGCAAACAGACATCTCTTCCCTCCCCTCCATAATGAATGAATAGGGATAGAGGAGACACATGTGATGGGATTATCTCCTGAGTGTATCATAGGGTGATCTACTCATCTAGGAGTCGGCTGCTCCTATAATCAGCTATCTTAATCCCATCACTAACACAATCAGTGGGAGTCTCAGTGCAGAGTTAACCCTTTTTGTGTTGCTGAATCCACACCATGCCTTTTTAATGGGCAATAGGAAATATGTGGCATATAAATTCCACACATAAATCAGGGTTCATAGTTCCTTGTAACCCCAAAAGGTCTGAGGGGGTCTCCATAGTTCTGGGTCCATAGTCTGTAGGAAGAAGGCTGGCCCTTAGGCTTCTCCAGCAGCCCCAGTGACGGTTCAGTCCACCCCCCCCCCCCCCCACACACACACACACACACACACACACACACACACAAACACAGTCTATAGATTAGAGTTTGTGTCCTGTTTGTCAGGACTCAGGAGAAGCTTTCTTTTTCTTACTGCCAGTATTTGCTGGTTTATTTAGAGTTACCCAGGGTGCACCACGGGGAGGCGAACCAGCTTTACACCCCATACCGGACCATCTCTTCACTAGACATATCTGCTTAGCTGGCCAATTTCCGATTGCTCAGACCCCACACACATACAATCGCAATACAATCCGATCTTATAACAGTAACATTTAATCTAATATTTCCCCTTCAAACACTTAAATACTTTTAGATGTTTTGTTGAGGACATTATTTTCAATATTTGCATTAAACAAAATTCGGATTATATGCTTGTGTCTTTATCCTGCAGCGCATGTTGAAATGGGGATATGACCGCACCCGTGTCCAGGCAGGGAAACAGGCTATTGTAAAGGAGCTCCGTTCCGAGCTCAAAACAAAGTTTAAGGTCAGGCACCCTCGGATGGCCATATTAAAAAAGTGGTTGGATTTGAAGAGAAGGAATTTGGAGTGCATCACAGAGATCCGGGACAGAAAATGCCCAGGTAAAATGCTTATATTACTTTTGTATCTATCGCCAACACTCTGTAATGTATTTATACAGTTATGCAAATAATTTGTAAAGGGATGAAATACTTATTATTTAGTACCTGGTGTGACACATAGCAAATCAGCAGGTTACATCATACATCTCTACCTCACTGTGAGTGCATATATAGATTTATACACACAGCGAGATATAGATTTAGGATGTAACCGGACTGAACAGTCACTGGGGCTGCTGGAGAAGCCTGTGGGCTAGCCTCCTTTCTACGGACTATGGACCCAGAACTACAGGGAGTGCAGAATTATTAGGCAAGTTGTATTTTTGAGGATTAATTTTATTATTGAACAGCAACCATGTTCTCAATGAACCCAAAAAACTCATTAATATCAAAGCTGAATATTTTTGGAAGTAGTTTTTAGTTTATTTTTCGTTTTAGCTATTTTAGGGGGATATCTGTGTGTGCAGGTGACTATTACTGTGCATAATTATTAGGCAACTTAACAAAAAACAAATATATACCCATTTCAATTATTTATTTTTACCAGTGAAACCAATATAACATCTCAACATTCACAAATATACATTTCTGACATTCAAAAACAAAACAAAAACAAATCAGTGACCAATATAGCCACCTTTCTTTGCAAGGACACTCAAAAGCCTGCCATCCATGGATTCTGTCAGTGTTTTGATCTGTTCACCATCAACATTGCGTGCAGCAGCAACCACAGCCTCCCAGACACTGTTCAGAGAGGTGTACTGTTTTCCCTCCTTGTAAATCTCACATTTGATGATGGACCACAGGTTCTCAATGGGGTTCAGATCAGGTGAACAAGGAGGCCATGTCATTAGATTTTCTTCTTTTATACCCTTTCTTGCCAGCCACGCTGTGGAGTACTTGGACGCGTGTGATGGAGCATTGTCCTGCATGAAAATCATGTTTTTCTTGAAGGATGCAGACTTCTTCCTGTACCACTGCTTGAAGAAGGTGTCTTCCAGAAACTGGCAGTAGGACTGGGAGTTGAGCTTGACTCCATCCTCAACCCGAAAAGGCCCCACAAGCTCATCTTTGATGATACCAGCCCAAACCAGTACTCCACCTCCACCTTGCTGGCGTCTGAGTCGGACTGGAGCTCTCTGCCCTTTACCAATCCAGCCACGGGCCCATCCATCTGGCCCATCAAGACTCACTCTCATTTCATCAGTCCATAAAACCTTAGAAAAATCAGTCTTGAGATATTTCTTGGCCCAGTCTTGACGTTTCAGCTTGTGTGTCTTGTTCAGTGGTGGTCGTCTTTCAGCCTTTCTTACCTTGGCCATGTCTCTGAGTATTGCACACCTTGTGCTTTTGGGCACTCCAGTGATGTTGCAGCTCTGAAATATGGCCAAACTGGTGGCAAGTGGCATCTTGGCAGCTGCACGCTTGACTTTTCTCAGTTCATGGGCAGTTATTTTGCGCCTTGGTTTTTCCACACGCTTCTTGCGACCCTGTTGACTATTTTGAATGAAACGCTTGATTGTTCGATGATCACGCTTCAGAAGCTTTGCAATTTTAAGAGTGCTGCATCCCTCTGCAAGATATCTCACTATTTTTGACTTTTCTGAGCCTGTCAAGTCCTTCTTTTGACCCATTTTGCCAAAGGAAAGGAAGTTGCCTAATAATTATGCACACCTAATATAGGGTGTTGATGTCATTAGACCACACCCCTTCTCATTACAGAGATGCACATCACCTAATATGCTTAATTGGTAGTAGGCTTTCGAGCCTATACAGCTTGGAGTAAGACAACATGCATAAAGAGGATGATGTGGTCAAAATACTAATTTGCCTAATAATTCTGCACGCAGTGTATGGAGACCCCCTTCAGACCTCTTGGGGTTTAGAGGGAACTATTAACCTTGATTTATGTGTGGAGTTTATAGGCCACATCTTTCCTATTCCCCATTAAAGTTGCATGGTGTGAATCCAGCAATACAAAAAGGGTTAACTCTGCACTGAGCCTCCCAATGAATGTTAGTTTTTTTTTGTCCCTTTATTTTATTGTGTTAGTGATGGGATTAAGAATTTAAGATCGCTGACTCTAGAAGTAGCCGGTGTAGAGTAGTAGATCACCCTATGATACACTCAGGAAATAATCCCATTACATGGGTCTCCTCTCTCCCTATTGTTTCATCAAGACACTGGGGAGGGGATGTCTGTTTGCATGCTGCTCATGTTCGATTGAGTTATGTTGTATGACTTCATGAACTGTATATATGCTGAGTTGGTCTTCAATAAAGTGAGTTCTTGATTTACTCTTGAACATTGGTGTTGCCTGATGATTGAAGAGCTTATCGTTCTGTCCTCATATATTGGTTTTGTCAAATTATTAGGCTGGCTTGGGCTGAGGACACTGGAATTCGGGTTCCAGCAGAGTGGAAGTTGTTCTCTGACGGAGGTACCCAGTCTGGGTACTAGGCGGTCTGTCACAGTACGTTTCATACACACATAAATATATGTACGTGTGTGTGTGTATATATACATAAACTGCGATCATCATTCTGTATTCCAGTAAAAGGCCCCATCCATCATTACATTAGATACACCCCCCACTTAATTTGCATGGGATTATAGATTTTATATATATATATATATATATATATATATATATACACCCCAGTAATTTAACCTCATAAACCAATAATAAAATCAGAAACCTGGACACATAATATAAATGGTTAAGTTAGTCCACGGCCAACATTACTAAAGAATAGTTTAACAAAATAATAAATTCCATAAGACATATTAACCACTGAATAGACTAGCCATAAGCTTTAAAAAAAATGCCATAAAAACATCTAGTCCGCTCGCCAACTATTGGCAAGCGACTTTAACCCTCCTGCTAATAAAGTGACCGTGACAACAAAATCAACAGGGAGGGCGGGCGTACAGCCGATCTTCAAAATACCTCTTGGCAGACAGCATAACGCTGGAAGCCACTGCAATTATAAACCCACTATAACACCACCAAATAACCCCTTATCCAATGTTCTAATTGTTTCTGGGGTCCCCTAAACTTCAATAATCCAGCAACAGTACACTATAGGACACCTTCCTAACCAACCCCCTGTGACCTCATCCTACATAGTAAATTAGGCTATTTGTAGCCATCTTTACCACTGTTTTGGTGGGTAATTTACCGCCAAAACGAGCCTAAGCCCCCATTGGGATAATCCTAATCCCATGCAGATCCCTCCATATTGGAATTTCTGGATATTTAAAGTTGTTATGATTTCTGAGTTGTTTGTCTAAATTCTGAACATTGTGTTCCCGTTTCCTCGGTCCGCCACAGGACCTCAACAGAGGATATGGAAGTGGTGAAGGTCTCCGCAGAGGAGGAGAGAGAGGAGGCCGGACCCTCCTAGCATTTAGATGCACCCCCCCCCCCCCCCCCACCTGATGTTGGCGAAGTGGTGGGGGTGGAGGCGGAAAAGGCAGGACCCTCCCAGCCGCTGGATTCCCCCCCCCCCAGCTCATAATGAGGAGGATGTCACCAGCCCCCGCCAGAAGGGTAAATATGTACATACAGCAATATAACTATGTATCCATAACATGTACATAAACATTACAAGGGCCAACAATGAGGGGACAACACACACTACAGTAATTGAAAACAAAAGCACTGGACACTAACTCTGTAATGTACATAAAAACCATTAACTTACCAACTAAATAACATTATACTCCACTGAACTATTACTAACTAATGAACTATATAATCATCAAAAATATCATTAAATAACGATTTGAGATGTAAATCGTCAGTGCTTTAAAAAATACTCCACACAATGCACTAATTGCCTCTTAATCTGAATTAAAAGTTTCCCTGCTGCAAAAGGAACACCATAAATCTATGAGGGAGTTCCGGGAGCAGCAGCAGCGCAGGATGCGGGAGCTGCGGCTATCGTTCGCTCACCAGATGAATAAGTTAGAGGAGCATCAACAAAATGGGATGCAGGAGTTGGTGGACCTTGTTCACCAACTGAAACAATTGCCTTAGAGCTATTTTAGTTTGTCAAATTTGTAAATAAATAGTTTTCCAGTTAAAACGTGTGCTTTCGCTTTTTTACATATTGTTTTTTTTTTTGTGTAATTCTAACAGATAAGGTTACAGTAAGGCCCAGGGAAAACTCATCAGGATCAGGACAGACAGGCACCAGCAAGTAATGGTAGCGCAGGTAGTGGAGTATAAGGCCTACACATAACTCCACATGATCAGGACAGACAGCAGCAGCAGGTATGTATCTTTCCTATTAATACACCCAGTCAATGGCTGCAGTACAATGTAACTACCGCAGAATGGCAATTAAGACGTATTCTTTTTCTTATTAATACACCCCCAAAAAAAATATACAATCAAAAATCACCGCAGAACGACTAAAAGGATGTACGTATATTTCCTATTAATACACTTCGTAAATGGCTATATCACACAGCACTTGCCCCCCAATAACAAGCTAGGTTTGCTGGAATTACTGAGCTATCATTTAGTGCAATTTGGATCCCCAGTTAGTGCAGCAAGGTGTAATAGAATCACTTCTATTACCAAGGCCGTACACTCCCCTTCTGGACCCTGTTCTCCTTTTATAGTATAAATGATGCCTCCCAAACTTTCCCTACACTATGAATAATCTTTTTCTGAGTCCAATACGGCTGATGCTATTTATAGGGCTTTGACATCACAGGGGGTGTCTGCCTGCTGATTGGCTGCATGCATGACATTGTGGGTGATCAGGGCCGGCACCACCAGTAAGGCGACTTAGGCAGTCGCCTAGGGCGCCATTTAGCAGGGGGCGCCCGTTGCGGTGTAAAAAATAAATAAATAATAAGTTGGTTATATAAGTTCAGCCGGCCGGCGGCGCCCC
This sequence comes from Bufo bufo, assembly GCF_905171765.1. NCBI lineage: Eukaryota > Metazoa > Chordata > Amphibia > Anura > Bufonidae > Bufo > Bufo bufo. The sequence continues at coordinate 441,832,283 of NC_053389.1, read as the reverse complement.
TCATGCTGCGCCTCCTGAGCACTTGCCGCTCTAAAGAATCTCGGGCCGCCGGCTCAGTGCTGCGCAGCCTGCTCTGTGCTACTGCTGTTGTTAATGTAGCGTGGCCGAGCTCTGTTTGGTCCGCGGTACAGGAGATTTTGTTTCCTGTACCCGGCCGGACTGACAGGAAGTGCTCACTTAGTGTGAACTTCCTTTCAGTCCAGCCGGGCACAGGAAACAAATGCTCCTGTACCGCGGACCGAACAAAGCTCGGCCACGCTACATTAGAGGTGACAAGGAAGGGAGGGAGGGGGTGTAAAATGAGAGTGACAAGGGGGGGGGTGTAAAATGAGAGTGACAAGGGGGGGTAAAGTGAGAGTGACAAGGGAGGGGGGTGTAAAATGAGAGTGACAAGGGGGGGGTGTAAAATGAGAGTGACAAGGGGGGGTGTAAAATGAGAGTGACAAGGGAGAGGGGGTGTAAAATGAGAGTGACAAGGGGGGGTGTAAAATGAGAGTGACAAGGGGGGGGTGTAAAATGAGAGTGACAAGGGGGGGTGCAAAATGAGAGTGACAAGGGGGGGTAAAATGAGAGTGACAAGGGGGGGTAAAATGAGAGTGACAAGGGGGGGTGTAAAATGAGAGTGACAAGGGGGGGTGTAAAATGAGAGTGACAAGGGGGGGTGTAAAATGAGAGTGACAAGGGGGGGTGTAAAATGAGAGTGACAAGGGGGGTGTAAAATGAGAGTGACAAGGGGGGGTGTAAAATGAGAGTGACAGGGGGGGTGTAAAATGAGAGTGACAGGGGCGGGTAAAATGAGAGTGACAAGGGAGGGGGGGTAAAATGAGAGTGACAAGGGGGGGTACAATGAGAGTGACAAGGGGGGGTGTAAAATGAGAGTGACAGGGGGGGGTAAAATAAGAGTGACAAGGGGGGTGTAAAATGAGAGTGACAAGGGAGGGGGGTAAAATGAGAGTGACAAGGGGGGGTAAAATGAGAGTGACAAGGGGGGGTAAAATTGGAGTGACAAGGAGGGGGGGTAAAATGAGAGTGACAAGGAGGGGGTAGAATGAGAGTGACAAGGGAGGGGGGAGAGAGTGACAATGGAGGGAGGGGGGGAGAAGAGAGTGACAAGAGGGAGGGGGGCAGAGTGACAAGGGAGGGGGGGGAGAAGAGAGTGACAAGGGAGGGAGGGGGGAGAAGAGAGTGACAAGGGAGTCCCCAGAGCCAGACCAAGATCCAGACTGCAGCCAGAGACCAGATCATCTTATTGTCCTGGTGGTAAGTAGACAATGCAATATGTTTATTATGTAATTGTTTAGTTATTAAATTAATACTACATTGGAAACTAATTTACCTCACATTTAGGGTCCATTCACACATCCGTGTGTGTTTTGCACGGACAGCGGCAATGTGCGTTCCGCATTTTGCGGACCGCACATTGCCGGCACTAAGAGAATATGCCTATTCTTGTCCGCTATTGCGGACAAAAATTGGACATGTTCTATTTTTTTCAGGATCGGAATTGCGGATCTGGATCCGCAATTCCGGATCGGGGCCGCACGTCGTACAGCCCCATAGAAATGTATGGGTCCGCAATTCCGTTCCGCAAAAAGAGACAGCTACAAGAAGCTGGATTAACCGTAAGGGAAACATAGCAGTTCTTTTAATTTAAAAGCTGAGAAAGGGGTGGAACATATGTGATGTCATGATATGGGCAGATCATCTGATAAGGGGGGGGGGGGGGGGGGCGGCAATTTTTATCTTGCCTAGGGCGGCTAAAATCCTTGCACCGGCCCTGTGGGTGATCCCTCGTTCCCAGAGTTTTTTGCTCCATGTCCTAACATGTGCAACAGCAATTTTTCCTGAAATTCAGATAGAACTCCACTTCGTCAACATCGATTTGCTCATCTCTAGTGGAGATCTCTGGATCCATGTGAGGTACGGGGCTGATTCTGGCTTTGTTAGAAAGAGATTGCCATGCACTATATGATGTCTGATTTTCATTTTTTACTTTAGTCATGGAATAACCCCATTAAATGATGTTCTTGTAGTTCTATACAGTATATCAAAGCCTATTCTTTTGTGTTTTATTACACGTACATAATCTGAGTGAGTGTGTACATGTTGCCCATGTGTTAGCTATCAGAGTATGCCTATTGCCCATGCGTGAGCTGTTGAGCGTGCATGTTGCCCATTTGTCAGCTGTGTGTCCACACTGCCCATGTGTCAGCTGTCCCCATTTTAAAAATAAACAATGAAAAAATAGAAATCATTGGTATTGATGTGTCCCAATACTCAAACTATTAAAATATGAAAGTCTTTATCCCTTACGGTGTGCGGCATAAATGGAAAAATAAAATCTAAACGGCAAAAAAATGAATAAAAAGTGATCAAAAACTCACACACATCCTAAAATGCTATAATTAAAACATATTGATCACCTGGTAAAAAAGTAATCACTAGAGATGAGCGAAGTGGAATTTGATCCGAATTTCAGGATAAATTCTATTCGCCTCGAAGCCAAATTTCCTCATGCTTTGTGTAAGTGAATCAATTTAACCTTAAATAGTATAAAAAACAAAAAAATTAATTCTTACCTCCTCCATGGGCTGCCAGCCGCCATCTTGATTGAAGATCTCGGCCGAAATCCCGTGCGTGGTGACATATGACGTCACCACGGCGGACGGCGTGATGATGTAATCTTGCGCCGTGCGAGATTTCGCTTCAGATGTTTAAGCAAAATGGCGCCGGCCCATCGCGAGCAAATGGATGCGGTAAGTTTGATAAAAAAATTTATGTTAATTTCACACGGTTTTTACACTCAGATGCTGCGATCATGTATGAACACGGCATCCGAGGGGTACAATGAGGGGGGGGCGGCGCTATCGCAGCTCCCTGTCATTGCACTCACTACTTACAAAAAAAAGCGTTTCGTCACGAAGCAATTTTTTTTTTTATTCGTCGAATCAGCCGAATCGAACTTTTGAAAGATTTGCTCATCTCTAGCTATCACATAAAAATATAAGAAAGTTATGGAGGCAGAATATGACTACCCCAAAAAATTTTATTTGCAAAGATTTTATTGTTTTTAACATCTTAAAACCACAAGAAAATTCTATAAAAATGTGGTATTGCTGTGATCATGCTAACCTACAGAATACTGTCATTATCATTTTTACTGCATATGGAATCCCATAAAAATGAAAGCCATAAACTATGGTGGAATTGCATTTTTTATTTCCAACTCAACCCTATTTTGAAACTTTTCCCCAGTTTTCCCCTGCATCGCATGCAATATTAAATGGTGCTATTTGAAAGAACATCTTGTACCACAAAAACAAGCCCCTCTATAAAAGCTGTTAAAGTTGCGAACCTGCTAAGAAAGGACATCTGGTCAGAGGCCGCTGGAAGCTGCGATGGGTGTCCATTTGCAGTTTAGCTCCACTCAGGGGCGGCTAAACCGCAAGCAGGTCCGTGGATTCAGAGACTGAAAAACCTGGGCCAAAACTGCTATGGTTTCTGCCACGGAATACACAGCAGATTTTGACGGTGCCAGAATCTGCCATGTGAAATAGCATTGAACAATTGCGCTTGTGCAGTAGGAAACAAGCAGAGCAGAAAACACTTCATCATGGAGCTTCCAATTACCAAGCCTCTGTTACATGAGGTTACCATGTATAAGGGGGTAACCCACTGTTTGAGGGGCTGGTTGCATCTGCAAGACCCCAGCAATACAGGGGTCAGAACATTCAGGCATGTGCCAGGGTTAACATGAGTGTGTGCATGTGTCCCCTGAGTGTGTGCTGTCAGAGTGAGCTGTTAAGTGTGCATGTTGCCTGTGTGTCAACTGTGTGTGGATGTTGCCCATGTGTGGCTGTCCCCATTTTAATACGATAAAACATAAAAGTCATTGGTATTCCTGTATCTCAATACTCAAACTATTAAGGCTACTTTCACACTAGCACACTGGATCCGTCATGGATCAGCAAAAACGCTTCCGTTACAATAATACAACCACATGCATCCGTCATGTACGGATCCGGTTGTATTATGTCTTCTATAGCCATGGCGGATCCCTCTTGACCACCAGTGAAAGTCAATGGGGGGCGGATCCGTTTTCTATTGTGCCAGATTGTGTCAGAGAAAACGGATCCGTCTCCATTGACTTACATTTTGTGTTAGGATGGTTCCGTTTGGCTCCGCTTCGTCAGGCGGAGAGCAAAACGCTGCAGGCAGAGTTTTGGTGTCCGCCTCCAGAGCGGAATGGTGACTGAACAGAAAGCCTTAAATTTGAAAATTTCATCCCATATGCGGCATAAAAGGGAAAAAAAATCGACAGTATTTTTCGCCCTATAAGACGCATCGGCCCAAAGGACGCACCTAGGTTTTAGAGGACAATAAGAAAAAAAATATTTTTCTTTACACCTCAGGTCAGACCACCAATCACACCCCCAATGTTAATCAGACCTCAGCTCACAGCCCCAATCAGACCCCCAATGTTAATAAGACCCCAATAAGACCTCAGATCAGACCCCCAATCAGACCTCAGCTCAGACCCCAATCAGACCTCAGATAAGAGCCCCATGCCTTTCATCAGCCCCCATAACCATCCCGTATGCCTCTCATCAGCCCCCATAATCATCCCTTATGACTCTCATCAGCCCCCATAATCAGCCCTTATGCCTCTCATTATCCCGATTGCCTCAGATAAGCCCCCAGCCTCATGCCAGATAAAATAAATAAACCACTTACCTCTCCTGCTCCTGGATGCCACCGCTCCTCACTGCCTGCGCTTTGTCTTCATCCTGCCTCCGGCTGTGCTGTGATCTGGCGCGCACAGCGTGAGATCACAGGGTGCCCTCATGCTGTGTGCAGCCACTGCACATCCAACTGCAGAGGATCAGGAGGCGGTGAGTACAGAGCCTTCACCACTTTCTGGTCCTTCGGTACTAATGAGCGCTTCCATAATGGAAGTGCTCATTAGTATTCACCACATAAGACACAGGGACATTTCCCCCCCACTTTTGGCGTCTTATGGGGCGAAAAATACAGTAAATGGCCGATTCACCATTTTTTTGTCATTTGTCGGGGTTCAGAGCTGAACCTGGACATATCCCCTTCTTCCCCCACTCAGCCCCTATGGCATGAGCATCACAGCATTTCAGGCCCCGATGCTCTCCCTTGCCCTGCGCTGAGTGGGGGAAGAAGAGGATATGTCTGGGATCCAGTTTTTAACCCGGATAACCCGTTTAAACTCCCCAAAAATTAAATAAAAAGCCATTACAAAGTCATACACACGCTAAAATGATATCAATACAAAATATAGATTGCCCAGTTTGGGTCATCACACAAACATATAAGAAAGTTATGGGGGCAGAATATCACTACGCAAAAAATAAATAAAAAATATTTGCAAAGATTTTATTGTTTGTCGTTGTCATTTTTACTACATACGATGATGCGAAATGAACCTGACCAAAAAAAACTATAAAACTATACTTTTTTTTTGCCTGTCAGTATACTCAGTTGATTCCTCACTGAGATTTCCTTGCACTGTACAGTATTGTGGAGAAGCCAAGCAGTGGCACCCTTTGTGAAAAAAGAGATCATGGAAAGCAGACATCCCTTCTGAGGCTAACGCCACACTGAGAATGTTTGTAGCACTACTGATTGTTTTAACTATATTGAACGCCAGCTGCAGTCCACAAGATTACATACAAACAAAGTAACATTGTACATAAGGCCGAAAAAAGAAATTTGTCCATCCAGTTCACAACTCAATGTATTATTTTGGACTGCAGGTATTTAAATCTATCAATATTAAGCAACAAAACATCTCAGTGGGTTCTCAATCGTGAATTCAAGGTTCCCAAATGAAAGTGATAGCCAGGTTTTCCACGTGAAAGTGATAGTCATGTTCCCCATATCCATCAATATATTAGCAAGGGTTCCTGAATGTTAGTTGAAATGTGAAATCTAGAACAAGGATTTCCACTTTAATAACCCTGGTACTGCTAATGGTATTTGGCCTAGTCCAGTGGTGGGCAAACTGTGGTCTCCAGCTGTTGTAAAACTACAAATCCCATCATGCTCTGCTGCAGGCTGATAGCTGTAGGCAGACATCACATACTGTGAGTTGTAGTTTTACAACAGCTGGAGAGCCGCAGTTTGCCCATCACTTGACTAGTCAATTACATTCATTGTAGCAAGAGAACTAAAAAAAGGAAGCTGAAGACACCCGGGCAATGCTGACTTATGTCTCCTTGGAGCTAATTATAGGACTTTTATACATTTCAAGATGCAAGCACTTGACAATAGACGTCAGAGTGCTATATATATAGTTGCACTTTGTATTAGAAAAAGAGTGCTGACATATTTATAATTCATAGTTCAGGGCAGTAAGATGACTCCCCTGTCCTACTATTAGTAGTCTCTCTAAAGTGGATTGTAGCCAGGGTTGCCAACCATCCAGAAACATAGAAACATAGAATGTGTCGGCAGATAAGAACCATTTGGCCCATCTAGTCTGCCCAATATACTGAATACTATGGATAGCCCCTGGCCCTATCTTATATGAAGGATAGCCTTATGCCTGTCCCATGCATGCTTAAACTCCTTCACTGTATTTGCAGCTACCACTTCTGCAGGAAGGCTATTCCATGCATCCACTACTCTCAGTAAAGTAATACTTCCTGATATTACTTTTAAACCTTTGCCCCTCTAATTTAAAACTGTGTCCTCTTGTAGCAGTTTTTCTTCTTTTATATATTCTCTCCTCTTTTACCTTGTTGATTCCCTTTATGTATTTAAAAGTTTCTATCATATCCCCTCTGTCTCGTCTTTTTTCCAAGCTATACATGTCAAGGTCCTTTAATCTTTCCTGGTAAGTTTTATCCTGCAATCCATGTACTAGTTTAGTAGCTCTTCTCTGAACTCTCTCCAAAGCATCAATATCCTTCTGAAGATATGGTCTCCAGTACTGAAAATGATGTCTCTAGTGCTCTGTAGAGCGGCATAAGCACCTCCCTCTTTCTACTGGTAATGCCTCTCCCTATACACCCAAGCATTCTGCTAGCATTTCCTGCTGCTCTATGACATTGTCCTGCCTACCTTTAAGTCTTCTGAAATAATGACCCCCTAAATCCCTTTCCTCAGATACTGAGGTTAGCACTGTATCACTGATTTTATATTCTGCTCTTGGGTTTTTTATGCCCCAGGTAAATTATCTTGCACTTATCAACATAAAATGTTTGTTGCCAGATATTTGACCATTCCTCTAGTTTTCCTAAACCTTTTCCATTTGGTGTATCCCTCCAGGAACATCAACCCTGTTACAAATCTTTGTGTCATCAGCAAAAAGACACACCTTACCATCGAGGCCTTCTGCAATTTCGCTGATAGAGATATTAAACAATATGGGTCCCAGAACAGATCCCTGAGGTACCCCACCGGTAACAAGACCATGGTCTGAATATACTCCATTGACTTCAACCCTCTGTTGTCTGTCCCTCAGCCACTGCCTAATCCATTCAACAATATGGGAGTCTAAGCATAAAGACTGTAATTTATTGATAAGCCTTCTATCTGGGACAGTATCAAAAGCCTTACTAAAGTCTATATAAGCGATGTCTACTGCACCTCCGCCATCTATTATTTTAGTCACCCAATCAAAAAAATCAATAAGATTAGTTTGACATGATCTCCCTGAAGTAAACCCATCCTGTTTTTCATCTTTCAATCCATGGGATTTTAGATGTTCCACAATCCTCTCAATAAGTATGGTTTCCATTAATTTCCCCACTATTGATGTCAGGCTTACTGGCCTATAGTTGCCCGATTCCTCCCTACTACCTTTCTTGTGAATGGGCACAACATTTGCTTATTTACAATCTTCTGGGACGACTCCTGTTACCAGTGATTGGTTAAAAAAAAATCTGTTAATAGTTTTGCTAGTTCACCGCTAAGCTTTTTTAATAGCTTTGGGTGTATCTGTCACGGAACCATGAACCAGACGTACAACAAGAGATGAGTGAAAATAAGAAGGCTTTATTGAAAATAAAGCTGTAAAGCAAAGTCCAAACGGATGGTGAAACCGAGCAGAGTCTTTGCGAAGCCAGAGGTCAGGAACCAGAAGGGTAGTCAGACGAAGCCAGGATCAGGAACCAGCAGGGTAGTCAGACGAAGCCAGGATCAGGAACCAGCAGGTTAGTCAGACGAAGCCAGGATCAGGAACCAGAAGCAGCAGCAGTCTTAGAAGCATGTGAACACAAGAGGACCAAGCAAGGAACTGAAGCCACAGACCTCCTATATATATGAGCTAGGCATCCAGCTCCTCCCAGTGGGAAGGAGGAGCCGCAGGGTGGAAGGCTACAAGAAACCCAGAAACCAAGATGGCCGCCAGCACATGTCAAACGAAGGAGAACAGCAAGAAGGTAAGACCATGACAGTACCTCCCCCTCAAGGGCCCCTCCTCCGCGGAGCACAAAACGGTTTCTGAGGGAAGCGTGCGTGGAAGGCTCGGACCAAGGCAGGAGCATGGACATCTGCGGAGGGAACCCAGGAACGCTCCTCTGGACCATAACCACGCCAATGGACCAAAAACTGCAACCGACCGCGGACCAGGCGTGAGTCCAGGATATTGCTCACCTCATATTCCTCACGATTGCCCACTTGGACCGGACGAGGCCGAGGAACCGAGGAAGTGAAACGATTACACACCAGTGGCTTCAACAGGGAGACATGAAACACGTTGGAGATCCGCATGCCAGGAGGAAGCGCAAGGGCATAGGCTACCGGGTTTACCCTGCGAAGCACTCGGAAGGGACCAACAAAGCGAGGCGACAGCTTGGGAGTGGGCACTCGACGGTTGAGGTTGCGGGTGGACAACCATACACGGTCTCCGACCTGGTAGGAAGGAGCAGGCGCTCGTCTGCGATCAGCCTGGAGTCTCTGGCGCTGCGCAGAGACCTCAAGGGACTTCTGGATCTGTACCCAAGAAGCACGTAGGACGGAAAGGTGATCCTCCACAGCCGGAATATCCTGGGGAGAGAATACCTCCGGTAACACGGCAGGTTGGAACCCATAATTGGCCATGAAGGGAGACGTCCCAGAGGAAGAGTTCACCGCCGTGTTCCTGGCAAACTCAGCCCAAGGCAGGAGGTCAACCCAATTGTCTTGGTGATCGGAGACATAGCAACGAAGGAATTGCTCCAAGGCCTGATTGGATCGTTCTGCGGCCCCATTGGACTGAGGGTGGTAGGCCGAGGAGAAGGAGAGATGAATCCCCAACTGAGAGCAAAAGGCGCGCCAGAACCTGGACACAAACTGACTCCCCCGATCCGACACAATCTCCTTGGGCAAACCGTGCGACCGGAAGACCTCCCTGGCAAAAATCGTGGCCAACTCTTGTGCAGAGGGTAACTTCTTGAGAGGAACACAGTGGCACATTTTGGAAAACCGATCCACAATCATGAGAATGACCGTATGGCCTCGGGATGCAGGGAGGTCCACAATGAAATCCATCCCCAGGTGTGACCATGGGCGCTCCCCGGTGGCTATGGGTTGCAGAAGGCCCAACGGAAGGTGCCGAGGGGACTTACTCTGGGCACAAACGGAGCATGCCGCTACATATGCGGCGATGTCGGAACGTAGGGAAGGCCACCAGAACAGACGTGAAACAGCCCAGGACAGCTGATTCTTTCCAGGATGCCCCGCGGTCTTGGAGTTATGGTAGGTTCGCAACAACCGAGTGCGCAACTCCTTAGGCACAAAACATCTGCCGTTGGGTCTCCCAGAGGGAGCACCAGATTGAGCCGCCAAAATCTGCTCACCCAGGGGAGAGGTCAGGCTGGTGCGAATGGCGGCCAGGATCTGATTCGGAGGTATGACCGAAGTCGGAATCGACTCCTCCCTGGACAGCTCGGAGTACTGCCGTGATAAGGCATCCGCCCTGATGTTCTTGGAACCGGGTAGGTAGGAGACCACGTAATTAAAACGTGACAAGAACAGAGCCCATCTGGCCTGACGTGGTGTCAATCTCTTGGCCTCAGAAAGGTAGGTCAGATTCTTGTGGTCCGTCAGGATGAGAACCGGAACCACCGAACCCTCGAGCAAGTGCCTCCATTCTTTAAGGGCCTGCACGATGCCAATAACTCCCTGTCACCAATCTGATAGTTGCACTCCGCGGAAGGACAGTTTCCGGAGTAAAACCCACAAGGAAGCAGAGGACCCTCTGGTGTTCTACGCTGAGACAGAAGGGCGCGTACTCCCGTCTCAGACGCGTCCACCTCGAGGACAAAGGGCAACCAGGGTTGGATGCGACAGAATCGGAGCCGACACAAAGGCGGGACTTTAGGGCCTCAAAAGCTCGGATGGCCTCGAGCGGCCAGACCTGGGAATTACTGCCCTTCCTGGTCAGATCCGTGAGAGGCTTGGCCAGCATGGAAAAGTCCCTGATGAACTTCCGATAATAATTGGCGAAGCCCAAAAAAGCGCTGCAGGGAACGAAGACCACTGGGCTGGGGCCACTGTAAGACAGCCGAAACCTTCTCAGGATCCAAGGAGAACCCCTCAGCGGAAAGATGTAACCTAAGAAGGTTACCTGGGATCGGTGAAATTCGCATTCTCAAGCTTACCGAACAGCTTGTTCTCTCGTAACCGTTGCAACACATCGTCTGACATCCAGAATGGTGGCCTCCATGGATTCAGAATATACAAGATGTCATCCAAATAGACCACCACACACTGCTGCAACAGGTCACGGAAAACATCGTTGATGAATTCCTGAAAGACTGCGGGCGCATTGCACAACCCAAAGGGCATAACCAAGGATCGTAATGACCGGTCCTGGTGTTAAACGCGGTCTTCCACTCATCGCCCGCCTTGATCCTTACCAGGTTATATGCCGCCCTCAGGTCGAGTTTGGTAAAGACCCGTGGCCCCTTTAAGGCGATCGAACAGCTCGGAAATCAAGGGTATCGGGTAAGCGTTCTTGATCGTGATGCGATTGAGACCCCTGTAATCGATGCAAGGCCTCAACTCACCGCCCTTCTTTTTCACAAAGAAAAATCCAGCCCTGCCGGGGACGAAGATTTGCGAATGTGTCCCGCGTGAAAGCGCCTCCCTCACGTACTCCTCCATGGCCTCATTCTCCGCTACCGACAGTGGATAGACTTTGCCACGAGGAGGAACGGCACCAGATTGTAACTCTATGGCACAATCGTTATGGGCGGTGCGGAGGTAGGGCAACCGGCGCACCTTATCGAATACATCCCGGTACTCTCGTATTCAGGAGGCAACAGAGAGTCCGAGGAAGTACACAGCAACTGACAGACCCATGGATGCAACTAGCCCCCACACTGCGGTGACCACGAGAGGATCTCGACCGATCTCCAATCGAAAGTCGGATTATGCTTCTGGAGCCAGGGGTACCCCAAGACCACCGAGTAGTGTGGAGACGAAATAACCTGGAGGCCAGCCGACTCTCTGTGAACGGCACCAATGGCTATCTTCACTGAAGGGTCTCATGAGTCACGTGTGGCGGCAGAAGGGGTCTGCCGTCTATCGCCTCAAGAGTGGGGAACCTCGAGCCTGCAGAGGAATGGAATTGGCGGCAGCGAACACACTATCAATGAACAAACCACCAGCACCAGAGTCCACCAACGCCTGGGTCGTCACCGAGCCCCCGACCCAGGAGAGGACAACAGTGATCAGTGGTTTGTCAACACGGGAAACCGGGGACGAGGAGACTCCACCCAAGATCTGCCCCCGACAGGATCTCAGGTACGAGCGTTTTCCCGGACGGTTCGGACATGCCAACCGAAAATGCCCACCGAGACCACAGTACATGCATCGGCCCTCGCGTCTCTGGAGTGCCCTCTCCCCCTCGGACAGGCGAGCAAACCCAGCTGCATGGGTTCACCCCCCAGACAAGTCATCCCCAGGAGGCGTGGGAGGAGAGGGAGGCACGGGTGGGACAGCAAACGTAGGCACCAATCTGTTAGAAGACCTCCGCAGGTTCTCCTTAAAGGAGGTCTCTCCCTGAGTCTGGTGTCAATCAAAATCAGGAAAGAAATAAGAGACTCGAGCTCAACTGGTAGGTCCTTAGCTGCAACCTCATCCTTCAAGGCATCCGAGAGACCATGAGAGAAAGCAGCGACCAGAGCCTCATTATTCCAGCCCACCTCTGCTGCCAGGGTACGAAACTCAATGGCGTATTCAGCTACGGATCGTGAACCCTGTCTGATGGACATAAGGAGCTTCGCAGCAGAGGCAGCACGAGCCGGCACATCGAATACCTTCCGAAGAGAAGCAACAAAACCGGAAAACTCGGCAACCACCGGATTGTTGTTCTCCCATAAAGGGCTGGCCCAGGCCAAGGCCTTGTCCGAGAGCAGCGAGATCAAGAAGCCCACCTTTGATCTCTCAGTAGGAAAGGCATGTGGCAGCAACTCGAAATAAATGCCCACCTGGTTAAGGAAACCTCGGCACTGAGTTGGCTCTCCCCCAAAGCGCTGTGGAAGAGGGGCAGAACCGGTCATACCCCGAAACACCGCAGGCGCAACAACAGGTGTCGGGGTAGACTCTGGCGCAACAACCGGAGCGGCAGTAGGAGCGAGCCCAGGAGCGACAACCGACCCATCGGCAACGGGAGCGAAATGAGCCGTGCGTTCAAGCAGGGTTTGCAACGCCACAGCGAACCGACCCAACAGGTGATCCTGCTGATCAAGTCTGGCAACCAGCGTGGGTAGCGAGGATGGCCCTGTACCGTCAGAATTCATGGCTTGGTCCTAATGTCACGGAACCATGAACCAGACGTACAACAAATAAGAAGGCTTTATTGAAAATAAAGCTGTAAAGCAAAGTCCAAACGGATGGTGAAACCGAGCAGAGTCTTTGCGAAGCCAGAGGTCAGGAACCAGAAGGGTAGTCAGACGAAGCCAGGATCAGGAACCAGCAGGGTAGTCAGACGAAGCAGGATCAGGAACCAGCAGGGTAGTCAGACGAAGCCAGGATCAGGAACCAGAAGCAGCAGCAGTCTTAGAAGCATGTGAACACAAGAGGACCAAGCAAGGAACTGAAGCCACAGACCTCCTATATATATGAGCTAGGCATCCAGCTCCTCCCAGTGGGAAGGAGGAGCCGCAGGGTGGAAGGCTACAAGAAACCCAGAAACCAAGATGGCCGCCAGCACATGTCAAACGAAGGAGAACAGCAAGAAGGTAAGACCATGACAGTATCCCATCAGACCCCTGTGACTTATTTGTATTAATTTTAGACAGCTGACTTAGAACCTCTTCCTCTGTAAAGACAGATGCATCAAAAGATTCATTAGTCTTCCTTCCTAACTGAGGTCCTTTTTCTTCATTTTCCTTTGTAAAAACTGAACAGAAGTATTCATTGAGGCAGTCAGCTAGTTCTTTATCTTCTTCCATATACCTTCCTTCTTTTGTTTTTAATTTGGTAATTCCTTGTTTTAGTTTCCTTTCTTCATTTATGTATCTAATGAATCTCTTATCGCAGTTTTTCACTGACTGAGCTAATTTCTCTTCTGCCTGTGCTTTAGAAGCTCTTATAACTTGTTTGGCCTCTCTCTGTCTAATCTTATAAATTTGCCTGTCATCCTCGTTTTTTGTTTTTTTTATATATATAATTACTAAATGCTATTATTTTTTTTAATGATTTTGGCCACTTCTGCTGAGTACCACAGTGGTCTCTTCCTTTTTTTGCTTTTACTGACAAGCCTAATGCAATTATCTGTTTTCTTCAATAGTGCCACTTTTAAGTAGTCCCATTTCTCCTGGACTCTATTGAAACTGTTCCAATCTTATAGGGACTCGTATATTACTAATCTAATTTTAAAAAACAACCCTCTGTTGTCTGTCCCTCAGCCACTGCCTAATCCATTCAACAATATGGTAGTCTAAGCACAAAGACTGCAATTTATTGATAAGCCTTCTATCTGGGACAGTATCAAAAGCCTTACTAAAGTCTATATAAGCGATGTCTACTGCACCTCTGCCATCTATTATTTTAGTCACCCAATCAAAAAAATCAATAAGATTAGTTTGACATAATCTCCCTGAAGTAAACCCATCCTGTTTTTCATCTTTCAATCCATGGGATTTTAGATGTTCCACAATCCTCTCCATAAGTATGGTTTCCATTAATTTCCCCACTATTGATGTCAGGCTTACTGGCCTATAGTTGCCCGATTCCTCCCTACTACCTTTCTTGTGAATAGGCACAACATTTGCTTATTTACAATCTTCTGGGACGACTCCTGTTACCAGTGATTGGTTAAAAAATCTGTTAATAGTTTTGCTAGTTCCACCGCTAAGCTCTTTTAATAGCTTTGGGTGTATCCCATCAGACCCCTGTGACTTATTTGTATTAATTTTAGACAGCTGACTAAGAACCTCTTCCTCTGTAAAGACACATGCATCAAAAGATTTATTAGTCTTCCTTCCTAACTGAGGTCCTTTTCCTTCATTTTCCTTTGTAAAAACTAAACAGAAGTATTCATTGAGGCAGTCAGCTAGTTCTTTATCTTCTTCCATATACCTTCCTTCTTTTGTTTTTAATTTGGTAATTCCTTGTTTTAGTTTCCTTTTTTCATTTATGTATCTAATGAATCTCTTATCGCAGTTTTTCACTGACTGAGCTCATTTCTCTTCTGCCTGTGCTTTAGAAGCTCTTATAACTTGTTTGGCCTCTCTCTATCTAATGTTATAAAATTGCCTGTCATGCTCTTTTTTTTTTTTTTTTATATAATTACTAAATGCTATCTTTTTAAAAAAAAAAATGATTTTGGCCACTTCTGCTGAGTACCACAGTGGTCTCTTCCTTTTTTTGCTTTTACTGACAAGCCTAATGCAATTATCTGTTTTCTTCAATAGTGCCACTTTTAAGTAGTCCCATTTCTCCTGGACTCCATTGAAACTGTTCCAATCTTATAGGGACTCGTATATTACTAATCTAATTTTAGAAAACTTTTGTTTTTGTGTGGTGTGACTCAGTCACTGTACTTATAGTAAACCACACTGACTGGTGATCACTAGATCCCGAACTTTCCCCTACAGTAATATCAGATACCAAATTCCCATTTGTGAATACTAAATCTAAAATGGCCTCCTTCCGGGTTGGCTCCTCACATACTTGCTGTAGAGATAATCACAGTAGGGAATTTAGAATATCTGTACTCCTGGCAGAACTAGCTATTTTGGTTTTCCATTTTCCATCAGGAAGATTAAAGTCTCCCATAATGATAACTTCCCCTTTCAATGTCATTTTAGCTATTTCCTCAACTAGTAGTTCATCTAATTCTTTGACTTGTCTAGGTGGTCTATATATCACACCTACACGAGTTACCTTATGATTATCAAGCTGCAAGGTAACCCAAACTGACTCTAAATTGGTCTTGCTAACTTGTGTTAAATTCGATTTTATGCTATCTTTCACATACAGGGCCACCCCTCCCACTTTCTTGCCTTCTCTGTCTTTCCTATATAGAGAGAACCCTGGTATTGTTATATTCCAGTCATTACTCCTATTGAACCATGTCTCAGTAACAGCCACTAAATCTATATTCTCAGATGCCATTATAGACTCAAGTTCATTTATCTTATTCCCTAAACTGCGAGCATTTGTAGACAAGACTCTGAGCTTGTCATTTCTTAACCTATGTGCTACTGGCATCTTCTGGCATTGTTTCGGGGGGCATTCGGACTGCTGGATTATCACTCTTTTGCCCCCCTTTCCTAGTTTAAATGCTCCTTAGCAAATACTTTGAACTGTTCACTGAGGACATTCGTTCCCTTGAGAGAAAGATGCAAACCACCTTTCTTGTACAGTTATTTTCCATTGCAACGAGCGCTAACATGAAAAAGAAAGCCGAACCCTTGGTTCAGACACCATTCACCAAGCCATAAATTGAATTCCTTAATGAGCATCTTCCTGTCATGCTGAAGGTTATGCACAGGTAAAACTGCAGATAATGAAACAGTTAATGCAACCTCCCATATAGCATTTCCAAGTGTGTGAAAAGCTTCCTTCACCTTTGAAACCTCATTGCAAGCCAAATCATTTGTCCCAAGATGGACAATAATATCCACCTCCCTTTCCTGCTTGCTTGCCTAACAATATTAAGGATACGTCATCCTGCTAGCGGTAGCACCAGGTAGACATCTCACAAAACCATTTTCCTCAAACTTCACACCTCTTATGATAGAATCGCCCACCAACAGCTGTCTACTATCAGTCCTCACCTTATCCTTTTTGTCTTTGACTGCAGTCTTGCATACTTTAGGCATGGGAGATGATTGTTCCTCACCCACTGTTGCCTGAGCCATCCTCCATGTTGCTCTTGCGTTATGAAAGTGCTGCAAATGAATTATGGAGAGCCACAGACGGGTGGGACATGTCTTCTATCAACAACTGTCAGTCCACCAGAACCTGCAGTACCCATCTTCTATTTCTAGGGGGCCTCTGTGGCAGTGGCATTGTAACATTCCAGCCAGTTAACAGTTAATTTACAAATCTCAGATTTCAAAAATGAAATTTCCTGCTGCATTATAGAGAGCTGTCTACATTTCAGACAGCATCCAAACCTCCGAAGAGTGAGAACCTGGAATAAGAGCACAACCAATTCCTGCACTGAACCAGGTCTGCCATTTTAAAGAGGGGAAAGATTTTAAACAAACAAATCTTACTTTTTTAGATTGTATCCACCTCCAGATTACCTCCTGAGTATCTCCTGAATATCTCAGATGCACTTAGTAATGCAGCACTTGAGAATGCAGCAAGCTATAATTAGGCAGGCTAATACTATGTTGCTATATATACACACACTCCCACAAAAGCGCCTCCCCCAACAACAAATTTAGCACCTTAATTACCTATGCTCATTTGCAATCAGACAATAGCAAGAACCTGTCTAACAAATTCCTTACCTTTTTTGAATCACAGTGTCTGAGTATCCACCAAAAAACATAGCTGAAGTTCTGCTACAGTGGAAAATCTCTAAGTTAGTCTAAGTTAGTCTCCTGAATATCTTAGATGCACTAAGTAATGCAGCACTTGAGAATTGCAGCAAGCTTTCTGGAGAGTCCATAAAAATAGGTGACTTTTTTTCCTGTGTCCGTGAAAGAAATACATGTGTCCATGATTTTTTTTTAGGCTGGTGGTTATTGAGTAGATTATTTTGGTGGTAACTATGATAATTTTACAGCTCACAGTAAATGTTGGTAATGAGTTCTTATTAAAGATGAGCGAATCGAAATTGACGAAGTGTAAGTCGAATTTCCCTGCGCTTTTTGGTAACGAATGCATTTTTTTCTGCACATGTTACAAAGTGAAAGTAAGAAGCCCGGGAACAAGGGAGCACCCACAATGCCATGCAGACAGCCAGTCAGTAGATAGCCAGCCCTTGTGATGTCACAGCTTTATAAAAAGCCTCCCCATGCCCGGACTCCACCATTTTACAGTAAAATTAGTGCAGGGAGAGACGTTACAGGCACTAGGGACAGTGATTAGGAAAGACTTTATTCCAAAAAAACAAAAAACAATTGAGCAGTTCAGAGGAAGATTATTATTCATAGTGTAGGGAAAGGATAGGGAGGCATTATCCACACTATAGGGACAGAGCAGGGACCAATAGGCAGTGGCCCTTGCCCCGGGCGCCAGAATGCAGGGGGCGCCGGCCTGGGCGTTATCTAACTTTTCATTTAATTGCTAAGTAGTATGTGCTGTCTGAACTGTGCTGAATCTTGATAATACTGGAAGTGCAGGCTGCGGCCACTGCGCTGAGCAGCCGGTGAACTCCACAATGCTGAGGAGCGGTGTCAGCCGAACTGAGCGTCCACCTCTGATGAATCATCAGGCATGCACGGTACTCCTTTGTCGGCGCCGCCCACCTTCCAGGCGGGAAGGACACTGCAGTGCGGAGCAATAAGAAGAAGATGGCTGCCGCATGCCGCAGCTAAGTGTTCAGCCTGCCGCGCTGCCTGACTGAGCCTCTCAGCCAAGTTACAGCCTGCCCCTGAGTGACGCAAGCGACTGAGGTCTAATTTGACAATTGCTTCCAGGGCATGTAAATGGGAGCCCTAATAGGTAGTGACAGTCTGTGGGAGAAATGGGGATTATTACTGTGGTGACCAAAGTGGAGCATGCAGGCTACTGCACAGCAGGGCAGACTATGGGAATTTTACTAGTACTACTCGCTGTGCATATTATTTTCCACCTAGGCCCCTACAATAATAATCCTCCATTATTAAGACGCTTAACCCTTAGGATACCGGAGGTTTTTTTTGTTTTTACGTTTTCATTTTTCTTCCCTATTTTCCTTGAGCCCTAACTTTTTATATTTCCGGTCACATAGCTGTATAAGGGCTTATTTTTTGCGGGACAGGTCATACTTTCTAATGCCACCATTAATTATGGCATAAAATGTAGTGGGAAGTGGTAAAAAAAATAGGCCGCACGGGGCATCGGTAGGAAACCCAGAAGCGGGAGTTTTTGCGCCTTTAGATGCCATGATCTTACTTGATCACAGCATCTAAAGCCTTTAATTACCACGATCAGCATTATTGCCGGTCACGGTAATTAGCCGCAGGTCTCTGCTGTATGAAACAGCAGATACCTGCCGGCCATGGCACCCGCTGCACATGTGAGCGGGCGCCATGTTTACACTTCACTCCAGCGCCGTACATGTACGGCGCTGGTAGCGAAGAGGGTGATAATAGAGGATTATTATTGTTGGGGGCCTAGGTGAAAAATAATATGCACACGCTAGCACAGTATTGGGGTAGCTGCAGGATGACAGTGTTGAGGCACCAGGAGGGAGAGGCCGATAGTAAAGTGAGGAATCTAAAAAAAAATTCTAGGATAAACTAGGCAGAGACGAGACAAGGCTGAAAGAAGGTATCATGACGGTCCTATCTCCGAATGAAGACGCTGAGGAAAGTCTACATCACAGGAGATGTCACTGGATGTAACAGGTATGGTGCTGTATTCTCCTGTATATTTCATAGCAATGTATATTATGTCCATGCCAATTTGGCCCACACTGCCGAAGCCTGGCCCCAGACTTCAGGTCACACTCTGTGTGTTCTTAATTCTGGGGCTTCACACCCATCTACTACATTACCTGTACTCAGAAAGTTATCACTGTGTTATCTGTGGTGTTATGTAGGACTGCAGGTGACATCTACTGCATTATTTGTAAAAAGTAGCATGGTCACAGGTTGGGGGCGCAATACTTGGCTTGCCCCGGGTGCTGGCAACCAACGCTACGCCACTGCCAATAGGAGAGTGTAAAGCCTGGGTAATACATAGGAGCGATTCTATTACACCTTGCTGCACTAATTGGGGTTACAAAGTCATCTATTACTACAGATTTTAGGTTGTTTTAAACGGTTATTGCAGTAATTCTAGCATCTTTTATTGGGTTGAAAATGTTGTCTGATACAATCAGTTTTGGGGAGTATTTATTTTAAATATATAAAAGTACATCCATTCATCCTTGCTTTTGGGTTAAATTTGCAGCCTGATACAAACAGTTTTGGGGTGTGTTAATTTCATATTTATAACTATTTCCATTCACCCTCGCTTCTGGGGTGAATTTGCGGTCTGAAGCAACCAGTTTTGGGGTGTATTTATTTGAAATATATAAAAGTACGTCCATTCATTCTTGCTTTTGCGTGAATTTGCTGCCTGATACAACCAGTTTTGGGGTGTATTTATTTGAAATTTACAGTATAAAAAGTACATCCATTCATTCTTTTGGGGTGAATTTGTGGACTGATACAAACAGTTTTGGGGTGTGTTTATTTCATATATAAAGTACCTCCATTTATTCTTGCTTTTGGAGTGATTTTGCGGCCTCATACAACCAGTTTTGGGGTTGTATTTATTTTAAATATATAAAAGTACCTCCATTTATTCTTGCTTTTGGGGTGAATTTGCCACCTGATACAACCAGTTTTGAGGTGTTTATTTCATATATAAAAGTACTTCCATTCATTCTTGCTTTTGGGGTGAATTTGCGGCCTAATGCAAACAGTTTTGGGGTGTGTTTATTTCATATATAAAAGTACTTCCATTAATCCTTGCTTTTGGGGTAAATTTGCAGTCTGATACAACCAGTTTTGGGGTGTGTTTATTTCATATATAAAAGTACTTCCATTCATCCTTGCTTTTGGGGTGAATTTGCGGTCTGATACAACCAGTTTTGGGGTGTGTTTATTTCATATATAAAGGTACTTCCATTCATTCTTGCTTCTGGGGTTAATTTGCAGTATGATACAACCAGTTTTGGGGTGTGTTTATTTCATATATAAAGGTACTTCCATATATTCTTGCTTCTGGGTTAATTTGCAGTCTGATACAACCAGTTTTGGGGTGTGTATTTCAAATATAAAAGTACTTCCATTCATCTTTGCTTTTGGGGTGAATTTGAGGTCTGATACAAACAGTTTTGGAGTGTGTTTATTTCATATACAGTCCTGATCAAAAGTTTAAGAACCACTGAAAAATGGCAAAAAATCATATTTTACATTGTTGGATCTTAACAAGGTTCCAAGTAGAGCTTCAACATGCAACAAGTAAGAAATAGAGAGTGAGACAAAACATTTTTTGAGCATTCAATTAATTGAAAATAACGATAAAACTGAAACAGGCTGTTTTTCAGCTGATCCAAATTTTAGGACCACATGCCTTTAAAAGGCCAAATCTGTGCAAAGATGTGGATTCATTGTCATTTTCTGTCAGGTAGTCACACGTTGTGATGGCAAAAGCAAAAAAAACTCTCCCTTTTTGAACGTGGTCGGGTTTTTGAACTGCATAAGCAGGGTCTCTCACAGCGCGCCATCGCTGCTGAGGTGGGACGCAGTAAGACAGTCATTTGGAATTTCTAAATGATCCTGAGGTTATGGAACAAAAAAGTCAAGTGGAAGACCCAAAAAAATTTCACCAGCACTGAGCCGGAGGATCCAATTGGATGTCCGTCAAGACACTGGACGATCCTCGACCCAAATTAAGGCCCTTACTGGTGCTGACTGCAGCCCCATAACCATCAGACGGCATCTAAGACTGAAGGGCTTCAAAACAAAAAACGTCTTCAAAGACCTCGTCTCCTTGAACGCCACAGAACTGCTCGTTTGGACTTTGCAAGAGAGCAATAAAGATGGGACATTCAAAGGTGAAAGAAAGTTTTATTCTCTGATGAGAAAAAATTTAACCTTGATGGTCCTGATGGTTTGGCATGACAAGCAGATCCCACCTAAGATGTTTTCTACGCGCCAAAGTGGAGGGGGCGCCATAATGGTCTGGGGTGCTTTTTCCTTCAGTGGAACAATGGAGCTTCAGGAAGTGCAGGGGCGTCAAACGGCCGCTGGCTATGTCCAGATCTTGCAGAGAGCATTCCTCATGACTGAGGGCCCTCGTCTATGTGGTAACGACTGGGTTTTTCAACAGGACAACGCTACAGTACACAATGCCCGCAGGACAAGGGACTTCTTCTAGGAGAATAACATCACTCTTTTGGCCCATCCTGCGTGTTCCCCTGATCTAAATCCAATTGAGAACCTTTGGAATAGATGGCAAGGGAAGTTTACAAAAATGGACAACAGTTCCAGACAGTAGATGGCCTTCGTGCGGCCGTCTTCACCACTTGGAGAAATGTTCCCATTCACCTCATGGAAACGCTTGCATCAAGCATGCCAAAACGAATTTTTGAAGTGATCAACAATAACGGCGGAGCTACTCATTACTGAGTTCATGTTTGGAAGTTGGATTTCTGTTTTGGGGGGGTTTAGATTTTTTTTGGAGGTGTGGTTCTAAACTTTTGATCAGCTGAAAAACAGCCTGTTTCAGTTTATTCGTTGTTTTCATTAATTGAATGCTCAAAAAATGTTTTGTCTCACTCCCATTTCTTCTTGTTGCATGTTGAAGCTCTACTTGGAACCTTGTTAAGATCCAGCCATGCTAAATATGATTTTTTGCCATTTTTCAATCGGTCTTAAACTTTTGATCAGGACTGTATAATAGTACGTCCATTCAGTCTTGCTTTTTGGTGTGAATTTTCTGCCTGATACAACGTTTTGGGGTGTATTTAGTTGAAATATAAGTACATCCATTTGTCTTTGATTCTGGAGTGAAATTGCATTCTGATACAAACAGTTTTGGGGTGTATTTAGTTTATATATAAGTACTTGCGGTCTGGCATGCTGCATGGGTGAAGAAGGCAGGCTCCTTGGGCTTAAGAAAAAAAAAAGATACTAGAGGTGATCACACCATAAAAGCAGAGAACAGATAACCCGAAAAGGGTAAGCCGCTGATGCAGCTGTTCACTGAACCAGAACACCTCTCTACACACTTGAGGGGTGTATTTCTTAGATGGGTCACCTTTATGGAGTTTCTACTCTAGGGGTGCATCAGGGGGCTTCAAATGGGACCTGGTGTCAAAAAAACAGTCCAGCAAAACCTGCCTTCCAAAAACCGTATGGCATTCCTTTCCTTCTGCGCCCTGCCGTGTGCCCGTACAGCGGTTTACGACCACATATGGGGTGTTTGTGTAAACTACAGAATCAGGGCCATAAATATTGAGTTTGGTTTGGCTGTTAACCCTTGCTTTGTAACTGGAAAAAAATTATTAAAATGGAAAATCTGCCAAAAAAGTGAAATTGTATCTCTATTTTCTATTAATTCTTGTGGAACACCTAAAGTGTTAACAAAGTTTGTAAAATCAGTTTTGAATACCTTGAGGGTATTTGCTTCTAAACTTCTAAGCCTTGTAACATCCCCAAAAAATAAAATATCATTCCCAAAATGATCCAAACATGAAGTAGACATATGGGGAATGTAAAGTAATAACTATTTTTGGAGGTATTACTATGTATTATAGAAGCAGAGAAATTGAAACTTGGAAATTTGCAATTTTTTACAAATTTTTGGTAAATTTGGTATTTTTTTATAAATAAAAATGATTTTTTTTTACTTCATTTTACCAGTGTCATTCTTTTACACTTAATTCGATGCCTCAATCAGTAGTTGTGGAGTTAGTGTGAAATAGCGGCCTGATACTGCACACTTTTGGATGAGTTCACACTTCAGTTATTTGGTCAGTTATCACTATCATTTTTTATGAGCCAAAACCAGTAGTGAAGCCTATTCAGAGATAAGGTGTAATGGAAAGATCTCCACCTATTCTGTATTTTTGACCCAAACCTGGTTTGATACTATACATTTTATGGTGTTCAAATTCTTTTACACTTAATTTGATTCGTCAATCAGTAGTTGCGGAGTTGGTGCGAAATTGCGGCCTTATACTATTGCTCTTTTACCCTTGCAGTTATTGTTACAGTACAGTATGTCCGACAGACAGGTGAGGAGGAGAGATCCGCTGCTTCCTCTGGTAGGTGGGAAAATAGCGATGATTGTAGTCGCGTGGGAGCTGGTGTTGCGAGCGGTCAGGCACGTGGAGCTGAGACTGGTGAGAGTGACATCAGTGACGTGCAGACAGTGGTAGACGATGATTTGGCCAATCGCCACGTGGGAGCGGGTGAAGAGGGGGCTTCATCATCAGGAGAAGAAGGTAGCAGCTTGAGAGTGAGGCAGCGGCTGAGCCATCAGGGTGGAAGCATGGTTGTGAGTCAGCAGGGTGGCAGCAGTGTGAGATCTGTAGCCAAACGTGCCTGGGGTTGACTTCCTGCTACGCAGAGCCCCTAACCTGTCCAGAAAGAAGTAGCGGTGCACGGTTCACGGAGCAGCGGTAGCAGGAGTGAGGACTCAACAACGGCCACTCTGTGACTGGGCCACTGTATGACGACTCATGTGATTCCTCATGCAATTCCCCCCCCACCCCTCCACCCACCTCTGTGACTGGGCCACTGTGTTGACTCCTTCATGCGATTCCATCCTCATGTGATTCACCCACACTCACCACTCTGTGACTGGGCCCACTGTGTTGCTCCTCAATGCTGTAGCCAACCTCACCACCCCCGCCCGGTCATGGGCGGCACACTACTTGATTCATCGTGTAACAGAACAGGTTCTGTATAAATCTATTGTGGAATCAGCTGACGACAGTGTAAATGGAGTGCGCTTCTTCTTGACGCTAACATTGACCTGTAAGGCTGAGTTCACACTTTGGTCAGTTTTGGTCCCATAACTGACCAAATAAGTGAAGTGTGAAGTGATTTAAAGAGTGACGCCTGTCATCTGCGTTCACATTGACTCACAGTACTGTTTCACTACCCCAGCGAACTCCCTATGCGTGTTCTGCAAAGCACAGTGTTCTACACCACTTTATAGGCTATCTGCAGCTAGGAAATAGCTGTTTTTTAACGTGATTTGTCATTAATAAATTTGGGTTGAATTGAATCTTTTTGGGAAATTCGGCGACCCTTCCGAATCGAATTTTTGAGAAATCGCTCATCTTAGTTCTTGTCAGTATATTGAGCTATAGACATGTATTACTTAATCTTTATCAGTCGTTATGTTTTTCCAATTTGTCCATAAAAATGTTTGTCTGTCAGTTGATTTTCGAATCAGCTGAGCATTATAGGTGATAGAAAAAACATCTGATGTATTGGGTTATGATTGAATCTTGGGTTTGTGACAAATGGTTTATCACTGGTATTGTATTGTTTAGGGTGGGTTTGCAATTGCATTATGGCATACCATTTTAGGGTTCCATTTACTGTGTATAACAGGAATATAACGGAATGCAAAACGGAAGCCTTAAGAGGCATTCAATTTTGATCCATTGTAATGGGCAAGCATAACAGATTCCATCTGGTTTCCGTTAGCAGACTTTTTTTAAATCCTAACAATCCGACATATTTAAAATCCCAACATCAGCCATTCAATGTAGAGCAAAATAGAGCTAAATGGTTAAAGGGGTTCTGTAGTTTTTTTAAACTGATGATCTATCCTCTGGATAGATCATCAGCATCCTGATCGACGGGGGTCCGACACCCGGGGACCCCTGCCGATCAGCTGTTTGAGATGGCAGCGGCACTGGGCAGTAGTGCCGGGCCTTCTCGCTGTTTACCGCAGGACCAGTGACGTCACGACTAGTATCACTGGCCTGGGCGCGGCTAAGCTCAGTTTAAGTGAACAGAGATCAGCCCTGCCCAGGCCATTGATACTAGTGGTGACGTCACTGGGCCTGCGGAAAACAGCGAGAAGGCTGCGGCACTACTGCCAGCGCCGCTGCATTCTCAAACAGCTGATCGGCAGGGGTCCCGGGTGTCGGACCCCCGGCGATCAGATGCTGATGATCTATCCAGAGGATAGATCATCAGTTTAAAAAAACTGCAGAACCCCTTTAAGGCCTAATATTTCGGAGGTTGTGCTTCATGGATCAGACGTGTTTTCACAGTACATCACTACCGATGGTCATTTGGATTGAGATGTGGGAATTTGGAACCATGTCAAAAACAGAATTCTTTGTCTTGTTCCTCAAACCAAATCTGAACAATTTCTGCATTGTGGCAGGGTGCATTATACTGCTGAAAAAGTCCACTGCCACTAGAGAATACCATTTCCGTGAAGTGGTGTATGTGTTAAAATAACATTTACATGAATATCAGAACCCAAGGCTTCCCAAAGAAATGTTGCAAAGAGCATCACACAGGCTCTGCCAGCTTGTCTTCTTCTTATTATGCATTCTGGTGCCATGAAGTTTGGTGTTTGTAGTCCAGCATGTTTGCTAGACATTTCCCCTGTATGTCTGTGCCTTCGGTGAGAGAGCTCCTGGGTTCCTGGACCACAAGTCAGTGAGCAGCTCTGCCTAGTGCCGTCATGTTAGTTAGTTATCGGTGTTGGTGTTCCATCCTGTTGCTGCGGCAGGTAAGTGCTAGTTGTTCTGGTGTGTTGTATTACTGGGTTCTTACCTGCCGATCCAGTTTGTTCTTACATTTTCCCTACGGCTAGGCCAGTGGGAGACTTCTGGTTCATCCGTGTTGTGGAGAAACTGGTCGCTTCTGGTCCTGACTCTATTCCAGGGATCTTTAGGGTTTGTAGGGCCCAAGGTTCCTGTGTATGAGCCCCCCTACCATCTGGGTCCGCTCATACAGTTAGGAGTCACCTAGTTAGACATCTATGTCTCTCCAATGTCTTCCTGTTGTTGTTATGTCCTCTTCCCTTCCCTACATGTCTCTTTGTATGGTGTGGGTTTTGTTTGGGGTTTTGTTGTATGTCTAGTTGTTGTTACATGTCTGGTCTGTTGGTGTTTGTAGTCCAGCATGTTTGCTAGACATTTCCCCTGTATGTCTGTACCTTCGGTGAGAGGGCTCCTGGGTTCCTGGATCACAAGTCAGTGAGCAGCTCTGCCTGGTGCCGTCATGTTAGTTAGTTATCGGTGTTGGTGTTCCATCCTGTTGGTGCGGCAGGTAAGTGCTAGTTGTTCTGGTGTGTTGTATTACTGGGTTCTTACCTGCCGATCCAGTTTGTTCTTACCTTTTCCCTACGGCTAGGCCAGTGGGAGACTTCTGGTTCATCCGTGTTGTGGAGAAACTGGTCGCCTCTGGTCCTGACTCTATTCCAGGGATCTTTAGGGTTTGTAGGGCCCAAGGTTCCTGTGTATGAGCCCCCCTACCATCTGGGTCCGCTCATACAGTTAGGAGACAAGGCGAGGTTTAGGGATGCATTAGGAGGTTTCCTGCTCCCATTTCCCAGTGTCCTGGCCTAGTTTCTATTCCCGTTTCCCTACGATGTTCAGTAGGGAGTTTCCCCCCACTCCCCACCGTGAAACCCTTCTCTAGTTTATTTCTAATAACTATAAACTAGAGATTCGGCTGCTTCACCGAATAAAAACAAAAAACAAAACTTGCTTTGTGACGAATTACTTTTTCATGAAGGGCATTTCTTTGTAAGTGGTGGGTAAAATGATGAGGAACTGCGATTGCGACGCCACCCGTCACTGTACCCCTCAGATGCAGCCTTCATCGCTGTTAAACGGTATCTAAGATGAAGATTAAGCCCTTTCAGGGGTTGATCAGTTAAAAAAAAAATTTACTTATCCATTTAAGTGCGATGAGGCCGCCATGGCCATCTTGCTTGAACAACCTGCACGAAATCTCGCGCAATGTGTGAGGTCCTGACATCATCACAATGGCAGCATAGTGACATCATTTGTCACCGCGCACGAGATTTCATGCAGGATCTTCAAGCAAGATGGCCTCAGCGACCTTTTCGCGCTGATATGGATAAGGTGAGTGTGATTTTTTTTTTTACCTCCATTTCAGGGAAAATCATTTGTTACCACGAAGCACAAGGTAATTCGGCTTTGTTAGCTAATCAAATTTCCCTGAAATTTTGGATCAAAGTCCACTTTGGATATTTTGATTTGCCCAACACTAACAATAACCTGTACATATTACACTCCAGAAATACATCCAGGCCCCTTCTGAACTATTTTAGTGAATTCACCATCACACCTCCTCAGGGAGAGAGTTCCATAGTCTCACTGCTCTTACCGTAATGAATCCTCTTCTATGTTTGTGTACAAACCTTCTTTCCTACCAGACGCAGAGGATGTCCCCTCGTCACATTCACAGTCCTGGGATAAATAGATGATGGGAGAGATCTCTGTACTGACCCCTGATATACAGTGCGGAAATAATTATTTGACCCCTCACTGATTTTGTAAGTTTGTCCAATGACAAAGAAATGAAAAGTCTCAGAACAGTATCATTTCAATGGTGGTTTATTGTAACAGTGGCAGATAGCACATCAAAGGAAAAATCGAAAAAATAACTTTAAATAAAAGATAGCAACTGATTTTGCATTTCCATTGAGTGAAATAAGTATTTGAACCCCTACCAACCATTAAGAGTTCTGGCTCCCACAGAGTGGTTAGACACTTCTACTCAATTAGTCACCCTCATTAAGGACACCTGTCTTATAACTAGTCACCTGTATAAAAAGACTCCCTGTCCACAGAATCAATCAATCAAGCAGACTCCAAACTCTCCAACATGGGAAAGACCAAAGAGCTGTCCAAGGATGTCAGAGACAAAATTGTAGACCTGCACAAGGCTGGAATGGGCTACAAAACCATTAGCAAGAAGCTGGGAGAGAAGGTGACAACTGTTGGTGCGATTGTTCGAAAATGGAAGGAGCACAAAATGACCATCAATCGACCTCGCTCTGGGGCTCCACGCAAGATCTCACCTGTGGGTTGATCAATGGTTCTGAGAAAGGTGAAAAAGCATCCTAGAACTACACGGGAGGAGTTAGTTAAAGACCTCAAATTAGCAGGGACCACAGTCACCAAGAAAACCATTGGAAACACATTACAACCGCAATGGATTAAAATCCTGCAGGGCTCGCAAGGTCCCCCTGCTCAGGAAGGCACATGTGCTGGCCCGTCTGAAGTTTGCCAATGAACACCAGAATGATTCAGAGAGTGACTGGGAGGAAGGTGCTGTGTCTGATGAGACCAAAATAGAGCTCTTTGGCATAAACTCAACTCGCTGTGTTTGGAGGAAGAAAAATGCTGCCTATGACCCCAAAAACACCGTCCCCACCGTCAAGCATGGGGTGGAAACATTTTGCTTTGGGGGTGTTTTTCTGCTAAGGGCACAGGACAACTTATTCGCATAAACGGGAAAATGGACGGAGCCATGTATCGTGAAATCCTGAGCGACACCCTCCTTCCCTCTGCCAGGAAACTGAAAATGGGTCGTGGATGGGTGTTCCAGCACGACAATGACCCAAAACTACAGCAAAGGCACAAAGGAGTGGCTCAAGAAGAAGCACATTAAGTCATGGAGTGGCCTAGTCAGTCTCCGGACCTTAATCCAATCGAAAACCTATGGAGGGAGCTCAAGCTCAGAGTTGCACAGAGACAGCCTCGGAAACCTTAGGGATTTATGAGATGATCTGCAAAGAGGAGTGGACCAACCTTCCTCCTAAAATTGTGCGCAAACTTGGTCATCAATACAAGAAACGTTTGACCTCTGTGCTTGCAAACAAGGGTTTTTCCACCAAGTATTAAGTCTTTTTTTTGTTAGAGGGTTCAAAATACTTATTTCACTCAATGAAATGCAAATCAGTTGCTATCTTTTATTTAAAGTTATTTTTTCGATTTTCCTTTTGATGTGCTATCTGCCACTGTTACAATTAAACCTACCATTGAAATGATCTGTTCTGAGACTTTTCATTTCTTTGTCATTGGACAAACCTTACAAAATCAGTGAGGGGTCAAATAATTATTCCGCCACTGTATTTTTACGTAGTTATTAGATCTCCCCTTAGTCATCTTTTTTCTAAAGTGAATATCCCAATTTTGACAATCTTTCTCGGTACTGTAGTCCACACATTCCAGTTATTACTTTAGTTGCCCTTTTCTGAACCCTCTCTAGCTCTGTACTTATCATTTAAAGTCTTTAAATATCAGAAATAAGGGTTTGTCTGTTACATAATTATCTTAGGATCTGGGAGTGTATGCACGCTGGACCAGTAAATTTGTCTATTTTAATCTTTTAATCTTTTTTACTGATTTCTGAAAATGAAATTTTATTTATGTACTCTTGTGTATATTTTAGTTCAATATATGTTCTCTGATTACTATATGCTCACCCAGGCCTCCTACAATAGCTCCAAAAGTTTCTCTTACAAGGATAGGCCTTATGATATTTTGTATATAACCCAATAACAGAACTTTAAGAATATCTGCAATTTTGAAAGCCCGATTTAGAATATGCTACAGCTTCTGATGAACCTCTTTGCCTAGTGACATTTCTAGGGACATGCGGGACATGTGCCCTAGCGCCGGTTGACTTCTATGCAAGACCTGGGGACTAAAAATTGTATTGTTATTGTTTATATATTTTTCTATTTGCTCCTGGATGTAACTACCAGCAAGGAAGGTTGGCAAAGGTTGACAGGTTCCTTTCCCTCTTGGTAGGAGTGAGCTGGTCCTGTTTCCTCCCAGGAGGGGGAGTTTATGTCTAGAGAGACAAGGAGAAGAGGGTGCAACCTGCAGTGCTCCAGATACATATTCTTCAGAGAGAAATACTCCATTTTGGTGCTCAAGTGAAGCCTTGAGAGTCCAGACAGCAGAGTGACCTGCCACACCTACATCTATAGACCCTGCTGTGAAGTGAGGAATACAGCCAAGCTACCCATCACTAAATAACCACTCGGCCGCAGAGTGTGGTACTAGGGTGCTTCGGGCCCATAAGTAATTCATTCTGGGGACCCACTGTACAGCTATATGCAGATACTACCTGTGCACATAGTGTAGGCAGAAATAAGACCCTCAAGATTACTGATCACAGGGGTCCCTGCAACAACTTTAAGAAGGTGAGTCCCTGGGGAAAGAAGTCATTTCAGCCACCCAATGCATCCACAGTATAATAATAAACTGGATAGTTTGTTAAATTATCTACACAGTTGTTCATACGGATACAGGCTGTTTGAGATGCACCTATTTTAGGGGCCTCAAAGGGGATTCATCTGTTCCTCTGTGGGCCAGTCCGAACATGAGCCAGCATCACCCAAGTGCTGAATTACAGCCAACAAATGATGCCTCCATATTCTTGGTGGCTGCCAGAGATGAATTTCACTAAAGCCTGCTGCTACAGTATGTATTTAAAATTCTACATTGCACTTAGTAAAAAGGACTTTATTACGTTTATACTCCTGGCCTCATTCTAGTACAGATAATTTTACTGCACCCATCGCCAGGGAGCAAATCGGGAGTGCACAGTGACGCACACTTCATCAGGGCCACTATCACTCTTACCCTCTAGGACCTAGCTCATCAGGGGGTTTCTGCAAAGTAAGGGGGGGATCTAAGCCTGGAGTGAGCTGATGATTGCTTTAGCTTATCTGGTGGGCTAAGCAACTAATACATATAATTTCATTCCACATGCACCTCCCTCACATAGCAGAGATGAGGAGTGGGGTACAGGACACCACAGGAAATTCATGGAGCAAAGCTAATGGTGAGTCCTCCTATTAACAGTGAATGGTGCTCCAGACTGACTTACTCCAGAATGTCCTTTTCTGTCTTTAGTCTTATTCATAAGGGTTCACTAGGGAGGCTATATTTTTACAGAGTGGTGACATTAAGGAAGGGTCATTACTGAATGGAGTGCACAATTACTGAGTGGGGGCATTCAGAGGGCGCAAAGTTTGGATCATTACTGTAGGGTGGGGCAATTTTAGTGTGTTTGGGAATTACTACTGTGGGGGGCAACTAGGAGGGTTACACTAGTATGTAGAGTGCATCATTACTATATTACTGGGTGTGAAGTACTGTCTACAGGGTAAATATACCATTATGGGGTGGAGGCACACAGGAACACTATTAGTCTGAAGAAGAAGCACTATTACTTTTTGGAAGACACAAAGGGGCATAATTACTTGCTGGGTTGCAGTATTACTGCATGGAAGATACTAACAGGGGTGCACCACCAATGAGGCCAGGTGAGGCGATCGCCTCAGGCAGCTCCAGGTAAGGGCAAGAGGGGGGCAGTGGAAGGGCCATGGGCAATGAGTGCTTTTATTGTGGGGTTAGGTTAAGAAATTGGCATTTGGGGGTGGCGCAGTTTCAGATTTCGCCTCAGGCAGCAGAAAGGCTAGTGCAGCGACCGGACCGCAGGGGCAATATGCGAGAGTTATGGTGGACCGATGGGGGTAGTAGTTGTTTACTCACTGTTCTGTACAGCTTCCTGGGCCGGTGTGTAGTGAATGGAAGGACAGCACCAGTTCCTTCGGGGCACACTCTGTTGTCCAGGGACTCCCGCCAGATGGTGGTTGAGGTGCCCTTGGTGGAATGGTTTAAGGTGCCATGGAGGCAGGGTCCCTGGTGTTCGTGATGCCAGCACCGTTAGGTGCAAAGGTTGTGAACAACTGAACTTTTACTTGATCAATAATCTCAGAGTAATCAATACAGTTCATCTATATAGCAAAAGTAATAATCCAAATATTGGCTCAGCTGTAATTCTTGTAATAAGCTTGGTAATAGGTTCAATGAGATTTTCCTTCAGCAGGTAGGAGAGATTCCTTCTTATTTCTGCCTACACTATGCCCACACTATAGCAGCCAGGTACTGGATATAATAACTTGTAATTAGCAAACCACAGGGAGGTCTCCCTAACGGCAGGCAAAATCCTCTGCTCCATTATTTGTACAGGATGCTTTCATAAACTCTGGTCCACAATGTCCATAGAGGAATGTGGTAATGGACAACCACGCATATAGTTGTCCGGCTGTGTCCAGGTGCTTTTAGGCTTCTCCTGGTCACTTGTGCTGTGGAGTCCATAAGCTATTGCTGCTTCTATCTCCACTAGACTTTCTCTATATCCATGAATTCACTCTAATCTGTGCTAGGTAGCTGTAAGGATGCTTTGCCTTAGCTTGGCCAGGGCCAAGGGGCTAACATTAGCAGCTACATACTGGACTTATCTGGTTCTGCTCCTCACTCCTTCACTAACTTCCTCCTTTCTCCTTTTGGCTTAGCACACCCTCAGAAATATATATATATATATATATATATATATATATGGTGCCAGCACCACCTAGGGGTGAATGGATGTAATGACATGCTCAAATAAAACAGCCTGTTATAAGGAATTACAGCTATATCAGAAATACATTGACATGGTATAATGCATATGCCCAAAGTTATACAGGGCCCCACAACCATGACGGAGTGGGATACTGCACTAGGTGCACCCCTGAATATTAAGGGAGCCCTTTTAATGTAAGAAACACAGAGAGGGACACTACTGTTACAGGAGACACTAAGGCTAGTTTTACACTAGCGGCAGGGGAGTCCGGCAGGCTGTTCCGGCCGGTGAACAGCCTGTCGGATCCATCCTGCCGCTAGTTCACGTGTGCCCCCGGACCGTAACTCCGTCCCCGCCCCCATTATAGTCAATGGGGGTGGAGCGGCATTCCGGAGGCCCACGTGAACTAGCGGCGGCAGGACGGATCAGACAGGCTGTTCACCCGCCGGAACAGCCTGCCGGACTCCCCTGCCACTAATGTAAAAGTACTCTAAGGAGTCGCTAGGACTATGTGTAAGGCACTATTATTGAGTTAACATTAACATTACCATTAACAGGGGCAATAAACTCTGAAAAGACCATTTGTGGCCAAGCTGAGGCATTATGGTTGTAAGGGTTGGATGGAAAAGATGAGGGAAAGTAATGACTAGTGTTGAGCAAATCGAAGTTAACAAAGTGGAATTTGATCTGAAATTCTGGAAAATTATGATTCGTCACAAATCAGAATTTCTTGGCACTTCGTGGTAATTAATAAATTTTGCCGTTGCGGCCATCTTGATTGAAGAAAATGAGCCCAATCTTGCTTATTACTAGCAATGACGATAATCAGTGAATATGGTACTAATGAGACACTTCATGTAACTGCATTATATTAATTTCTATATGGTCTATGGCATGTTTATGCTGCAAAGCACCAGTCTAGTACTGGTATCTTTGCGCAGCAGTGCTCATGGTCTCACTTACTGAACAGGGTACTGCATCGCAGCTCCCTTAAAGTGAATTGGATGGAGATAAGTGAACAGAGTTAAAGGGGTTGTCTGGGCTTTTTAATATTGATGACAGATTCTCAGGATAGTTCATCAATATCAGATTAGCCGGGGTCTGACACCCGGAACCCCCACGATCAGCTGTATGGGAGATGTCACGGGCAGTGCGCGTATGCTGCCTCCCTTATCTCTTCCTGCCCGCTGCTGCTGTCCATTGACATACAGCAGCAGACAGGAAGAGACAAGGGAGACGGCATGTGCGCACTGTGCGCTCCATCTCCGCATACAGCTGATCGGGGTGCCGGGTGTCAGACCCCTGCTGATCTGATATTGATGAACTATCCTGAGGATAGGTCATCAATAATAAAAAGCTCGGACAACCCCTTTAAGTTTCAGATGTCAAAGTGGCGCTAATCTTTGCCCCAGATAAATATAAGCCTTGTTTTATCTGTGGCCTCTGCTTCTGAAGGAAAGGATGAGCAGTGGCTATATTGTGCTATTCATCTCTGCATAACCTTCAGGCTATGACATCATCATTTAATGTTTTTACAAATATTAGTTATAGACACATCGATGCAAAATTTCTATCACCGTGTATTTTATATATATTATATATAGATATACTTCAATAACATTTACCTCAAAGAAATGATCAGATTAGAATGATGTTCTTGTGACGTATATAACATTCTTTCTTGCCCTGAACTTGAGAAGGATTGAACTGTGTCTCAACTGTATCAACATAAAGACTGTGAGCTTCTGCCTAGTATTGCATTAAATAATTGTGCAATGTATTTCACAAAATGTTCATGTTCCATAGAAACAAATATTTTATGTCGTTAAAGTTAACACCAGGCGATAATTCAGTTGCATTTTACTAACGATAATTCTTTTCTTACTGAAATGTGTCAGAATGGATGTTGCATCATTCAATAAAAATCCCCAGGATATGTTGTTCCAAGGAGAAGGAAGCAAACCAGATGAAAAAGAAAATAAAAGAAATTTGCAAAGGTTTGCAGTCTTTGGCCTTTTGTTACTGTAGACTCTGTTTATAAAGAAGCAGTGAGTGTCTGGCTGATTTCTCTGTTTGTCCACAGTCTTGTATAGGCCGACCATGGAATAGCCAGTCTACATAAACATGTTACCCATGTCCATTGCCAAAATATCATTCCAGGAATTGTCTTATTCCTGTCCTGTAAGCTGACCTGACAAAAGACTAGCCTACCATATGGCTTTAATCCAACCCCCCAATGATCATTGATATCTAACTGAAGATATTATGAAGCTTACAAGCTACATTTTTAGGGCATGTGCACATCTGCTTTGGAGGCTCCATACACATCTGTCACAGATTCCTCCAGAAAGATTGGACAAAAAAGTCCTGCATCCATTTTGTGCTGCTAAAAATGAGGACATCCAAACAGAAGCCAAATGGATCCAATTGGAATGGGGTCTGTTCAGCTCTGTTCATGTCAGCTATGTGCTGAATCTAATCTATTTTCTATTTTTCTTTTGGGATTCGCATACCCGCCTATCCCTTGGTTGAACTTGATGGACATATGTCTTTTTTCAACAGTATTAACTATGTAACTATGTAACGGGTATAACTAGTTGTGATGTGAACATGGCCTTACAAGATTTAGGAAGACACAATATAGAAAGGCCAAGGCTAAGCAAAGCCTAGGTAATGAAATGGATGAACATAACAGCACAACTCTAGGCAAATGGACCTCAACTCAATAAATGAGAGAGAATGTCAACAGATAGAGAGGTAAAACTGAATGCACCACAGATAGAGTATGGGCAAGCACTGGGTACTGAGCAAAGTGCAAAAGCAGCAGGAGTTGAGAGTGATTTTAAAAATGAATATCGGCCATAGACCTTACAGGGAAATTTCCCAGTGGGCCGATGCCCAGGGGGCCACCAGAGCCCTTCTCATGGCTGGCCAGTGGAAGTTTTTGGGGATGTATTTTGTGCTGCTGGCGGCAGTAGTTTGTGATAGATTGGGGTTCTTTTTGGTATTATGTTCCACAATATGGTATTGCTGGCCCTGCCTTTCATCAATTTGGACCCAACTACAGAACAGGGCCACTTTTAGTATTTTTTCTAGGGCCATTATAAGTTCCCAGTTTTCCCCTGGCTACTACATTGAGGTGTCTTGTCAACAGTTCACAAGGTAGTTCAGAATTAGTTAGGGTAGTGTTCTGTCAGTATTGGTATACATGCTTAGGTAATTGAGATCTGCACACCTTCTTGAAGGTGGGTGCTCACAGAGGGATAAGTAGATATCTGAGAGAAATTCTATGGCACACCAATTTTGACTGATATTACAGTGTAGTTTTATTCATTCTTTTTGGACACTTTGTGTCACATTACATCCAATATTATTCAAGGCATAGCATGCGATTATGTACAGTTGTCCCGACGTTTCGGTCTCTAATGACCTTTATCAGGGGATCTGGATTCCATGCGCCCAGGAGGAAAGGGATGTGACACAGGGAGAAGTTATCTTGCTAGATTGCATCAGCCACTTTAGTTTAGCTCTGCTATTACGGGCAGTTACTAGTTCAGTTTAGCTCCAGGAGAAACATCATTTTTGTCCAGAGAACAATTCCTAAGAGAAAGCTGGAGAAGACATTTATAGACTGTCTAAGAACACAAGGCTTTATGGTATTTGCTGTTTATGGCCGAGACTTTGCTGCTTGTGGAAGTCTACCACACTTTCTTGCTATGTGTGTGGATGGTTTGTAGTCTGGGGCACCTACCACATTTTTAAGAGTTTTGCACGCCTGAGATCATCTTGGAATGGTTGAAAAGTGTTGAGAAGAAGCTCAGGAGCTAATACTCCTATTATTATTAGTCTTGAGCGAATCAAGCTTCGGATCATCGATCCCAAATCAATTCATTAAAAAACTTAGATTCTAATGCTGTCTCTGCACATCAGTAAAATGTATTGGCTCTGTGGACCCAAACTTCATTTCACCGGAAGATGTGCGAGACTTGTGTGAATTAATTCAGTATTCATTTCTGTATCTTTAAAAACAGTTAAAATTCAGAATCCAAAATCGGGTTTGGTACCGAGGTACCAGTCGGTACCAAACCCAACATTAGATTCCTAATTTTAAATGTTTTCAAAGATGCAGAAGTGAATACCGAATTAATTCACCAAAGTCTTGTGTGACTATGGGGGAAGGTTAACTCTCATGATGATGTCCTAATATGTTTCCCACCATTTTTGCAGCAAAGTCTTGATAGCTTGGTCACTTGATCACTTTGCTGATTAATACATCATAGCTTGCAAACCTTCTGACTAATACACCATAGTTTGCAAACCTTCTGTGGCCTAGGACCCTGCAGGCTCTCTGGGGTAGCGGTCATTACAGATGAGTTGCCTGTGTGGTTCATCTGGTCTGGAGGAGCAGTTGATAAATCACATTCTCCCTCACTCCTCACTCCACATCCTTAGACTGACTCTCCCTAGCTCAACCCTACCCTTGCCAGGAAGTCAGACTAGCCCACTCCTTCCAAGAGGGAAGGAATGGAATGGTAAGTTCCCTAACATAGCCAACTGTACCCCATCTGCCATGTAAGTGCATTACATGTCATTACATTCCCATTGCGTATAAAACAGTAACTGCAGATACCATAGTAGTTCCCCCAGGTCTGGAGTACTATATCAGCAACAATATTCTTTGGTTCCTTTTAACTGAAGGTGTGTGAAAGTTGTAATTTCATTTGCTATTTTTGATTGACCCAGACTTTATCCTGACAAAGCCTACTGATTGTTGCCTGTTGATCTGCTTTCTCACATTGCATGGACTCTGCCAACCATGAACTGTTTTATGCTTTGAAATATAATCTGCAAGCTGTTATATGTTGCTTTTATAGACTACTCTGTGGGATTCATCCAGGGGTTCCCTTCTCTAAGTCCATACTCGTGAGGACTTCATGTTTATATATAATTTATCCATGACCGCTATGCCAGTTCTGTGTTCAAACTCATCATGGCAAATCTAGTGGACCTAAAGTGTTCTTTCATGTTCTTTTTTTTATTGTCTATATTATTCATATAATGTACAGTACTATACAAAAACTACACCAAAAAATCACAACAAATCCTTAATGTCTGAACATGGCCCTTAAGAATTTACAAAAAGTCCCTATTAAGTCACTGTGGCTGTGTTTTATTAGTAAACCATGTTTCTATCGCCATACGATTAAATGGGAAGCTCTCATTTCAGCCCTGACTTTTATTTCCTGGAGTTTTGCATTACATCAGCAGGAAACAGGCCCTGAAAAGCAAGCTATGATTAATCAAATTTATCCCATTTGCTGCTCAGATTTGCAATTAGCTTTGCTTGAGCTCTAACCATGATATTACATATTACATTTCCAGAGTTCAAAGTTATGTTTTAGCCATTTGGAAGTGAATTTTAAATAAGTGATTCAAGTCGAATAATGCACTTCAGTTCCTCTGGGAGGCAAAAAATTTAATAAGTAGTTTGCCAGTGGCAATACTAAAGTTGAACATGCCAGTATGTGTTGATTAAGAATTCACTGCCTAGATCCCTAAAGATTGAGATGTGAGAAATCTTTACAGTTAGTCTAAAAACCAGCATGTTTTAAATCTGTCTGAAGTGTGTAATGAGTCAATAGTCAGCAGGGGCGCCAGACTATGGATTCAATCCAACATTCTTCCAGTAGACATATGTCCGGTCTGCACAGCATTTTTGCTTGGTCAAAGAATTCTATTCAATTAGTTTCTTCCTTGTGATTCAGGTTTATTTGGTTAAGGAACATAGCGCAGTACCAGTTTTCACGGATCTAACGGGAAATGTATCTACAATAGGCATAAATATCAATTACAAATATGATAAAGCAGGTAACCTGAAGCATGTCTGACACTAGTATACCAACCTAAAGAGTAACAATCAGCTGATGGGTAAGAACGATCAGGCCAACAGACTATCAAAGGCCCTCAGTGGAAAAACTATACTATACTATAGCAATACTTTCTCTATTGAGGTTTTGAAGGCATCTACAATTATATTGCAGGACCGTATTGTAATATAATATATAGAACTGGTTGACAAATAATGTATATTCATGCCAACAAGTTGCATTTGGACATATTTAGTTATTTTTATTATTTAAATTTAAAGGGGTTTTCCAAGAGTTAAATATTAATGGCCTATCTTGAGGATAGGTAATTAATATCTGATCGGTGGGGGTCCCACTCCCGGCAATCCCAGCTGTTTGAAGAGGCCGCGGTGCTCCAGTGAGCATTGCAGCTGCATCCTTGGCAAGTGATGTCACATTCATTGGTCACATGGACTATTTGCAGCTCTGCCTTGGCTGCAATAGCAAGCACAATGTATGGTGCTGGACTTGGTATGCTGTGAGGAGACTACTGATCGAGATATTGATGACCTATCCAGAAAAGAGGCAATCAATATTGACTTCCTGGATAACTCCTTTAATATACAATGCAATATTGGTACATTTATCATATTAAATCATTTACAGTATCATGATTACTATATTATTTTGTATAACTACAAACTTTCAGCCAACTGGCAACAAAATGCATTCCATTCAAAGTACAGGCCTGCTCCAATTTTAAGCATCAGGCAAAGGCTATGTTCACATGAACAAAATCCGCCACGGATTCTGTCACGGAAAATGGCTGTTTTCCGCTATGGAATCTGCTATCAAAACGCCACCAGCAGCCTCCCATTGACTTCAATTGAAAAGACACCACCATGTGCACATTGTAAGGTTACTTCTTAGACAAGGATTGAGAGAGGTTTTTGCACTGAAGTCAATAAGAAAACAAAAAAAAAAAAGGTTAGCAGTTTACAAGTGGGTTTACGAGCGTTTTTGTATCATTGTTGCCACCAAAAACACTTTTGAATTTTGTCACCCAAGGGCTAGATTAGAAAAACTGTAAAAAAAACACTTCTAAAACTTCTTCTAAAAAATCTTCCAAATCCTCAACCAAAAGCTCTTCTAAATTGCTTGTAAATACT
The DNA here is from genome assembly GCF_905171765.1 of Bufo bufo. Lineage (NCBI taxonomy): Eukaryota > Metazoa > Chordata > Amphibia > Anura > Bufonidae > Bufo > Bufo bufo. Next base: position 441,792,761 of record NC_053389.1, on the reverse strand, counting down.
CCTCTAAAACCGCCACTGAATTAGAAATCTGACACCAAAAACAAGCTGTTTTTAACCATTAATCAGCTACAGATTTTTCTGCCTCGAATTTTGCCATATGAACATACTCAAAGAGTTGTAGGCTAGGGATGAGCAAACGTGTCTTTTACAAGTTCGGGGTTCGCGTTTTATTACAATTCCGTTATGGATTCCAATACCACGGGCTATAATAGAATTCTATGACGGAATGCATAACGGAAGCCTATAAGAGGCATTCTGTTTTGTATTCCGTTATAATAGAAGTCTATGGGCCGCATAACGGATCCATCTGGTTTCAATTATGCAGGAGTCCTCTGGAGTTGGAGCCCACACCAATCAGATGTTGATGACCTATCATAAAGATAGGCTATCAATATTAAACTCTCTAAAAACACCTTTAGTAAGCAGGAAAGTAAAGACACACAGAATATCGGGAATAAATATTTGCTTGTTTCTGGTAATTGACCTGGGCCACTGATCAACCAATTCATCTGATCTATATGCTCATAGATAAGGCTCTACACACATCTCCCATGAGACACAGTGGTCTCTAGTGATGGCGGCAGTGCTTCGTCTCTTCCTACAGACTGTAATAGTAAATTTTTTTGGCCAATTTCTCTCAATAGTGGGACTAAAGCATGATTTTAGAACTGCACAATAGACACATGACAAACTCTTCCATTCTAATAAATTGAGATTCAGGCGCAAAAAACTGAGCCCCCAAAAGTTGTGAATTGCCCAAAATAAAAAAATACTGGGCACTCTCTAGAATACAAGGAACCTCACAATCTATTATCAATAAGACATATAAACATATAGACAGTTCATTTAATACCATTAAAACACCATAACATAAAATCCATATAAATATACTAAAATATGGATATAAAACTAGATTCCTAATAGTCTAAAAATATATATAGGAATAAGATCGCCTCTGATTGTTCGGGGATAAAAAGTCTTTGTAAATAAATGTTCCTCCAACTTTGAGTTTGGATATACTGTAGAAATATTCTTTAGGGTATTGATAGCCCAAATATAACTTCTCCTCCACAAATGAAATGAAATCTCAGTTTTTCAATACAGTGATTTAGTTGTGCGGCGTCCCGCTATTACTCACTGTTTAGTTGAAATGCTTTATTCCGCTGCTATGACGGTACTTTGAGTTCAGGGATATCACATATGAGTTTCGTTCCCCTCTCTGTCTCGTAGGCGCCGCTCTATCAGTAGAAGAGCCGGCGCTCGATGGATATTGCAGGCTCCTTTTTCTGCGCTGGATTTGATTTGTGGATGAGGGTATGATACTCCTCAGAAAAGTCCTTTTGGAGTGCGCATAAGGTCTGCAGTGAGACACAGTTAATCCGGGTATCTGTGATACTTTAGCACGGAAAATCAATGTCCATCAGGGGGGATCCTAGCACCAAACGCGTTTCGGGGTCTGTTATCACCCCTTCCTCAGTGGTAATGAGTCCCCCTTCTAAGTTTCTTTATATAGTCTTAAATAATGACACAACTCTCATCTGCTGTGTAATTGGACTTGTTTCACAAGACCTGGTGTGGATTTTGGAAACGCCTCATTTTCAACAGTTTCTTTTATTCTCTGTGTTAATTTGTATATACTTCTTTTTATCCTTCAACTATATCCCAATATAGGCAATACGAAATGTGAAAAACAAATTAAGTTGGCATCATACAATTGCCAATTTTTATCACTACATCCAATGCGATTTGTCGCCATTTCTATAGTATCTTATCTGCAACAAAACGCAATCTCTCCCGCGGTATTCATGCGGTTTTCTTCCGACTTGTTAATATCACCAAAAATTTACTTGTATCCAATAAAATTTAAAATTAAAACAATTGCACCGGCATCAATATAAATATGAATAAATAAATATATAACTAATCATTTTATACATTTTATCAAAAAATCTTTTTAATTTCTACAAAGTTTTTGCGTAGGGTAAGGGCGAGTTCGTGGTTAAGCAGGGTATACATGAAAAGTGTCCCCAGAAAAGAATTCACTGAGAGGGATCCCGTCCCCCGCCGCGGGCCCCCCCCCCCATCATAAGAATCCGAATAGCTCGAACTCTGAGTTCAGTCCTCCCGGCACAAGCGTGTTCAGTTCATAAATTCTCTGCGTCTCCACCCTCGACATTTTGCCTATATGATCTCCCCCCCTCCATTCTTTAGTCACCTTGTCAATTGCGGCAAATTTAATCCCAGATGGATTCTGATTATGTAGCATTTTAAAATGTTTGGACAATACGTGTGTCTCCAATCCTTTTTTAATATTAGCTACATGTTCGGAGATGCGTTTTTTGCATTACTTTCACCAAGGCCCCTAACCTGGCAAATATAGTGGCACCGACGATAAAAAAGAATAAAATACCTGAACCCTCCATATAAAATTGGATTCATATGGAAGGATTCTATAGATGTGGGCAATGTGGTAATTGCAAAATTACCACATTCCCACGTAAAACAGGAAAAGTGATCTCAACAGTGAATCACCACAAACATGTTATAAAAGATTTTTTAACCTGCAGTTCTGAAAACGTAATTTATATCATAGAATGTCCCTGCGGGAAACAATATGTGGGGAGAACAAAAAGAATGTTGAAAAAACGCATCTCCGAACATGTAGCTAATATTAAAAAAGGATTGGAGACACACGTATTGTCCAAACATTTTAAAATGCTACATAATCAGAATCCATCTGGGATTAAATTTGCCGCAATTGACAAGGTGACTAAAGAATGGAGGGGGGGAGATCATATAGGCAAAATGTCGAGGGTGGAGACGCAGAGAATTTATGAACTGAACACGCTTGTGCCGGGAGGACTGAACTCAGAGTTCGAGCTATTCGGATTCTTATGATGGGGGGGGGCCCGCGGCGGGGGACGGGATCCCTCTCAGTGAATTCTTTTCTGGGGGGGTCCGGTCCTCCGCGGAGGGCCTCCACTGACACTTCAGTCCCGTATCCGACACTTTTCATGTATACCCTGCTTAACCACGAACTCGCCCTTACCCTACGCAAAAACTTTGTAGAAATTAAAAAGATTTTTTGATAAAATGTATAAAATGATTAGTTATATATTTATTTATTCATATTTATATTGATGCCGGTGCAATTGTTTTAATTTTAAATTTTATTGGATACAAGTAAATTTTTGGTGATATTAACAAGTCGGAAGAAAACCGCATGAATACCGCGGGAGAGATTGCGTTTTGTTGCAGATAAGATACTATAGAAATGGCGACAAATCGCATTGGATGTAGTGATAAAAATTGGCAATTGTATGATGCCAACTTAATTTGTTTTTCACATTTTCGTATTGCCTATATTGGGATATAGTTGAAGGATAAAAAGAAGTATATACAAATTAACACAGAGAATAAAAGAAACTGTTGAAAATGAGGCGTTTCCAAAATCCACACCAGGTCTTGTGAAACAAGTCCAATTACACAGCAGATGAGAGTTGTGTCATTATTTAAGACTATATAAAGAAACTTAGAAGGGGGACTCATTACCACTGAGGAAGGGGTGATAACAGACCCCGAAACGCGTTTGGTGCTAGGATCCCCCCTGATGGACATTGATTTTCCGTGCTAAAGTATCACAGATACCCGGATTAACTGTGTCTCACTGCAGACCTTATGCGCACTCCAAAAGGACTTTTCTGAGGAGTATCATACCCTCATCCACAAATCAAATCCAGCGCAGAAAAAGGAGCCTGCAATATCCATCGAGCGCCGGCTCTTCTACTGATAGAGCGGCGCCTACGAGACAGAGAGGGGAACGAAACTCATATGTGATATCCCTGAACTCAAAGTACCGGCATAGCAGCGGAATAAAGCATTTCAACTGAACAGTGAGTAATAGCGGGACGCCGCACAACTAAATCACTGTATTGAAAAACTGAGATTTCATTTCATTTGTGGAGGAGAAGTTATATTTGGGCTATCAATACCCTAAAGAATATTTCTACAGTATATCCAAACTCAAAGTTGGAGGAACATTTATTTACAAAGACTTTTTATCCCCGAACAATCAGAGGCAATCTTATTCCTATATATATTTTTAGACTATTAGGAATCTAGTTTTATATCCATATTTTAGTATATTTATATGGATTTTATGTTATGGTGTTTTAATGGTATTAAATTAACTGTCTATATGTTTATATGTCTTATTGATAATAAATTGTGAGGTTCCTTGTATTCTAGAGAGTGCCCAGTATCTTTTTTCATTTGCACATTTTATCAAAGGAAGGGTGATTCCTTTTTACTGAGAGCACCTCTACCATAATCTGCTCCAGATCCAGTGCGTCACCTCTCTTTATCTGAATTGCCCAAAATAGTTTGCCAAAAGTCATAGATTGAGCAAAAAATAAAAACATTAGCTACACCAAGCTTAGCTAAAGTTGATAAAAAAGGAGGGGCATTGCTTGGGCCGGTAAGTTTTGTCCAGAGACCCAAATGTACTGGCCGCCAGCTATACAACTGTGACGATACAAGTGAATGACTGCAGCTGGACACAGGAGTCAATAGCTCCCTGCCCTGCTGTTTTTTCTAATATGCCACCGGCTACTAGGCCTGAGGCCTATGACACAATAGAATGGTGAAGGAAGTCATGATGTTATGACATCATTGCGACTGCGTGCACCGGGTCTCAGGCGGCGCAATAACTTCATTGCACACTCCTGCACCAAGGTACAGGTAGTGCATTGGCTTCAACGTGATCACCTGAGCTGAGAAGCTGAAAAGGGCTGTAGCGTGCATCACAGAGGGTGGTGAGGAGTCAGGTCAGTTTTTTTTAACTTACTTTGTGGGAAGACACTACTGGGGGCACTACATTGGGGCATTTATACTAGGAACACTACAGGGGGGCAGGGTTTTACTTTGAGAACTACAGGGAGGGAGTAATTGTACCCGAAGCACTAACGGGGGCATCATACTAGAGGCACAACAGGAAGACACCATAAGTACTGGGGACACTATAGGGGGCAGCATAAATACGGGGGACACAAAAAGGAGGCAGTATAAGTACTGGGAGCATTATGTAGGGGGCAATATTACTAATAAGGGGAAGAATTATTACTATTGGTGGGATTTTTGAGAGCACTTTTAGGACTATCTGTGTGGTATTGTAATTTTTTAAGGATGGTATTTGGTGGCATTGGGGAGAACAGTTGGCACAGTATTTGGGATAGCAGCAGGATAACAATGTTGGGGCATCAAAATGGGAAGGAGGATAAAAAAAAGTGAGAAACCTAAGATGTCTGTGTGGTAAACTCTGCGCGGATGATATCCTGTCAGCATCCATGTGTCTGTTCCGCAAATTATAGAAGATGTCCGTCCATATGTCTGTAAAATGTGGACCACAGACCCATTGAAGTCAATCGGTCTGTCTATGGCACACAGACAGTATCTGCATTTTGTGTATTCTCAGTTTGCGGACGGCAAAATACTAATGGTCATGTGCATAAGACCTAATCTACACCTGCTTATAGCAGATGTTGAATTCATTTTCTGAGTTTAGGATAGTACCACATGTATTATGAGGCATGAGCACACTGAAGCAGCGAAGCTGAAGAGGTGACATAGATATGCTATACTGTACAAATGTCATGCATGCTGTTCTGCTGTGTACTAGCGCCCTATGAGACATAAAATAATTTCATATTACCCATTAAAGGGGTTGTCCAAGTTATATTTATTGATGACCTATCCTCAGGATAGGTCATCAATATCAGATCGGCTGGGGTCAGACACCCAGCACCCCCGCCGATCAGCTGTTTGAAGAGAAGGCGCGCGCCGTGCGAGCGATGCCTCCTCTTCATTGTTTAACTGCTCGCCGTTGCATCTGCAGCGGTGAGCAGGTGTAATTACACCCAAGCCGTCCCATTCATTTCAATTCATTTCAATGGTACGGATCGCTTCTATACACTTGTATAGGAGCGATCCATACCATTGAAATGAATGGGGCGGCTTGGGTGTAATTACACCTGCTCACCGCTGCAGATGCAACGGCGAGCAGGTAAACAATGAAGAGGAGGCAGCGCTCGCACGGCGCGCACCTTCTCTTCAAACAGCTGATCGGCGGGGGTGCTGGGTGTCTGACCCCAGCCGATCTGATATTGATGACCTATCCTGAGGATAGGTCATCAATAAATATAACTTGGACAACCACTTTAATGGGGAATATGAAATTATTTTATGTCTCATAGGGCGCTAGTACACAGCAGAACAGCATGCATGACATTTGTACAGTATAGCATATCTATGTCACCTCTATATGGCACTGAATTATAGCATATTCACCACTAGAACTAGTGATTCTAGAGGAGAATATCTCTATAATACAGCATGCTATAGAACAGTCTGAAAATCTCTCTATAAAAACCGGAGGTATACAAACATACCAAACGGACCCATAGATTTATATAGGTGCTGTATTATGGCTCTGTACAACTCAGAGCTTGTATGGATCCATAATGCTGTCATGTGCATACTGTCATGAGTACAAGAACTCATACACCTAGCCATATTACATATTTCTACATAGCTGCAATCGGGCTTTCAAAGACATGTGGATGAGCCCTCTATTGTACCTCCATATAGTTCCAATTTCATAGATAGATTTGTACAGAGGCATCCTCCTCTAGTGGAGCATCTCCTTACACATGGAGTTTGATAGTAGATGGTAGCTGTACAGCTGTATACATAAAGACTCCATGCACTGCTATACAGGCTCTGTGCCTGTGTATATATATATATATATGATACATAGATAGAGGGGTGCTTAATGGGATGGGTCTGCTTCTAGCTTATGAGCCTGTAAGAGCGACGGGGGCATTACTGTTACTCCTAGAGGGTCCGTTCTCCCTGTTGCTACCATACCTACACTTTGATTGACAGGGAATGGCATTGTGAATGTCATTGTGCCTGGCCCGGACTTTTCATGAAGCCTTCTCTGTGCGGTCCAGTAACCGACGCAGGCTCATTACAGAAGAGAACTGCCAGCAAGCCTCTCCCCTGTTCTATGCCTGAACCACACTGAGCAGCATGAGACTTTAAGGGTCACATTTATTAAGATCGGCATTTTAGACACTGGTCTTAATAAGCCTTATAGCTGAAGGTAGATCCGCGGGAGTTATGAAGAGACACCAGCCTCTATATAACTTTGGTGCATCCACCGCCACTTTTAAACGTAAGACAGCTTCCGAGCTGTCTTACATTTAGACCATTTTCTACACCCAAAACGGTAAATGAGACAGGCCTGCCGTCCCTTCCCCTTCCCTGTCCACGCCCATATTTTTAGACCTGGCGGGAATGGAGAGAAGTCGCACCTTTGCTCTGCAATCTGCACAAGAAATATGCCTAATTTAGGCATATTTCTGTTTAATAAATGACCCTTAAGTGTATAAATGGACATGGCAGCTAATAAAATAACCATTGTCTTGACGGTTTACACTTCTGCATTGTCTTTATAGAAGTCTTTTTGATAATGCACAAATCCAGCTTCATCTGCGGTGTTACCCGCATGATATCACCACTACTGGGATAGTAACGTAGATGCTCATTGTGCTGTTCAACAAGCTTTTTATGTACATAGGGTTAACTTTCTGTTCTGTAACCAAAGGTTATCCATGCCCTTAACTAGGAACCATTATGGCAATGGTAAAAAGTCACACCAAGCTGTAAAATTCTATAACTTAGAGGTTAAACATTAAATACAGCTACAACATGCACAGTATAAATAGAAGAAAAAAAACAGCTGACTTGGACTTTCAGAGCAGTATCTCGGGAGCTTTGAATGACATCATAGCCTGTGATCACATACTAACCACCAGCTGTTGTTATTTAAATGATGCCCATATTGTTGTTTGATATACAATTCAGGTTCAATGTTTGTCAAACATTTACTATTTCTTGGAAGGCTTCATACATTTCCCATGGCAAGTTGCATGAATTCATATGGTAACCTATTAGGGATGTTTATAAAAATAGAGGAAAAAAAATAACATCTGTCATTTCTATAAAAGGCCTACCGTATCATATTGCATATTGCAATAAAAATAAGTCATCATATTTTCCTGCTTGAACTTTTATCACTGTGTACGTCAAACAGCCTGCGCTGATTGCTTGCAGAATTCTACCTACATCATGCAGGCTTCATAGGAAAAAGATGTGAGACATGCACAGCAGCAGACTCCCCCTTTTTTTTTTTCTTTTCACTATGTCACCAAAGTGAATTCCTTTAAGTAAAAATAAATATGCTTTGTGATCCAGTCCTGCAATGCTAAGGTATGATGATGTTATTTGTCAGGCAGCCCAAAAAAAAGTCCTTGCTCCAAAAACTTGCCAGAAGAGGGAGAGAGAGAGAGAAAACACAACTGTTCTCCCAGCTGTTTCCTGTCTACAGTGTGTAAATGTAGATAAATGTGAGGATTTTCTGTAAATCCTTCTTCTGTTTGCTAAATCTGACTGTCACTGCTAAAATCAGAGCAGATCCTACGCAATGGAGTAAAGTCCTAATATTCAAATGTGACATAGCTGTGAATATCTCTCTGGATTTCTTTTTTTTTTTTTCTTGTTATCAGCTAGCAATCTCATTTGCAGACCCTGTACTTAAAGAAGCTATGGAAACAAACAACTCTCTCTCATCACAATTATTAAAGTGCTACTTTTGTGATATCTTAAAGGTAACTCATTTCTTATTTCATTTTCTTTTTACATTTTCTATTCTAACCATTTGCTGTGTCTCTTTTATTTCTTAGAATGCTTGAACTATTCTCCCCATCTGTCATAGAGCAGTGAATCTGCAATTTTTCAAAATGCTGAATGTGCATTTTTGTGTATGTGACTCTTCTTTTATCTACTGGCTGTAAAGCTATGGTAATATAGAATGCATAGGTGCTACTGCTATTCAATTCAATCTGCTATGCTGTGCTTTATGTGCCTTATAGTATATTCAACTTGTTATGTGTAGCCTGTGATTATCTGGAAACTGAATGATAAGCAATGCATTTTTATATTTATTTTAATACTGTTGGATAACTAATATGGTGCAATCTCCTAGACTTTTGCAATTGCTATTTATGCATACAGAAAGGCAATAGATTGTATATTAATTGATTATAAAACTCTTTTATTCAATTTTTTTTAGAAAACCTTTATTTTTGCTTTTTATGATATTGTATTGCTTTTATGATGCTTATGTTGGCTATTATCATACTAAATAAAGTCATGCTTTAATAACATGTTACTCCACCTGCTTTAACTGTGAGTATATTCACATTTCTTAGATTTTCACTGCTTGTAGTTTAGCTATTTTCCATTGTTTCATAATAAATTCCTTGAATTGATACTTTATCTTCTCTTCTTCTCGTTGCTCATTAATGTTATATATTAGGTGTTTGATGAGTTAGTATGCTAATGTAGAATGTTCTCAGGATTTATTTCCACACCATTGACATTGTTTGTGTTTGAAACATTCAGGCTTATTTGGTCAGGGTGGTTTTACTGACCTTCCTTGCAATTGCTGGCCAGTCTTCAAGTTTCCTTTCTCAGCATAAAAAGTTTCTTAGGATTGTTTTCTTATATATAGCTTGGAATGAGCTCATGCCATTGGATCAGCCACTGCAAGCGTTCACTTTAGGCCCAATCCATAAAACATGTGATTGCTGCCCATTTGTAATTTATTTGTTTTAGGCTGAAAAAAGTGACAAACACATTGTAGCAATCATTATGATAATCTCTTTTTTGGCTGCTAGATTTCTGCATTGGTCTGTTTATTCATGGGAATTGGGGTTGAAATGATTTTGGCTAGAATGCGAGTTCAAAATGTTAATGTCATCGTCTCTGAAAAAAATCCTCCATGCTTAATGGTTGGTTTAATAAATGTGTTCTTTTTATGGCTTAAAGTGTAGAAAAATGTCAGTATGAGGCTTAACTGTGAAATGAGAGGGGCTTTAGAATTGTGATATCACAGTAACTGCATGGGGCATAAACTATAGAATATAGAGAATCCATTTGGCTTATTGCCTGATATGGGTCATCATAGAATTTAAGTGGCATTTAATTGTCAGATCTGATTGATAATTACCTTTATGATAGATGAAGAATGAAGCTCTGGTGCACTGGGCATTGATTGTCCCCAGAGAAGGATAGACTAGGTAATGTGAGTCTAGAATGTAGACATATAATGTTACACTTCTCTTTCTTTTGGCTGGGATTTTTAGCAGGCAGAGTTGCAAATAATTATGTATCCAACACCTCTCATATATCAAAGCCAACATCTCTGACAGACATATTATTTTACATTTGGCTGTAGAGAAATGTAGGCACAGTTTGAAAAAACACCATTATGATTTCCTGTAGGTAAAGAACCATGTCCCTAAAATGGGTTCCACCACTAGTATGGTTAATATAGAGTAAATTAAAATTGAAAAACTTCCCAATGAAAGACTTTTATTGAAATTTTATATTTCACCCCCTCGTATTTCATTGATCATTGGGTCACACCCCTCGCCCTTTTATACCACAAGCTCAGGGCTGTAAGTTAAGGAGAAGAATTGACCGTGATACTGGAATGTCTTAAAATCATTATGTTACAGGCCTAGAATTTAAAAGGTAAGGGGTAAAAGGTGCTAGAGATATTCAAAAGAGTCTTCAAGGTTGCTTATAAAGTTGGGAAATTAATTTACAAATAGAAGCAGAGCACTAGGTTCTAGCCTAAATGATTCATGGTGGCATATATGGTCTTAGACCAAAAGTAGGCAAAACCAATCCATAATAACAACATACTTCTATTCAATTATTACTATTCATTCAGTGAATTCACTTTGATATGTTTTTCTTATACATTTCTAATAATCAGATTCAATCAAACAATTTTACCTTTTTGAAGTTGCCTTCAAAAATCCCTGCAATCAGCAAGTGCTATTACAGGGGATAATTATTCACACGATGGTAGCCTGTGGTCTGGCAACAATGCAAAGTCATGCAATAAATAGAATATCTTATTGGCATGGAGCTTAGTGACCACAACCTTCTTTCTGAATGCTTCTTGAAATGTATGTATCAGCATAAGTTAGTATGGCTATAGAGTCAACCCTAAGAATTTAAAGAAATTTCAGACTTATATTGTACATCCTTATGGATCTAGTCTGCAAGGACTTTCTAGAAGGACCTATATAATCAGCCTGCAACTCCAACACATTCTAGTTCAACACTACCTTTGTGATAGTTGTACTAAAAGTTGTAGACATGTTATTGGCTACTTTCATGTATTTTAAAGGTAAACACTAAACTTTTATTAGTTTGCTTAGTTCCATCTTTCTGGGAAGTTTTTTCTGTTCCAATTAATTAATTAAGTACATAGTTAAATACATAAATGCAAACTTGGATGCAACATGTTGAGTGGTCTTTGGAGGTCGTGAATGTGGGCCTTGCTGCTCAGTTTGGCTAACCCATGGTCTAAATTAAAGAATTTATTTGGGAACCCTTACCTGTCTGTTGTTGGTATAAGCAACATGTGAACCTTTTCTGCAAATTTTATATTTTAATTGAAGGTTCTGTGAGCAAGTACCAACTATGCATTTTATACAAAAATTGGTAACAGAAATATATAGTTGACCTCTGTAATTATAAGAAGGGTTATATCCTGCATACTAGTAGGCAGGTCATGGTGGTCTTATTGTCTTCCTTGTGCATAGGCAATGGGTGAATTGATGAATATTTCTGCATACAATTGCAAGACTATATATGCACTATAACCTCCCCCATCTTCCACTGCTATTCATCTTATAAAACCTACAAAACAGAATCCTGTTAGGAAAACAACTTGACCCTACATATACTGTACAATGATATCCTGGTATTGTTGAAAGAGCTATAGGTAGACACTTCTAGTTACAGTATATCATGTGTAGTGTACTGCTGGAAAATATATAGGCCCAGCTTATAGTCCATATTTTATATAATAAAGAGGTTTTCCAGGCTCCAGAAATTGATGACCTATCATCAGAATAGGCCATCAATATCCAATTGATGTGGGTCCATCGCCCTAAACCCCCAATATCAGCTGTTCTCTGTAGCCTCCAGGGTCAGAATTAGTGCTTTGAATGGAGCTGGAAGCACAGTTTCATTCAAAGTGTAGTAGCCGTATCAGGTTATCGCAACTTTGCTCCCATTCACCTGACCTATCGGATCGGATATTGATGACCCATCCTGAGTATAGATCATTAATATGTGGAGCCTGGAAAACCTCTTTAATAGTGGAATAATATTGTAAAGAAAAGTACCAATATTACAGTATAAATACTGTATACACTGCAGTGCACTTCACTAAGTAGTCTCTCCTTCTGCTTTACAGATCAAGATGCACAAAATATCCTATCTTCATCTCTTTTACCTGGGCATATGTCTACTCACTTTAACCCACTCAGCAGCTGCTGGCCAAGAGACCCTCTGCGGTGCTGAGTTAGTGGATGCTCTTCAGTTTGTGTGCGGAGACAGAGGCTTCTTTTTCAGTAAGTTTTTTGTGGACGTTATATATATCTGTAACTTGTAGTGTCATCTATGGATTACAGAGCCTCTGCCCCCAAATTAAAGGGGTTGTCATAGATTTAGATAGTGATGTCCTAAAGGGGTTGGCCACTTTCTGGTTACTGTTGACCATTCTGTTTGTGAGATGATTATATGGCACTTGCTAATACAGTACAAGTTATAGGTGCAGTGTATTTGAATGGAGGCGGCATCACCTGGAGGTGATTTGCCTGGTCACATGACCCTCCATCAGCCGCCATATTATGGACAAGACCTCTGTGTGGACAGCACAAAAGACTTGGTACACAAGGGGGCATACCTTATGAAATATAGAAAATAGTGCAAAATTTCAACAAAGGCTATAATTAGTAAGTGCCATATAATCATATTACAAACACATTGGTCAACAGTAACCAGAAAGTGACCAACCCCTTTAATATCTGATCCATGGTGTCTGACTCCCGGCAACCCCCACCAATCAGCTGGTTGAAGAGGCTGTGACACTCTAGTGAGCCACATGGGCTCTTTCCAGACCAGTGATGTCATGTTTATCAGTCACATGGCCTAGGTGGAGCTCAGCCCCATTCAAGTCAATGAGGCTGAGCTGTAATACCAAACACAGGCACTATCCAATGAAGGGCACTGTGCTTGGCAAGCTGCGTTGATGTCATGGCGTTAACCAGACAGCTGGTGTTGGACCCTACAAATCAGATACAGATGTCCTGTCCTGGGGATAGCTTATCAATATTTAAATCTCGGAAACCCCTTTAAAAGGGCTGTCTGCTTTGGAGAAGCCCTTTTTGAAGAAGAGTCCCACTGCTCAATCCTCCAGCAACCAGCTGAAATTTTCAGTACCAATAGGGTAAACATACCCTTAGATAAGGAATGACAATATCCCTTCTTCATTATCAGCACATTAGCAATCCAGCTTTAACCTACACAGTTGAGTCTCACACCATCCATATATTGCTATACAGGTTACATTGGGCACTGTGGAATTATTTTCCTGTAGAATTTCAAGTAGCACAGCGTAAAAACACGTGTTCAGAAAACAATGGAATTTCTACTACATACCATCTTAGGTATGTAAATGCAAGAAGACATTGGAGACCAATTGTTCTCTTGTTCATACCTCTACTAGAACTTGACCCTTTAAGAGGCTTGCACCTCAGTTTCATGGATATTCATGTATAACTTTCCATGTATACTTTTAGATGCCTGGCTATAGTTCAGTGGCATGTTGAACCATGAACTTTTCATGGATAAGCAATTGTTCAATGTTTGTAAAGTTTTATATACCTTGATTATGCTCACTCAAGACAGAACTCAATGCCACCTACCTAGCAGCGAAGTGGAAAAAAATTATTCTAAATTATTCTCTTTGTTTCCATATTTTATCAAAGTGCTCTTCTGACTTGTCTCAGGATTCTCATTCCCTGACTTTTAATGATATGAAAGAACAATTCTGTCAAGTGAAGCTGGTTATAATATAGCCATTTAAACAGAATTTACTGCTTTGTATTGAATTCATAAACATCTTTAGAGAAGGTGAAAAGTCATATAGACAGGAGTTTACAGAAGAAAGAGAAGGGTGTGTATGTCACCATAGATACAGAGTAGGACTTTCTTATAGATGAACACCTTTTTAAGATGATCTATCATTTCATAATATACTAAACAAAACATTCAGTCTGGAATGGAAGTAATTTGGTAATGGTACTGTACATTTAAAAATCTTTTGTACATTTAGCAATTTTGCACAGGACATCGGGGGTCATTTATGGAGGCTGTATGCAGAAAACTGCCAGAAAAACGCCCTTTAGCATTTCCAAAAAGGGGAGTGGTGTGGGTGTAGTTTCACGACATAAATGCTACCATAGATTTCATTCTAGGCAAATGGACTGCTGGAGTATGCACCTAATTCATGATGACCCATCATAAAGTAAACACATGCTCCAGCAGCACAAGTGGAGGATATCAAGATGTAGAAAATTACGGTTTTGACCCCATTGTATATTGCAGAATTCACAAACATCCCCAAAAGGTGAGACATAATGTAGTCATGAGAATGCACAAAGAAAGAAAGGGTGTAAATGTCTACTAGGTAAATGATTTCATAAAAGGATTCCACTTTCACTCTCTCTAAAAAGCACATCCCCAATTTGTTTTTCAATTTCATTACCTTCTAAGTCATTTGGTATCTTCTATGACAGAACCATCCTTAAAAAGCATCATTTTTCACTGCTATTTTGGGTAGTCATCTCAAATAGGTTTCACAGCTCTAACTAATTTGTTCCATAAGCCAATCATGTTGTATACAATTTGCTAAGACTTTGATTTTGTGTTATATATTGGTTGCAAGAAATTGCCCTCGGCACAGTGCTTGAGCATTGTACAGTTGACTAGAAATGTGTACATGCAAAAGGAAATAGTTTTTGCCTAAAGGTGCCCATACTCATCAGCTACATTGGCAAAACCTGCTGATTTTGGTTTGAACAGACAACCATCTAGTTAGTGTGTATTGGCTGTACTTAGTGTGTATGGGTATTGGCTCTCCTTAAAGAGAATAGTTCTGTATGGAGACTTATTGGAAGTACTCCATGGTATGCAGACTTATTGGCAATCGGCAGCACAGTGGCTCAGTGGTACCTTGCTGCGCTGGAGTCCAAGGTTTGAATCCCACCAAGGACAACATCTGCATGGAGTTTGTATCTTCTCCTCTTGTTTGTGTGGGTTTCCTCCTGGCACTCCCATACTTCAAAGACATACTGATAGCATACTTAGATTGTGAGCTCCATTGGAGACAGCTTGATGCTAATGTCTGTAAAGCGCTGTGGAATATAGCAGTGCTATAAAAGTGCACAAAAGAAATAAAGAAAAATAATGCTCCATGGAAAAACCATATGCAAAGAAGTATCTACCAGGGAAAGAGAACCATATTGCTAGCACCACCTTGTTGAAGTGGCTTCCACCAAGTCAAAGTCCAACTTTTTAACAAGCCTTGGGGCTTGTCAAGGGAAAATAGCCAAGCCTTGGGAGAGTCCCCTTTGCATTGTTTATTGTGTAAGAAATATTCGTTTAACAGATGTTAGGGGAAAGAAGAATTGATCCTTTTGTTCTCCAGTGGTGTCTGGCAGCTTTTTATTTCCCTCTTCCCTTTGAAAACACATGCATCCTTGTCTAAACAGAGTGTGCATGTGTATGAAAGGAAGAGATGTAATCTGCAGCTATTGAAAGTTTATGGCTGCCTCCTTTGCATATGAATCTTCCATAAATCGATGAATCCATACCTACACTTTTAGAACAGTTATGACATTTCAACATACGTATGGCAAGGAATGGTAGGCTCTGGTCACACTTGTGTTCACTTCAGCTAGGTTTTTATTGTGTTTTGATGGTTAAAGTAAACTGCTGTGCTATACTAGCCAGTGAAAAAACAAAAAACAAAACTGAATCCTATGAATCTACTGTAAGTTAATGGATGGAAAAACTGATCGTAATGGATAATAATGGACCATAACAAGTCATAACAGATCTGACATATCCATCCAGGGTCCTATAAGAATGGAGAGAGCCTTCCATGTACACAGAATGTTGAATACATGTCCACCCACGGAGAGGCTCTTTGAGAAAATATACATTTCATGCTCACGCCAGAAACAAATTATCAGTGTAGCTTATTCTGAACAATACTTGGTTTCTGAGAATTTTAGTTACACATCTGTTTATGGAAAAAATGTTTTCATCACATTGATTTTTTGCAACTGTGGATTATGGATTTATTTTTTCTGCATTAGCACTTCAAAAATCTGACAGCACAGATGACATGTCTGATTTTGAATTATACAGAATGAGGTCATGTGGAAGACATTTACTATAATGCCTGTTATCAGGCGGAGGAAGCCAGTTGGGGCCTATCACATTCAGAGTGATGCATGCCTTGGTTTTCTTTTGAGAAGAGCCTTTCATTGTGGCACTATTGTTTGTTGTTAGCCAGGTAAATCTTTCTTAGAATGGTTTCCAGCATTGTGTCAGCACATAATGGATCTTAAAGTCTCCCGGTCCCAGCTGCTGAAAAATGCCCCCCATAGCATGATGCTGCCAAAACATGTTTCACTGTAGGGACAGTACTGGGCAGTGCCTGGTTTCCTCCAAATATGACTCTTAGAATTGAGGACAAAAAGTTTAATCTTGGTTTAATCAGACCAGAGAATCTTGTTTCTCACAGTCTGAGAGTCCGTTAGGTGCTTTTTATATATTTATTTTTGTTGCAAACTTTCATTTGTCTTCTACCAAGGGAAGCTTCTTTCCGACCACTCTTCCATAAAGCCCTAATTTGTGGACTTCTGAAGCGATGGTTGACTGTCTGAAAGTTTCTCCCATCTGCACACAGGATCTTAGCAGCTCAGCCAGGGTGATTACTGAGTTCTTGGTCACCTCTCTTACCAAGTCCTTTTCCCTCAATTACTTAGTTTGGTGTGGTGGCCAGCTTTGTTGTTTCAAACTTCTTCCATTTAAGAATTATGGAGGTCACTATGCTCTTGGGAACTTTCAGTAGAGCAGACTCTTTTTGTTCCCTTATCCGCACAATAATGTTTCTGAGCTCTGTAGGCAGTTCTTTTCTCCTCATTGCTTGTTTTTTGTTCTGATATACATTGTTAGCTGTGAGACCTTACATACGCATGGATGTATCTTTCCAAATCATGTCCAATCTACTGAATTTACCACAGGTAGACTCCAATCATGGTGAAGAAACATCTCAAAGATTATCAAGAGAAATGGAAGGCCCCCACAGTTCAATTTTAAGTGTAATAGCAAAGGGTCTGAATACTTATGTCCATGCAAAATTTTAGTTTTTCTTTCTCAATACATTTGCAAACATTGTCATTATGGGGTACTGAGTGAGGTACTGATGGGTGAAAACTTGAGCTTTTTTTATTTTAATACAAGGACAACATAACAAAATATGAAAAAAGTTAAACGGTCTGAAGACTTTCGAAATGTACTGTACAAATAACGAATATATATGTGAAAAATTCAAGATATGAAAAAGTATATTGGTTTACCGTAAATGCAGGAAAAAACGTGTATGAGTTATGCATATAACAGGTCACATCGATGACATTTCCATTGCCGAACAAGAATACGCCTGCCAACTAGGGTAATACATGCGCCAAACAATATTTCTTAATAACCAAATTCCTTTTAGAGAATTATGTCATTTAATGGGATATATTAACCTCTGGCTGCCAAAGCTGTGATGCCAGGAGCAGATGTATGAAAATTATGAAACACTATTTTAGTTAAAGCAAGTGTTTCAGTCCAGTCAGTAATTTTGCCTATACAATTAGGACTAGCCTCAATGGTATGGCCAGCTGTTAGAGCTATAATCCAATACTGAAACATAGTTTTCCATATGGTCCACTTTGATCTCTGTATGTGAGAACTTGTATTCAGGTTTGCCTTGCATTCTAAATCTCTAACCTCCTGAGAGCAAATGATAAAATTAGATAAAATGGATATGTACAAAGTTATCTGCTCACATGGATAAATATAATAAATTCATGTGGAGTTAGGGGTAGAAAGATAGATGCATTACTTCATGTCTTTTTAAACAGGATTGATCATAGGGATAAAGCTTCTATCCATGTGACTCTAAAGCTTCTTTTGCTAAAGCGTAAAGTTAGTTTGGCATCTCTCATTATCTCATCTACTCAGCTGGACAGTACTTAAAGGGTTGTCCGGGTTCATGAGCTGAACCTGCACATACCTCCATTTTCACACCAGCGAGTCCCCTTGATATGAGCATCAGAGAATTTCATGATCCAATGCTCTCCTTTGCCCTGCGCTTTTCATGGAGATCCTGTGATGTACAGGGCTCTCCATGGGGGTAAGCTAGACAGAGGGGTCGGCCTAGCGTAGTGAGCCCGGTGATGTCACCGGTGTTAATGGGAGGGCTTTAGCACTGCCTTAGCTTGTAAACAGCTAGGGCAGCGCTAAAGCGTGCCCATCAGTGCAGGTGACGTCACAGGCAACACTGCTAGGCGGAAGCCTCCACCAGCAGTGTGAAAAATATAAACATGCTCATGTTAGAGGGGCCAGAGGGAGAAAATGGGGATAAGCTGAACCCAGACAACCCTTAAAGAAAAAAATTCAACTTCGAAATACCCCAGTTACAGGGGAAAATAGCCCCCCTGTGGGGGGCATGACACACAGGCTGAGCTGATCAGGGTCTTCTTAGACCCTGCAGCTCTGCTCCTGCCCCTGCTCCAGACACCTGACGAGGAAGCGGGTCTGCCGCTTCCTGCTCCCTCCACCATGCACTCGTTCAGCGCTCTCCTCTGCCAGCACAGGAGAAGGCAGAACCAGTAATAAATCACTCATGTCTTCTCCTCAGGGTCCCTGCTGTGTCTGTCAGCCCGGACCCGACCTGCTCCTGCTAGATTGCAGGAGCTTTAATCCCAGGGCTGATCATCGCTGGGATTAAAGAGCTGCCTGCACGTGTATATACGTGCTATCTGCACGGGGCATGCGCAGATAGGACGTATATACACAGTGGTTAGTCGGTAAGGGGTTAAGCTTTAAATCCCCTACGTCACACATCCACATGGTTATCCGACATAATGAAAATTAATGACAGACTGGAAAATATATTTTAAAAAAATTAAGAAAACATCACCTTTTGAAAGTCCCAGTGTTCCAAGGTGGCACAGCTCCTGTCCCCTGCTGTTTCTGCGCCTCGCCAAACATCCAGCCCACTGTTCACCTGACCAAATCACTGGTCTCATCAGTGACATGTGCATGAGTGACTATGGTCCCCATGCTGTGCATTTGGATGCCACAGTTTTCTGACAATGCAAGGCGAACATAGTGCGAGGCAGTGACAGGCCTCATATATATTAGAGGCGATGTATGTTATGATTTGCTGGTTTTCCCCACGATCAACTGGCCGAGGGGAGGTCAGGTGCGATAATCACTTAGTGTGTGAGAGAAGGGCGTTTAGGCCCAGGAACAGACCTGCAAAGGCTCTGTGGTCCCCCACAGGAGGGCTGGGGGGCCACAAGGCTGAGGAAGCCTGAGTTTGGGGTGACCACAGCGACACCTGAAGAAGAGGGGTGTCGCTATGGTCAGAGTCAGGAGGACTGCTGGACCATATCCCCCCAAGGTATTTTGCTGCTTTCACCAGGAGGACTGGTGGGTTGCATTGGTCACAGCTAGGAGGCTGTCTGACCGAAGCTAAATACCGCAGTAGTGAACACTGACCTAGAGGTGAGTTAGGGAAAACCCCTGTATAGTGAGTGCCTAGTCAGGCAAGGGTTTATTGTTTTGTGTTGAAGTAACATGTTGTGATGTGAAGCTGCAACTTATGGTGCCGAGTGATGCCAAACTTGGAAGTGTGATATGCTATGTGACAAATAAAGCACTGTTTGAGCTTGAAAACCCCCTGTGTGATGAGAAGTCAGTCATTGTCGACCCCTGAGAGAGAGCGATCACTTACGTGGAAACACTACAAACATTTAGTGCACTTCAATGGAATTGTTCTATGTTGGTTTAGTCATGAGCGAATCGAGCTCGGATTCTAGATCCGAAATTGCTTTGCTCAAAACTTCGGATTAATGCGGAGATCCGTCTCTGTACAGCATTAAAATGTACAGCCTCCGAGGAGGTGAAGTCAGAGTTAATCATGAAGTTTCACAAGACTTCAGTATTTGATTTTTAATTTGGAAAATCACGTTAAAACGTGGATCGGAACTGAGCTTCGGTTCTGAGGTAAGTACTGTATAATGGAGAGTGTAGCACAGGCACATAATAGGTTAGATCCTGTTGCAATGGAGTTTTTATACAGTATATCAGAAGGAGCAGTTTATCTATTTCAAGACTTAACTCCCATAGTAAACATAGGTGTTGGAGATACATCTAGATTTGTTTTACTTATTATTTATTTATTTTGTAGTGATCATTGTAGAGTTCATATACTTTATGCTGAACCTCTGTTGTCAGAACATACCATAGCAAGCTTTAATTTCCAGGAACTGGCAGTACCAGACGCCCCGTTACAGGTGCAATGAGATCTTAAAGGGATTCTCCCATGATTAATGCACAAAATAAAAACCAGGCATCATATAGTACATGAAAATCTGTAGCAAAGAAAGAACCAGCCACATGGATCTAAATTTCTCCCCATTTATTGATCCAGTTGCTCTGCTAGATGTATTTAAAGGGCTTCTGTCACCCCCAAAACTCATTTTTCATTTTTGGGCATATTAAAATCCTTATTGAACGACTATTCCCTATATAGGGCTCTTACCTTGTTCTGTGGCTTCGTTTCCTTAAAAATCGAGCTTTTAAAATATGCAAATGACTTCACTACCAGCAAGTAGGGCGGTTACTTGCTGGTACCCGCCGCATCTCCTTTTAAAAAAACGCCCCCTCCTCCTGTTAAATGACAGGGCCAGGAGCGCTCTACTCCTCCGGCTGGCCCTGTCAGCATTTCAAATCCCGCGCCTGCGCCTTACGTGTTTTTCATTCGGCGCAGGCGCTCTGAGAGAAGGACGCTCGCTTCCTCAGCACTCCCTCAGTGCGCCTGCGCCGATGACGTCACCTCTAAACCCGAAAGAGAAGACGTCATCGGCGCAGGCGCACTGAGGGAGTGCTGAGGAAGCGAGCGTCCTTCTCTCAGAGTGCCTGCGCCGAATGAAGACAAGTAAGGCGCAGGCGCGGATTTGAAATGCCTGACAGGGCCAGCCGGAGGAGGAGAGCGCTCCCTGGCCCTGTCAATCAACAGGAGGAGGGGGCGTTTTTTTAAAAGGAGGATGCGGCGGCTACCAGCAAGTACCGCCCTACTTGCTGGTAGTGAAGTCATTGCATATTTTAAAAGCTCGATTTTTAAGGAACGAAGCCAGAGAACTAGGTAAGAGCCCTATATAGGGAATAGTCGTCCAATAAGGATTTTAATATGCCCAAAAAATGAAAAATTTGTTTTGGGGGGTGACAGAAGGCCTTTAAATGGTAGCTAAAGGGGAGTGTCCTTTCTCTGGTGATATGTACTGTCTCAGGGGGCGTGTCTTTTCTGCTGCAGTTCTCCCTGTAACTGTCACAGCTTCTAACAGAAGAGAGGACTAGTGGCAGTTGAAGTATGGAACTGAGCATGTGCGACCACCTCTGCATGGGAGACAGAGAAATAAGGAAAAGAGCAAACAGCAGGTGGCGCTATACAGATACATTTTATTGAATAACTCAGTGGCTATACAAAATTTTTAATTACATGCAATTACAAAAATATTCTGATCCAGGTGTTGGTTTGAAAAATGCAGAATATTTTCCTGGGACAACCCCTTAAATCAAATAACAGCTCTGCTTACCATTAATGGAGACCTAAGTGAGTTGTTATTGCAATGTATTTGTAATTTTCATTAAACCTCTGCACTTTATAAATTTATATAACGTTAATGCCAAATTTTGGATGTGTTCATTGAGAAATTAATGGAGAACATACCCACAGAAAGGTGTGAGGAAGAGATAAAGCGATTCTGGAAACCCCTTTTCATATGTGCAGGCATGTTGCAGGGTTTAAAACAAAGACTCACCTGTCACTGATGTTTCGGTTCCAGTGTTTCTTCTCCTTTGCTGCAAATGGCCTCAGCAGTGACATGTACAGTTTATCTTCCAACACTGAGGCCATTGATTGGCCAGCAGCAGTGTCATGCATGTAAATGCTTTTGGTCTAGTTCTGACCAGAATCAGAGGAGCTCGACGCTGGACCTGGAGTGCAATGGACAGTTTTTTTAATCCATGCACCCTGCCTGCACATATGGAAAAGGGCTCCTGGTCTCTGTGAGCACCATTAACTTATATATAGTATAAAAAAAAGTAATACTGTTATACTGACTTTATATTTTTGACACATTCTTCAAAAAAATTTGCATTTGTGAAAATATTGGTTTGGAATATAATTGCAAACAGCAGTCACCAATTTGAAAGATCCTTTTTTAAACGAAAAAGTTTTTTATTGTCTTTTTTTCTATAGATAAGGCTGAAACATAACTGTGCATATGTAAGGATACATTTTCCTATATATTTATATCTGTCTGCCAGATATAAATGAAAAAAGGTATCAGGGTCCTGTTTTTGATTTGATGCAGAGATTTACACAAATGAAAAATCAGCTCCACAAATGTTTCTGCTGTGTGTGGTTTCACCCTTAACAGGATGATATAGTGCAACTGTATTCCCAAGACTTTGACTACTGGAATAGTCTGTCAGAAGATTTGTACCTATGAAACTGACCTGCTGTATTGTGCTTGGCAGCTGAAGGCATCTGTGTTGGCCCCATGTTCATATGTGCCCGCATTACTGAGAAAAATGATGTTTTAATATATGCATATGAGCCTCTAGGAGCAATGAGGGCATTGCTATTATGCAGTAGCTGGGTTTTGGGTGGCCCCAGTGCTACTCTGGGTTCTTCAAGCACCATTGATGCTGAAGAAGGGGCTGAGCTAGCTGTCCCTCTAGGCTGGGACCATGGACAAAGGCTGGAGGCCCACGGTCTGTAGCTCAGTAGTCCGGGTGGCTCCTTGGTCACAGGGCTGGTGAACCATGGTCTGCGGCTCAGCATCCCCATGTGGAGAAACTGAGCACAAACGGATACATGGTTACTAGAGATAAGCTAATCGAGTCCCACAAAGTGGAATTCAATCCGAATTTCAGGATAAATTTGGTTTGCCTAGAAGCCGAATTTCCTTGTGTTTCGTGTCAGTGCATCGATTTAACCTGAAATAGTATAAAAAAATAAAAATTACCTCCTCCATTTGCTCACGACGGGCCACCAGCCTCCATCTTGCTTGAAGATCTCAGCCAAAATCCAGTGCAGTACGAGATTACATCATCACGCTGGCCAGTGTGATGACGTAATATCGCGCTGAACAGGATTTCGGCCAAAATCTACAAGCAAGATGGCGGCGACCGGCCCGTCGCGAGCAAATGGAGGCGGTAAGTTTTATTTTTTTTTATTGCTAATTTTACACTCAGATGCCACGATCGTGTATGAACGCAGCATCAGGGGGGTACAATGACGGGGGCAGCGTGTAGCGGAGGGGTAGCACGATCCACAAGGTCTCCGCTGGTAGACAGGAAAAGCAGGCAATGATCCAAATAGGCCGGTACAGCATACAATCCTTCCCTCCCAAGAACTGTAACGGAACGCCTAGCACCCCGACCGGGTACCTCCGTCGATAGTTGCTCCAAGTGCTTCCAGAGGACTCCAAGCACTCCACTTGACCCCGTCAGCACTGCAGACCCCACGAACCGCCGAAGCTTGGTGGAGGTCTCGCCGTCTCCTACCCACCCTGGACCTATGACAAGGCTCCAGTGGGTGAACCTCTCCCAAATCCAGAGACAGGAACCAGGAACAGCTCTTACAAGAGCTAGGAGTTATAGCCAGGGGAGTATACAGCGTATAGCAATCCCCCACACATGAGACGAGGCTCTATGTTGAATGTAAAACAGGAACTCTCTTTATTTTAACACACAAGCATTTTATACACATCTTCCAACAAAGTTACCACCCCAGGGTTTTGTAAAAACAGCCAATAACCACATACAATACACTCAGACACTCCCACACAAAATCCTCCCCTCTGTCCGTGATAGAATTACCTCACACTGGGTTGATGACTCAAACATACAATGTCCCACCCTTTACAATACACATAGACATTTAACACATTCCCAGACAGCTCAAGTCTGAGTGCATATCATTAGGTGGATGCCGCTCAGAATACACAAATACAATACAATTAGCTATCTGGGTCCCCTCACATAACATACAATACAATTGCATGAATGCTGGCGGTTTTCATGCAGCCAGCATAGGAACGTTACAGCCCACCTGAACCATATTACACAAAACATATATACGCTTGGTTCTTTAAAGTGGCATACACATATGCAATAACATTGTACATACAGGAATGACAATATACAGTGGCTGGGTTTGCCACACAGCGCTATCGCAGCTCCCTGTCATTACACCCACTACTTACAAAAAAATGCGCTTCGTGATGAAGTAATTCCTCACGGAGCTACTTTTTGGGTGAAATTCTGCAAATCAGCCGAATTGAACTTTTAAGAAATTTGCTCATCTCTAATGGTTACCACTCATGTCTGTCATAGACTTACATTAGAGCTTCAATGATACTCAATGGCAATGACACAGCAGGTTTTCCAGACACAAACAGGTTTGCAGACATAACAGAGCTAAACCAGACATTTAAAAGGTCAGACTGTCTGGTTTTGGTGGTAAACAAGTCTGGCTTTTTCCCTCCAAAACATGCTCTTCTTTAAACCCTATGGCAGCTGTGGAAAATTACCAGCTTCCTATGCAAAGTCCCAAAAGTCTATCAGTATTCATTTATCTCTACCATAGAGCCTCGCAAATACAGTGCAAATGAACAGGATATGTATCACAACATACATATAAAATACAGTTAAACAGTATTAAACAGTGCAAGTTAACCCTTTCAAGTGAAATAAAGTAAAAATTGTATAACGTTACATAGGGGAAACAAGGGCAAATGTCCACAAATGTCCAGAATTCAAAGTACCCATGCTCCAGGACACTACAATTACTGTTAACGGCTCTGCTCTCTCTGCAACTGCTTTGCCCTCTGCACTTTGATTGACACGGCCAGGCAGACATGATCACTTTTACATTGCCTGGCCCTTTCAATCAAAGAGCAGATGGTTCAGCAGTTGCAGAGAGAGCTGAGTATCTCTTAGTAGAGGCAACACTCCCATTACTCCTAGAGGCTCATTTGCATACACAAGAACTTCATTTTTCTCAGCAACACAGGCTCATATGAACATGGGACCAACACAGATGCCTTCAGCTGCCAAGCACACATGTAACAGGTCTGCCAGCTTGATAGGTACAAATCTGCTGACAGATGCCCTTTAAATTGATAGTGCTGGATTTAAAGATATATGTATCTGTTCATTAGAGGTACATGATTTTGGCACTTTTTCTGTCAAAACTGGGCTGATATACCAGATGAAATTACTTTCAATGTGATGCTAAATTGAGTGGAAAATACTGCACAGAATGATTACTTGACATGGTTATTTAAACTACTGTCAGTTTTATTCAGATTTAACGCATTGTTTCGTCTCTCATTGGCAATACTCATCTAAAGAAGCACTTGGCAAGCTTGGAAATGATTCTTGGCACATGGACTACTTTTGCTTTTCCCCAGACCTAAAATACCAAGAAAAACCCTTGAATTACTTGACTTCTGGCAAACGACATTGGACAGAAAGTTTTTCATGAAGTCTTATACCCTGTTCTGACATAATTAATTGCTTTGCAATTTTTGATTACCCATTTTAAACCCTGGCCAAGTCATACAGTTGACAGAGACCACACAGTGTTTTAATTAAAATCATTTGCTGCTGTGATCAATGATCATACGTAAAAGCTAGTGACCTGCATAGTGAGTGTTCTGGTGGAAAGGGCTCAATATTCCACATGTTGGAAGCAAACACGTTGAACCCAGTGTTACAGTTCCCTTTTTTACATGCGGTAATTCTTGACACACAGAAGCATATATCACAAAAACTGAGGCAACAGGAATTAAGTACTTTCCAGGGAACATTAGATTTTTTTTTTTTTTCATGGTGTCATTCTTTCCTGGAAAGTGAGAACTTTTGTGAGGACTAGTATGGAGTAAAGGAATCTTGAAAGGATGGCTATGTTGCTGAGTTAACCTCTCCTGACGTGTCTGTTTAAAAGGTCCAACTGGGTAACTTGGCAATATGTGCAATATGGCAATATGTGCCTGCACAGTCTGACATTACCCAATCAGTGCTGCTAGTGTGCAGGGACGCATCTCCAACTGGTAACACCTAAAAGGATCTTTATTGCAGACTGCTATAAATTCATTGATAACTTCTAACAGGAATGGCACACCATAGAGTCACAAGAATAGATGCCTCACAATTGTTATAACATGTGGATTGCAAGTAGTTACTAAAACAGTCATGATAGGAGAGACAGTTAGACATTTTAAGGCGCTTTCAGACATATTTTATGTGGTAGTTTTCACATAGTCTTTTTTAGCCAAAGCCAGAAGTTGATTCAAAAGGAAAGAGGAATATATAGGAAGGACTTATACTACTCCTTCCTGCGGGATCCATTTCTGTCTTTGGCTCATAAAAAACATTGATGGATGGATGGATGACGCATGTGAAACCCCCGATTGTGTGAGTCACTTTAGATATGACCACTATATTCATTCTTTCCTGATTGCCACTATGTCTTGGTGGTACTCAAAGCAACAGGTGTCACTAACACTTCAGAGTACTGTACTTCTATAGAGTGCCAATACAGGAATCGGTATTCTGAGATTCTCCCTACATTTCTTAACCCCTTAAGGACTCAGCCCTATTTCACCTTAAGGACTTGGCCATTTTTTGCAATTCTGACCAGTGTCACTTTAAGTGCTGATAACTTTAAAACGCTTTGACTTATCCAGGCCGTTCTGAGATAGTTTTTTCGTCACATATTGTACTTCATGACACTGCTAAAATTGGGTCAAAAAAGTTAATTTTTTGCATAAAAAAATACCATATTTAGCAAAAATGTTGAAAAATTAGCAAATTTCAAAGTTTCAGTTTCTCTACTTCTGTAATACATAGTAATACCCCCAAAAATTGTGATGACTTTACATTCCCCATATGTCTACTTCATGTTTGTAGCATTTTGGGAATGATATTTTATTTTTTGGGGATGTTACAAGGCTTAGAAGTTTAGAAGCAAATCTTGAAATTTTTCAGAAATTTACAAAAACCCAATTTTTACGGACCACTACAGGTCTGAAGTCACTTTGCGAGGCTTAAATAATGAAAAACCGCCCAAAAATGATCCCATTCTATAAACTACACCCCTCAAGGTATTCAAAACTGATTTTACAAACTTCGTTAACCCTTTAGGTGTTGCACAAGAGTTATTGGCAAATGGGGATGAAATTTGAGAATTTAATTTTTTTGCCTAATTTTCCATTTTAACCAATTTTTTCCACTAACAAAGCAAGGGTTAACAGCCAAACAAGACTGTATCTTTATTGCCCTGACTCTGCCGTTTACAGAAACACCCCATATGTGGCCGTAAACTACTGTACGGGTACACAGTAGGGCGTAGAGGGAAAGGTGCGCCGTATGGTTTTTGGAAGCCAGATTTTGCTGGACAGATTTTTTGACACCATGTCCCATTTGAAGCCCCCCTGATGCACCCCTAGAGTAGAAACTCCATAAAAGTGACCCCCATCTAAGAAACTACACCCCTCAAGGTATTCAAAACTGATTTTACAAACTTTGTTAACCCTTTAGGTGTTGCACAAGATTTAATGGAAAATAGAGATACAATTTCAAAATTTCACTTTTTTGGCAGATTTTCCATTTTAATATTTTTTTTCCAGTTACAAAGCAAGGGTTAACATCCAAACAAAACTCATTATTTATGGCCCTGATTCTGTAGTTTACAGAAACACCCCATATGTGGTTGTAAACCGCTGTACGGGCACACGGCAGGGCGCAGAAGGAAAGGAATGCCGTACGGTTTTTGGAAGGCAGATTTTGCTGGACTGTTTTTTTTTTACACCATGTCCCATTTGAAGCCCCCCTGATGCACCCCTAGAGTAGAAACTCCAAAAAAGTGACCCCGTTTTAGAAACTACGGGATAGGGTGGCAGTTTTGTTGGTACTAGTTTAGGGTACATATGATCTTTGCTCTATATTACACTTTTTTGTGCGGCAAGGTAACAAGAAATAGATTTTTGGGCACTTTTTTTTTTGTTATTTACAACATTCATCTGACAGGTTAGATCATGTGGTAATTTTATAGAGCAGGTTGTCACGGACGCGGCGATACCTAATATGTATTCAATTTTGTTTATTTATATAAGTTTTACACAATGATTTTTATTTTTAAAACAAAAAAAATGTTTTAGTGTCTCCATAGTCTAAGAGCCATAGTTTTTTTCAGTTTTTGGGCGATTATCTTACGTAGGGTCTCATTTTTTGCGGGATGAGATGACGATTTTATTGGCACTATTTTGAGGTGCATATGACTTTTTGATCGCTTGCTATTACACTTTTTGTGACGTAAGATGACAAAAAAATTGCTTTTTTTACACCTTTTTTATTTTTATTTTTTTACGGTGGTCATCTGAGGGGTTAGGTCATGTGATATTTTTATAGAGCCGGTCGATACGGACGCGGCGATACCTAATATGTATACTTTTTATTTATTTATTTAAGTTTTACACAATGATTTCATTAAAAAAAAAAAAAAAAAATCATGTTTTAGTGTTTCCATAGTCTAAGAGCCATAGTTTTTTCAGTTTTTGGGCGATTATCTTGGGTAGGGTATGATTTTTGCGGGATGAGATGACGGTTTGATTGGTACTATTTTGGCGTACATGCGACTTTTTTGATCACTTTTATTACCTTTTTTGGGAAGTAAGGTGGGCAAAATTTCAATTTCCTAATAGTTTTTATTTTTTTATTTTTATGGCGTTCACCGTGCGGGGAAAGTAACATGACCGTTTTATAGATCGGGTCGTTACGGACGCAGCGATACCAAACATGTGTAGGGAATTTAATTTTTTTCATTTTTAATCAGTGATAAATGTGATTTTAGATTTTTACTTTTTTTTCACTTTTTTTCACTTTTTTTTTACCCAGACCCACTTGGTTCTTGAAGATCCAGTGGGTCTGATGTCTGTATAATACAGTACAGTACACCATATAGTGTTTTGTACTGTATTTTACTTACACTGTCTGAACAGATCTATGCCTTTAGCACAGATCTGTTCAGCACCATGGACAGCAGGATGCCTGAGACGGCGTCCAGTTGCCATGGGAACCTTCCCCGCTCAGTAGTGGTCAGAACTTCGCAGACGGGGAAGGGTAAGGACGGGGCTCTCTGGGGGCTGTCTGGGGGCTGTCTGGGGGCTCTCTCCCTCTCCATCGGGGGGCTGCAAAAGCTCCCTCTTACTGTTAACTGCATAGATGTCAGCCGTTTATACCAGGGTGTCAGCAATGTACTGACACCCTGGTATACCCACTGTACACCAACGAATTTTCAAGAGGAGGCGGGCGGGGGATCGCGATCCCGCCTGCCGCACCGCCCGCCTCCCGCACCGCCCCCACCGCCCACAACTCCCCCCCTGCACCACCCGCCAGCAAAAAATCATGCAGGGGTGCAGGGGGGGTGCAAAATCTTTATTTTAGGGACACTAAAGTTTCTGATCCCCGCGGTCAGGGACCGCGGGGATCAGAAACTGCAGAAAGCGCAGTAAACCGCAGGTCTGAATTGACCTGCGGTTTGCGGCGATCGCCGATACGGGGGGGTCACATGACCCCCCTCTGGCGTTGTGACAGGATGCCGGCTGAATGATTTCAGCCGGCATTCCGTTCCGATTAACCCCCGCGGCACCGGAATAACGATTTAAAGTTAGGACGTAACGGTACGCCCTGAGTCCTTAAGGACTCGGGAAATAGGGCGTACCGGTACGCCCTGCGTCCTTAAGGGGTTAAAGGATAACTGTCATATTTTCATTTTAAAAAATCTATTTTAGCATATGTTACTGCTGCTGCAGCATTATGCATAAAGCAATCTTTAGTTTCTTCACTTACTACTGTTTTCCTTGAGTGTTCCCCTTAGTTACTGCTGTTTTGAATCCTACAATATAAGGATCTTCTCAAGATGACTCATCTGCCAGTTCTCTGAGGCCAAAACTGCATTCCCTCAGGTCACATACAAACTTACTGTAGCCAGCAGCTTCCTGCCAGCCAATCAGATTTGATTACTGAGAGACACGCCTCCTCACTCTAAAGCCTAATGCAGGCATGCAGTGTGAAGGACCGCCTCTCTGTCTTCCTAGCCGGAGACAGATGAGCCATAGCAACGGTCTTTTAAGTGAGCAGTGGAAAGGCACAGGGGACATTAATGAAAGCTGTTATTAGAAGGTAATTACAGATCTTTTGGCAATCATTGACAGACTAACTCAGGTATATATGCCTAGCTCTAATAAACTAGCAAATAAAATAAAAATATGAAAGTTATCCTTTAAGCATCTTCCTACACTGAGATGATGCTTGTGCTTAAATATCAGTACAATGTCAGTCAAGGAGCAGATCAGCATCTGCCTGTCTGTTGATTTCCGAAACGCAGATCAGGAAGTGGTGCAACAATGGGTCAGAGGACTAAGTGCTTGCTCATCGGATAAAAGCATTGTTGATGTGGACACTAAAATCATTTCTGGGCAGCAGATCATGCTTTGTAAAGAGATCTGCTACCGAGAAACAATGATTCTGTATGGAGATGAGCGATCGCTGTAGTAATCCCTTGTCCCCTATACATAGGAAATGATCGCTACATGTCTATACATAGGAAATGATCGCTACATGTAAATGCAGCTCTCTCCTCCTCCTTTGATGAGCAGGCAATTATCTGGAATGAATGGTTTGTTCCCAATAATTGCTTGTCTCATGGAAAGAGGCCTTAAGACATTGATAAAAGAGTAAACATCTGAATTATTTTATACACACTGTGACACCAATGTAGGATTGGTGGTGGAAGGGAGGTATATTTCCCCAAGATTCCTCTCCTATGTGAAGTAGCAGGTGGAAGACTCTCACCTGTGAGATAATTAATGAAGCAGCACTGAGAGTTGGGATATAACAGAGCCAGAAGGTCAGTCAGTCTCTCTTTGCCTGGGGACACAGAAAGTCTGTCTGTGTATAGCCAAACGTGAGTAAAAGGATGCTGAAAGCCTTGTTTTGTGAGCTGACAGGGATATCTTATGTATAGTAAGTGCCAGACAGGCGAGGTTTTCTTTTGCTGTTTTGTTATTTTTATCTGCACCCTTATTAACCCCTTAAGGACGCAGGGCGTATCGGTACGCCCTATTTCCCGAGTCCTTAAGGACTCAGGGCGTACCGGTACGTCCTAACTTGAACTCAGTATTCCGGCTCCCGAGGGGTTAAACGGAACGGGATTTCGGCTGAAATCCTTCAGCCGGCATCCTGTGACAACGCCAGGGGGGGTCATGTGACCCCCCCGTGTCGGCGATCGCAGCAAACCGCAGGTCAATTCAGACCTGCGGTTTGCTGCGCTTTCTGCAGTTTCTGATGCCCGCGGTCCCTGACCGCGGGGATCAGAAACTTTTGAGTGCCTATAATCAATATTTTTCACCCCCCCCCCCCCTGCACCCCTGCACGATTTGATGCCGGCGGGTTGTGCGGGGGGGGGGGTGTCGCATGCGGTGGGGGCGGTGCGGGAGGCGGGCGGTGCGGCAGGCGGGATCGCGATCCCCCGCCCGCCTCCCCATGAATGATCGTTGGCTTCTAGTGGGTATACCAGGGTGCCAGCACATTGCTGGCACCCTGGTATAAACGGCTGACATCTGTGCAAAGTTAACTGTCGTCGGTCAGGGAGCTCCCTCCCTCTCCATCGGGGGGCTGCTGTGCCTTTGCAGCCCCCCGATGGAGAGGGAGAGAGCCCCCAGAGAGCCCCCCTCAGCCCTGTGCTTACCCTTCCCCGTCTGCGAAGTTCTGAGCAGACGGGGAGGGTTCCCATGGCAACAGGACGCCTGCTCAGGCGTCCTGCTGTCCATGGTGCTGAACAGATCTGTGCTAAAAGCATAGATCTGTTCAGTGTAAGTAAAATACAGTACAGAACAATATATATTGTACTGTACTGTATTATACAGACATCAGACCCACTGGATCTTCCAGAACCAAGTGGGTCTGGGTCAAAAAAAAAGTTAAAAAAAGTGAAAAAAGTTAAGATAAAAAAAAAACATTCATCACTGAATAAAAATAAAAAAAATAAAATACACTACACATATTAGGTATCGCCGCGTCCGTAACGACCTGATCTATAAAACGGTCATGTTACTTTCCCCGCACGGTGAACACCATAAAAATAAAAACTATGAGAAAATTGAAATTTTGCCCACCTTACTTCCCAAAAAAGGTAATAAAAGTGATCAAAAAAGTCACATGCACGCCAAAATAGTACCAATCAAACCGTCATCTCATCCCGCAAAAATCATACCTTACCCAAGATAATCGCCCAAAAACTGAAAAAACTATGGCTCTCAGACTAAAGAAACACTAAAACATGATTTTTTTTGTTTCAAAAATGAAATCATTGTGTAAAACTTACATAAATAAAAATAAAGTATACATATTAGGTATCGCCGCGTCCGTATCGACCGGCTCTATAAGAATATCACATGATCTAACCCCTCAGGTGACCACCGTAAAAAATAAAAAATAAAAACGGTGTAAAAAAAGCCATTTTTTGTCATCTTACGTCACAAAAAGTGTAATAACAAGCGATCAAAAAGTCATATGCACCCCAAAATAGTGCCAATTAAACCGTCATCTCATCCTGCAAAAAATGAGACCCTACTCAAGATAATCGCCCAAAAACTGAAAAAACTATGGCTCTTAGACTATGGAGACACTAAAACTTTTTTTGGTTTTAAAAATGAAGTTATTGTATAAAACTTACATAAATAAAAAAAAAGGTATACATATTAGGTATCACCGCGTCCGTGACAACCTGCTCTATAAAATGACCACATGATCTAACCTGTCAGATGAATGTTGTAAATAACAAAAAAAAAAAAAACGTGCCAAAAAAGCTATTTCTTGTTACCTTGCCGCACAAAAAGTGTAATATAGAGCAACCAAAAATCATATGTACCCTAAACTAGTACCAACAAAGCTGCCACCTTATTCCGTACTTTCTAAAATGGGGTCACTTTTTTGGAGTTTCTACTCTAGGGGTGCATCAGGGGGGCTTCAAATGGGACATGGTGTCAAAAAAACCAGTCCAGCAAAACCTGCCTTCCAAAAACCGTATGGCATTCCTTTCCTTCTGCGCCCTGCCGTGTGCCCGTACAGCGGTTTACGACCACATATGGGGTGTTTCTGTAAACTACAGAATAAGGGCCATAAATAATGAGTTTTGTTTGGCTGTTAACCCTTTCTTTGTAACTGGAAAAAAAATATTAAAATGGAAAATCTGCCAAAAAAGTGAAATTTTGAAATTGTATCTCTATTTTCCATTAAATCTTGTGCAACACCTAAAGGGTTAACAAAGTTTGTAAAATCAGTTTTGAATACCTTGAGGGGTGTAGTTTCTTAGATGGGGTCACTTTTATGGAGTTTCTACTCTAGGGGTGCATCAGGGGGGCTTCAAATGGGACATGGTGTCAAAAAAACAGTCCAGCAAAATCTGGCTTCCAAAAACCATACGGCGCACCTTTCACTCTACGCCCCGCTGTGTGGCCGTACAGTAGTTTACGGCCACATATGGGGTGTTTCTGTAAACGGCAGAGTCAGGGCAATAAAGATACAGTCTTGTTTGGCTGTTAACCCTTGCTTTGTTAGTGGAAAAAATGGGTTAAAATGGAAAATTAGGCAAAAAAATGAAATTCTCAAATTTCATCCCCATTTGCCAATAACTCTTGTGCAACACCTAAAGGGTTAACAAAGTTTGTAAAATCAGTTTTGAATACCTTGAGGGGTGTAGTTTCTTAGATGGGGTCACTTTTATGGAGTTTCTACTCTAGGGGTGCATCAGGGGGCTTCAAATGGGACATGGTGTCAAAAAAACAGTCCAGCAAAATCAGCCCTCCAAAAACCAAACGGCGCACCTTTCACTCTACGCCCTACTGTGTGCCCGTACAGTAGTTTACGGCCACATATGGGGTGTTTCTGTAAACGGCAGAGTCAGGGCAATAAAGATACAGTCTTGTTTAGCTGTTAACCCTTGCTTTGTTAGTGGAAAAAATGGGTTAAAATGGAAAATTAGGCAAAAAAATGAAATTCTCAAATTTCATCCCCATTTGCCAATAACTCTTGTGCAATACCTAAAGGGTTAACGAAGCTTGTAAAATCAGTTTTGAATACCTTGAGGGGTGTAGTTTATAGAATGGGGTCATTTTTGGGCGGTTTCTATTATGTAAGCCTCGCAAAGTGACTTCAGACCTGTAGTGGTCCCTAAAAATTTGGTTTTTGTAAATTTCTGAAAAATTTCAAGATTTGCTTCTAAACTTCTAAGCCTTATAACATCCCCAAAAAATAAAATATCAATCCCAAAATGCTACAAACATGAAGTAGACATATGGGGAATGTAAAGTCATCAAAATTTTTGGGGGTATTACTATGTATTACAGAAGTAGAGAAACTGAAACTTTGAAATTTGCAAATTTTTCAAAATTTTTGGTAAATATGGTATTTTTTTTATGCAAAAAAAATTAACTTTTTTGACCAAATTTTAGCAGTGTCATGAAGTACAATATGTGACGAAAAAACAATCTCAGAACGGCCTGGATAAGTCAAAGCGTTTTAAAGTTATCAGCACTTAAAGTGACACTGGTCAGATTTACAAAAAATGGCCAAGTCCTTAAGGTGAAATAGGGCTGAGTCCTTAAGGGGTTAATAAACCTGGCTACAAGTCCGCTTAAAACTTATACCTCGGTGTTTGATCTGAATTGGATGGAACTGACAAGTGTCCTTTGACCCAAGCAAAGGCGATCTCGAGCATAACCCCTCACAACACACACAGATATATGCGGTACTTTATAGGTGAGACTGGCCACAAAGTATATGTCAAATTCCTTTTTTACAGTCTTGATATAGATTTAAACGGTAAAAGCTGTAGACAACAATTCTTTAGGCTTTACATATGAAAACCCCCAGCTTTCCTAGCTGACTCAGTGTCAGTTGCCCTTCTGATGTGTATGGGGTGGCTTATCTCCACTCTCCCTCTTCATAACACATGCACATCATGGATTTAGAGTAATTCACCTTTTGCATAAGATGATTTATTATATAAACTGCAAAATGGTGTTCAAAGATCATTTTATTATTTAAAGAGTGTGTTTAAATTTGGGGACTTTTATAACAGACCTGTGATGTACCTATTAAGAAACTCATACTCACTTGTTCCCTGTAGCTCTATTCTGATGTCTTCCAGTTCCCATTTTTTAACTTCTCGACAGACGGTATCAAGTGTGCCATTGCAGACAATCGCTGGCCTCAACGGTGACACATATTCCAGCAGTGATGTGCCTTGGGGACATGTCACTGCCAATGTCTATTATTGGCTGTACATGTGACCCCATCTGTCTGGAAGTTTACAGGATGGGGACCAGAACACCACTGAAAGGAGATGAAATGGAGCAACAGACAACAGGTGAGTATGAGTCCCAGAAGTTGGACAAGCCATTTAAAGTACTGTTGATCATGAATATTCTAATTGCGAATTTTTATCGTGAATATTGGATCTTCCAGAATTCGTGAATATCTAGAATATAGTGCTATATCTTTGTGAATATTCTAGATTTTTTTCATCAGTACCCATGATCCCTCACTGCTTCTTGCTTGTGGGCCAATGAGAAGACTGCAATATCTTTGACTTTAGGAGTAGTGTTGATCGTGAATTTTCGTATCGGGAATTTTTAGCGCAAATTTTCAGATTGCCGATTTTCGCAATCAAGAAAAAAAAGACTGGAGATTTTGAAATCACGGATATATCACGAATATTCACCCAAATATTCTCAATATATTGCGAATTCGAATATTACCCCTGCCACTCATCACTGGTTTAAAGAATTTATATGATGTACTGTGAAAGGTGCAACTGTCTCAACTAATGAGGTCATTTGTTAAGACCGACATTTTAGACACCAGTCTTAATACCCATGTGCCGGTGATCGATGCAGCGAAGTTATGTAAAGGCGCAGTCCTCAACATAACTTCGACACATGATCCGCCAGCGTACACCAAGGTTAAAGGACAAGTTACTTTACAACACCGAGGTAAAGAGCTGCCTCATCCTCCTCCTCCTCTCTACTTGTCAGGGATTATCATCTGTGGTAATGTGGGTCTGTGGTAATGGAGACTGTAAACAAGTGCTTCTGCTCATTAGCCACACCTCACCCTCCTCTCATGTCTCCACAACATCTCTATTCCCACAGAGATTCACCTGTATTCAGGATCATGATTCCTGACAAGCAGAGCAGAGAGGAGGATGAGGCAGCACTATGGCTCATTGTGGTGAAGTAACTTGTCCTCCTGTGTGATTAGGACAGCTTTTGTGTGTACTGATAAGACATTTTATTTCTCCTAATGATTGCTCCCTAGACAAAACAAGCCATTCTAAGTAATGATAGGTAATGAATATATTTATTATAAAATATTTAAGCATTTTCATTTTTTTAATTCCTGGAGAACCCCTTTAAGTCATTTTCTACACCAAAACCTTTGATAGAAAATGATAACTGAGACAGGCCTGCTGGCCCGCCCTCTTTCCTGCCCACTCCTACTTTTTTAGAACTTGCGTACGTGGCATGGAAGGGGAAGCCGCAAATTTTGCCGTGAATCACCTTTGCAACAAAATCTGTACCGAATATACGCCAAAAAGTGCTGTATATTGGCTCATAACTGACCCCCTCAATGTACCACTTTAGAGGCCAGAAGAATCAAGTCTGCACTGTAATATCAGACTAGAGTTACTTGGGCCTAGAGGAAATTAGTCTAAGGGTCTACCTAGCAGTTATAGAGAGTTATAGTAAGGTTAAATGGGTTACGGGCAAATCAACCCAAAAAATAGACCTTAGTGGTAAGTGATTGGCTCTAAAGACAGCTTTAAATGAGGTTGTCTACTGCTGGACTTCTGGGCAAATGATTGTATCAGAGTCTGAGGTCACAAGAGGATGCTCTCTCTGTTGCTGATTGGATCCCTATCACCCTATGAGGAGTGGGTGGTTAGTTGTGGCTCATTATGCAGACATCACTACAATAGATGCATCACTGCCTTGGCCTTTGATTGTCCAGCCACCTCAGAAGATACGTCATTATACAGGCATGCTATGCTATGGGGAACCAACAGCAACAGTGAGTGAAAAATAAAAAAACTCTAAAGGTTAAGAGTGTTGACAGTTTTAATATTTTAACATTTGGGCATTTTTAAATTATATTTGTTTTATTCCATGAAACCTCCTGGACCTGTTTGCTCTACAGACATGTCTGTTTCAGTAAATAATTGTGTTCCACTTAAGATAATGGAACTATCTCTAAAAAAAATGTTTTCCTTAGAACTCTAACTATCTGGTGTCTCCATTATTACTCATGTAAATGCATAATTACATTTACAACAGAATATTTTCCCAAAGCAGCACCTCTCTTCATTGCCTGTTTATGGAACTGCAGCTCCGCTCCATTCACTGATTATTGAGAAAGGGTTTGTCACAGTGAAATAAAATCCCAAGTCGTAATAATGATCATAATGACAGTAGTCTGGTAAGCTTAAAAGTGAGGAGCCTTTTTGTAGGTCATCATACTGCTTTAGGAGGCCTTATGCCTAGAGAACTGTTAGGACTCCAGTGAACAAATTTTTCGCATGTGATTTTCTTTCCATGACTAACAAATGAGAGACTCTGTAGGGTCAAAGAAACATCAGACATTGATCTGTTCATTCTGCTATCTGTTCATTCAGCCAGGGTCCCAAAATCATCAGAAATAATATGTGGCTCTACGTTATAGGGTACAAATGGCATATCTACTATTGGATATTTCAGTTAAAAATATAAATGGTTTAGCACTACTTACAAAAATCACTGGGCTTCTGTTTGATCCATGTTATTCAGGCACACCACATGAGTCAACAAGATAAATGTGAATTGGTAGTGAAAGTCATATGTATGTTCTTTCACACATACTGAATGAGTTATTTTTATATTTTTTTTTTAAAGTTCCAAAAAGGTTTTTAGGAATTGCTCGGAAACCCAATATTGTAATTATAAAGCTACTTGCAATAAGCTTGGAAAACCAGTTGGCAGTGACAAAATACTTCTCATATCCAATTTCTTTATTTTAAAAAATTGACGTAGTTATGATATAAATTAATTTTTCTTGGCTTAACATTTTGGTCCAATTCCCTATAAAATTGTACTTTACACTTATGCCAAGATAAAGGCAACGATTGCTTTTAATGATTCCCTACGTGTACAAGAAATCATTTATTTTTACCCCACAATAGTTTCTGGTGCGTGGCACTTTATTACTTTTGCAAATTAAAATGCATTTTAGACTGGATATACATCTGCGCTATTATTTCTGTTTTTCTGTTCTGGTAAAGGAACATAAAAATGAAGATTAAAGGCAGTGTCAGATCTATCACATGACAGACACCAATAGAGCTCTAAAGGATCCCATTGACTATAACCCTCTGTCATCGGCTTGTGAATTACAGATTTCTCCTTTTACAAGTTGTCAGCTCTGCACATAGCACACACAGAAAGCATAGACAGGCAATATAAGTCTAGGGAGCTAATCACTTCTGGTCCCTTAGATAAGGGACCCTGACCCAAAATGACTGCACATTCTGGAGTGTTTTACGATAGTCAGCTCCAGCCTGATCACAGGTCTAATGTACTAAACTCACATCTAGTCAATCATCTAGTCAACCAATCACATGGCAGTTGCTTCAATGCATTTAGGGGGGTGGTCCTGGTCAAGACAATCTCCTGAACTCCAAACTGAATGTCAGAATGGGAAAGAAAGGTGATTTAAGCAATTTTGAGCGTGGCATGGTTGTTGGTGCCAGACGGGCCGGTCTGAGTATTTCACAATCTGCTCAGTTACTGGGATTTTCACGCACAACCATTTCTAGGGTTTACAAAGAATGGTGTGAAAAGGGAAAAACATCCAGTATGCGGCAGTCCTGTGGGCAAAAATGCCTTGTGGATGCTAGAGGTCAGAGGAGAATGGGCCAACTGATTCAAGCTGATAGAAGAGCAACGTTGACTGAAATAACCACTCGTTACAACAGAGGTATGCAGCAAAGCATTTGTGAAGCCACAACACGCACAACCTTGAGGCGGATGGGCTACAACAGCAGAAGACCCCACCGGGTACCACTCCTCTCCACTACAAATAGGAAAAAGAGGCTACAATTTGCACAAGCTCACCAAAATTGGACTGCTGAAGACTGGAAAAATGTTGCCTGGTCTAATGAGTCTCGATTTCTGTCTGGTTTTTAAATCAGTGGAAATTTCTCCCACATATAAGAGATTGCATTGACATATCAAAACATAAATCACAAAATTAGAATTACACGTCAAATGAAAATTGATGGGATATGTTTTTCCAGTGACAGGGTGTATAAAGCTGTGTCCTTTGCCAATATGCTTGCAATTCACACAGCTAAGACACGGAGAACTACCCAGACCACGTTGTGTAAATTTCACTTGACGTGTTTTTTGCTTGGGGCCACAGTCAGCCCTCACTAATTGGTCTTTCAGGCTGCTAGCTCTCCGGTATGATAACAGGGGGGGCAGTCTGAATTCCTGAATATCACTAAATGTATTCCCCAGTATACTCCAATGACGTTTAATAATTTTACCAATAGCAACGCTTTCCTCTGTGTGAGTAGAAATGAAAGGTATCCTTTATAAGGAATTGTCAGTTCTCTTCCCTAATAGAGTGTCAGCTCTATTGATGTTATATGCCCTCTGTTTGTATTTGTGTAATAGCTTAGACGGGTCCTCAAATTTCTTGGACATTTTGTCAAGAGCATCTGTCAAATTACTGTCTTCTGAAGTTATCCTTCGTACTCTCAAAAATTGAGAGTACGGTAGATGATTCACCATATTCCTCGGATGATTGCTATCATACCGTAATATGGTGTTTTTGTCTGTGGGCTTCGTGTACAATTTTGTATGAAATCTGTCCCCAGAGAATGTAACCGTGGTATCAAGAAACTGGTTCTCAGTATGCGAAGAAACCAATGTAAACTGAAGATCACTGTTTTTGCTGTTAAGGTAAGTGTGAAAATCAACCAATGCCTCTTCAGTGCCAGTCCAAATGAGGAAGACGTCATCGATGTAACGCCACCACCGCCAAACATGTCTGAAGTGGTGCGAAACATAGATGACGTCCTCCTCAAATTTTCTCATGAAAATATTGGCGAACGTTGGGGCCACATTTGACCCCATCGCCATGCCCCTCAATTGTTTATAAAAAGTATCCTGGAATAAGAAATAATTCCAATGCAGAACAATATGCAGAAGTGATAAAATAAAGTCCATGGCCGATTGAGTCACAGAGGAATTCTTTAGCATGTGCTTAACTGCTGCTATATCTAATGTGTGATCAATCGAGGTATAGAGAGAGACCACATCAAAGGATGCAAGAATACATTGTCGCTCATTGTCAATCTCCACGGAGTTAAGTTTGCAAAGAAAATCCGTCGTATCTTGAATATACGAGACTGCCCCTGTCGCAAAATTTCGGAGTATACCATCCAAAAAGATAGCAGAGTTACTGAATATTGACTCGGATCCCGATACTATCGGCCGGCCAGGGGGATCAATCAGAGACTTGTGTACCTTGGGGAGCACATATATCACGGGTGTGACTGGATGTGCCACCACAAGGAATTCACAGAGGTCCTGATCAATCACCCCAGCCGCCAATGCATCAGTCTAATGATCCTAGCAATTTCAAATTTGGGATCGCCATTGATCGCCATATACACTTTAGTGTCACCAAGTTGCCGCTCTATTTCCGTAATATATTTGTGTCTGTCTAAGATGACCACCCACCCCCCACACCCTTAACAGCAGGTTTGATTATCAGTAGGGGATCATTTCTTAGTTGTTCCACTTAGTTGTTTATGTATGCCTCCAAACATTTTATTTAGCCTCTATTTCTGAAAAGTTTCTGATGGGATTCAAACTCACAACCTTCTACATTACTGCCCAGAATGTTAACCACCACACTTTAGATCTGCATGGCCAGTTACTAAAAAAAAAAAAAAAAAATGAGACTTCTGCTGTATAGGAATACTTACTACTAGTAACAGCAGAAGTCTCATATTTATTTATTTGTTTGTTTTTTATTTTTATTTTTTTAAGTAACTGGCCATGCAGCTGTATATTGTAGTGGTTAACATTCTTGGCTGTAATGTAGAAGGTTGTGAGTTTGAATCCCGCCATAAACTTTTCAGAAATAGAGGTTAAATTAGATTTAAATACACTGGGTGTCCCCAAGCACTGACTCC
This sequence comes from Bufo bufo, assembly GCF_905171765.1. Taxonomy (NCBI): domain Eukaryota; kingdom Metazoa; phylum Chordata; class Amphibia; order Anura; family Bufonidae; genus Bufo; species Bufo bufo. The sequence continues at coordinate 441,751,042 of NC_053389.1, read as the reverse complement.
ATATATGGACATAGCTATATATGGAGTCAGAGCAGAGACTCCTAAGCCAAACTAGAGTCCCGACACCCTCCCCTTTTTCAGAGCAGCGGGTGCCTGGTTTAATGCTTGGGTTCTCCCATTGACTTCCATTGTGCTCGGGTGCTTTGTAGAGCACCCAAGCATCGGGAAGTGTTCTACTCGAGCAAAGGAGCACTTTGGTGCTCGACCAACACTAGTAGCTTCCCATTGCCAGAGTGGACTACCTTCTTGTAGACAAGTAATGCTATGTGGTATGTTACAGACTGGAAGATTGTATCTAGACTTTCCCATTCTCCTCCAGCAATGCCAGGATAGTCCCATTAACGTGATTTGTTGTATTACTGTAATGTGTTTTTCTTGTGTTATCGCACTAAGCCAGACAAAATAACGGTGCTACATTTGTATTTGTATGATATACTTAGTGAACCGTAGGATTTTCCAGTAGGGAAGCTGACCTGTCAGTAGTCCTCTACCAAATTAGGAGACACAGTGGTGCAATATACTGTAGCTACATAGCCTGTAAGCTTCAAGTGTTTCCAGAGGTATAGCTAGTGGTTTCAAGTTGGGGAGAATGGATCAAAACACAACCAATGACTAAGTGCGCCCCCAACCCATGTTACACCATGACTACTATCAATACCACTAGTGACTGAATAATATGACCATACTGTTACTGAATAAAAAAAACTGGGGGAGATATATCAAACTGGTGTAAAGTAGCAACCAATCAGATTCCACCTTTCAAAAATGCTCTCTGCAGACTGTATAAGTGATAATAGTGCAGTAAACTCCAATGACTTACAGTTGCACATGTTGCCCAGTTGAAGTCATTCATTTTCTCATCTTTTCCATCTGGCTGAGACTACCATGATGATGATGACTTCTTTTACCCACGACTAGCGTCTGCAGTTTAATTCTCCCTTTTCCAGCATCAGCCCTATCTTTCCCCATTGTATACAAAGTCCCCATCCTGCTGATGGTTCCAATTATGTGCCTGTTGTTTCCCCAGTCACTCCATTACTATAGCTGCTTTGTGGCACGGTCCCTCGAATACTGTTTTTCAGAAATAAGGTTGTTGTAACTACAATTACATCCTCCAAAAATAGTGGCATAAAAACAACACCAAGGAAAACAATAGTGGTAAGTGCCCTTTGCCACCATTTTAAAATTAGTAATAATGCTTTTTTGTACCCCTTTAGTAAATAATAATGCTCATGGCTCTCAACTGTATCAGTGTCCCACATATGTTAACACAATTGAGAGCAGAACTCATTCTAACCAATCCCCAGTGGGTCGGGGCTGCCATCTCTCTGTACCACTAATAGCTATGTATGTCTCAATTACTTTTTCACCATGCAGACAAAAGTTCAGAGATAACAAAGACATAGCTAATGTTGTGTTTTCAGATGGGTTTGCCTCTTGAAAATTGTTAGGTGCTTGGCACCACCACTATGAGGCAGAGAAGAGAATTGATTTGTAGCAATTACAATTCTGACAGACTTGAGTTTTCCATGTATTAAATTATCTGAAGGACTCCTATCTAAAGGTTGACCACTTTCTGGTTACTGTTGACCAATGTGTATTTAAGATGATTATATGGTACTTACAAATATAGCCTTTGTTAAAAATGCTTCACCATTTTCTTAAGGTATGCCCCATTGTTTACAGTCTTTTGTGCTGTCCACACCGAAGTCTTATCCATAAGATGTCTGCTGATGGAGGGTCATGTCACCAGGCAAATCAACTACATGTGATATCTCCTCCATTCAAATGCATACCACCTGCCATCTGCACTTGCACTGTTGGGAGTTTAGTGCAGGTACAGTGTGTTTGAATGGAGAAGACATCACATGCGGGTGATTTGCCTGGTCACATGACCCTCCATAAGCTGACATCTTATGGACAGGACAAAAGTGTATTGACAGCAGAAAAGATTTTGTAAACAAGGGGCATACCTGATGAAAAATAGAAAATGGTGCAGAAGTTCCACCAAAGCTGTATTAGAAAGTGCCATATAGTCATCTTACAAACATATTCAGAAAAAATAGGCAGAAAGTGCCCAACCTCTTCAATACTAATAGTGAGAAATGGTGGCTCACTGAGGACGTGATCACAGAATTGGTGCTGCTAACCCGCAAGAGGGACACCCACCCTCTGGTCAAAAAGCAGTAGTTATAGAATAGATAAGGGTGAGCACTCAACAAATGGCACTTGGAAATTAAAAGTTTAATTAAACACTAAAATATTAAAATACAATAAAATAATATACTATTAGATGAAGGATAAAACGGTATAGACAATTTCATATATATGCAATTTCATATAAACAGTCTCATATAAACAGTTGACATGTGTTCATAATTCGCATAAGTATGCATAAATACACATTAGGCCTATTCAGTATGCGTGACTTTTGATATAGGTTCAGTCAATAGCTTGAATAGGTGGTCCCATTCAGCTGTTTCTTGGAACAGTTGAATAATCAGTTAATACAGCTCCAGTAATAATGTGTTGATATATATTATTATGTTCACTCCATGTCCTTAATAAGTGTTCCTATTCAATTGTCTCTTACAGCAATTGGTGCTGGATAATGGATAAAGGCACCTCCAGTGACGTCATTCAGTATCATATAAATTAGTTAGATTTGGCGTTTGCTGGTCTCCAATATAGTGCCGGCCTAGCCCGTATAAGGGCAGATTGCAGAGGTAGTCGATTCTTACCTACCACGTATCTGATCTCCAATATAGTGCCGGCTTTATCGGTATAGAGGCAGATTGCAGGGGTAACAGGATCTTACCTTCCTCGTGTCTGTCCCAAACTTTCCTCTCATCCGGTGCGGGTGTCGCAGGATGCCGCTTGCCCGGGCTCTGCACGCTGCTTCGTGAACTCACCCACTTCTCGCGGGAATTGAGATTCTCTTCCGGGTTAGTCCGATCACGTGATCTATAGCAGCATAAACAAAGTAGCGGTCTTTTCCAGGTTATTAAATATCTCGCATGGCCATGCAAATTATTGCGGAGGTATTTTCTTCTTTATAACAGCGATCCAGCCCAGACGCGTTTCGGGAGCTCTGCTTCCCTTCATCAGTGGTATCGCTTCTGTAACAGTCTCCGCCTTTTATACCCACAATCTAGATCAAAGCTGTGGATACCTGGATTTCACTGGACCATAAATACTCTGTTGCGGTTTGAGTGCGTTTTATGTGCGTTTTTGCTAGCACTTATGCGTTTTTTTATAATATAAATGCATTTTCTCATACTCGAGCTCTTGTATAGAGGAGAAGATAGTCCAAGATTGCATCAATGAGATATTTACAATCTAAATTCAATTTTTGTTTGTTTTGGCTTGTATTTTTGGCTTTTTACTTTCCTGTTATTTTTCTAACAAATAGAGTTGTATATATTGGATATCCTTTAGTATATAACAAATTCATAAAAATATAAATAGTTTATAAATAATTAATTAAGATTGTCTCAAATTTATTAAAATTTGTAAAATTATGATACGATCCAAAACATTCATATCATTATAATAACATATAGATAGAGACATATAGATAAATCTTATTTTATAATAAATGCAGAACAATTGAATAAGGGTGCCAAGATATGATGCAGTGATTTTATACAGGCCACTTTCATACAGGTGACCTGCAGAGAGTGTGAACATATTTGTTATTTGAATATCCCCCAAAGGTCCTCATAGGGGTTAATATCTGAAAATTATTGGATTATTGGATTATTGCTCTACCAGCTTTGGATTGGTTCTACCCTAAAGGGATAGGGCCCAGATCCGAGTCCATGACACAGTGCCAATACCGGCCTGACTGTGGCATAAGAGTCGGAAAACGGGCTACCTCCCTATAGGAATCCAAATAGCTCCAGCTCGGCATTAAGGCCGACAGGTAACATCCACTAAAGCACCAAAATCTATAATAGGTAATCAAAAAACTATTCTAGGTACGTGGATGAACCTCAAGGGATTTTTTAAGTGTGGAAAATGTACAGCCTGTAGAATCAACCCTACGCCAAGGAAAACAACAACAGTCTCCTCTACCCAAAACACTTATAGGTGGAATATCAAAGAGTGTCTAACATGTAATACTGTCGGAGTTATCTACCTTATCCAATGCCCATGTAATAGACAGTATATAGGCAGAACGAAACGTCCACTCAAAACCAGACTGTCCGAACACATAGCCAATATCAAGAAAGGCTATGAGAAACACTGTCTATCAAAACACTACATGGAAGTACATAATAAAGATCCTACCAATTTAATATTTATGGCATTGGAGAAGGTGGATAAACACTGGCGAGGGGGTAACTACATGAAGCAGATGTCAAAAATTGAGTCGCGCCGTATTTACGAATTTGGCTCCATGTTACCTGTCGGCCTTAATGCCGAGCTGGAGCTATTTGGATTCCTATAGGGAGGTAGCCCGTTTTCCGACTCTTATGCCACAGTCAGGCCGGTATTGGCACTGTGTCATGGACTCGGATCTGGGCCCTATCCCTTTAGGGTAGAACCAATCCAAAGCTGGTAGAGCAATAATCCAATAATCCAATAATTTTCAGATATTAACCCCTATGAGGACCTTTGGGGGATATTCAAATAACAAATATGTTCACACTCTCTGCAGGTCACCTGTATGAAAGTGGCCTGTATAAAATCACTGCATCATATCTTGGCACCCTTATTCAATTGTTCTGCATTTATTATAAAATAAGATTTATCTATATGTCTCTATCTATATGTTATTATAATGATATGAATGTTTTGGATCGTATCATAATTTTACAAATTTTAATAAATTTGAGACAATCTTAATTAATTATTTATAAACTATTTATATTTTTATGAATTTGTTATATACTAAAGGATATCCAATATATACAACTCTATTTGTTAGAAAAATAACAGGAAAGTAAAAAGCCAAAAATACAAGCCAAAACAAACAAAAATTGAATTTAGATTGTAAATATCTCATTGATGCAATCTTGGACTATCTTCTCCTCTATACAAGAGCTCGAGTATGAGAAAATGCATTTATATTATAAAAAAACGCATAAGTGCTAGCAAAAACGCACATAAAACGCACTCAAACCGCAACAGAGTATTTATGGTCCAGTGAAATCCAGGTATCCACAGCTTTGATCTAGATTGTGGGTATAAAAGGCGGAGACTGTTACAGAAGCGATACCACTGATGAAGGGAAGCAGAGCTCCCGAAACGCGTCTGGGCTGGATCGCTGTTATAAAGAAGAAAATACCTCCGCAATAATTTGCATGGCCATGCGAGATATTTAATAACCTGGAAAAGACCGCTACTTTGTTTATGCTGCTATAGATCACGTGATCGGACTAACCCGGAAGAGAATCTCAATTCCCGCGAGAAGTGGGTGAGTTCACGAAGCAGCGTGCAGAGCCCGGGCAAGCGGCATCCTGCGACACCCGCACCGGATGAGAGGAAAGTTTGGGACAGACACGAGGAAGGTAAGATCCTGTTACCCCTGCAATCTGCCTCTATACCGATAAAGCCGGCACTATATTGGAGATCAGATACGTGGTAGGTAAGAATCGACTACCTCTGCAATCTGCCCTTATACGGGCTAGGCCGGCACTATATTGGAGACCAGCAAACGCCAAATCTAACTAATTTATATGATACTGAATGACGTCACTGGAGGTGCCTTTATCCATTATCCAGCACCAATTGCTGTAAGAGACAATTGAATAGGAACACTTATTAAGGACATGGAGTGAACATAATAATATATATCAACACATTATTACTGGAGCTGTATTAACTGATTATTCAACTGTTCCAAGAAACAGCTGAATGGGACCACCTATTCAAGCTATTGACTGAACCTATATCAAAAGTCACGCATACTGAATAGGCCTAATGTGTATTTATGCATACTTATGCGAATTATGAACACATGTCAACTGTTTATATGAGACTGTTTATATGAAATTGCATATATATGAAATTGTCTATACCGTTTTATCCTTCATCTAATAGTATATTATTTTATTGTATTTTAATATTTTAGTGTTTAATTAAACTTTTAATTTCCAAGTGCCATTTGTTGAGTGCTCACCCTTATCTATTCTATAACTACTGCTCTTCAATACTACATATTGAATACTTATACAAACGAAAAATACAAATGTGATAGCACTCTACATCCAGCAATTTGCCTCCATGCTGGATGAGGCATTGGTGTACATTTTGGCCAAAGCGTAGTAAGCCACTCACCACGTCAAGGTCGCCTCTATTTGAGTGGTCCCTAACTAGTTCCTACCTGTTCATGGGCCATGACAGCCACACAAAATCCAGGGAATGCAGGTCAGCATGCACGCCAAGCACACTCTGCTTTTAACCCCGTCCGGTGCCATTACAGCTTTCATCGGATCCAGGGATGCAAGTACCAACATGCACGCTGAGCCCACCATATACTTCTCCTGGAGCCAAATGGCTACTGGTAGGTTCTATATAAGCAGACTCAGTTTTATACTGACTTTAAAACCAGCCTCCAGGACAGATTGACTGGTCAGGTGTGCAATGACTCCAAGGAGATCGCCACGCCTCCAATATATACTGCAAAGAAAAAATGTGGGGAATTGGGTCAGCACAACCTGTATGTGGTGCACATCACTATGGCGAAATACATATACAAACGAAAAATACAAATGTGATAGCACTCTACATCCAGCAATTTGCCTCCATGCTGGATGAGGCATTGGTGTGCATTTTGGCCAAAGCGTAGTAAGACACTCACCACGTCAAGGTCGCCTCTATTTGTGTGGTCCCTAACTAGTTCCTACCTGTTCATGGGCCATGACAGCCACACAAAATCCAGGGAATGCAGGTCAGCATGAACGCCAAGCACACTCTGCTTTTAACCCCGTCCGGTGCCATTACAGCTTTCATCGGATCCAGGGATGCAAGTACCAACATGCACGCTGAGCCCACCATATACTTCTCCTGGAGCCAAATGGCTACTGGTAGGTTCTATATAAGCAGACTCAGTTTTATACTGACTTTAAAACCAGCCTCCAGGACAGATTGACTGGTCAGGTGTGCAACCTACCAGTAGCCATTTGGCTCCAGGAGAAGTATATGGTGGGCTCAGCGTGCATGTTGGTACTTGCATCCCTGGATCCGATGAAAGCTGTAATGGCACCGGACGGGGTTAAAAGCAGAGTGTGCTTGGCGTGCATGCTGACCTGCATTCCCTGGATTTTGTGTGGCTGTCATGGCCCATGAACAGGTAGGAACTAGTTAGGGACCACTCAAATAGAGGCGACCTTGACGTGGTGAGTGTCTTACTACGCTTTGGCCAAAATGTACACCAATGCCTCATCCAGCATGGAGGCAAATTGCTGGATGTAGAGTGCTATCACATTTGTATTTTTCGTTTGTATATGTATTTCGCCATAGTGATGTGCACCACATACAGGTTGTGCTGACCCAATTCCACATTTTTTCTTTACATATTGAATACTGCAGGAGACTTAAAGGGTGTCAGTGTCATTAGAAAAGAGACCTATTGTTTAAATCACATTTTAATGTTAAACATTATTTTTATTTTTTTAATTTCATGTCACTATCTATAATTAAAAATGTTTAAATAAATCTGCAACTTTGACACTGGCCACTAGGCAGGGATGTAGCTATAGTGGAAGCCTGCTGAGGAGGAGGACTGAAAGATTTTATTGTCAGGGCTACCACAACAGAATTATACAATTACATTATATGCAGTGATGTTGACTAGATGCAGGAGTGGGCATTGCACGGTAGGAGTGGGTTCCAAAAACATTGTGGGGGTTTTGGGGGGGCGTTCAAAACATTGCTGTGGGGCCCAGTCAGTTCTAGTTATGCCACTGCCACTAGGTCTATAATATGCTAAGATGTCCTATATTTTGAGGCAGCTACATGGGCCGTAGATACAGTCCTGATCAAAAGTTTAAAACCACTTGAAAAATTGCAAAAAATCATATTTAGCATGGCTGGATCTTAACAAGGTTCCATGTAGAGCTTCAACATGAAACAAGAAGAAATGGGAGTGAGACAAAACATTTTTTGAGCATTCAATTTAATGAAAACAACGAATAAACTGAAACAGGCTGTTTTTCAGCTGATCAAAAGTTTAGGACCACACCTCCAAAAAAAAACTAAACCCCCCCAAAACAGAAATCCAACTTCCAAACATGAACTCAGTAATGAGTAGCTCCGTCGTTATTGTTTATCACTTTCAAAATTCGTTTTGGCATGCTTGATGCAAGCGTTTCCATGAGGTGAATGGGAACATTTCTCCAAGTGGTGAAGACGGCCGCACGAAGGACATCTACTGTCTGGAACTGTTGTCCATTTTTGTAAACTTCCCTTGCCATCCATCCCCAAAGGTTCTAATTGGATTTAGATCAGGGGAACACGCAGGATGGGCCAAAAGAGTGATGTTATTCTCCTGGAAGAAGTCCCTTGTCCTGCGGGCATTGTGTACTGTAGCGTTGTCCTGTTGAAAAACCCAGTCGTTACCACACAGACAAGGGCCCTCAGTCATGAGGAATGCTCTCTGCAACATCTGGACATAGCCAGTGGCCGTTTGATGCCCCTGCACTTCCTGAAGCTCCATTGTTCCACTGAAGGAAAAAGCACCCCAGACCATTATGGCGCCCCCTTCACTGTGGCGCGTAGAAAACATCTCAGGTGGGATCTGCTTGTCATGCCAGTAACGTTGGAAACCATCAGGACCATCAAGGTTAAATTTTTTCTCATCAGAGAATAAGTCCAAATGAGCAGTTCTGTGGCGTTCAAGGAGACGAGGTCTTTGAAGACGTTTTTTGTTTTTGAAGCCCTTCAGTCTCAGATGCCGTCTGATGGTTATGGGGCTGCAGTCAGCACCAGTAAGGGCCTTAATTTGAGTCAAGGATCGTCCAGTGTCTTGACGGACAGCCAATTGGATTCTCCGGCTCAGTGCTGATGAAATTTTTTTGGGTCTTCCACTTGACTTTTTTGTTCCATAACCCTCAGGATCATTTAAGAAATTCCAAATGACTGTCTTACTGCGTCCCACCTCAGCAGCGATGGCGCGCTGTGAGAGACCCTGCTTATGCAGTTCAACAACCCGACCACGTTCAAAAAGGGAGAGTTTTTTTGCCTTTGCCATCACAACGTGTGGCTACCTGACAGAAAAGGACAATGAATCCACATCTTTGCACAGATTTGGCCTTTTAAAGGCATGTGGTCCTAAACTTTTGATCAGCTGAAAAACAGCCTGTTTCAGTTTATTCATTGTTTTCATTAAATTGAATGCTCAAAAAATGTTTTGTCTCACTCTCATTTTTTCTTGTTGCATGTTGAAGCTGTACTTGGAACCTTGTTAAGATCCAGCCATGCTAAATATGATTTTTTGCCATTTTTCAAGTGGCCTTAAACTTTTGATTAGGACTGTACAATGGACAGGAGATGACTCCATTGGCATATATGGCAGAGTTTTCTAGGCATGCTCTGTGACCTATGCAGAGATCAGGAGGGAGTATGTAAGCTGTGATATCAACTATAGTGAATGGTGGATCCTGTGTTATCTATACTGAGGTGTTACTTGTCATTGTAATTTCGCCTGTGGTGATAATAGATACTGGAAAAGTTACCAGTACAGAATAGAAAATCATGACCTATCATTAGATCTAGTAGCCAGTGTGAAAACTGCAGGATTATATACGTTAAAAATATATAGATAGATAGATAGATAGATAGATAGATAGATAGATAGTGACATGAAAAAAATAAAAATAACTCACCAAAAATTAAAAAAATATGTTTACCATAAAGACGTGATTTTAACAATAGATCATTTTCTGAGTTTGAGGCGGAGATGTTGCTGGGTGTAAATTTGATGGATTAATAAACACTGTAATCTGCAGGAATGCTGACATCCATTGCCTTATTTTCAGAAGACTGCAGGAGAAATATCTGTCTGTGGCTTCATCTGGCAATCAGCTGTTTGCTGGTGGGGCAGGAGCTGATTGCGGCTGACTGAAAGGGGTTGATGAGACGTGGGTATATTGAACATCTATCTATAAATAGGCAAATAATGTATCCATGAATGCTGTCATAAAGATCACTTTAAATTCCTTCACAAACCCATGTGAAAAGTTCCAATCTAGGAAAAAAAGCGAAAAATAATATATTATTTCTAGAAGAAAGTTAATTTGACCTGAAATGCGTCATAAATTACTAGTTTGTTACGACATACTCAGTCTGGTACCTGGATACACCAGCTAAGAATCTTTATATTAAGGGATTATATTGTGGGAAAATTTAGCAAAGGGCTGAAACCATGTACCTTCGCAAATGATTTAACAAGCTTGGTGAAGACATTTACAGCTCAAAACCTCCCTAATGTCAAGCTGCTGATTGAAAATTCAGATTTGGATGTATTTATAGACAGGCGCTGATCTATGGTTGGAAAGTCTTATTTTTAGTACTGTACATGAGCATGAAAATTCTTAGTAACTATGTAGATGTCAACTTTTAACAAGTGGTCGAGGGATTTTATTTTTTAATAAACCTTGATGGATGAATGAATGCATCTCTAAGCTTTTTGATTATTACACGTGTAATACATAGAGGAAGAAAGGTGTGATCTATTATAATACATGGCTCTGAAGATTTATACCATAATCCCAGCTCTACATGTAAAGTCTATCAATTGCTATTTTACTGTAGATCAGTCTACTAACTACCACAGTCTGTTCTGTAAGGAGCTAGTTTGTAGACTGGAACAGCTGGAAAAAAAATATGGATTTCCAGTGCTGGACTATGCTTTAATGGTGTTAACTATTTCACTGCAGAATCAGAAAGTATACTGCTAAACATGGGAGCAGAAATTTCTGTCATGTCCCATGTTATGACTATTTATTTTTTTAAAGAATGTTTTGTTCAGCCAGTGGTTAACAGACATTATGGGGAGCATTTATCAAGATTGGAGTACATGGTATAGCTTTACTTCCAGGAGGTGGCACTTTGGAATAGCCACGCTTTATAAGAGCTTCTGCATGGAGGACATTTTTGAGCCTTGTACTGGCCTGCTTCATAGTGGGTAAGAGATGGTGGTGGCAGGATGATAAGGGGTGAACAAGGGTCTGTGACACCCAGACCAGCTTTCTATCAACACCAGAGATATGTGGCTGCAAGTTTCAGCGTGCTCCTGATTTTTTCAGCAGATCATACAGCCCTACAGACAAAGCCCAGGTGAGGTGGACATCACAGTAAAGTACTGGAGACCTCAGTGACTTCAGTTTTATTCTGTAGGGCATCACTTCAATTAAAGGTGTGACAGGCAGTGCATAGACTGTGGCTCAGCCAAGCTCAAAAGTGGTGAAGGAACACCCTTTTCTACAGTACTAGTTTTTTCTGGGTCTATTGCGCTCTTATCCATGGATACAAGGCATCTAAAGCTGAAGTGCTCAACTGGCCTATAGACAACTGGGGAATGCCATCTGCCTGGGGGCATTAACAGGGGCCATATAAACCCCCCCTTTAATGTTTATTTTGTAGGCTCCAGTTCAGGAGAGACACTATGGGGGTCATTTATGAACTAAAACGCTGGTGTTAATAGCCCCTATAGCTGATGGTGAATCTGCCGGAGTTATGAAGAGGTGCTGGATTATGGAGAAATGCAAGATAGCTTCCTAGCTGTCTCACATTTAGATCATTTTCTACATCTAAACCAGGCATAGAAAATGGTGAATGAGACAGGCCTGCCGCCCGTCCCCTTCCCCACCTGCACCACGCCCACTTTTCTTTAGATCTGGAATGAGCGGGGAAACGTCGCAGATTGTGGCACAAAAGACCTGAGTGGCATTTGAGAAACCTGAAGTATGGGGGTAACATTCCTGTGGGAAGAGCTCCCCGAATTGGTCCTGGTCAAGGAGAGCAAGCAATGAGACCTCAACCTGTCATCTTCAAGGTCCTTAACTGTCAAGACAAACTAAAGATCATGGCGGCCGTCCAACAGGCTTCTTCAGTCACAAATGAGAACTCTAAACTATTGCTATTCCAGGACTTCTCTGCTACACTAGCAGCAAAATGCAGGGCATTTGTTCCGGGCTGTAAAATTCTGGTGGAGCGGAATGTCCTCTTTAGTCTAGAACAGGCATCCAGCTGTTGCAAAACTACAACTCCCAGCATGCTACAGGTATCAGCCTACAGCAGGGCATTGTGGGAGTTGTAGTTTTACAACAGCTGGAGGGCCGCAGTTTGAGGATGCCTGGTCTAGAATATTTAGAAACCCTTTTAATATGCATGGCCTGGATGTTTCAGGATCCTCGAAAAGCCTGAATCTCCCCCGTCCACCCAGTCGGACTTTGTCTAATTCCACTCCTTCCTCAACATGAAGGCAACGTCTGTAATGTCTCTGTGTCGTTTTGCATAATCGATTCTCTTATTTCTAGGTTTATTTAGTTGGGATCAATACAGTCAATAATGGGATCATTTACGTAATTTGATGTGCTATCCTGAAATGGGGCTAATACTTTGTTGGAGACCTTTCTTGCTCGCTGGGACAGGTTAGGGTCACAGTTTACTTACAAATTTTACTTTCACTACTGTCCCCTTTTGGGAATAGGTTAAATGACTGCTACTGCAGTACATACTACCTCCACAATTTCAACGTTGAAATGGTATACATGGAATGTCTGAAAAAAATGTAAATATTTACACTGTTTAAACCCACATGTAGTGTTTCTTCAAGACCAGTGTAAAGACCATCACCCCCTTTTGCACAGCAGGAGATTTGCCATATGTATTGAAGCATCCTTCTCTAAAGAAAGAGGGGAGTGGCCATTCTGTTTAGCTCCCAAATCCAACATGAGATTTTGGACACCCAGATTATAGATACCAACGGGGTAGGTATCTCATAGTTCAAGTGTGTATTGAAGGGGCTAATTATAATTTAGTGAATGTCTATGCTCCTAACACACCTAGTTCTTCTTAATTTGCTTCCTTCTTGGAGGTTATTTCCAGTTGGGATGCGTCTAATCTGATCTCATGGGCCGACTTTAATATGGTCTAAGATTTAGACCTTTACTTAGAACCGTACACAATTACTCATGGACAGGCTCAATCTATTTGACCCTTGGTGCCTTCAACACCCAGTCGATCATGATTATACACATGTCTCTCATGTTCATAATTCCCAAGCGAGGTTAGATTACTGGCTTGCCTCCTTTTCCCTGCACCCTCTTCTTTCCTCCTCAACAATCTTAGATATATATATTTCAGATAATGCCATGTTCCTCTTTGAAACAACTATGCATAACCCAATCTGGTTTACTAAGCAATGGCGATTTCCCTCACACCTTTTCCATTCTGCGGACTTTAAATCTCGGTTAGCTGGGTTTTTGGACTCATATAAGCTAGATAATACTACACATTTCAATGAAATTAATCTGTTTTGGTCTAAGGCAGTGATAAGGGGTCAACTCATTTCTTACATATCCCGTAAACAGAAGAAACTGATGGAATCCATGTTTGCAGCTCAAAAGCAGCTTACCTTAGCGTATAGAAGATTTAAACTGATAAACTTGTCGAGTATATATATATATATATATATATTGTTCCATTAAAAAGCGCTTACAGATCTAAATGATCAAAAACATAAATATTTCCGCAGGCGAAACAAACCAGGCAGGCTCTTGGTCTCACTCACTAGACCCTTTCAAACCTCTACGAGAATCGCAGCCCTGAAATCCCAATTGGGATCCTTGCTAACGCATCATACGGATATCAGTGAGGAATTTAAGAACTATTTTGCATCTCTTTAGACTTTTTACAATGGGCAAGGATGCCTGAATTATCTGAGGATCAAAGACTAGCATTAAATGCATAACATTAGTTAAGAAGAAGTATTATAAGTTTTCAAAACTATGAAACTACTGTATCTAAAACCCTGGGGCCAGACAGCTTCAGTAACAAATATTCTAAGTTGCTAAGCACTTCCCCAGGACCCCATCTCTGCAAATTGTTTAGCAATGTTATATCTTCCCAATGTATCCCTGAGGGATTCAATGACTTCAAATATGTTCACCTTTTGGCGCAAGGAATCATCACAACAGGCGATTGTAGAAGGATCGTCTCATTTATCTATCATTATTTTGGTAAAATAATAAAACAACAAGTTTTAGGGATCAACAGGTCCTCTAACAAAGATGTACAGGCTCTTTTGGATGCCACCTTCAAAATCCAAAAACATAACCAGGTTAACAGTTATTCTGATGTGGCTTTGTTGATTTTCCTTAGGACTTATATTACTTCATTTATACAACATAAAATGTCTCCAAGAGAGTATTTCTGTTGTACTAAGTGTGGGGACTCAGACTTAGATATCACTTCTGGAGATGCTCTAAGATACAAGAACTATGGAGTGAGCGGGGGCTTATTTACACTCTAAATATCACATTGTGATTAGTGTTGTTCAAGCACCGTAGTGCTCGGGGGCATCGTGATATTCGGCTGCTCGACCGAGCACCCAAGTATAATGGAAGTTAATGGGAGAACCCGAGCATTAAACCAGGTACCCCCTGCTCTGAAGAGGGGAGGGTGCCTGGTTCATAAGAAAATGTCAGAAATTGTTGGTAACCCCACCGAAATGGTTCTGTAACAGCATGGGGAGGATGTATGGATGCATCTTATATATAGCTATGTTATATCTGAATAGTACGCCACTTTTCCATAATGACAATAATACGCACAAAACCAAGGGAAAAAAAATTATTTTAGAGGAAAAATTGATAGAAAAAGTGCTGCCAAAAATTACAAAGAAGAGGCACTCCGATACACCCTTAGTTACACATAAAGGAGGGCATCATACACACCCTTTAAAAATTATGATTGATGGCCTGCTGGTGACCCTCAAAAACATTACGAGCAAGGGCCTGCTGATCTGACCATCTAAAACATTATGGGCGGTGGCCTGCTTCCGCTTTGGTGACTCTAGTTAACCTGGGGCCGATGGCACATCCCCGTGACGACGACTATCCATTCGGATGTCTGGCCTATTAACTTTCGATGTAGTTGTCAGCTCAAAACCATTGTAAACTACGGGTAACGGGGAATCAGTGTTTGATTCCGGAGAGAGAACCTGAGAAACGGCTAAAAATAACAATACAGGACTCTTAAGATGCCCTGTTATTGGAATGAGTAATAAAAAATTACAGGGAATGTCACTGCGGTATTTTGGATGAGGAAACATCATACAGGAGAGGCCCTGCTGCTGCTTTGTTGACTCTAGATAACTTCTGCCTGATCGCACATACCTGTGACGTCCACGATCGATATCTTCCCTATCAACGTTCGATGTTCTTTTATGCGCCTAACATGGTGACCACCGGTAACGGGGAATCATTGTTCGATTTCGGAGAGGGAGCCTAATAAACGGCTACGGCTACTACTTCAAAGCAAGGCAGCATGAGTTGTGGGCCTGCAGGTGAGCTGACCATGTAAAAGATTTGAGTTGCGGGCCTGCAGGTGAGCTGACCCTGTAAAAGATTTTAGGTGCGGGCTTGCTGGTGAGCTGACCCTGTAAAACATTATATACAAGTGTCTGTGGGTGAGATGACCCTGTAAAACATTATATGCGAGGGCCTGCAGCTGAGCTGACCTTCTAAAAAATTCTATGCCAGGGCCTGCATGTGAGCTGACCCTGTAAAAGATTTAAGTTGCGGGCCTGCAGCTGAGCTGACCCTGTAAAATATTTGACTTGCGGGCCTGCAGCTGAGCTGATCCTGTAAAAGATTTGAGTTGCGGGCCTGCAGGTGAGCTGAACCTGTAAAAGATTTGAGATGCGGGCCTGCAGGTGAGCTGACCCTGTAAAAGATTTTAGGTTTGGGCCTGCAGGTGAGCTGACCCTGTAAAATATTTGAGTTGCAGGCCTGCAGGTGAGTGGACCCTCTAAAAAATTATATGTGAGGGCCTGCCGATGAGCGGACCCTGTAAAAAATTAGATGTGAGGGCCTGCTGGTGAGCGGACCCTGTAAAACATTATATGTGAGGGCCTGCTGGTGAACAGACCCTGTAAAAAATTTGATGTGAGGGCCTGCTGGTGAGCGGACCCTCTAAAAAATTATATTCAAAGGCCATATATGCGAGGGCCTTATATGTGACGAATAAGCAATGTATGTTGATATGAAGGAAGAGGAGGAGGAGGAGGATGAGAAAAGGAAGATTGAACCATATACCCTTGTTTGTGGTGGAAGGGGTGCATGGGAATACATTCTATTAACTACATTAAAAACAACACATGTAAAGTGCCTTTATGTTCATCAGCATTCCTCTGGTGGAGTCGAGAAGTCATGGTCAATCCAAGCCTTGTTCATTTTTATATGAGTCAACCTGTCAGCATTTTCAGTTGACAGGCGGATACGCTTATCTGTTATAATGCCACCAGCAGCACTAAATACACGCTCAGACAAAACACTGGCGGCAGGGCAGGCCAAAGTTCGTGCCACGTGTCCAGCTTGGACACCCAGTAGTTGTAAGGCACTGAGGGATCATTGAGGATGCTGACACGGTCTGCTATGTACTCCTTCACCATCTTTCAAAATGTTTCTCTCCTTGTGGCAGTAGGCCGCACATCAGGGTGAGGGTGCTGGCGGGGTGTCATGAAACTGTCCCAGGCTTTGGAGAGTGTTGCCCTGCCTCTGTTGGAACTGCTGTGTGTTCCCCTTGTCTCCCCTCCTCGGTTGGCCAAGGAAGTACGGACTCTGCCGCCAGCGTTGTCAGATGGAAGTAACTTCTGGTATTGCACCATATTGCTCGTCCTCTCCACCAGAGAAATGAGAGATGAGAAGTTCTCTTTGTAGCTGGGGTCGAGAAGGGTGAACAACCAGTAATCCGTGTTGTTTAAAATGCGTATAACGCGCAGGTCGCGGGAAAGGCAGGCTAACTTGAAGTCAGCCATGTGTGCCAGAGTACCAACAGGTGAGACTTCGCTGTCATCATCAGGAGGATCACTCCCAATCTTCCTCCTCTTCTGGAACTGCTGTGTGTTCCCCTTGTCTCCCCTCCTCGGTTGGCCAAGGAAGTACGGACTCTGCCGCCAGCGTTGTCAGATGGAAGTAACTTCTGGTATTGCACCATATTGCTCGTCCTCTACACAAGAGAAATGAGAGATGAGAAGTTCTCTTTGTAGCTGGGGTCGAGAAGGGTGAACAACCAGTAATCCGTGTTGTTTAAAATGCGTAAACACGCGCAGGTCGCGGGAAAGGCTGGCTAACTTGAAGTCAGCCATGTGTGCCAGAGTACCAACAGGTGAGACTTCGCTGTCATCATCAGGAGGATCACTCCCAATCTTCCTCCTCTTCTGCCCACCCAAGCAGAACAGATGGAATTAAACTTCCATGGGTACTACCCTCTGTAGCTGAGGCAACCGTCTCCTGCTCCTCCTCCTCCTCTTCGGCCTCCAATTCGCGCTGAGAATATGAACTGAGGGTGGTCTGGCTATCATTCACCTGTGTAATGTCTTCCCCCATTTCCACCTCTTCCACATGCAAAGCGTCGTCCTTAATTGTGAGCAGCAAGCATTTGAGAAGACACAGAAGTGGGATGGTGACGCTGATAATAACATTATCGCCTCTCACCATTTGTGTTGATTCCTCAAAGTTGCGTAAAACCTCACAGAGGTCAGACATCCATGCCCACTCCTCGCTTGTGAATAGTGGAAGGAAAGGCGACGACCATGTTGCAGCTGGTATTTCACAACTGCCCTCTGCTGCTCACAAAGCCTGGCCAACATGTGGAACGTGGAGTTCCAGCACGTGCTCACGTCGCACAACAGCCAGTGATCTGGCAATTTCAAGCGCTGCTGCAGCGTTGACAGACTGGCTAAAGCTGTCGGTGACTTGCGGAAATGTGCACACACACGGCGCACCTTCCCCAGTAGCTCAGGCAAATTTGTGTATGTTTTTAGAAACCGTTGAACCACAAGGTTCAATACGTGGGCAAGGCATGGGATGTGTCTAAGGTTGCCCAGCTCCAAAGCCGCCACCAAGTTACGGCCATTATCAGACACAAAAATGCCTGGTTCTAGGTTGAGTGGCGAGAGCCACAGCTCAGTCTGGTCTCTTATATCCTGCCAGTGCTCTGTGGCGGTGTGCTGTTTGTCACCTAGGCAGATCAGCTTCACCACGGCCTTTTGCCGCTTCCCCACTGCAGTGCTACACTGCTTCCAGCTACCGACTGATGACTGACTGATAATTCGGAGGTGTTAGTGGAGGAGGAGGCAGAGGAGAAGTGAGGGTTGAGGCCAATAATGTAGGTGGTGGCGTAAACCCTTATGGAATTGGGGCCCGCAATCCTTGGCGCCCATAGCACCTGTGCCATCCCAGGGTACGAGTCGCTCCCAGCCTCCACAGCATTCACCCAGTGTGCCGTCAGGGAAATGTAGCATCCCTGGCCGAAAGCACTTGTCCATTGGTTAACTGTATCTGTGGTTAAGTGGACTTTCCTAGTAACTGCGGTGGTCAGGGCACATGTTGGTGTAAGGCTGGGACGGCACACCTTGAAAGATAGTGGCGGCTAGGGACTGCGTAACGAGGGACGGCCACCGACATCAGGCTGCGGAAGCCCTCAGTGTCCACAAGCCTAAATGGCAACAATTTCCAGGGCCAGTAATTTGGAAAGCTGCGCATTTAATGCTATGGCCTGTGGGTGGGTGGCTGGGTATTTGCGCTTGCGTTCAAATGGCTGGGGTAATGACATTTGGATGCTGCGCTGGGACAGGGAAGTAGATGTGGTCGCTGATGGTACTTCCAAAGGTCCAGGTGCAGGGAGGGAGGCATCCGGGTCTGCGTCTTGGAAAGGGGATTGGCCAGCACGTAACACAGGGGAAGAGGAGGCAGTGGTGTGACCCGCAGACACAGATTGTGGACCCAGGCGTTCAGCCCATCTATTAGGGTGCTTTGATGCCATGTGGCGGATCAGGCTGGTGGTGATGAGGTTTACCCCCCGGCTCATTTTGGTGTGGCACAGGTTGCAAACTACTATTCTTAGCCGTCCGCACTTTCCTCAAAAAAGCGCCATACTGCCGAACACCTATCCCTTGACAAGGGAGATTTACGCAAGGTGGTGCTCTGTGGAACAGTTGCAGGCCTGTTCGGTGGTGCCCGCCTTCTACCTTTTGCCACCCCACTGCCTCCTCCAGCCTGTTGCAGTGCTGCAGATACCTCCCCCTCTGTACTGCTCTCCTCACTCGGCTTGTTGCCACCTTTCCCAGGTTGGGTCAGTGACCTCGTCGTCCAGCACCTCCTCTTCCACTTCCTCAGTCTGATCATCCTCCTGATTTGTTGACCTAACCACAACCTCAGTGATTGACAACTGTGTGTCATCCTCTTCCTCAACCTCTTGAGACAGTAATTGCGGTTGAGTCATTGGCAACTGTGTCTTATCATCATCCACCTCATTAAACACTAATTGGCGTTCCCCAGTGTCATGTTCTTGTGACTCTGGATGCTCAAGAGGTTAGAAATCGGGGCACAAGATCTCAGGTCCCTCTTCAAGCGTGCTTGGCGAGAGGGCCAAATCAATTAATGGCAATGAAAAGAGGTCCTCGGAATATCCGAGTGTGGAATCTCTTGTTTGGCCAGACTGTAAATGGTGGGAGGAAGGAGGATCAGGGTGAGGATTGTGTGGACCAGACTCCTGGCTACTGAGACTGGACTTGGTGGAAGACAGGGTGGTGCTTAACCGACTGGAAGCACTATCTGCTGCAATCCAATCAACCACCTGCTCGCACTGGGCTGACTTCAAGAGTGGTGTCCTGTGCCGCCCTGCAAACTGGCACATGAAGCTAGGTATCTTTGATGATTGTTTTTCTTGTGCTCTGGAAGCAGGCACAGTTTCAAAGCGCCCAGGGCCACGGCCTTTGCGTGCACCATCAGCATCACAGCCACTTCCCCGTCCCTTAATGCTCACCTTCTTCATATTAAATGTTATATGCATGCTTGAAACACAAGATGTGGCACGGATGTCACAGTTCACAGCAAGCACAGTATATGGAAAAAATATGTAAAAGAAGGGAAAAAGGAAAATAGATTTCATTCATATTTTTACTATTTCTTGTCCTGATACACACACGCTATTGCAGCACAGATGTGACAATTCACTGCAGGGACCGTTTAAAGGGAATCAACTCGGTAAAGGAGGAGAGCATATTTAAAAGAAGAAAAACTACCACAAGAGGACACAGTTTTAAATTAGAGGGGCAAAGGTTTAAAAGTAATATAAGGAAGAATTACTTTACTGAGAGAGTAGTGGATGCATGGAATAGCCTTCCTGCAGAAGTGGTAGCTGCAAATACAGTGAAGGAGTTTAAGCATGCATGGGATAGGCATAAGGCTATCCTTCATATAAGATAGGGCCAGGGACTATTCATAGGATTCAGATATATTGGGCAGACTAGATGGGCCAAATGGTTATTATCTGCCGACACATTCTATGTTTCTATGTTTCTAAATGTGGATAAATCATGGAAAAAATATGATTGTTGTCAGTAATATTTTTCCCAATATCTGGGCCTGACACACACACGCTATTGCAGCACAGATGTGACAATTCACTGCAGGGACTGTTTATGGGAAAAATGTGGATAAATTATGGAAAAAATATAATTGTTTTCAATAATATTCTTCCTATCTCTGCCCCTGACACACAGAAGGTATTGCTGAACAGATGTCATAAGTCACTGCAGACACTCTCTATAGAAAAAGAATTGCAAAGTATGGAAGACTTACTTTGCAAGATTAAATTGCTGTCACCACACACAATAGTCCTTAAAAGGACTTTTGGGTATTTGAAACTTTTTAAAATGTAATAAATAGCGATCAAAAACTCCCTACATTATCTGTCCCTTCCTAAGCGCAGCTCTCCCTGACTCTCAATAAGCCGAACCCGCGTCATCGGGTGCTATATAGCACCCGATGACGCGTTCCGGCCAGCCAATCACTGATTGTGATTGGTTAGTGATTGGCTGGCCGGAACGCGTCATCGGGTGCTATATAGCACCCGATGACGCGGGTTCGGCTCATTGCGAGTCAGGGAGAGCTGCGCTTAGGAAGGGACAGATAGTGTAGGGAGTTTGTGATAGCTATTTATTCAATTTTAAAATGTTCTCATTATTCCCCCCCCTTGTCACTCTCCCCCCCCTTGTCACTCTCATTATTCCCCCCCCTTGTCACTCTCATTATTCCCCCCCTTGTCACTCTCCCCCCCCTTGTCACTCTCATTATTCCCCCCCTCCCTTGTCACTGTCTTCCCCCCTCCCTTGTCACTGTCTTCCCCCCCCTCCCTTGTCACTCTCATTATTCCCCCCCCTTGTCACTCTCATTATTCCCCCCCTCCCTTGTCACTCTCCCCCCCTCCCTTGTCACTCATTATTCCCCCCCCTCCCTTGTCACTCTCATTATTCCCCCCCCCTTGTCACTCTCATTATTCCCCCCTCCCTTGTCACTCATTATTTCCCCCTCTTGTCACTCATTATTTCCCCCTCCCCCCTTGTCACTCATTATTTCCCCCTCCCCCTTGTCACTCTCTTTTCCCCCACCTCTAGTGTAGCATGGTCGAGCTCTGTTCGGTCCGCGGTACAGAAGCTTTTGTTTCCTGTACCCGGCCGGACGGACAGGAAGTGCACACTAAGTGAGCACTTCCTGTCAGTCCGGCCGGGTACAGGAAACAAAAGCTTCTGTACCACGGACCGAACAGAGCTCGGCCACGCTACATTAACAACAGCACACAGCAGCGCAGGCAGGACTCTTTAGAGCGGCAAGCGCTCAGCCTCAGCCGCTCAGGCGGCGCCGCATGAGGGGCGCCGCCGGCCGCCCCCAACTTATATAAGCAATTTTTTTTTTTTTTTTACCGCAACGGGCGCCGGGCGGCCCCTGCTGCATGGCGCCCTAGGCGACTGCCTAAGTCGCCTTACTGGTGGCGCCGGCCCTGAGTGTGTGTGATGGTAGTGCTTACCTGCACGTTTATTGTCTGCTTAGCAGCCGCGAAACGTGCGGGGAGGAGACTCGAGCATGGCGCTCGAGCACATGCGGTACTCGGCCAAGCATGCTCGCTTAACACTAATTGTGATTGATCGAGATCCCTATTGGGCTATTTTTAGTGTTCTTCCAGAGTCCCTAACTTCTCTACTGGTATTTAAAGCTTATTCAAGTCAGATATAGGTATTCTTGATTTTCATTATCTGTAAGGGAGTGTATACAGTCTATTTTAAATAAAAATATGATCTTGATCTTGATCAAAGAGAGAGGGGGTGTAACTGGGTTGAGACAGTGATGCTAAATATTCTTCCTGGTGGCTGCTGCCCAAATATGTATCATAGCCTTCTTACTTGAGCTTTTTTTGGTGTTCTCCCAGAGTCCCTAACTTCTCTACAGAAGTTATTGCAGATTCCCTTTAAGAAGTAGTCATCCCATGAAGCACTTGCCATTGACAAAGGTTCCAACTATAAATCAATCCATTTACAGAGAGTAATGATGTGCACTGGAATTTAAACATCTTTAAAACGTTATGGACAGAACTACTTCTATGACGTCAAACTGCAAGCTCTAGAGAATATACAATTCATAATCCTGACATAGGCAGTATTTATTCATTCAACCTCCAGACAACCTCAGCACAGGTTTGAAGACCGAACTGATACAAATCACTTAAAGTTTTTGAGTAATTATCAGCTGTGTCAAAAAAGTACATACCAAACCTGTTCTAATTTGCTTGCCAAACAAAGTGAGAGTTTTATAGATCTATTTAATCTGGAACTGATAAAACATCAGGACCTGTGTTTTTGGAACACCAGGGGAATAGATATTTACTTGGAAATTCATGACTGAGTTTCTTAATCCCGCTGAGCAAGTTTCACAGACATGATTAAAACATGCAGGAACATTTAAAATCAGCATTTGGGACCATAACCCATTTGGCTTCAGGCAGTCATGTTCATATTACAAAAGAGATGTTGAGCAATAGAACAAGAACCTCACTCACAATCAGATGGTCTTCAGTGGCATTGTACTATGTGGATATTTAGTCCAATTATGAATATGTTAGGCTACTTTTACATCTCTGCTTTCAGTAGAGGATCTCAAAACCGGAGCAAAACGATCCGTTGCCTCATTCAGGAGAAAAAGTACATATAACCCATATGCAAATAAGCTGATAAGGGCACCAATGGCCACTCTGTGCACTCTTACTCAGCAGGAGAAGCAAGAGTGCACAGAGTCGCTTCGGCCCAGGGTTGCCAACCCAAATTTTTCTTTTTTCTGGATAACTTATCCCAAAATCATGGACAGCCAACATTTTGGTTGGAAAATGATAATGAACAAAGTTTGCAAAAACGCCTGTATAAGCGTCATAGACGCCTGTTCAGGCCATTTTACTTCCTGAAAAAAATCAAAGGCGTACCGAAACGCCTTAGACTTTTCCCTGTCATTCATCAGCGCAGTGAACGGTGTGAACGGTATAGGCAGCGCAGCGATGCTGCTGCCTGAAACAACCAATAACAAGGCTCCTTACAGTGAGGAGCTTTGTTATTGGTCAGTTTGAGCGGGCTGCTGGAGCTTATGACACACCGCTCTGAAGTGAAGAAGGAGGCGCGCGATCCTCTGGCGGGGTAAGTGGCCTTGCTATGAAATTTAGTGGGGATCTGAGCGCCTTCTTTTTCTCTATCAGCCGAGCACTGTCTCTCCTCCCTGCTGAGTGCGGTAGCGAAGATGGCCTCAATAGAAGGTCTAGGGGACGTCTTCACTACCACGCTCAGCAGTGAGGAAAAGTGGCTGAGTGCTTCAGACTCCTGATTATAGAAGTCAGCGAGGGTCCCAGCGCTGGACACGCCAACAGGAGACCTCCATACAACCTCCATAACGGACAGACCTGTCACCGGTAGACCTCTACCTATGTCACCTGTCAGCTTTCCTATGAATCCATCAAGCATAATTCATTGCAGCATGTTCCATCAGATGCTGCTATAAGGATTTCTTCTGTAATGCGGCGCCACATGGTGGCACATGGTGCTACAAGGACTGCATATGGCCTTTTACAGCCTCCAGGACATACAGTCCCTCTGCCAAGCACATGAAGTCTTCGCTGTAAGACTGTATAATCCAATAACCACAGCGGTGGTGGCAATTTTGTGGCATTATCTGGTGGCATGAGATAGGGCAGTGGGTCATGACAGCCTCTAGATCAGGGATCAGCAAACTCCAGCTGTTCTGAAACTACAACTCCCAGTATCCTCCTTTTACTTCTTTAGGAGTTACAAGAACAGCTGAGCAAGTGTGCATGCTGGGTGTTAAAGTTTCACAGCAGCTGGAGTGCCGAAGGTTGCTGCACCCTAGATCTACAGGCGAGCCTGGTGGTTATCACTGCGTGATGTCATCATTCAAATCCACAACAAGTGACTGTGACAATGCAATCACCTGGCATCAGAGGTATGTGCCTAGGTCTTTCGCTTGTGCCCTTGGCACCAGCATGCATCACCATCCATTGTGCCTGTGTCCTGCTCCGCCAGAGCCTCAGGTCTCTTCAGAGTCTACCAACAGCCCCGGTGGCACGACATACCCACCTGAAAGCTCATGTAAAAGGACGTAACTTTGGTGGGCAGCAACGGCCACGTGATGGATGGCAAAGCCCAGTGACCAGCGGCACAGAAACAGCAGCAAAAATGTAAGGGATTGTCCCAAGATCAACACTATTTACCTATTCATACTTGACCCAGAGAACACTAGAACATGGTAACGAAGGTGGGACCCCCAGCGATCATGTACTTGAAGGGGACATGTCTGTTTTAGTAACGACTTGCATTTCACATGCAATAAAAATTCTGGGGAGCCAACAAATTGCTAGTAGCCTGCAATAAAGGTTCAGCAGGGGGTTACCAGTTGACAGCGCTGATTGAATAATATCAGGCTGTGCAGTGACACCCCCATCTGGACCTTCACTGCAAACTGCTAGCAAGTCATTCATAACTAATAGCCGAAATAAGAGGAATGGTGCAACATAAAGTCATAAGAATAGATGCTCCAGGATTGTTATTACATGGGGGGTGCAAGTAGTTTCCAAAACAGACAAATCCAGAGAGGTGAGGGGTCCTCTTTAACGACAGGTGATAAATATTGATCTTAGGACAAACCCTTTAAACCTCATAAAATCACTGCAACAGTGACCTCAGTGGTGCCGACCCCTCAGCGCAACAGTGACCTCAGTGGTACCGACCCTCTCAGCGCAACAGTGACCTCAGTGGTACCAACCCCCTCAGAGCAACAGTGATCTCAGCTAAATTTAAAATTATCTAAATTTGCTATTTATGCATGGAAGACAGTTCTAGAGAAGACAAGTAATGGTTTCCATGCATAAATAGCAACCCCTTAATGTTATGTAGGCCTTCGTATTAACTATTTGAATTACTGTAACTTTCGTACTCCTTATCGGCTGAAAATACTCCTCAAAAATAGTGGGGAGTATTTTTACTCTTCCAGAAAAAATGTAGCGCAACCTCTGATAATGAATGATAAAGATTAAAAGTAATACATGTCTATAGCTCAATATACTCATAAGAACTCATTACCAGCATTTACTGTGAGCTGTAAAATTATAATAATTACCACCAAAATAATCTAGTCAAGTACCACCAGTACAAATCTCTTTCTTTTTTTTTCACGAACACAAGAAAAAAGTCAGTTATTTTTACGGACTGTCCAGGAATTTCTGGACAGTTGGCAACCCTGCTTCGACTCCGTCTCATTGAAAATGCAGTGCAATCTATAAACAGGAAGCTATAGAGCAGGAGGAGCTGAGCAGATTGATACATAGTTCTGTGGGAAAAGATTCAGTATAAATTGTTATTTATTCTTTTAAATTCCTGCTCATTCTAGGCTTTGAAGTCAAGCAGGAGATCTTATCAGTGATTGACAGCCTTCCCTCTATGACTATGTATACAGAGAGAGCTGTCAATCACCGATAGGACCACCTCCATGACTTCAAAGCCCAGAGTGAGCAGGAATTGAAATTAATAAAATAAAAGTTTTGCAGATTCAAAATACAAGTTGTGCTCTTTAACCTCCTCAGGACCGCCGTACGCAGGATTGCGTCTTTGCGGCGGTCCTGTTGTTCTGGGTGGACGCGCCGGTGCGTCCTCTCGCGAGACGCGAGATTTCCTGTGAACGCGCGCACACAGGCGCGCGCGTTCACAGGATCGGAAGGTAAGCGAGTGGATCTCCAGCCTGCCAGCGGCGATCGTTCGCTGGCAGGCTGGAGATGTGATTTTTTTAACCCCTAACAGGTATATTAGACGCTGTTTTGATAACAGCGTCTAATATACCTGCTACCTGGTCCTCTGGTGGTCCCCTTTGTTTGGATCGACCACCAGAGGACACAGGCAGCTCAGTAATATGTTGCACCAAGCACCACTACACTACACCCCCCCCCGTCACTTATTAACCCCTTATTAGCCCTTGATCACCCCTGATCACCCCATATAGACTCCCTGATCACCCCCCTGTCATTGATTACCCCCCTGTCATTGATCACCCCCCTGTAAAGCTCCATTCAGATGTCCGCATGATTTTTACGGATCCACTGATAGACTGATCGGATCCGTAAAAATCATACGGACGTCTGAATGCAGCCTTACAGGGGAGTGATCAATGACTGTGGTGATCACCCCATATAGACTCCCTGATCACCCCCCTGTCATTGATTACCCCTCTGTCATTGATCACCCCCCTGTAAAGCTCCATTCAGATGTCCGCATGATTTTTACGGATCCACTGATAGACTGATCGGATCCGTAAAAATCATACGGACGTCTGAATGCAGCCTTACAGGGGAGTGATCAATGACTGTGGTGATCACCCCATATAGACTCCCTGATCACCCCCCTGTCATTGATTACCCCTCTGTCATTGATCACCCCCCTGTAAAGCTCCATTCAGATGTCCGCATGATTTTTACGGATCCACTGATAGACTGATCGGATCCGTAAAAATCATACGGACGTCTGAATGCAGCCTTACAGGGGAGTGATCAATGACGGAGGTGATCACCCCATATAGACTCCCTGATCACCCCCCTGTCATTGATTACCCCTCTGTCATTGATCACCCCCCTGTAAAGCTCCATTCAGATGTCCGCATGATTTTTACGGATCCACTGATAGACTGATCGGATCCGTAAAAATCATACGGACGTCTGAATGCAGCCTTACAGGGGAGTGATCAATGACGGAGGTGATCACCCCATATAGACTCCCTGATCACCCCCCTGTCATTGATCACCCCCCTGTCATTGATCCCCCCCCCCCCCCCCCCTGTAAGGCTGCATTCAGTCTTTTTTTTGGCCCAAGTTAGCGGAATTTTTTTTTTTTTCTTACAAAGTCTCATATTCCACTAACTTGTGACAAAAAATAAAATCTCACATGAACTCACCATACCCCTCACGGAATCCAAATGCGTAAAATTTTTTAGACATTTATATTCCAGACTTCTTCTCACGCTTTAGGGCCCCTAGAATGCCAGGGCAGTATAAATACCCCACATGTGACCCCATTTCGGAAAGAAGACACCCCCAGGTATTCCGTGAGGGGCATATTGAGTCCATGAAAGATTGAAATTTTTGTCCCAAGTTAGCGGAACGGGAGACTTTGTGAGAAAAAAATAAAAAATATCAATTTCCGCTAACTTGTGCCAAAAAAAAATAATTTCTATGAACTCGCCATGCCCCTCATTGAATACCTTGGGGTGTCTTCTTTCCAAAATGGGGTCACATGTGGGGTATTTATACTGCCCTGGCATTCTAGGGGCCCCAAAGCGTGAGAAGAAGTCCGGTATCCAAATGTCTAAAAATGCCCTCCTAAAAGGAATTTGGGCACCTTTGCGCATCTAGGCTGCAAAAAAGTGTCACACATCTGGTATCACCGTACTCAGGAGAAGTTGGGCAATGTGTTTTGGGGTGTCATTTTACATATACCCATGCTGGGTGAGATAAATATCTTGGTCAAATGCCAACTTTGTATAAAAAAATGGAAAAAGTTGTCTTTTGCCAAGATATTTCTCTCACCCAGCATGGGTATATGTAAAAAGACACCCCAAAACACATTCCCCAACGTCTCCTAAATACGGCGATACCAGATGTGTGACACTTTTTTGCAGCCTAGGTGGGCAAAGGGGCCCACATTCCAAAGAGCACCTTTCGGATTTCACTGGTCATTTACCTACTTACCACACATTAGGGCCCCTGGAAAATGCCAGGGCAGTATAACTACCCCACAAGTGACCCCATTTTGGAAAGAAGACACCCCAAGGTATTCCGTGAGGGGCATGGCGAGTTCCTAGAATTTTTTATTTTTTGTCACAAGTTAGTGGAAAATGCAAAGACAACTTTTCCCATTTTTTTATACAAAGTTGGCATTTGACCAAGATATTTATCTCACCCAGCATGGGTATATGTAAAAAGACACCCCAAAACACATTCCCCAACTTCTACTGAATACGGAGATACCAGATGTGTGACACTTTTTTGCAGCCTAGGTGGGCAAAGGGGCCCACATTCCAAAGAGCACCTTTCGGATTTCACTCGTCATTTTTTACAGAATTTGATTTCAAACTCCTTACCACACATTTGGGCCCCTAGAATGCCAGGGCAGTATAACTACCCCACAAGTGACCCCATTTTGGAAAGAAGAGACCCCAAGGTATTCGCTGATGGGCATAGTGAGTTCATGGAAGTTTTTATTTTTTGTCATAAGTTAGTGGAATATGAGACTTTGTATGAAAAAAAATAAAATAAAAATAAATCAGCATTTTCCACTAACTTGCGACAAAAAATAAAAAATTCTAGGAACTCGCCATGCCCCTCACGGAATACCTTGGGGTGTCTTCTTTCCAAAATGGGGTCACTTGTGGGGTAGTTATACTGCCCTGGCATTCTAGGGGCCCAAATGTGTGGTAAGGAGTTTGAAATCAAATTCTGTAAAAAATGACCTGTGAAATCCGAAAGGTGCTGTTTGGAATATGGGCCCCTTTGCCCACCTAGGCTGCAAAAAAGTGTCACACATCTGGTATCTCTGTATTCAGGAGAAGTTGAGGAATGTGTTTTGGGGTGTCTTTTTACATATACCCATGCTGGGTGAGATAAATATCTTGGTCAAATGCCAACTTTGTATAAAAAAATGGGAAAAGTTGTATTTTGCCAAGATATTTCTCTCACCCAGCATGGGTATATGTAAAATGACACCCCAAAACACATTCCCCACCTTCTCCTGAGTACAGAGATACCAGATGTGTGACACTTTTTTGCAGCCTAGGTGGGCAAAGGGGCCCATATTCCAAAGAGCACCTTTCGGATTTCACTCGTCATTTTTTACAGAATTTGATTTCAAACTCCTTACCACACATTTGGGCCCCTAGAATGCCAGGGCAGTATAACTACCCCACAAGTGACCCCATTTTGGAAAGAAGAGACCCCAAGGTATTTCGTGATGGGCATAGTGAGTTCATGGAAGTTTTTATTTTTTGTCACAAGTTAGTGGAATATGAGACTTTGTAAGAAAAAAAAAAAAAAAGAAAAAAATCATCATTTTCCGCTAACTTGTGACAAAAAATAAAAAGTTCTATGAACTCACTATGCCCATCAGCGAATACCTTAGGGTGTGTACTTTCCGAAATGGGGTCATTTGTGGGGTGTTTGTACTGTCTGGGCATTGTAGAACCTCAGGAAACATGACAGGTGCTCAGAAAGTCAGAGCTGCTTCAAAAAGCGGAAATTCACATTTTTGTACCATAGTTTGTAAACGCTATAACTTTTACCCAAACCATTTTTTTTTTACCCAAACATTTTTTTTTTATCAAAGACATGTAGAACAATAAATTTAGAGCAAAATTTATATATGGATGTCGTTTTTTTTGCAAAATTTTACAACTGAAAGTGAAAAATGTAATTTTTTTGCAAAAAAATCGTTAAATTTCGATTAATAACAAAAAAAGTAAAAATGTCAGCAGCAATGAAATACCACCAAATGAAAGCTCTATTAGTGAGAAGAAAAGGAGGTAAAATTCATTTGGGTGGTAAGTTGCATGACCGAGCAATAAACGGTGAAAGTAGTGTAGGTCAGAAGTGTAAAAAGTGGCCTGGTCTTTCAGGGTGTTTAAGCACTGGGGGCTGAGGTGGTTAAGTGGTTATTTGCTCATGGACTAAAAGTACTTTAATCCAGAATGAAGCAACAGATCACTAAGTGAAATGTATCATTACATAAAATTGAGTTAATCCTGGGTCGTTGAGCATGGTTTACCAGGGAATACCTGGTGCTAAATTATCTTTAAAGTGGCCGTTCTCAAAGCGAATATAGGTTTTATAAGCCATTGATTAGACTTTTATGGCAATTCAAATTGAGCTATTTTTGTGAAACCCAAAGCCAAGAACTCTATTATTAAAGCCACAACAGGTAACATGTAAATTCATTTGCAGATTTCAAAAATACAATTTCAAATTTTTTGATATTGTTACCATCAAGGTATGTGTTACCTTTATGCTAACTGTTCTTTTGACCTACCTTTTTTGTCTTAATATTTTGTTTTCTGTTATCGTCATATATTGCACATTATTATTTGTCTACAGTCGAATGGAAACTGTCATTTTGAATACCAAAGTATAGTAATGCAATCTGTACTCAATCAATGTAATAATAATCATTTGTATTTATATAGCAACAATAGTATTGTGCGAATTAATGCACACACAAGCAAATAATTCGTATTTTATGTATTTTATGTATTTTATGGCAACTATGTTATTCTGACAGTTGTTTTGATGGTAAATCATTTAACCTTATGATCCCAATTACTTACCACCAAAAACACCTACAATTAATAATCATTTTTAGGTAATGTTTGAGCGGTTTTGATATTTTGCAATAATATTCAATAATTTCTTGGAAGGTGGAAGAAAAGCCATGAGGCCACAGAAAAAACAACTCTTGACTGCCCCTATGATGAAAAAGAGGCTGAATTGGGCCAAAAAATATGCCAATTGGACCAAAAATAACTGGAAGAAGGTGCTGCTCTCAGACGAGACACACTTTCTAGTGCAGGGCCAGCGATCAAAATTAGTTCGTAAGAGGGTGGATGAAAATCTTACTGCAGCCTATATTGTTCAATCTGTCAAACATCCAGTTATGAAGATGTTCTGGGGCTGTTTTTCGTACTCGGGACCTGGCAAACTTATTCCAGTAGAAGGAATGATGAATAGTGAAAAATATAAAGCAATGCTAGATCAATGTTGGGCTCAGGAGCTGGAGAAAGTGCAAGCAAACGGCAATGAAATGTTCCAACAAGACTCAGCTCCATGCCACATTTCTAAGACTATGGTAAAATATTTCAAGGACAAGAAGATTAGCATTTTGGACTGACCTGGAAATTCACCAGATCTCAATCCTATTGAGAATTTATGGGCGATCTGCAAGGCCAAATTACAAAAGATGGACTGTACGACGAAAAACAAGATGGTGGAAGCAGTAATTCAGGTGTGGTTTCGAGAGGAGGCAATCAAGAATGATTGTAAAAATCTAGTTGACTCCATGCCGAGCCGAGTTCAAGCCGTGATTACAGCAAAGGGAGGACATATTTAATATTAAATAATAGTATTTAAACCTTGCTTATAGGTCTAAGAATAGTTTTATTTTGAATAAACAATATTTACGAAAAAAATCCTTGTGTTCACATTAATTCGCACAATACTGTAAATGCAGTGCTTTACAATCAGATTAAAGCCATGACAGTCTATGGGCACCAGAGAAATACCACATTATTTAGAGGGTTTGTGCCATAAACTACTTTTCACTAAGGCCTCATTCATACGAATGTAAGCTGTCCATGCCCATGCTGTGGACCACAAAGCGCGAGCATCAGCTGTGTGAATCTCATATTGCAGTGCAGATCTATTGACTTGAATTGGTCTGTGATCCGCAAAATACGGCAAAAGATCGGACATGTCTTATCTTTTGCAGTGCAGAGGCACAGACCCAAAAGCCCATGGAAGGCATGGATTCAAAAGCATAGGTTATGCACATGCAAGTTACCTGTACATACTTAGTGGTAAAACACTGGGTTACACCTACATGGAAAAGGACTTAAGAAGTTTTGTGGACAGCAAACTTAATTGCGGAAATCAGTGTCAGGAAGCTGCTCCCAAGGCCAATAAGATTATGTGGTGCATCAAAAGGGGCATAGATGAATGAGAAGAATGATGAAAACATAGGCAGACATAGCAGAGCTGGAGAGGATTCAGAGGAGGGCAACTAAAGTAATAACTGGAATGGGGGACTACAGTACCCTGAAAGATTATCAAAATTAGGGTTATTCACTTTAGAAAAAAGACAACTGAGGGGAGATCTAATAACTATGTATAAATATATAAGGGGTCAATACAGAGATCTCTCCCATCATCTATTTATCCCCAGAATTGTGACATCCTCCATGTCTGGAGGAAAGAAGGTTTATACATGAACATAAAAGAGGATTCTTTACGGTAAGAGCAGTGAGACTATGGAACTCTCTGCCTGAGGAGGTGGTGATGGTGAATTCACTAAAAGGGTTCAAGAGGGGCCTGGATGTATTTCTGGAGTGTAATAATATTACAGGTTTTAGTTACTTGAGATGGTTCGTTGATCCAGGGAGTTATTCTTATTGCCTGATTGGAGTCCCTTAAAATGAGGAAAATAGACTTTTATCCCCAAATTTTTTTTTGCCTTTCTCGGGATCAACTTGCAGAATAACAGGTCGATGTCTGTTTTCAGCCTTAAACTATGTTACTATTGTTTAAGCCTAAACTCTGTGACTATGTTACTCTCATGCACTACAAAGAGACTGCTAAAACAGCCAGCGCAGGAACGCTCTCCTGTTTCCCAGCCGGCTGGTAGTCAGGCTTTAAGTTGCATTCATTATACACCTTTGAGATAAGTTGCCAAGGCTTACAAAGTTGTATTATTTATTACATGTATTATGACTAGAACTGTAAAACTAGTATTGAACTTGGATGAATCTATTTTATTTATTATCTAATGGAGTTAACACTGGTCGCCGTGATACAGGTAATATGTGGTGCTGTATATCAAGTGATCACATGTTCTCAGATTTATTGAGGACGTCACAATAAGCCAGAAATTTTTGGCTAGTTGGTATAAGGTTTTTAGATAAGTGTTCTGTAAATTACCATTTGGCCGTCTGACCTGTTGCCGTTACACTCTGTATCCTAGGAGTATATTTGTGTGTACCTGTGGTTTCCTATGTTGGAGTGTGCTCTGGCCATATATTATTGTGTTGGCTGTCTAATATTTGGTTTAATTATCACGATTGCACACTTTTTTCCACCTGTATTAACATAGTCCCCTGATGAACCCTCCTCTTACCTGGAGGGGGAAACGCGTTGGGATCTGTGATATTTGGGATCTACATTACGTAATAGGGTCTTTTTATGGACAGACCAGTCCTAGGTACGTGGACAGAGTGCATCTACCATCAAGGTGCATCTCTGAGCTGAGCAGATTGTAGAGGGTAAGAATAGGGACAGATAGTTCCTTAACCTAGATCCCAATATCTCAGCTTTCCACCGCCTAAGTAATAACCGTTGATAGCTTTTTTTCACACTTAGTAGGATGTTTTATCCAGGTCATCTATCTGTTTTTTTATGAATTATTG
This sequence comes from Bufo bufo, assembly GCF_905171765.1. Classification (NCBI taxonomy): domain Eukaryota; kingdom Metazoa; phylum Chordata; class Amphibia; order Anura; family Bufonidae; genus Bufo; species Bufo bufo. The sequence continues at coordinate 441,717,269 of NC_053389.1, read as the reverse complement.
TAATAAAAGTTAAGTTTTAGGACTCAGTGATATATATTTTTGTAATGGGCATCATATTATTGTGAATTAAGGTTAACAGTATGGCATCAATGCCAGCTATTGAAGAAGCAACGTTTTATAGTAAAGGATACTATATCCTTTTACTCTTTTCTGACTTCTTTAAAAGACTACAGTCAAAGTAAAACTTTAGTAAAAACAGACTTAAACAAGAAGGTCAGAGGGAAATGAGAAAGTGCGTCCAGGAACCATCTTGAGTCTTGAATTAGTGCCCAGATTTTATAAGTCTCCTTTATGCTATAACAGTGGCCATAATGTTAGTTAAAGTTTTGTTTCCTTGGAGGTCAGATCATCTGTATTAAGTTATGAAAGTATCTATTTATATGACTGAATTCAGCTCAGATTTGTGATTTTCAAAAAATTCATCCTTTCTTTACCATTTTAGCTGCAATCTGCATCTACTGTAGGTCTAAAAACTCAACTGGTTCCATGTTACCTATACAGTGCCTATAAAAAGTATTCACTTCATCTCCTCCACCACTTTGAATCATAATAGATCGAATAATGTTTTTTTTACAAATGCATTTATTTTTACAATTATTAAACACATAATAATTGAATTTAAATAGTATCCATTATCAGCATTTAGTTGAGGCAGCTTTCAAAGCAAGTCCTAATTTATGGTATTGTGGCATGCTCTTAACAGCCTACTTCTTTTGTGCACTCTTTGTATGGTTACTCAATTGTGAGTGCTATAAGCAGATAATCCTATACTATTAGGGCATTAGCCCTTTAAAGGGATTTACTTATCAATGGCCTACTCACAGGATAGTTCATCACTATGAGATCGGCCGGGAACCCTGATGATCAGTTGTACAAAGGGGCTACGGCATGCCGTGAGCGCTTAGGCCTCTTTCTAGACTATGTGATGACACAATATTCAATCTCATAGCCTAGGCACAGCATAGCACCATGAGCAGCAGCCGCTCTACAATTTACAGCACTGTGCTTGGTAAGCTGCGAGGAGGCTCCCCGGAGCACTGTGGCCTCCTCAAATCAAACAGTTGATTGGCGGGGGTGCTGGGAGTCAGACCACTGTCGATCTCATATTGATGACCTATACTTAGAAATAGACCATCAATATGTAAACCCTGGAAAAGCCCTTTAATGACTGACTTATGAAAACTTACGGTGTTAAGGAAATGGTCTCTATCCCCTGACTGAGTTGTTTGGAGTCATCTTTTATTTGCATGGAGTTTTTTTTTTTTTTTACAAGAAATGGATTCATCAATCTACAGGTAGACCTACATTACACTTTCATTTCACTAAATATCTGATTTCTAAAAACAAGCAGCTTGTGTAATAATTAAAGTAATGGGGGTCAATAGTTATGCATTACTTCTTTCTGTATTGTATTCAATGCTGATATCAAGGCACCCAGGTCATAAGCAATAAGAATTAATGGCTTATTTGTACAGTTACCTTCCAAAAGGGTTGGCCTTCCTAATATTTGAGGAGCACATTATCATTTCATACTATGTGCCAGCCCAATAATCCATTGATCTTATGGTAATAACATAGATGGAAGAGTCTAACTATACAACTGAACATGTAAAAGAATGTAGGTTGATCTTGTATCGTGTGACATCGTATATGACAATGTGTGACTTCATGACTGGTCAGCTATTGGGCTCTAAACTTGACTGGGTTTTAAACTTGTTATTGTGTCGATGACATATTTTATATTAGCTTTAACAATTCTAAATATTTTTTTGCTGTCATTTCAACCATATACAGTGTTTACAGTACACAGTAAAACAAAAAAAAAAAAAAAAATGGTATTCTCCTGGACTAAGGGTGCTAAAAAATAATAAAACTAGATTAAGTGCATATGTGCAAAGACAATATAAAAACACTGCAAGAAAAAGCATACAGAGCAAATCAGAACCATACAGTACAGACAGTGTCACTACTGTGCAAACAGTATAATTAGTGTTAGTACTATAAAAGCAATGTGTAATATATTGGTAAAAGGTGTAAATGCAGCAAGCCCCTGAGAAGCTGGTGCAGGGATGGGAGTGGTAGTGGCCCTGGTGAGATGTGATGCCTCAATGTAATCCATCAGGCCATTGCTCCATGGGGATCCCTGTAGTGGAAAGGTGATTTATAGACTCAAGCCAGAAGTAAAGGAATAAATAGGGTCATTTATCAATTATCAAACTGGTGTAAAGTAAAACTGGCTTAGTTGACAGCTTCAAAATGAAAGGTGGAATCTGATTGGTTGCTATAGGCAACTAAGCCAGTTCTATTTCACACCACTTTGAACCCCAAAGTTTCTCTTTATGCAGTGCAAAAGATAACTTGTAGTACATCATCTAGCAGTAGTAGGTACCAAGTGCAAATTCTCTGCCCCAGATGATGAGGTATAATGGCTGGATAAGTAGCAATTTATTCATCTCAAATATGCCATCTTGCTGACAACGGTCTCTTCCTGTACACTGGCACTTGTCCTCTGTGTAGTGCAGTCTTGGGGTTGGTCTTGCCTGGTTGCTATCTAGGTGATTGGTGTCCGGACTGTATTTCCTCACCTGCAGCAGAGTCTATAAAGCTGTTGCTTGCTGGTCACTCTGCTGTCTATATCGTGCAGTAGCTTTCAAGATGTCCCGGTGCTCTTGCAGTCTCTCTGGAGTAGTGTTCTCACAGAAGAATACGATTACTTGATGGTCCCTAAGACCCTAAGAGTAGGATAAATTGGACATATTTCCAAACTGCACACTGTCTAGCACTCTCCCTCCTGGCAGGAAGCAGGACCAACCCACTCCCACCAAGAGGGGAGAACAGGGTGGTTAACCCCGTAGGGATGCATGACGTACCAGTACGGCATGTTTCCTGAGTCCTTAAGGACCCATGACGTACCGGTACGTCATGAGTTCAAACCGCGATTGCGGCGAGGCGGGGGTTAATCGGGACAGGATGCCCGCTGAAATCATTCAGCGGGCATCCTGTCACAATGCCGGGGGGGTCATGTAACCCCCCCTCAATTCAGACCTGCGGTTTGCGGCTTTATCTGCGGTTGCGGCGGCGATCGGGCGGTGCAATCGGGTCCCCATGCGCCTGTAGGGGGGACCCGATGGCATGGAAGGCAGCGCGATGTCTGAGGAAGGCATCGCGCTGCCTTCCGGTGATGAGCCTGTGAGATCCAGCCCCCTGGATCTCACAGGCACGAATAATACACACTGTATTACTCATACAGCCAATGCATTCCAATACAGAAGTATTGGAATGCATTGTAAAGGAATATACTCCCCAAAGTTCACCTCATCCCGCAAAAAATGAGCCCCTACCTGAGACAATCGCCCAAAAAAGAAAAAAACTATGGCTCAGAATATGGAGACACTAAAACATCATTTTTTTTGTTTGAAAAAAGCTGTTATTGTGTAAAACTTACATGAATAAAAAAAAGTATACATATTAGGTATCGCCGCGTTCGTATCGACCGGCTCTATAAAAATATCACATGACCTAACCCCTCAGATGAACACCGTAAAAAATGTAAAATAAAAACTGCTAAATAAACCATTTTTTGTCACCTTACATCACAAAAAGTGTAATAGCAAGCGATCAAAAAGTCACAGGCACCCCAAAATAGTGCCAATAAAACCGTCATTTCATCCCGCAAAAATCATACCCTACCCAAGGTAATCGCCCAAAAACTGAAAAAATTATGGCTCTCAGACTATGGAAACACTAAAACATGATTTTTTTTTTGCTTCAAAAATGAAATCATTGTGTAAAACTTACAACCTGGTCTATAAAAATATCACATGATCTAACCTGTCAGATGATCTAACCTGTTATTAATAACAAAACAAAAAAACGGTGCCAAAACAGCTATTTCTTGTTATCTTGCTTCACAAAAAGTGTAATATAGAGCAACCAAAAATCATATGTACCCTAAACTAGCACCAACAATACTGCCACCCTATCCCGTAGTTTCTAAAATGGGGCCACTTTTTTGGAGTTTCTACTCTAGGGGTGCATCAGGGGGGCTTCAAATGGAACATGGTGTCAAAAAAAACAGTCCAGCAAAATCTGCCTTCCAAAAACCGTATGGCATATGGCATTCCTTTCCTTCTGCGCCCTGCCGTGTGCCCGTACAGCTGTTTATGACCACATATGGGGTGTTTCTGTAAACTACAGAATCAGGGCCATAAATATCGAGTTTTGTTTGGCTGTTAACCCTTGCTTTGCTACTGGGAAAAATGGATTAAAATGGAAAATTTGCCCAAAAATTTGAATTCTGAAATTTCATCTCCATTTGCCAATAACTCTTGTGGAACACCTAAAGGGTTAACAACGTTTGTAAAATCTGTTTTGAATACCTTGGGGGGTGTAGTTTCTTAGATAGGGTCACTTTTATGGAGTTTCTACTCTAGGGTTGCATCAGGGGGGCTTCAAATGGGACATGGTGTAAAAAAAAACAGTCCAGTCAAAACCTGCCTTCCAAAAACCGTATGGCATTCCTTTCCTTCTGCGCCCTGCTGTGTGCCCGTAAAGCAGTTTACGACCACATATGGGGTGTTTCTGTAAACTACAGAATCAGGGCCATAAATATTGAGTTTGGTTTGGCTGTTAACCCTTGCTTTGTAACTGGAAAAAAAATATTAAAATGTAAAATCTGCCAAAAAAGTGAAATTTTGAAATTGTATCTCTATTTTCCATTAATTTTTGTGGAACACCTAAAGTGTTAACAAAGTTTGTAAAATCAGTTTTGAATACCTTGAGGGTATTTGCTTCTAAAATTCTAAGCCTTGTAACATCACCAAAAAATTTTTATATCATTCCCAAAATGATCCAAACATGAAGTAGACATATGGGGAATGTAAAGTATTAACTATTTTTGGAGGTATTACTATGTATTATAGAAGTAGAGAAATTGAAACTTGGAAATTTGCAATTTTTTACACATTTTTGGTAAATTTGGTATTTTTTTATAAATATAAATGATTTTTTTTTACTTCATTTTACCAGTGTCATGAAGTACAATATGTGACGAAAAAACTATCTCAGAATGGCCTGGATAAGTCAAAGCATTTTAAAGTTATCAGCACTTAAAGTGACACTGGTCAGATTTGCAAAAAATGGCCAAGTCCTTAAGGTGAAATAGGGCTGAGTCCTTAAGGGGTTAAACCTGTCTCTGCCAACCATACCTTATGATTGCTGGTTTATATAACATAACATGGCAAAACATAATATTATACAGGTATATAACAACTGCAGATACCCCAGATGACTTATAAACCATAGGTAAAAGTAAGCATTACACCCTTTTCAAGTATAAACAAGTGCAATGTGCAATTCGCAGCATATTTTCAATGTGCAAAGATGTGCAAGGTTCCAATATGGTGAGAGTATATCTGTGTATAATATTTAATCCAATTCCACTTATTAGGCTATCTCCGGATTCCGGCCGGCCCCAATATAGTGAATGGGGCCGGGCGGACTTCCGGTAGCACACGTGTGTAAACGGTAGAACGGATCCGGCAGGCTGTTCAATCCAATTTTTTTCCCAGGAAACAAACCTTAAAGAGCTTAATGGATGGAAAAGGTGGCTGACTAGGGTTTATTCTTAGCCTAGCATGGACTCCTGCCTATTTGCTGCATTGTTCCCCTGTTCCAGCCGACAGCATCAGGCCACGTCTAGGTCTGAAGGTCTGGTCTCCGTAGCTAGCTGAGATCATATAGCTCCTCAAGTAGATCATCTTGCAGGTTGGCTATTGATTGTTTTCTGTAATGTAGAAATGTCTGGTGATAATATACCTGGACTCCACATATTCTCTCGTCCATGTGTCCTAAGAAAAGCTGAGTTAAAAAGACTAAAAGCACCTTTATTGGATTCAGACAGGCCACTGCTACTGCCGCGCCTCCTTTTTGGATGTATTCAGCAAATATGCGCATGAGGAGTAGGGGATGCGGGTGGTAGTGGCTCTGGCTGTAACAGTTGATCACAGTGGCAATCCTCACATTGATGCTCCCTAGGTCCGAGGCAGTATAGTCATCGAGGCAAGACACTGGAGACTTTTGGCACAGGCGTGCTAGTAGTTGCTTTGAAGCATGTCGGAATGACAGTGCTGCTCAGAGGTGTTGAAGATGTCTGGGAAAAAATTGCCAGTTGGTCTGCACACTCTCTGAGCACTCTGCCAGGAATGTTCTCTGGTCCAGAAGCTTTCCGTAGATTGAATCAATGTAGAGTTTTCCTAACATCAGCCATGGAAAGGCAAAACATCTGGTCATCGGGAGAAGTATTAGCCTTCCTCACTGTCGAGTCATTCTGCACAGAAGTTATTAAGCATATCTGAAAGCTAAAGATCCCTTTCACAGGCAGTTGACGAATTAAGTTTAGACCAAAAAGTTCTACTTTGGTCTCATCTGACCACATGACTTTCTCCCATGCCTCCTCTGGATCATCCAGATGGTCATTGGCAAACTTCAGAAGGCCCTGGATATGTGATATGTGATGACTTGAGCAGGGGAACCTTCCGTGCAATGCATTATTTGAAACCATGACGGCGTAGTGTTCTGGAGCCCCAGTCCGAGAAAGACTGTCAGTCGTCTTTAACCTCTTCTATTTTCTAACAATTGCTCCAACAGTTGATCTATTTTCACCAAGCTGCTTAGCAATTGCCCCATAGCCCTTTCCAGCCTTGTGGAGGTCCACAATTTTGTCTCTGTTGCCTTTTGACAGCTCTTTGGTCTTGTCCATGGTAGTAGTTGGCGTCTGACTGACTGTGGGGTGGACAGGGGTCTTTAAAGAGCTCAGACAGGTGCTACTAAGTTAGATTAATGAGTGGAGTAGAGGTGGACCTTTTAAAGGCACAGTAACAGGTCTTTGAGAGACAGAATTCTTGCTGTTTCTCAGGTGTTCAAATACTTATGTTCAGCAGTGCAATACAAATAAATTCTTTAAAAATCATACAATGTGATTTCCTGATTTTTTTTTTTTATTCTGTCTGGGAATGTGGGAGAGTGGGAATGCACCTACAATGTGAATTTCAGACCCCTCCATGATTTCTAAGTGGGAGAACTTGCAAAATCGCAGGGTGTTCAAATACTTCTGTTCCTCACTGTAACTCCAGCAATTTTGAACAGTGACTAGAAACTAGCACAGACTCTTTACACCATTTCATGTTAACATAAACAAACAGTCCACCGCTGCAAGTCTTACACACAGAGCTAGATTCCTATCAGTATGAAAAGAGACTAATTCATCTAGCTGATTGGCGGCATCCAGAACTCTGTCGCAAAGCTATGTCATGTGTCTGTATAAACATAGACACAACAGTCTCTAGGTTCGTGTTGGGTAGCTCGCTGACGTCAGATGCAATCTAATTTTTTTCCCAGGAAACAAACCTTAAAGGGAACCTGTCATCACCTTTATGCTGCCCATACTAACAGCAGAATAAAGTAGAGACAGGTGAGTTAATTTAAGCGGTCTGTCATTTATAAGTTAAAAGTAAGCGGTTGCCGAGAACCAACATCACAATCATTGCCGATTAGGCCTGGAAAAGAGTCACGGCCACCTGAGAAGAGTCCTGGTTATTCATAAATTCCTGCTCTCCCTGCCCACCTGCTGATGACTGACAGTCTTCTACCTAGTTTTCTCCCTTTCTCTCTAGGAGGGAACTGCCAATTATCAGCAGATGGGTGAGAGAGCAGGAGATTATGAATAACTGACTCTTCTCATGTAGATTTGACTCTTTTCAAGGCCTGGGCTGCAATGATTGTGATGCTGGTTCTCGGCATCCACTTACTTTTAGCTCTTGAGTGACACACCACTGAAATCAGCATTTCTGTCACTACTTTATGATGCCCTCAGTAAGGTCAGCATAAAGTTGACGACAGGTTCCCTTTAAAGAGCTTAATGGAAGGAAAAGGTGGCTGGCTAGGGTTTATTCTTAGCCTAGCATGGACTCCTTCCTATTTGCTACATTGTTACTCTGTCCCAGCCGGCAGCATCAGGCCACACCGTAGCTAGCCGAGATCATATACACTGCGTGCAGAATTATTAGGCAAATGAGTATTTTGACCACATCATCCTCTTTATGCATGTTGTCTTACTCCAAGCTGTATAGGCTCGAAAGCCTACTACCAATTAAGCATATTAGGTGATGTGCATCTCTGTAATGAGAAGGGGTGTGGTCTAATGACATCAACACCCTATATTAGGTGTGCATAATTATTAGGCAACTTCCTTTCCTTTGGCAAAATGGGTCAAAAGAAGGACTTTACAGGCTCAGAAAAGTCAAAAATAGTGAGATATCTTGCAGAGGGATGCAGCACTCTGAAAATTGCAAAGCTTCTGAAGCGTGATCATCGAACAATCAAGCGTTTCATTCAAAATAGTCAACAGGGTCGCAAGAAGCGTGTGGAAAAACCAAGGCGCAAAATAACTGCCCATGAACTGAGAAAAGTCAAGCGTGCAGCTGCCAAGATGCCACTTGCCACCAGTTTGGCCATATTTCAGAGCTGCAACATCACTGGAGTGCCCAAAAGCACAAGGTGTGCAATACTCAGAGACATGGCCAAGGTAAGAAAGGCTGAAAGAGGACCACCACTGAACAAGACACACAAGCTGAAATGTCAAGACTGGGCCAAGAAATATCTCAAGACTGATTTTTCTAAGGTTTTATGGACTGATGAAATGAGAGTGAGTCTTGATGGGCCAGATGGATGGGCCCGTGGCTGGATTGGTAAAGGGCAGAGAGCTCCAGTCCGACTCAGACGCCAGCAAGGTGGAGGTGGAGTACTGGTTTGGGCTAGTATCATCAAAGATGAGCTTGTGGGGCCTTTTCGGGTTGAGGATGGAGTCAAGCTCAACTCCCAGTCCTACTGCCAGTTTCTGGAAGACACCTTCTTCAAGCAGTGGTACAGGAAGAAGTCTGCATCCTTCAAGAAAAACATAATTTTCATGCAGGACAATGCTCCATCACACGCGTCCAAGTACTCCACAGCATGGCTGGCAAGAAAGGGTATAAAAGAAGAAAATCTAATGACATGGCCTCCTTGTTCACCTGATCTGAACCCCATTGAGAACCTGTGGTCCATCATCAAATGTGAGATTTACAACGAGGGAAAACAGTACACCTCTCTGAACAGTGTCTGGGAGGCTGTGGTTGCTGCTGCACACAATGTTGATGGTGAACAGATCAAAACACTGACAGAATCCATGGATGGCAGGCTTTTGAGTGTCCTTATAAAGAAAGGTGGCTATATTGGTCACTGATTTGTTTTTGTTTTGTTTTTGAATGTCAGAAATGTATATTTGTGAATGTTGAGATGTTATATTGGTTTCACTGGTAAAAATAAATAATTGAAATGGGTATATATTTGTTTTTTGTTAAGTTGCCTAATAATTATGCACAGTAATAGTCACCTGCACACACAGATATCCCCCTAAAATAGCTAAAACTAAAAACAAACTAAAAACTACTTCCAAAAATATTCAGCTTTGATATTAATGAGTTTTTTGGGTTCATTGAGAACATGGTTGTTGTTCAATAATAAAATTAATCCTCAAAAATACAACTTGCCTAATAATTCTGCACTCCCTGTACTGTAGCTCCTCAAGTAGATCATCTTGCAGGTTGGTTATTGATTGTTTTCTGTAATGTAGAAATGTCTGGCGATAATATACCTGGACTCCACATATTCTCTTGTCCACGTGTCCGAAGAAAGGCTGAGTAAAAAAGACTAAAAGCACCTTTATTGGATTCGGACAGGCAACTGCTACTGCCACGCCACCATTTTTGGATGTACTCAGCACATACAGTACATACCAAAAGTTTGGACACACCTTCTCATTAAAAGAGTTTTCTTTATTTTCATGACTATGAAAATTGTAGATTCAAACTGAAGGCATCAAAACTATGAATTAACACATGTGGAATTATATACATAACAAACAAGTGTGAAACAACTGAAAATATGTCATATTCTAGGTTCTTCAAAGTAGCCACCTTTTGCTTTGATTACTGCTTTGCACACTCTTGGCATTCTCTTGATGAGCTTCAAGAGGTAGTCCCCTGAAATGGTTTTCACTTCACAGGTTTAATAAGTGGGATTTCTTGCCTTATAAATGGGGTTGGGACCATCAGTTGCGTTGAGGAGAAGTCAGGTGGATACACAGCTGATAGTCCTACTGAATAGACTGTTAGAATTTATATTATGGCAAGAAAAAAGCAGCTAAGTAAAGAAAAACGAGTGGCCATCATTACTGTAAGAAATGAAGGTCAGTCAGTCAGCCGAAAAATTGGGAAAACTTTGAAAGTAAGGGCTATTTGACCATGAAGGAGAGTGATGGGTTGCTCCGCCAGATGACCTGGCCTCCACAGTCACCGGACCTGAACCCAATCGAGATGGTTTGGGGTGAGCTGGACCGAGTGAAGGCAAAAAGGGCCAACAAGTGCTTAGCATCTCTGGGAACTCCTTCAAGACTGTTGGAAGACCATTTCAGGGGACTACCTCTTGAAGCTCATCAAGAGAATGCCAAGAGTGTGCAAAGCAGTAATCAAAGCAAAAGGTGGCTACTTTGAAGAACGTAGAATATGACATATTTTCAGTTGTTTCACACTTGTTTGTTATGTATATAATTCCACATGTGTTAATTCATAGTTTTGATGCCTTCATAGTCATGAAAATAAAGAAAACTCTTTGAATGAGAAGGTATGTCCAAACTTTTGGTCTGTACTGTATGCGCATGAGGAGCAGGGGATGCGAGTGGTAGTGGCTCTGGATGTAACAGTTGATCACAGTGGCAATCCTTACATTGATGCTCCCTAGGTCCAGGGCAGTGAAAGAACAGTGCACCCTTTCTTCCCTTGGGGCACATGCTGATGTTTGTCTTTACTAAAGTGCACAATGGGAGTTGTAGTACATCCAATGGTATCAAAACACAGTTACAATTCACAGTGCAAATCTCCCCATAGTAATGTACGGATTTTAGTAAGGATGGAGGAATGAATTACTTTTTCCTCGCTATCTTCCCAAAGTCTCTTTCTGCAGAATCTATGGCTAGCAATAATACTCTTGCAAAGCTGGATGTAATATCTAACTACTGGCCAGATTGTGTTGTCCCTGTGTGAAGGGTGTCTAAGCCATGTCCCTTTCATGGCGGTAACATCTACAGCTTTGATCAGCAAATATCTTACTGGCTGACTCCATTGTTCAGCCATGCAGATTCCAGACCTTCTTGGCTGTCTGTTACATCCCTTTCTCTCTTTCTTCAGCACTGTAGAAATGGTAAGGTTTTTCTATCAGTAGAGAAGGTGATTCTCGGGATCTTTGGTCCAGTCCTGTGAGGAGTGGAGCACATATAGCAGCTTCCTCCCTCTTCCTCTGTTAACATACTACTTTCTAGACTACAATGAGCTAGGGGTGGATCCAGGATCCACACCTTTACTTCTTGCAGGAGCTGAGCCAGGGTAGTTAATCCTGTCTCATCCATACAAAACTATGCTGGGTAAATTATAAGATAAAAACATTTAAAATAGCATTACATAGCATTGTATAATGTTAACAGTTTGCAAGTACCCTGTTCTGGGGTAATGCACACGGAACCAGCAGAAAGCTGGTTAGTAGACACAGTTAGTAGACACTCATACTGCTGCTCACTTCTTGTTTGAAAAAGGCACCTGTGAGTGCCGAAACGCCGCGTGTCATATGAGTGACCAATAAATCTATCACCAGCAAAGATTTTTGGGAGTGCCGGTTTTCTTTCATTCTACAGTTAGTAGAGACATGATTTTGTAATAGCTTCTAGAACTGTTTAATTCCATCTATTGAATTCTTAATCAACAGCTACTTCATGAGCAAGTTATTTTGATCTGTATATTTGCTGCTTATTTTTATATCCATTCTTTTTTTCCAAGTGATATATTTTGCTTGGCACAGGGGAATTTGTGACTCACAGCATGAAGAGATTCAGCGGAAAGCTACTGAAAATGGACTTTATTCCATTGAGAGTGTACAGTGAAACATGATATTGACATTAAACCGCTTCCCCCTTATGAAATGCTGAGTGCTATCAGCTGGAGCTCACAGACAGCAACATTCCTTGCTTCTAAAAATGTTACCACGTGCATTTTGCAGGTGACAGTTCTGGGTGCTGTCATTTTTCCTAGGTGTTTAAAAACAATCAACCATTTTTATCATCTTTCCTGTTGGCACTGTGTTTCCATCCTCACAGAGACAGGAAATCCCTATTGTGCCATTCTCCATAGTTTCCTTCAGTAATGCTGTAGATGGAAATAAGACTTTCAAGTAGTTACTGGTGTTTTTCCATCTAAGTTTGCAGGTCTCTTAGAATTGTGGTAGTGAGAAGCTGAGACGATTTCAATTGGAATAGTTCCTGTGTGTAGATATTGCTGTTACATACTGGTTATGGTGCCCCCTATTGTTCCCTTCATTTCCTCTCGGAACGTTTGTCTAATGTGTCCAGTGCAGGTGGTCACACATGTTCAGCAGCTAAGTCCCACTGCTCTGAACCTCTTCTAGATGGATGGTGGATTTACTAGTCATATTTTAGCTCTTCAGTAGTAGGTGGCATTGGACTACTTTTTCAGCTGCGCCTTTCATTTGCTAGATGAACCAGTTGAATTTTTGGCACAATGATTTCATCACACATCTTTATCCTTGCTACAGCCTGTAAGTATTACAAATATTATTAGTCTTGTCAGCTTTATGACTGTAAATTCATATTTCATTATAAAACATTTTTATGGTTGGAAAACAAATCATAAAGCAAGCCAAGCATGGACTCTGATGAATGTGCATTTTTGCTGCAGTACTACAGAGGTCAAATAAGCTACAGTTACTGCTTATTTCTTCCGAGAATTGAGTAACTTTCTTAATATTACATTGCCCGTAAATTGTAATTTACAGCCTTCTGATTAGATATTTCTAGGCTTATATATGTCAAGCAAAAGTTCCATTAAACCATCCATAAATCATCTATATCCCCCCTCCCCCAATAAGCCATTAAAACCTAATATTGTGTAGGTCACCCTTGTGTCGCCAAAACTGTTACAACCCCTGGACTACTGAATGTTTCCTAAGGTTTCTGGCACCAAGATGTCAGCAGAAGATCTTTTAATTCCCAAAAGTTGCATCGTGAAGCTTCCCGGGATCAGAGTTGTTTTACCAGCACATCCTACAGATGCAAAATCAGACTAAGATCTGAGGAATCTGGAGGCCAAGTCAATACCTTAACTCTTTGTCACATTCACAAACCATGTCTGAACAATTTTTGCAGTTTGGCAGGGCACGTTATGCTTCTGCTGAAAACTATTGATAGAGAGAATAAACAATGTTTAAGCCGGTGGTATGGGTCAGAGTAGTAGTCTAGTGGTATACCTTCCATGGAGGCAGACCACGTTACTGCTATGAGGCCTGCAGGAAAGTGGAACCCAGCACTGAACTCCTTCTTCTGTTCCTAACATAAAAACCCTGCATAGTTAGGGCGTGACTCCTGGCGAAATGATTGTTCATTGGGTGATCGCGTCGTTCATACAGGCACCACCGATCATGGCTTCTGGGCAGCAGATTGTGCGTCTAAACTATCGCTATAGCGAACTCCCATCCTCATACAGTGAAGGAGATCACTGCATGTAAATGTATCAGTCTCCTTCACTGAACGAGCAGCTGACTGTCGCAAAGGAATGCTTCCTTCCCGACAATCACCCGCTCAGTCGGCTTGTGTAAATCCAGGTTAAAGGGGTTGTCTGAGTTATATAAATATATTCCAATCAGCTTTATAACCTATATAATAATACTTTTGTAAAGTACTCTATTTATCTATAACATCTTGTTTCTCCGGTGCTGATGCATGTCACGTGATCCGCGACGTCATCCAGCAAGCTCCCTGTGCTGACGTTTTGAACAGGCCTATCCCTGCCTTAGGGAGTGGCCCGGCTCTGTACATGAAACGTCAGAACCTTGTGTGCCCGCCCCTCTCCCTCTGCGTCTGGCTGACAGCCGGCTCCTGTGAGCGATCACGCATGCACGATTCTACCAGTGCCGGCAGCCTTGTGAAAACAGAAGCACCCTCACCAGTGGCATGCTAAGGGGGGTAAGGGGGGGGGGCCTGCTCTCAGGTGGGTGCCAGAAGCAATGAGCGCTTCCATCAATACAGGTGGAAGCGCTCATTGCTGGAGCAGCGGTCCTGTCATTCACTGCTCAGCTCCCTGCACTCCACCCCTCCCTCAGTCCGGCGGCGCTCTAAATGGTGAACCAGGAAGACTTCTCCCTGCTCCACCATTCAGCCTGCAGGCATAGATCGCACTGCTGGCCTGTGTGGGTGGAGCCTGCAGCCTAGAAATCTGCATAAGCTCCGCCCACACAGTGCTGCAGAGCGATCTGTGTCTGCAGGAGAGAGAGAACTGTGAGCTTCGGGAACGGGACAAGGTGAGTAGTTACTGTGTTGTTTTTTTTTTTGCTTGTTTTTTTATACAGAGGGGACACAGAGGGCTTTATTACTATGGAGGGGGCACAGAGGACTTTATTACTATGGAGGGGGCACAAAGGGCATGCCGCATTACTAATAGGAAGGGGGCACAATGGGCATTTCTACTATGGAGGGGGCACAGAGCCAGAGAGCATTACTACAATGAAGGGGGCACAGAGAGCATTACTAGCACAGTGGGCATTATTACTGTCAAGGGGCACAGTGGGCATAATTACTGTGAAGGGGCACAGTGGTCATTATTACTGTGTAGGGGGCACAGTGGGAATTATTGTGAAGGGGCACACTGGGCATTATTACTGTGAAGGGGAACAGTGGGCATTATTACTGTGAAGGTGGCACAGTGGGCATTATTACTGTTAAGGGGGAACAGTGGGCATTATCACTGTGAAGGGGCACAGTGGGCATTATTACTGTGAAGGGGCACAGTGGGCATTATTACTGTGAAGGGTGCACAGTGGGCATTATTACTGTGAAGGGGCACAGTGGGCATTATTACTGTGAAGGGGCACAGTGGGCATTATTACTGTGAAGGGTGCACAGTGGGCATTATTACTGTGAAGGGGCACAGTGGGCATTATTACTGTGAAGGGGCACAGTGGGCATTATTACTGTAAAGGGCCAGGGGGCATTATTACTGTGAAGGAGCACAGTGGGCATTATAACTATAAAGTGGGCACAGTGGGCATTATTACTATGAAGGGGGCACAGTGGGCATTATTACAGTGAAAGGGGCACGCAGAACTACTGTGAGAGGGCACAATGTGGGCATAACTACTGTGAGGGCACAATTTGGGCATAACTACTGTGAAGGTTGTACAATGAGGACAATACTACTAAGTAGTGGGGGGGGTTCCAGAGAAAGGACCCGCCCCGGGTGCCAAACACCCTAGGCACACCACTGGCGATTGGAGCCCAATGCCCCCCCCCCCCCCTTCCCTCCACGACTACAAGTAAATTCATTGCCCATGTTTGTACAGATATATTAGATTACAGGTGAAACTCGAAAAATTTGAATATTGTGCAAAAGTCCATTTATTTTAGTAATGCAAATTAAAAGGAATTGCATTAATGCAGCTTAAAATTAGAATTTTGTGAAAAGGTTCAATATTCTTGGCTCAAAGTGTCACACTCTAGTCAGCTAATAATCCATATCCCCTGAGCAAAGGGGACCTAAGATTGTGACTTTGGGGTTTTATAAGCTGCAAGCCATAATCATCCAAATTATACCAAATAAAGGCTTGAAATTTCTCGCTTTGCATGTAACGAGTCTGTCTCATATGTTAGTTTCACCTTTTAAGTTGCATTACTGAAATAAATGAACTGTGCACGATATTCAAATTTTTCGGGTTTCACCTGTATATACAGTAGATGTCAAAGATTATATATATTCATTAGATGGTTGGTGGATCGCTCTTACAGTCGCTGGCACCCCTTTTCACTTTTCCTTCGCTGTGCTGCCTGTAAATTTAGTTTTTTCGTATGTATGTATATAGAGATATAGATTAGTAAATATATATCTCCATACACATATATATATAGATGTTATGTATAGATATATGTATATAAGATATAAATCAGTAAATGTACACTCACCTAAAGAATTATTAGGAACACCATACTAATACGGTGTTGGACCCCCTTTTGCCTTCAGAACTGCCTTAATTCTATGTGGCATTGATTCAACAAGGTGCTGATAGCATTCTTTAGAAATGTTGGCCCATATTGATAGGATAGCATCTTGCAGTTGATGGAGATTTGAGGGATGCACATCCAGGGCACGAAGCTCCTGTTCCACCACATCCCAAAGATGCTCTATTGGGTTGAGATCTGGTGACTGTGGGGGCCATTTTAGTACAGTGAACTCATTGTCATGTTCAAGAAACCAATTTGAAATGATTCGAGCTTTGTGACATGGTGCATTATCCTGCTGGAAGTAGCCATCAGAGGATGGATACATGTTCTCATTCTGTTTACACCAAATTCGGACTCTACCATTTGAATGTCTCAACAGAAATCGAGACTCATCAGACCAGGCAACATTTTTCCAGTCTTCAACAGTCCAATTTTGGTGAGCTTGTGCAAATTGTAGCCTCTTTTTCCTATTTGTAGTGGAGATGAGTGGTACCCGGTGGGGTCTTCTGCTGTTGTAGCCCATCCGCCTCAAGGTTGTGCGTGTTGTGGCTTCACACATGCTTTGCTGCATACCTCGGTTGTAACGAGTGGTTATTTCCGTCAACGTTGCTCTTCTATCAGCTTGAATCAGTCGGCCCATTCTCCTCTGACCTCTAGCATCCACAAGGCATTTTTGCCCACAGGACTGCCGCATACTGGATGTTTTTTCCCTTTTCACACCATTCTTTGTAAACCCTAGAAATGGTTGTGCGTGAAAATCCCAGTAACTGAGCAGATTGTGAAATACTCAGACCGGCCCGTCTGGCACCAACAACCATGCCACGGTCAAAATTGCTTAAATCACCTTTCTTTCCCATTCTGACATTCAGTTTGGAGTTCAGGAGATTGTCTTGACCAGGAGCACCCCCCTAAATGCATTGAAGCAACTGCCATGTAATTGGTTGACTAGATAATTGCATTAATGAGAAATAGAACAGGTGTTCTAATAATTCTTTAGGTGAGTGTATATCTCCATATACATATATATCTATATATAACGTCTATATATATATATATATATATATATATATATATATATATATATGTATATATAGATATAGATCGGTAAATATACTGTATATCTCTATGTGATGTGTGTGGGGCAGCGTGTAATGTATGTAGTGAGGATCTTCTGCCTGTGTGAGCTAGGAGACTATCATGTGACAGTGCTTGTATGCAAGGTTAGGTTGTGCAGAGCAAGCACTGCAGAGCAGGGGGAGGCGACGGACAGATTATTCACACCCACAAATATTCATGAAGGAGAGCTCAGTCATTGTTGTTACACGCCCCCACAGCTTTGCTGCAGCATGTAAACAAAGCATGAATAACAGAACTATGCAAAGGTGTAGTGTAAGTATGTTTTTTTTTCAAGAAATCAAGCTTAACTAATGTATATGTAAGTCCCGATGAGTTTTATAATGTTTTTCTTTTCCCATTACTCGGATAACCCCTTTAAGTGTGTATACATAGATAGCTGTCAGTCACTGATAGCTGTACATGGGGGAAGTGTTATCAGTGATTGATAGTGTTCTCTGTGTAAGTGTGTTGTGACACAGTGAGGGGTTTTGTCTGGCAAGGCAGGTATTTTCCTCCCAGCATGTGCGGCTGGGCTGGTTTCCAGCTAGGTGAGGTCAAATACCAGACCGGAGTTTAAGTGCCGGTCCGGGTTTTGGCAGCACCTGGCTGTCCTTAGATAGGCAGCTGGGCTCAGCATAGATGTCTCTGTTTTTGGGGATCTGAGGCTTTGTGTCATGCTGGAGGGCTGAGAGCCGCACGCTGGGGAAACAGGCCCCTTAAAGCCTGCTGTAGACTACTTGAGGCAAACTGCCAGCAAGGTGACTTGTGTTATATTAACTTTCAATTGTGTGTGAATTAACACCAAGACTCCAAAGTTACGTGCTGTTTTGTGCAATTGCCTCAAGTGTGAATGTTGTTTTGAGTTAACAACTTGTATTTTGCCTCTGTACTGCGCCCACTTACCCTATCTACCAGAGCGAAACCCCACAGTGTTTACATAGATAGCTGTCAGTCACTGATAGCTGTACACAGGGCAGGTGTTATCAGTGATTGATAGCATTCTCTGTGTAAGTGTGTACACGTAGATAGCTGTCAGTCACTGATAGTTACACATAGGGGAGGTGTTATCAGTGATTGATAACATTATCTGTGTAAGTGTGTATACAGAGATAGCTGTCAGTCACTGGTAGTTGCACACAGGGGAGGTGTTATCAGTGATTGATAGCATTTTCTGTGTAAGTGTGTATACATAGATAGCTGTCAGTCACTGATAACTGTACATGGGAGATGTGGTATCAGGGATTGATAGCATTCTCTGTGTAATTGTTTATACAGAGATTGCTATCAGTCACTGATAAGAAGGGCCTTGTGCACAGCTAAACACAGAAAGAGCAGGGATTTAAATGTATGAATTACAAGTTTTACTGAATCTTGACACTCCCAATCTGAATCTATGGCAGATTGGAGCTAGACCCATTCCCCTCCCTCACCATGCTCCCTTCTCTTAAAGTGGCAAGGGTGGCGCAATGGCATTTAAAAAGTTAGAAATACTGGGATTGAGAATTTTTTATTCCAGAAAACTGGCGTGAGGAGAATGATACATTTCCCCCTGTTAATGCAGCCCCAGTCAGCCCTTTCATCCAAAGTCAGTCTTCCAGCTAACAGAATGCAACTAAAGCTAGCTTACTAATAAACAGTATTTTGTTTTTCAGATGTAATTTATCAGCACACGATATGTTGAAATGAAGGTTGTTTTTTTTTAGCTGGAATGTTTAACTAGGCCCTCTGGCAAGAAGTGCTTTCAAGATTGAAGTGGGAGCCCGGTATCAGTTTTACTAAATTTATAATTCATTGAAATTAAATTAGACCATGACATCGACAAGCTTAGCCAAACCACTGCCGACATGAATTGTATAAACTTAACTGATCACAAGCACCACTCTATCCCTTAGTGATAACCCCAGAAGGATGCCATAGAGCAAAGTGTTTAGTAAAGGGAAGCAGATATTGTTTCCACTATCTCTAATTGTTTTTTATAATAGTTGGATTATATTTAATATGTATTTACTATGTGTGTAGCTATGCAGTAGTTTAGGTAAACAACATAATAGTCTTTAAGCAGGTTGTTTATAGGAGACGATGCTTTGCTTTACAGCATTCTGCTTTATATTACCTGGCTGAATGCTCGAATGATGCCGAATTAGCCGGGCAGCTCTGGTTTATTCACAACATAAAGACAGGCACAGGGAAAGTGAAAAAAAAAAATACCTTCTAGACATTTCCCAACTTCATTTTATACATACCGTATATTGACCAATTCAGGCTGGACAGCTACAACACTATGCGCAGTAATCTTTGTACTGTCAGGTTTTGTTCACAATTTGGCTGTCATCCTTTCAGCCATGTGATCTGAAACACTCTCTACTGTACGAAAGACAACCAACAATATTAAAGGGGTTTTCTGAGTATTTAATGCTGATGACCTATTCTTAAGATAGGTCATCAGTAGAGATGAGTGAAGTTTTGAAAAAATTGATTTGGCAACTTTGTCAAAGCTTGGCAAGAAACTTCATTCATTATGAATTAATTAATCATAAATCGCTATAAATCAGGTATACCCCGGCTACTCTGCCTTAGGGTACGGCCACACGGAGCCCACAGCTGCCTTTCATTTATTAAAGAAGACCGCACTGTATAGTGCTTCTTCATTGTTGATGGCCGACCAGCACATTTAATGCACCTTTAAACAGGGGCTGTTGCTAGTATGGGGTTTGGCTGGTTAGGTGGGGACACAATATGCATATTATTGCTGTTCTGGCCTGAAATCTTCTGCAGGTTGACAGTAAACACAGAATATTAATCAGCTCTGGCATACCCACTTCTCCAACCCCAGCACTCTCCTGTTCTACAGGTGGGAGCCCTTCTGCCATCTGATTTTCCTCCTTTTCCACATCATCTAATATCGATGAGAATATGTCATCAGGAACATCCAGCTTCTCCTCTCTCTGCATCTTGCAGAATTTTCTAGGACATGGAGACTTTGAAGGATAAATTGGAAGAAGTAAAGCCAGCAAAAGATGAGGATGGTCATCATTAAGACCTGGCCCCCCTAAAGGGTGCAGACTGGATGGTATTGGTTGGCACACTGGCACTGGAATAATAAAGGCTTCCATCTTATTGGTATTGAATTACATACCTTAGGCTACTTTCACACTTGCGTTGTTCTTTTCCGGCATAGAGTTCCGTCACAGGGGCTCTATACCGGAAAAGAACTGATCAGGTATGTCCCCATGCATTCTGAATGGAGAGTAATCCGTTCAGTTTGCATCAGGATGTCTTCAGTTCAGTCGTTTTGACTGATCAGGCAAAAGAGAAAACCGTAGCATGCTACGGTTTTATCTCCGGCTAAAAAAACTGAAGACTTGCCTGAACACCGGATCCGGCATTTTTTCCCATAGGAATGTATTAGTGCCGGATCCGGCATTCAGAATACCGGAATGCCGGATCCGTCCTTCCGGTATGCGCATGCGCAGACTGAAAAAAAGGTGAAAAAATAAATGCCGGATCCGTTTTTGCCGGATGACACCGGAAAGACGGATCCGGCATTTCAATGTATTTTTTCGACTGATCAGGCATTTTTAAGACTGATCAGGATCCTGATCAGTCTTACTAATGCCATCAGTTAGCATACATTTTGCCTGATCCGGCAGGCAGTTCCGGCGACGGAACTGCTTGCCGGATCTCTCTGCCGCAAGTGTGAAAGTAGCCTTAGTTGACGGCCGATGTAAGAATAAGTATAGGAATAAATAAATAAAACTGATGCAGAATAAGTCTCCCTGCACTTTCCCAGCACTCTTCCTGTGCTCTCTCTCTCCAATATTCTTAATCGTTTTCAGCAACAATGTCTCTACTACATGAGCGCTTGCCACGTCTCTCCCTATGCTCGGCTCACAGGACATTAGCAGAGAGCATGTCGGATGAGTGTTTTATAGGGCTGTTACATTACTGCAGATTGGCTGGCTGCATGGGATTATGGGTGATCTTGTGTTCCCAGGCTTTTCTCCACTGTGTTCTGTGAGTGTTTCGGCCTCTTCTTAGGCCAGTGATGTCTCGTTTGTTGGTCACATGGCCTAGGCACAGCTCCATCCCATTCAAGTGAAAGAGACCAAGCTGCAATATCATGAACAGAAGTGGGGTTGGTAAGCTGTGAGAAGTCCGCTGCGCTCACTGGCCTCTCCAAACAGCTAATCATCGAGGGTGCCAGGAGTTGGACTCACACGATTACCTACTGATGACCCGTTATTAATATTCAGAAAACCCCTTTAATGCAGTTGCCTTCATACAAACAGCATCAGGGAAGGAAATATTCGGCCTATAGGTGAAATCGATGAGGCGGCTGATTAGAGAAAAAATAGTTGCTTTAATATGATTTTTTTTTTAAATAAATCTTGGACATTGAATAAAGGGTTATTCGCATCATAGAAAGTGTTAGGATATGCCATTGCTTTCTGATCATCCAACTGCCATGGGCCACACTGATCCCAAGGTGAAAGGGATTTTCTCATCTCAGACAATAGCGGCATATCGCTAGGCTATGCCCCCATTGTCTTATAGGTGCAGGTCCCGCAGCTATCTCCTAAATGGAGCCCTGCAAAGTGGTGGCTGGAAGACTCTGGTCCAGCCACAACCAAACACTCTCCCCATAGAAGTGAATGGGAGCGCAATGCGCATGACCGGCCACCGCTCTAATTCATTTCTATGGGCCCGATGGAAATAGCCAAGCAAGTGCTTGGCTATTTTTGGCGGCCCCATAGAAATTAATGAAGGGCGGCTGCGCATGCACAGTGCTCCCTTCTCCTCTTTCTGGGTCACCGTTGTGGATATACTGTAGGTGGGGGTCCCAGTGGTGGAACCTGCTTCTATCAGACAATGGGGGCATAGCCTAGAAATTTGCCCCCATTGTCTGAGATGAGACAACCCCTTTAAAGAGACCATAGTACTGCTTTAGCATTGCACCCCTTCAAAAATTTTTCCTGCAATGGTAAAAGGAACTGTACCACAGCGTCATTCACTTGAGTGGATTTGTGCTGAAGTTCCCTGCACCGCTGGTGCCCAGGAACACTGCTGTGCAGGGGAAAAAGTTATAAAATGAGCACTAAAGATACTCCAGATCGGTACCCTCATTTATTTGCATAAAGTGTAAAAGTTTTATAATGAAACCATTCTTTCATACTGTGTGTGTCAGGTCATCCCCGTATTTAAGCTATGTCTGTTGGAACATTCATTGTTTACAATCTATTCCTAAAACCCATATACACCTAATACTGAGAGTTTTCAGTATATCCATAGGGGACTATTCATGTGAACCAGGGCTCACTAAACTGGACAGTGAGGGCCAGTTCGCAGTGTTCGCCTGCGAAAACATGCGGGCTGCCATCTTGACTTACAAGTCCGGCGATGCACAGGTAAGCCCTTACCTGTGCCACGAGCCGGTCTGAAACAAATGCGGTCACCGGGAGCAGACCTTCCGAGAACAGCCGCCGGGGGCCTTCATCGGACCGCATTTGTTTCAGACCGGCTCCCGACACAGGTAAGGGTGAGTCAAGATGGCAGCTCGCATGTGTTCACGGGCGAATACTGCGAACTGGCCATCACTGAAACTGGACACTCCCTTTAAAGGTAAATCTACATAATTTGCAAGGTTAATAAAAAGACTGATAGAGGCAGTAGGTAAGGCTGGGTGGGAGGAATTTACAGTACTAGAGCTCATGATGGATTGTAGGTATGAAAGCCAAGTAAGGCTATGTTTACAGTAGTACTGGGAAGCTCATCATATCCAGAATTGCCAGACACCGGATCTGGTGGTGATTGTTTTTTGTCCAGCTGATGGCCAGCATTTATGCCAGAACAGGCTAACAGAATAGCCTGCCGGAATGGCGAACACAGCTTTATAAGTACCCTAACCCAAAGATCAGACTGGAGAATATTGAAATCGTCAAGTTCATGAAGTTACATTGTATATAACTCAGAGGCCTACCTGAAAGGGGTATTCCAGTTATATTAAAGGGGTTATGCAGGCAATATCTATTGATGACCTTCCACTTCATTAGAGCTCATGCACACGGCCATTGTGAGGATGTTCCATGCATTGGGGAACGCAATTTGCGGTCCCCAATGCACGGGCAACACTGTGTGGCGGCCAGGACAGATCGAGACTCATTCAACTTGAATGAGTCCATGATCTGTCTGCACCGTAAAAAATACAATATGTTTTTTGTTTTTTTTTCGGTGCGGAGGCACGGACAGAAACACCATGGAAGTGAATGGGTCCGCATCTATGATGCAGAGTGCACACAGCCGGTGCCCGTGTATTGCGGACCCGCTGTATGAGAGCCACAATACAGCCACGGCTGGACAACGGCTGTGTGCATGAGCCCTTACACTGCGCAACGTCTCCCTTGCAGTGGCATAGTGTAATTACAAGTACTCACTCCATTGAAGTTAATGAAGCGACTACTTGTAATTCTAATGCCCCGCCGAGACGACGGTCTAATGAAGAGGAAGCAACTCTCGCATGAAGCGCCTCCTCCATTTCAAACAGCTGATCAGCCGGGGTTCCGGGTGTAGGACCCCCACCGGTCAGATATTGAGGACCTATCCAGAGCACAGGTCATCAATATATATTGCCTGCCCAACCTCTTTAAGTTATCCACAGGATAGGAGATAACTATTAGATCGTGGGAGTCCTACAGCAGGAAGCCCCACTGATCATGAAAACTGGGGCCTGTGCCCCATGGAGCTCCCCAAAATGAACAGCGCGGCTGTTTGGACATGTGCATAGCTGCTCCATTGATTTGTATGGGAATTCTGGAGATAGCCAAGTACAGCAATCAGCTATCTCCGAAACTTATAGAAATGATTGGAACGGCCACGCACATGGCCAACAGGCCGCTCATTTTGGGGGCTTCACATGGTACGGGGTCCGCGTTTTCGTGATCGGTAGGGGTCCCAGTGGTAGGACCTCCACTAATCTAATACTTATCCCCTATCCGTTAAAGCTCCTAGGTCCATTGTGGCACCAGCAGGAGGTGCGACTACTACATACCCCTTACAACAATGCTTTTGGAATAGCCACTATTAACTGTAGCTTGAAAAAGAATATATAAAAAGTTTAGTTATGCAGAGATTTTTGGCAACACAGCATAATTTACAAGGAATATAATTTGGGTGGTTCCTATAATAATCATAAAATACTGTTATAATCAGCAGAATGTTGAAAAGTTGTTGTTGTTCGCATAATTAAGCCAACAAATTAAAGAAGTGATAATGCAAGTTATGTGGCCCGTTTTATGTCTATGGTATATGAGTGACGATATCTCAAATAAAAGAGAATCTTGCCCCTATAGTCATGTTAGGTGACTGATGGCCATCAGGACATTGATGCTGCAATAAGGGAGAGAGGCAGAGGCACAAAGTGAAATGCAAACAAAGTTCACCTTTACTTGGTACTCAGACAGATAAGCTTGGTGGTTACAGATATGTACACAGTTCAATATTTGTCACTTTTAAAATATATGCACAGTTCAACGCCTGGGAGATTTTTCTTTGGCAGGGGGGCATTTATCAATTGCGCTGTTTTTTCTGTCACTTTTTTCAACTTGTCTTTAGTTTCTTTTGCTGCACCAAATTTTTGAAATGGTGCACGCATTTTATAATTTCATCGCACTTGTAATGTGGTTTGGCTTTTTTAAGTGATTGCATGCCAGGAGGTTACCTGAAGTACTTTGTGATTGGCTGCGACATTTTGTGCAACATTTACCAATGCCGCACATCATTGATGCACCTAAAAAGTGATCTGCTTTCCAAAACAGACCAACTTCTCACACCACTTCTGAAAGGGGCGTGGGAAACCTAAAGTCACCAAATTTTGTGCAAATTGCAGTTTGTGCCAAAACACGCAACAATTTAATGCCACAAAACTGGCATAACAACCTTCATAAACCAACGACCTTGGTCTCTCAGATGAGGGCACACAGAGGCAAGATGTGGCATGTAATGATAAGGCTTCATTCACACATCCGTATAATGGGTCCGCATAATGGGACCTATTCATTCTCTATGGGGACGGAATGGATGCGGAGAGCACACCGGCCCACGGCTCCATAAAAAAAATAGGACATGTTCTATTCTTGTCCGCAATTGCGGACAAGAATAGACAGTTCTATGGGGTGCCGGCTGGGTGTATTGCGGATCTGCAATTTGCGGATCCGCAATACACTACGGACGTCTGAATTGACCCTGACTCTCACTTATGGAGTCTTTTACTCTTTACTATCTCTTAGTCCCTTGCAAGGAGATCCTCTCTCCACCAGCTGGCAGCTCCTGAGTTTCCCTCACAGTGCTCCACAGCTACTGCCAAAACCCTTAGTTTCTTTCTAGATGAGGAGCTCAGTTTCTTTCTTAATGAGGAGATGACTTGCAAAACCCAGAATTCTCCAAAATGGTTTGGCAGCAGCTAAACCTCTTCATCACACCTTGGGTATTACAGCCATCTGAACTCTGTACACTGGACCGAGCAGGACAGAAGTGTAACTAGGCTTTCCTGTACCAAGGATTCAGTATAGCAAAAACAGGTGGAAAAAGAGGAGTAAAAAAAAAAATTAAAACAAGAAACACTTTAATACTTATTTAAAACATATATACAGGGATAGCGGAAAGTTCCAGCTAGCTTGAGAGGTGGGTGGTGTGCGGACTAATAGGTAAGTGTTTTGCATCACCTCTTTACGAACCCTAATGGTGGGGGGCTATTTGGTATGCTCCCATTGTTTGAAAGATAGGGGTGTAGTTGTTAAACACTTTCCCAATTGGCAGGCTGCCTACTACAGCGTGTGGCTGTGGGTAGACACCTGTTCACATCACTAAGCAGCTATTGGCAGATGCTTCATGCGAACTAATCTGCCACACTGTACAGCTGGTGCAGGTCATTCATAAGATGGTTGCCGTAAAAAGATAGTCTTTGTAAATGACCCCCAATATGTACACCTGATAAAATCTATCAAAGGGTATACAACGGTACCAATACACCTTGTGATCAATAAAAGAACCAACTGGTCCTACCCCATAAAGGGTTTCACTGATGTGTCAGCCGATGTCCGCTGGAACCTGAACAAGGTCGCTGTGATGATAAAGCAAAAAGAATAACCACATAAACAGGGGATGGTACCTGTTTATGATAAATCCTCAACAGGGTCGCTGTGCTGGCCCTGTAATACCGAGCCATCCCAAAGGTATAACAGGGTGATCTAGGGCATTGCTTTCCCCTTAGTGCTACCACGCAGTGGTTATGCCCAGATGGGGCCCACTCATAATAGATATGCCCAGATTGTGCCCTCTCACAGTACTAATGCAGACATTGTGCCCTATCACATAGTTATGCCCACATTGTGCCCCTCAAAGTACTAATGCCCACACTGTGCCACTTCACAGTAGTAATGTCCACATTGTGCCCCCTCTCAGTAGTAGTAGTCATATTGTGCGTCCTCACAGTAATTATATCCACATTTTTCCCCTTTCACTGTCTTTATCCCATATTGTGCCCCCTCACAGTAGTAATGCCCTCATTGTGGCCCCTAACAGTAGTAATGCCCACATTGTGCCCCTTTCAGTAGTGTCCATCCATTAATAACATGAAAAAAAAAAAAACACTGAATACTGACCTGTTTCCCGGATGATCACGGAGATTCGGCATTCCCCAGCAGCATGATACAGTCACATATTGCGCTGCTGGGCTGTGTGGGAGAAGAGGACAGCATGATTCCCAGACCTGCACCACTCCTCCCACACAGCCCAGCAGCGCAATGTGTTGCCAGCTAGGGAATGTTGCATCTCAGCTGGATGGTGAAGCAGGGAGCGGATGGCTCTCTGCTTCCCCATCTAAATGAATTGCCCAGGCCCCCCTCTAGCTATGCCCCTGGAGCAGGACACACTTGGTGGAGAAATTTTTTCTACTACTGCTTCTCTGTTCCCTCCCTCTTCCACTACCAGACCTCTTCAAGTACAGGCTGAAACAAATTCCCCAGTAGTCTCCCTCTGCTGGACACTGCAGATAGACACTGTGACTGACAGCGCTTCATGCAGAGTGAGCGCAGCCTCTATACCACTGCAGTACAAGTCCTCACATATCCATGGTACATTAAATAAAGCACAACATTACAGCACCCTTTTACGCTCCCTAGTACTCCCAAGTACATACTTACTACAGACTATAATTTTTGATGTTAATAAACCCCAAAACTTTTAAATAAGTTTCTGCTCTAGGAGAGTAATGTTTTGGGGCAGATGTGCTAGCTTTAAAGTTTAAAGGGGTTTCCTGGAAGTCCAATATTGATGATCTGTCCTCAGGATAGGCCACCAGTATCTGATTGGTGGGGGTCCAAATCCTGGCACCTCCGCTGATCAGCTGTTTCGAGGTCTTCTAGTGAGCGCTGTGGCCTCCTCACAGCATAGAAAGCACAGCGTCATACATTTTATAGTCACTTCAATGGGACTGAGTTGCAGCCAGGCCCTATGACCAATGAATGTGACATAACTGGCCTAGGCCTTCATACGGGGTGCCGGGAATCAGACATCCACCTTTCTGATATTGATGACCTATCTTGAGGACAGGTCATCAGTATTACAGGTTGTTTTCTATTCTGACAGGTCATCAGAATAGAAAACAACTTTTATTAGCAAAAAGAAGAAAAATCATAGAAGTTAGAAAGGTTTTGATAAGGGCATTGTTCCTAAGGGTGTTTTTTTTTCCAATAGATTTTCAAGTTTGTAATGGAAGAGTGACCCTTTACTACAGGAATACTACTGATTTCCTGCCTCCTTGAGAGATCCAACAGAGCTGTGCTTAGCAATAGCTGAGCAAGGCACATTTTGATATTGCTGTCAAATGTGAAGCCTAGTTTCTAACAGTAAATCTGTGTAAATTACAGTTTAATATACTTGCACAGCCAAAAGGGAAAAGTTACCAATATGTTTGTCATGGAGATTGATAACAAAACAAATACATTTGCATGCTGTCAGCATACATTTCATAATGAGCTCTTGATGGCTACATAAACAAGCGGTGTTGGGTACTGGCATCTTGTAAGGGGGAAACCAGATTGGGTGTATCGTATGTCAGTGATCTGAAGCCCCAGCATGTATTCCCTGTTGCATTCGTGATCCTAGGAGGGGCTGCTTAGACTTGTGCTTTTTAGACTAACAAAAGATAATAAGAAAGCTAGGGGATTTGAGGGATGTGAAAAGAGCCAAGCCTTTGACGTATCCCAGTAATAAAGTTTAACCACACAAGGAAAAAATCAGATCAGTCTTAGTCAGGGATAAGTTCTTTAATATTTAATTGCAGGGGAAACTCACTTTAAAAAGGCTTCACAGAACACACATGCTTTGTGGGCCTGGGCTTCCATCTACAAGTGTGCATTCTTTGGACCCTTCCCAATAGGTACTTGAATATCAGACAGCAGCAAGAAATGGGAGGATAGCTAATTTAAAGATTGAAGAAATGACCTTGGGTTTATAGTTAAAGGCACTTGGCTGCCAGGGATGCAAAAGGGCAATTCCTCCTAAAGCTTTTGAATTTAGATTGAAAATGAAATATAAATTGTTAAGGTAATCCTCGATGATTAAATTGTATAGCTTCTCCACAACAGATAGTTCATTGGCACCAGTCCATAACATCTGCAGAAAATCTAAGGGACGCAGCTCAGATTCCTGGCAATAGTGACTCATCTTTTTTTCTGCTGTGATAGACAAAAAAGTTTTGTTTTTTTCCTTTTTTTCTTCTGCTTGATAGAAAAGCAATGTGAATGTATATGCCAATGTTATTAAATATAAATTGTCATCTGTCACCCGCCTGATGCATATTTTCGGAGGGAAATATATATTTTTTTTAGATAAATCTATGATTATCAAGCGGCTTTCAATTAATGAAAAGTTAAATTTGTCAAGGGTATCACTGCTATAGGACCCAGAAATAAAGATTCAATGGAAGAATTGCTTTCAGAAAGATAGAAAAAAGTTCTGTCAAGACTAAGGGGCAATAGCAAAATATGCAAGGAATTAACAGATGGTAAAACCAAAACTCAGTATTACAGTACCTACTGTACATGTTAAATCATCACTTTTAACAACTACCTATTTCAAGAAACCTCTTGCTGCTTGGTGTGGTGAGGAGCCTTTGGTGGACCCAGGCTCTAACAATATGATGAACTTAAAATAACCAGCCAAAGACAACCCTGATCGAAGACAGAAGCAGATCACTTGCTACTATTAACAGTTCTTATGGATTGATTCACAAACGCTTATTACTATTTGTATTGTGTGAATATGTGTGCAGTGATAACAGTGGATGTGCCCATATTCTACATACTTGGTGATGAGCGTCTATAATCCTTACCTCTGCAGGGCCCAAAGTACACCAGTCTGACACAACACTGGGAAGAACTCAACGTTGTGTCAGAGTTGATTTTTATTTTCAGACTTCAACATTTTTTTGTTATACCCAACTACATAGATAAATACATTATTTATTTTATAATAGTATAACTACTAACATGCTTTTCTTGGCTGTGCTAGCTTATACATTTTACAGACAATGCGGAGGATTTACAATTGAAAATGCTGAACTAGCGCCAAAAACAGTCATACATGCTTTGCACTGCATTTATCAAGTGTTTTAGACAGTTTCTGACCTATTTATGCCTCGTCCAACAAGGGGCTATGTCTTAGTGGAAAAGGGTACAACTTAACAAAAAATGGGTCGACCACGCCAAATTATGGGTGGTGTAAACATAGACTAGACAGTCTAAAGATGCAACGGATTTATCACCCGCATCAGTCGCTGATAGATCTGGCACAGTTTAAGACTGTTTACACTGTCTTACTTTTAGATGGTCTGAGGCTACTTTCACATTAGCGTTAGTTTTTGTCCGTCCGCCTCTCTGCATGTTTGCCGTGCTGAGGCCGGACCTCCAGCCGTCCCCATTATAGTGAATGGGGCCAAAGCGGACTTCCGGTGGCACACATGGGCTAGCGTTAGTACGGATCCGGCAGGGGAACAGCCTGCCGGACCATGGGAACACTAAAGAGAAAGTAGCCTAAGTAAATCAGCACCATCATTTTTTGTCCATTTGCAACATACAGTGATAGGGGATACACCAGCTAGCTAGAAGACCGTTTGTGAACAAGCACTTTTTTGGGTCTGTGCATTACTTTAGAATTTCTAAAAAGTTGTCAAATATTGTCATTACATGTAAATTTTACCATTAACATTATTAATACATTTTTCAGGGGGTCCTCCTTGCAGAGACGACCACCTGATGTAGGTAGTTTTAGGGCTTGTTCATATCAGTGTTGTGTCTTCCATATTTCTGCTTCAACAGTCTAACAGAAAAATGGTAGTGGTGGGGGGAGAAACTAATCCATTTTAATCCATGTTTATTTTAACAGGCTATTTAGTTTTTTTTTACATATTTTTTATTGAGAAACTTTTATATTTTATTCAGAATAGAACATAAATCACGGAACAAAAGTTTAAACTGAGAAAATGTACCATTTTAAGGGAAAAATATGTTGAATCAGAATTTCATGGTGTCAACAAATCCCCAAAAAGTTGGGACAAGGCCATTTTCACCACTGTGTGGCATCTCCCCTTCTTCTTACAACAGACGTCTGGGGACCGAGGAGACCAGTTTCTCAAGTTTAGAAATAGGAATGCTCTCCCATTCTTGTCTAATACAGGCCTCTAACTGTTCAATCGTCTTGGGCCTTCTTTGTTGCACCTTCCTCTTTATGATGCGCCAAATGTTCTCTATAGGTGAAAGATCTGGACTGCAGACTGGCCATTTCAGTACCCGGATCCTTCTCCTACGCAGCCATGATGTTCTGATTGATGCAGAATGTGGTCTGGCATTATCTTGTTGAAAAATGCAGGGTCTTCCCTGAAAGAGATGACGTCTGGATGGGAGCATATGTTGTTCTAGAACCTGAATATATTTTTCTGCATTGATGGTGCCTTTCCAGACATGCAAGCTACCCATGCCACAAGCACTCATGCAACCCCATACCATCAGAGATGCAGGCTTCTGAACTGAGCGTTGATAACAACTTGGGTTGTCCTTGTCCTCTTTGGTCCGGGTGACATGGCGTCCCAGATTTCCAAAAAGAACTTCGAATAGTGACTCGTCTGACCACAGAACAGTCTTCCATTTTGCCACACTCCATTTTAAATGATCCCTGGCCCAGTAAAAAACGCCTGAGCTTGTGGATCTTGCTTAGAAATGGCTTCTTCTTTGCACTGTAGAGTTTCAGCTGGCAACGGCGGATGGCACGGTGGATTGTGTTCACTGACAATGGTTTCTGGAAGTATTCCTGAGCCCATTCTGTGATTTCCTTTACAGTAGCATTCCTGTTTGTGGTGCAGTGTCGTTTAAGGGCCCGGAGATCACGGGCATCCAGTATGGTTTTACGGCCTTGACCCTTACGCACAGAGATTGTTCCAGATTCTCTGAATCTTCGGATGATGTTATGCACAGTTGATGATGATAGATGCAAAGTCTTTGCAATTTTTCGCTGGGTAACACCTTTCTGATATTGCTCCACTATCTTTCTGCGCAACGTTGTGGAAATTGGTGATCCTCTACCCATCTTTGCTTCTGAGAGACACTGCCACTCTGAGAAGCTCTTTTTATACCCAATCATGTTGCCAATTGACCTAATTAGTGTTAATTGGTCTTCCAGCTCTTCGTTATGCTCAAATTTATTTTTTCCAGCCTCTTATTGCTACTTGTTCAACTTTTTGGGGATTTGTTGACACAGTGAAATTTTGAATCAACGTATTTTTCCTTTAAAATGATACATTTACTCGGATTAAACGTTTTATCTGTCATCTACGTTCTATTACAAATAAAATATTGACATTTGCCATCTCGACATCATTGCATTCAGTTTTTATTCACAATTTGTTTAGTGTCCCAACTTTTTTGGAATCCGGTTTGTATTTCCAACTTTAGTTTGATACAGCATCCAAAAAAATCTTGTACATTAGTACATTACAAAGAAGGATATGAAGTGAAAATTAAGTGAACAAGCAAGGGAAAGATGAACAAATTAATTCTACTAAATCAGAATTCATTCAGAATTTTCCAAAAAGTTCTAAGATTCTATGGCATATGAGAGAGAGAGAGAGCGAGAGAGGGAGAAAGAAAGAGACTAGTGTTTTTTCATAATAATATTTTTCCCTGGTGGTAGCCTCAAACTGTTCAGTCAGTGCTTTTTCATCTATTGCTGTGCTTGTGTCCCCACATAATGCTTCTCTGGAAAAGCTATGTGCAAACAAGTCTCCTTTCCAAAAGAAAAGGAAACCAGAGTGTCTCATACCAGGAATCCAGCTCTTTCTGGGCAACTACCCTTTAATAGAGCTGAGCAAATAAAGTTTGCTTTGCTGCCTGTGAGGCCTTGGTTGGGGTACTAATTCTGCTTATGAATAACACTGAGTATGAATGAGGAGTATTGTAAGCCAGTAAATGCTCATCTGGGTTTCTGGGCTAAAATATATCAAAATGAGTCCATTTTACATCTGCCAGCATCAGATAGGCTTAGGAAAGTTAATTTGAATATCTTTTCCAGAGTAGCAGAGTCCTAGGAGACCAGAGAGTGTTTTATACCAACTTTCAAGGCAATTGAACATAGTGCATAAGGCCGAAAAAGACATTTGTCCATCCAGTTCGGCCTGTTATCCTGCAAGTTGATCCAGAGGAAGGAAAAAAAAAAAAAACTGTGAGGTAGAAGCCAATTTTCCCTACTTTAGGGGAATAAAAAATTCCCTCCCGACTCCAATCAGGCAATCAGAATAACTCCCTGGATCAACGACCCCTCTCTAGTAGCTATAGCCTGTAATATTATTACGCTCCAGAAATACATCCAGGCCCCTCTTGAATTCCTTTATTGTACTCACCATCACCACCTCCTCAGGCAGAGAGTTCCATAGTCTCACTGCTCTTACCGTGAAGAATTATTTTCTATGTTTGTGTACAAACCTTCTTTCCTCCAGACGCAGAGGATGTCCCCTCGTCACAGTCACAGTCCTGGGGATAAATATGGGATAGATCTCTGTACTGACCCCTGATATATTTATACATATTAATTAGATCTCCCCTCAGTCATCTTTTTTCTAAAGTGAATAACCCTAATTTTGATAATCTTTCAGGGTACTGTAGTTGCCCCATTCCTGTTATTACTTTAGTTGCCCTCCTCTGGACCCTCTCCAGCTCTGCTATGTCTGCCTTGTTCACAGGAGCCCAGAACTGTACACAGTACTCCATGTGTGGTCTGACTAGCGATTTGTAAAGTGGTAGGACTATGTTCTTATCACAGGCATCTATGCCCCTTCTGATGCAACCCATTATCTTATTGGCCTTGGCAGCAGCTGCCTGACACTGGTTTTTGCAGCTTAGTTTGCTGTTTATTAAAATTCCTAGATCCTTTTCCGTGTCAGTGTTACCGAGTGTTTTATCATTTAGTATGTACGGGTGACTTGCATTATTCTTTCCCATGTGTATAACTATACATTTGTCAGTGTTAAACCTCATCTGCCACTTATCTGCCCAAGCCTCCAATCTATCCAGATCCCTCTGTAGTAGTATACTGTCCTCTTCAGTGTAAATTACTTTGAAGCATATTTGTTTCAGGTAGAATCGATTCTTACCTGAATCAATTTTTTATTTTTTATTTGGTGAACTGGACCTGAAACATATTTTAAGAAACTCACTTATCTCTATACCAAGTGTAGTTTTTAATTTAAGTAGTGAGTTTTGAAATTTGTTAAATTTGTCCCATATTTTCAGAAATTTTTCATATTAAATTTCTTTAGACCATCTCAATTTTTCAAAGCTACTTATTTTAGAAACTTCATTAAACCAAATATCGCGAATATCTGCACTTTGAGAACTCGCTAATATTTAGAATATAGTGATATACTGTATATTCGGAATTTCGAATATTCTAGATTTTTTTTTAATCAGTACACATGATCCTTCCCTGCTTCTAGCTTGTGGGCTACAATATCTTTGACTTTAGGAGTAGTGTTGATTGCGAATTTTCATAATGCTAATTTTTGTAATGCTAATTTTTGTAATGCTAATTTTTCAATTGCCGAGTTCCGCAATCAAGAAAATAATGACTGGAGATAGCGAATTCTCGAATATATGGCAAATATTCTCGAAATATCACGAATTTGAATATTGCCCCTGCCGCTCATCACTAGTATGCATTTACGGTATACATGTGTATTATCATGGGATCTAAAGTTCGGTGAAAAATAGACTTAACCTGACTTAAGTGCATAAAGAATGTACTAAACTATAATAAAAGATATATACACAAAGATATAGTAAAGTAACAATCAACATATGAAAGGTGATGGTAGCAAGACACACCTTACTGATGATGTCTTCAATGGAGCTGCGATCTTTGTTCCAAAACTATGGGGGTCATTTATTAACCAGGCATATTTCTGACACAGACCTTTGCGTCGCAATCTGTGACTTTTCCCCACTCACGCCAGGGGGACGGACCGGCAAGCCCGGCTCATTTACCATTTTCTACGCCTGGTTTAGGTGTAGAAAATGGTCTAAATGTAAGACAGCTAGGAAGATGGATTACATTTAGAAGCAGCAGTTGATCCGCCAAAGTTATTTAGAGGTTGTTGCCTCTACATAACTTCGGCGGATCCACCGCCAGCGCAGGGGATATTAAGACCGTCGTCTAAGATGCTGGTCTTAATAAATGACTCCCTAAGGGTATTCTAGTCTCCTCCTGGCCCCTCTTAAAAGTTAGTACACATGTACAGTTACTTCATACTGAAGGAATGCGGGTAGGTATCAGGCATCACTAACCAACTACATGAAATTAAATGGGAAGGACCAATTAAAACCTTGCGTTACAACATGAAGTACACATTACATTTTATAGATTGAGTGATCCGTCAAACTCTGTTCAAGGAAATTCATATTGTGGCTCATTGGGTAGTAGTTTCTACTAATAGCTACAGGAACTGTAAATACTATTTCATTAATTCTCTCTACAATGCCTTCCATAAATCCCATTTACCAGTAGGAGCAGCTAAACAACATGTTCCTGTGGTTAATATCTTGTTATTATAACTATATTAGAACGATGGAGCTGTCAAAAATCCATTGTGAAAATAAGCAGTCTTCTGCATTCTCCATCAGACTGCTTTTGCCTTTACTTAATGCATTTAACAATTACAATCTATAATAACGCCAGTGACTGGTCTTATTGAACAAACTATTTTCAAAAGGAAATCTGTTCTTTATCCAGCATAAACCTTAGATCCGTAATACACTGTATTCTCATTAGGCAGAGACTGTTTTCACAGAGTATATAATGATAGAAATGACGCAGAAATGAGGCTATAAATCCACATGGCTGTTGTCACAATCACAAAAGGGGACATAACTGAGGTCTATGAAAACTATCAACTATGCATATAGTACATAGAACCTATGGTGGCATTGATCAGTGATTTATTTAACATGAACAACAACATATTCCTGTTAATAGCTTAAACAGTGAGAGAGATTCAGTAAGCACAATGTGATATTTTGTCATAAATTGCTTCCAAAAAGTGGAATACATGAAGTGGGGTGAATTTATGATGTGTGTATCTGAAATGGGAATGTGGTCAAAAAAGAAAATTTGTTCTTGCCCTTTTTTCAGTTTTCCTCATGATTTCAACCCAAATTATGCTGCTATAGAGAGCCAAAATAGTACCACCATATGGCCCACATAATATCACTGCATAGTTCTCAAATAATACAGTGTCTAAATACTACTCATTGGTGTACCTACCTAACAGAGCCAGACCACATGACCGCTATATGGTCTGGGGGGGAAGGGGGGCTTGGCACTGAACTGCTTGTCCCATTCCTGGTGTACTGTGGATTCACTGTATTTTCCAAGAGAAGCCACTAGGGGAAGTACACAGAGTTTATTACAGCTTTCATTGATTTCAATAGTAACAGTATAATTTCCTATGCTTTGAGCTCCCCTTAGTGGTGGCTACAGGCAAGCAGTTTTATGTTATACTATGTGAAGGGAAGACAGAAATGCCTTTATGCCATTATTTGCCTGTAAGTGCATTGAGAACTAAGAGTGCCATATTTATGAAGCACCTGTTCCACTTCCACATACACTGCTCAAAAAAATAAAGGGAACACTTAAACAACACAATGTAACTCCAAGTCAATCACACTTCTGTGAAATCAAACTGTCCACTTAGGAAGCAACACTGAGTGACAATCAATTTCACATGCTGTTTTGCAAATGGGATAGACAACAGGTGGGAATTATAGGCAATTAGCAAGACACCCCAATAAAGGAGTGGTTCTGCAGGTGGTGACCACAGACCGCTTCTTAGTTCCTATGCTTCCTGGCTGATGTTTTGGTCACTTTTGAATGCTGGCGGTGCTTTCACTCTAGTGGTAGCATGAGACGGAGTCTACAACCCACACAAGTGGCTCAGGTAGTGCAGCTTATCCAGGATGGCACATCAATGCGAGCTGTGGCAAGAAGGTTTGCTGTGTCTGTCAGCGTAGTGTCCAGAGCATGGAGGTGCTACCAGGAGACAGGCCAGTACATCAGGAGACGTGGAGGAGGCCATAGGAGGGCAACAACCCAGCAGCAGGACCGCTACCTCCGCCTTTGTGCAAGGAGGAACAGGGGGAGCACTGCCAGAGTCCTGCAAAATGACCTCCATCAGGCCACAAATGTGCATGTGTCTGCTCAAACGGTCATAAACAGACTCCATGAGGGTGATATGAGGGCCCGACGTCCACAGGTGGGGGTTGTGCTTACAGCCCAACACCGTGCAGGACGTTTGGCATTTGCCAGAGAACACCAAGATTGGCAAATTTGCCACTGGCGCCCTGTGCTCTTCACAGATGAAAGCAGGTTCACACTGAGCACATGTGACAGACGTGACAGAGTCTGGAGATGCCGTGGAGAACGTTCTGCTGCCTGCAACATCCTCCAGCATGACCGGTTTGGCATTGGGTCAGTAATGGTGTGGGGTGGCATTTCTTTGGAGGGCCGCACAGCCCTCCATGTGCTCGCCAGAGGTAGCCTGACTGCCATTAGGTACCGAGATGAGATCCTCAGACCCCTTGTGAGACCATATGCTGGTGCGGTTGGCCCTGGGTTCCTCCTAATGCAAGACAATGCTAGACCTCATGTGGCTGGAGTGTGTCAGCAGTTCCTGCAAGACGAAGGCATTGATGCTATGGACTGGCCCGCCCGTTCCCTAGACCTGAATCCAATTGAGCACATCTGGGACATCATGTCTCGCTCTATCCACCAACGTCACGTTGCACCACAGACTGTCCAGGAGTTGGCAGATGCTTTAGTTCAGGTCTGGGAGGAGATCCCTCAGGAGACCATCCGCCACCTCATCAGGAGCATGCACAGGCATTGTAGGGAGGTCATACAGGCACGTGGAGGCCACACACACTACTGAGCCTCATTTTGACTTGTTTTAAGGACATTAAATCAAAGTTGCGTCAGCCTGTAGTGTGTTTTTCCACTTCAATTTTGAGTGTGACTCCAAATCCAGACCTCCATGGGTTGAAAAATTTGATTTCCATTTTTTTATTTTTGTGTGATTTTGTTGTCAGCACATTCAACTATGTAAAGAACAAAGTATTTCAGAATAATATTTTATTAATTCAGATCTAGGATATGTTATTTTTGTGTTCCCTTTATTTTTTTGAGCAGTGTAGAAGTCAGATCTAAAGGGGCGATGCAGAGTGTGACTCTTTAATTATATTTTTCATTAAAAATGTTTTCCTCAATAAAAAAAAAATGCAGAAATATGAGGAGCTGTGCTTTATGTTCTGCATTGCCTGGGAGTGTTTTACCCATAACTACTGGAAAACTTGGTTGGGCAGGGGAACCCATACTATGTTTTGCTTTTGGACCCTATGACATCTGTGTACGCCACAGTAATTCAAGTTGTATAAGCACCATCTCCACTACTGTCTTCAGCAACTGTCAGTAAACTATATGTATGACACTATTCATCTTGATGGTGTATTGCAGTGGCATAGCTATAAGGGTGCAGAGGTAGCAGTTGTATCTGAGCCCTGGTATTGGAGAGAGACCAAAGTTCTTGTGTCACATAACAAATAACTATTGTTAAAAATGCACAGTGGTAGGCGGGGGCCTTGGAGCAGTAAATTAAAGTGTAACTGCCATTTTTTTTTTTATTTGTTAGTTTATTAGAGCTAGGCATGTATACCTGAGTTAATCTGTCAATGATTGTCAAAAGACCTGTAATTAGTCAGTTTTGATTAATGTCCCCTGTCCCTATCCACTGGTCCCTCAAAAGACCGTTGCTAGGGCTTGTCTGTCTTCCCTCCCTTTAGTGTAAAAAGAAGACAGAGGGGTGGTCCTTCAAACTGCATGCTTGCATTAGACTTCAGAGTGATGAGGCGTGTCTCTCAGTAATCCAATCTGATTGGCTGGCAGGAAGCTGCTGGCTGCAGCATGTGTTTGTGACTTGAGGGAATGCAGTTTTGGCCTCAGAGAACAGGCAAAGGAGCCATCCTGAGAAGGTCCTCATATTGTAGAGGTTAAAATAGGTGTAACTAAGGGAAAAACTGAAGGAAAACAATGATTTGTGAAGAAAACAAAGATTGTTTAATGCATAATGCTGCAGCAGCAGTAACATATGCTAAAATTGATTTATACAATTGTATTATTTAAAAAACTGTATGTGTATAGCGCCACCTGATGTTTGTTCTTTTGCTAATTTGTCCATTCACCTCAGTAACATTGCTGAGGTGAATGCATAAGCTCCGTTCCATCTTTTAAATCCATCAGCCAGATATTATTTTAGAAGGTGAGACAGTTACAGGAAGAGAGATGCAGCAGAGAGCACATTCCACCTGAGCTATGACAAGGAGAGAGCTGCAGCAGAAAGGACACTCTCGAGCTATGACAAGAAAAGAGCAGCTGCAGAAAACACATGCCCCTGAGCTATGACAATGAGAGATCTGGAGCACTGAGCTTATGAGGATACTCCTTGAGCTATGACAAGGAAAGAGCAGCTGCAGAAAACACATGCCCCCGAGCTATTACAAGGAGAGATCTGCAGCACTGAGCTTATGCCACCTGAGCTATGACAAGGAGAGAGCTACAGTAGAAAGCACACACTCCCTGAGCTATGACAAGGAGAGAGCTACAGTAGAAAGCACACACTCCCTGAGCTATGACAAGGAGAGAGCTACAGTAGAAAGCACACACTCCCTGAGCTATGACAAGGAGAGATCTGCAGCACTGAGCTTATGCCACCTGAGCTATGACAAGGAGAGAACTACAGTAGAAAGCACACACTCCCTGAGCTATGACAAGGAGAGATCTGCAGCACTGAGCTTATGCCACCTGAGCCATGACAAGGAGAGAGCTACAGTAGAAAGCACACACTCCCTGAGCTATGACAAGGAGAGATCTGCAGCAGAGTGGATACAATCCCTGAGCTGTAACAGGGAGAGCTGCAACAGTAAGGACATGCCCCCATGAGAGTCAGCAGCAGAAAGCACATGCCCCTGAATTGGGATAAGGAGACAGCTGCAGCAGAATGGGCAGAACCCCTGATCTGTGACAGGGAGAGAGCTTAAAAGTATACACCCCCTGAGAAAGAACACGCTCTGCAAGCTGCCACCCTAAAGAAAATCTAGCAGAGCAATTGGAGTAATGAATGGGGAGATCTCTGGATCCATGCGAGGTACAGGGCTGAGATTGTCATGTACTATACGGTTTTCATTTTTTACATTTAATCATGGGATAACCCTTTAAGAGAGGTAACATCTTACATAGACAAACCAGAAAGAGCAGAGCAGGTATGGGATAACAGCAGGATTGCTATGTAGAACACAAAGTGGGAACATTTTAGAAATATCAGGAATATTAATTTTGTCAAGTAAGTTGCTGGGAATCACTTGAGTAAAGCTTGTTAACACACTGTACAGGAAACAATATAAAGCCAAGACCAAACCGCAACACCTGCTCAAATGTAAAATGTAATACAATATGGTGCAGGGTCATTACTTTCTGAATAACTGATATTTCTAAGTAAACCACTGTTGTCACCTCTCACAGGGATGACAAGGACAAAGAGGCAGTGTTAATATGATTATTTATTGGCACTTGTGTAAGGTTCAAACCAAGCAGAGATACCTGCACATTTTGTATAGTTACATCACAGGCAACCATATGACTGCCTTAACCTTAAAACAATACAGAGTTAACCCATTTATCACAGAAATGATAGACCCGTATTTATTACTATTGGTATAGTTTTCACTGATGAAATTTTAGAGGGTATTTGATGAGAATTGTTCCTAATTTCTTAAAATCCTCAAAGCTCTTAATACATCTGTTGCATTTGGAATTGTTACTAGTTTTTATACTGCAGAGTATTTGGGAAATGTATTATTGTGATGACATGCTTATAGATGGTTCATCATAAAATTGTTGCCCAATGTACAGTGTCCAATCTACAGTATGTAGTCTCCAATATGAAGATATTAGGCCAGGTTCACATGGAGTTTTCTTCTTACTTTTTAAATCTCATGGTCTTTTAAAGCCCTTTTAAGGGGATTGTGTCAGGATTTAAATATATTTTCTATCCACAGGATGGGAGATAAGTATCTGATCAGTAGACGTGATTGATAGAGGTCTGGTGGTGTGTATCTCTTATATAAATGGAACGGCATTCGGCAATGCATGATGCCACTCCATTCTGCTCTATGGGACTACCAGAGATAGGCAGCACTATACTCAGCTTTTCTTCAGCAGTCACATAGAGATAAATGGCATTGTAGTGAGTATGTGCAACCGCTGCTCCAAACTTGTGTGATCAGTGGTGGTCCCAGTGAAACAACTATGACAGACAGGAAAATAATAGCCTTACTCTAGTCGGTGTGACATTATACAAAGTTGCTATCATTGAGGAGATGATTTAGGGTGCCACATGAAACATTACTTTTAATAGTTTTTTTCTGGTTTTTAAATAGGAGGGGAGAATCACACTCATATGGTGGAGAAAGCTATGTGAGCCTGTTTCTTCTGTTGCTAGTCTTTAAATGTACTTGCCCTAATAGGTTGTTGGGCTGCCACCCTGTAAAAAGGTTACCCAACTCAGCAGACCTGGCCCTCTTAAGGCCCTGGATATTTCCATCCCTATGCTTTTCATCTCTTGAATCATTGGATGGTCAAGGAATGGAGAACCAAGAAAAAGAGTATGTCTAGAGTTCAAAAGTAATTACATATGTCAAGAACATGTCTAAGTGGCAGTATAGACCAGCAGCATGAGGTTGAAGATAGGTCCGGCCCAACTTTATTGCTGTATTTAAATAGAAAGAGCCACACTTGAAGGTGTACATGTGCACAGTAAATACCAGTGAGGTGCTTTCTATTGGTTTCTAGTGTACCTGTCCTAGTCTTTCTGATCAAGAGATCAAGGAACGTAATTTCAGTGGTGGTGGATTCAGAAATAATACTCCAAAATTTCATAGAAAAAGTCCAACGTTACGGACATTGCGGGAGATTTATCAAACTGCTGTAAAGTAGAACTGACTTAGTTGCCCATAGCAACCAATCAGATTCCACCTTCATTTGTCACAGCTCCTTTGGAAAAGTTACGGTGGACAACTAAGCCAGTTCTACTTTACACCAGTTTGATAAATCTCCCCCATTTAGTTGTTCCACAAATTTGTTAAACTCTTCTATAGGATCAGTATGTGATTGAAAAATCTGCTGCAGAAAATGATTTTGTCTGTCCATTCCTTGTTTGCTTTAGAGAAGACTACTGTGTCCTCCCACCAGTCCAGGAAGAAGTTTGCATACCTTTGGGCAGGAGGGCTTCTCCTGCAGTCTCCCTGAGCTGGTGGTATATGATGTTACCAAACAGAAAGTACTTGTGTGTGAAGGTGAAGAAAAACTGTTGGGGACTTAAGCAATTATGTGGGTAATAATGTGCGCCCCTAGGTTTGTGGAAAAAACTCCACAGACTCCAACCCCTTAACAGACGGAGTGACTGTATAGAGTCTGAAACTCAAGACTCGCTAAACTACTTTCTTGGTCTACAAGTTTTCCCTTTAGCTTTTTCAGTACATCCATTAGGTCTCTGATGTATGATGGCAAAGAGACTACAACATTTCTGAGAACATGGTCAACATGCATACTATCATTTTGAGTAAGTTCATCTTCCCAGACACTATAGGTCTCCCACTTACTGATTTCATCTTTTTGTGAATTTTGGAGAGCCTGCAAAACATCAAGATTTGATTTTCTCTCTTTAAGATAAATTCAAATTCACCTTTATCAATAAGTCTTTGATTAAAACCCTCCTCTAGGATAAGGGTAGGTTCCTCCCTGAATCTGGGGGT
The DNA here is from genome assembly GCF_905171765.1 of Bufo bufo. Taxonomy (NCBI): domain Eukaryota; kingdom Metazoa; phylum Chordata; class Amphibia; order Anura; family Bufonidae; genus Bufo; species Bufo bufo. The sequence goes on along the minus strand of NC_053389.1, from coordinate 441,674,546 downwards.
GGGGCCCCTATCTAGACATCCATATATCTCTTTGTCAGACAGCATGTGTAGGCACAAGTTTTTTGTAATTCTCTATATCCATAGCCACAAAGTTTCTGCCCTTATCCACTGGCCCTGGTCCAGTTAATCAGCAGAAACAAAGTGGTAAGGATGTCCTGTGTCTGTCACAAGTCTGGAGCTCTAGAAACAAACCCAGGTGCTGGAATAATGTGTGCCTTTTGGGGGAACTGTATTCTGATATTCTTCATTGAATCTCACCTCATTCTGCAGTATTGCAGAGGTTAACCCCCTCTTTAGTTCTGGGTGCAGCCTCCAGGCTGTTTCTAATGTGTTAATCAGCTTCTGCTATATATGTCCTGCTGTTTGTCTCATTCTGTGCCTGAGCAATAGGTTATCTAGCCTTCTAGTTCCTGTGAAGGTGTGATGTCTGGTTTTATGCACATGTACTGAACTTTTTGTTTCCTGACTCTGACCCTCTGTTACCTGACCCGACCCCTACCTGATTACTGTATTGGCCATTGCTGCCTGCCCTGACCTCTGACTTGTTTTACAGATTCATACATACTCTGCCTGCTTTGATCTTGGCCTGTCTCTGAATGTGATTCTGCCTGACCCTTTGGTGTCTGACTCCAGTGAATCAGCTGTCAATCACAAAGAGACTATTCCAAGAGGTAGTGGCCTGGTAGTTCCCCTGTAGTGGAGACCAGATCCCTGTATACCGTAGGGGTTAAAGTCCATGTATGCAAAGAAAGACACCATGTCCAGATTGTGTTACGGACTTCAAAAACAAAATAAAACAGTGCAAACCAAATTGCTATGTTTGCAAAAATAGTCATATGTTCCTAGAGATTAACATGTGGCTGCAGAGTTTTTGGAGAAACAACTTAAAGCGAACCTTTCACCTCATTTTCACTTTATAAACTAGCAACAGTACCTTATAGATTATCTTGAGTGTGTTGCTATCCATGTTAGTGCCGCTTTCCTGGGCTCTTTATACTTCAAAAAATCGTCTTATAAACTTCACATTCGGTGCTCCAACAGTCATGCAACCAGTCAAGGGGGTAGCCCTTCCATCTCCTCTGGCCGTACCGCCCCTGCCCTAACCCCTCCTCTATGCTCCTTAACTGACAGCCGGCTCAGTCGCCGGGACGGCGCTTCCGAAACCTGCGCATGCGCCGTCCTCCTGATTCGCCGCGCGATCCCGTCTTTCTTGCTGACAAAAGCGCGATCATGTAAGAGAATCGCGCATGTGCCTTACGCGATGCCGGCCTGTCTGCTCTCCTGTCTGCTCTCCCTCCCGTGCGCGCGCACGGGAGGGAGAGCAGACAGGCCAGCATCGCGTAAGGCGCATGCGCGATTCTCTTACATGATCGCGCTTTTGTCAGCAAGAAAGACGGGATCGCGCGGCGAATCAGGAGGACGGCGCATGCGCAGGTTTCGGAAGCGCCGTCCCGGCGACTGAGCCGGCTGTCAGTTAAGGAGCATAGAGGAGGGGTTAGGGCAGGGGGCGGTACGGCCAGAGGAGATGGAAGGGCTACCCCCTTGACTGGTTGCATGACTGTTGGAGCACCGAATGTGAAGTTTATAAGATGATTTTTTGAAGTATAAAGAGCCCAGGAAAGCGGCACTAACATGGATAACAACACACTCAAGATAATCTATAAGGTACTGTTGCTAGTTTATAAAGTGAAAATGAGGTGAAAGGTTCGCTTTAAATGTAAATTCTAGAATCCAGCAGAATAAGGCACCTAAACATCGTGTCTGAATCTGGCCTTATGGGCTAATCTAGGTGAAATTGTGTTGCCTTCAGTGTATAGTGAATATTATAGTAATCCTAAAGTAAACATGAATTTTAATATTACAAAAGCAACTGTGCCAACTGGGTCACGCCCACCTAAAATAATTTACATTATTCAGCTACAGTATTTTAGATGAAGCCTTTTCTTTATACAGTAAATGACTGATATAGCTATAATATGCAAACTGTTATATGAACATCAAAATCCATTTAGATAAATACACATACATTATCTGGTATTTTATTAATACAGAAGTTTCAGTTTCTACTTTGAAACACAAAAATGTGGTTGTGCTGTTACTGTGTATCCAGAAAAAGGGGTTGATGTTGTGTATGTACAAGTATGATACATATAATGTTGGTACCATAATAGTGTATCTTCTGTATTAATCAGAAATGAACAATTGCATGCACTGAGAATATACAGTGACAGTGCAGTGACACTACAGTCTGTTCACAGTTTAAAAATAAAATGTAAACTAAGCAGAACAAATGCTATCTAATTATCTTATCTCAGACCTTGAAAAATTGTGTCAGTTTCCTAGAAAAAGTGATTTTGTCATACAAAGCATTTTTGTTGCCAAATGAAAATTTCTTGGCTGTTGATCTCACATTCTACCCTGGAATCTGACCTGGTTTAGAAAATAATGCTGTGCTTGCGAGGCTCTCGCCCTCTAGAGCACAATTTTTCTCCAGTTATACATCTCCATGAGCAGCCTCCCTAACACACCTCTTTCATGTCCTGCTCACTTTGTTTTGGGTGATTAAGATTGCCAGTGAGGCTGATGCCTGTTTCAAATAATTGCCTGAACTTCTAAGTGACTATGCAGGAGTGCATCTGAGGACATACTTGTGATTTGGCTATCAAGGGTAGACCAGCATGAGAAAATCCTATTTTTTAATCCCTTAAAGGGCTTCTCCAGGAATAAAGAAAATATAAATATTTAAAGTAGCACTCCAGCAAAAATGTTCATTCTCTGACCTGTTAGAAAGGTGCATGATGTAATCTGTAGTGAAAGTAATCTTCTCATCATCTCCCTTCTGATCCTCAGCTGTGTCATGTGACAAACTCCCTGATCTCCTACTTACACAGGACAGGAAGTCAGTTACTACTCTATTCATTCCTATGAGACTGATATTGAGCCTGCCATAGGAATATATAGAGAAACTGGCTTCCTGTCCACACATAAGATGCTATGTTATTTGGAAAGTCTGATTGCTGGTCACATGACACGGCTGAGGATCAGAAGGGAGGGGATAACTCAAAAATACAGACACTGGTAAGATTACCTGCACTACAGATTACAGCATGTACCTTTCTAGCAGGTCAGAGAATAAATGGGGTCATTTATCAAACTGGTGTAAAGTAAAACTGGCTTAGATGCCCATAGCAACCAATCAGAGTGCTTGTTTCATTTTCCAAAGGAGTTATCCAAAATGAAAGGTGGAATATGATTGGTTGCTATGGGAAACTAAGCCAGCTATACTTTACACCAGTTTAATACAAACCGGATTCCAAAAAAGTTGGGACACTAAACAAATTGTGAATAAAAACTGAATGCAATGATGTGGAGATGGCAAATGTCAATAATTTTATTTGTAATAGAACGTAGATGACAGATCAAACGTTTAATCCGAGTAAATGTATCATTTTAAAGAAAAAATACGTTGATTCCAATTTTCACGGTGTCAACAAATCCCCAAAAAGTTGGGATAAGTAGCAATAAGAGGCTGGAAAAAGTAAATTTGAGCATAACGAACAGCTGGAAGACCAATTAACACTAATTAGGTCAATTGGCAACATGATTGGGTATAAAAAGAGCTTCTCAGAGTGGCAGTGTCTCTCAGAAGCCAAGATGGGTAGTGGATCACCAATTCCCACAATGTTGCGCAGAAAGATAGTGGAGCAATATCAGAAAGGTGTTACCCAGCGAAAAATTGCAAAGACTTTGCATCTATCATTATCAACTGTGCATAACATCATCCGAAGATTCTGAGAATCTGGAACAATCTCTGTGCGTAAGGGTCAAGGCCGTAAAACCATACTGGATGCCCGTGATCTCCGGGCCCTTAAACGACACTGCACCACAAACAGGAATGCTACTGTAAAGGAAATCACAGAATGGGCTCAGGAATACTTCCCGAAACCATTGTCAGTGAACACAATCCACCGTGCCATCCACCGTTGCCAGCTGAAACTCTACAGTGCAAAGAAGAAGCCATATCTAAGCAAGATCCACAAGCTCAGGCGTTTTCACTGGGCCAGGGATCATTTAAAATGGAGTGTGGCAAAATGGAAGACTGTTCTGTGGTCAGACGAGTCACGATTCAAAGTTATTTTTGGAAATCTGGGACGCCATGTCATCCGGACCAAAGAGGACAAGGACAACCCAAGTTGTTATCAACGCTCAGTTCAGAAGCCTGCATCTCTGATGGTATGGGGTTTCATGAGTGCGTGTGGCATGGGCAGCTTGCATGTCTGGAAAGGCACCATCAATGCAGAAAAATATATTCAGGTTCTAGAACAACATATGCTCCCATCCAGACGGTATCTCTTTCAGGGAAGACCCTGCATTTTTCAACAAGATAATGCCATACCACATTCTGCATCAATCACAACATCATGGCTGCGTAGGAGAAGGATCCGGGTACAGAAATGGCCAGTCTGCAGTCCAGATGTTTCACCTATAGAGAACATTTGGCACATCATAAAGAGGAAGGTGCAACAAAGAAGGCCCAAGACGATTGAACAGTTAGAGGCCTGTATTAGACAAGAATGGGAGAGCATTCCTATTTCTAAACTTGAGAAACTGGTCTCCTCGGTCCCTAGACGTCTGTTGAGTGTTGTAAGAAGAAGGGGAGATGCCACACAGTGGTGAAAATGGCCTTGTCCCAACTTTTTGGGGATTTGTTGACACCATGAAATTCTGATTCACCATATTTTTCCCTTAAAATAGTACATTTTCTCAGTTTAAACTTTTGTTCCGTGATTTATGTTCTATTCTGAATAAAATATTAGAAGTTGGCACCTCCACATCACTGCATTCAGTTTTTATTCACAATTTGTATAGTGTCCCAACTTTTTTGGAATCCGGTTTGTATATTATAAATATATTCACAAATACCTTTCATTAGTTATAATGGCTAGGGGACAATTAGGAGAAATAAAATGGCCGCTATCCTATTAGTACACACAAAACCTGTCCTGATCACACATGAGGACAAATTACTTTACAACACTGAGGTAAAGAGCTCCCTCATCCTCCTCTCTGCTCTACTTGTCAGGGATTATGATCCTGAATACAGCTGATAAGGTCATCTGCATTATAGTGGTGGTGCGGAATAAATGACAGCTTCCTCTTAAATTTAGGCGAATGAGATGAACAGCTGTAATTACACTGCACTGTTGCTACAAGGGAGACGGCACCCAGGCAAACCTTGAAGAGGATACAGCTCTTGCGCAAGCAGTGCGGCCCCATCATATAGCTGATTGGCATGGGGTGCAGTCTGATATTGGATGATCTATCCTGAGGATAGGTGATACATTTCATGAAACAGGACAGCCCCTTTTAGAAGATGGCTTCTCATTTAAAAAGCTGTCTTTTAACTGAACATCTGTTCATTGAATAAAAACCTCTCGGCCAATTAGTGAGTCATATTTTCTTTCACTTGGATATCCTTTAAACATGTCCTATTACTGACCTGATGTAATAAACTTACTGTTTTGTCTGGGATTTCTATGAGATGCCAATTTTTTATCTGCCTGAAGTTTATCCATCTACTGGAAGAATTTTTCTTAATGCAGATTGTGTACATTGTTTAACACAGGTTAGGTCAGAGGACTAGGTTGATTCATAGCCTCCTGCCGATAGCTAACAGTTGCTGACAGTTCTTGGAGAACACACACTACGGTGACACATACCAATTTCTGAATGTGGTCATTAGTTACATATCAGTAACTCAACACAGTAGTCCCCACATGAATGATTGCCTACACAACGCTAGACACAATGGAGGATTACTGCACTAGGGTGCCTATTACCACCTTACAACAAGGTGGGTAAGGGGTAATGATCCATAGTGGTGATCACATACTAATGCCACACAGCATTAACCGGTTTTCACAAGGGTTACATGCAAGGTCAAATAATCTTGGATGCATGTTATTCTTTAGCAGGGCAGGTTGACCATAGACCTTACAGGGAAATTTTCCGGAGGGCTGATGCCAGACACACGATGAGCTCTCAGTGGTAATTGACACTGAGAATCAGAAACTCATATACCCCACATGCGACCGCACATGCTCTTCTGAAAGTCAACTGCTGGGGCCCACATCTCACCTCCTAAGACCCCTGCTCCATATCTTAGTCAGAGACAACTGGAGGAGGAGGACAGGAAAAAAATGGCATCTATTGATGGCCATCACAGAGGAACAGATTTTGGGGCTATTGTGCTGCACTGGGGTATATGGTTCTGCTGGGACGGTATTTTGCACTATGGTATTGCTACCCTGCCACCTTGTGTTGCCCCACCTTCTGCCATCCACCTTTACAAGATGGGGCCACTTTTAGGTTTTTTTTAGGGCCACTTTAATTTCCCAGTCCGCCCCTGTTCCTCAGGTAGCATCTCAGATAGCAATAGTGATGCCTTCATTGCACCAAAGACCTAATTTGCATATTAGGAAAAAGTATCATAGCTCAAGAATGGAGCCTCAGATCAACAAAAGAAACATACAGAACATTGTTTTATTCAAGTGAACCATAGCTATCTGTCTATGCAAACATAGAGCTGGGTAGGGGTGTCCCTTTAAGTTGTCATTTAGAAGTTTAGTTAGGGCTCATGCACACAAACGTTTTTTGCGTTCAGTATGCATTACTTACACTGAACCATTCATTTCAATGGGTCAGCAAAAAAACCTGAAGTGTCTCCGTGTGCATTCCGTTTCCGGATTTCCGTTCAAAGATAGAACATGTCCTATTATTGCCCCGAAAATCACGTTCAGTGGCTCCATTCAAGTCAATGGGTCAGCAAAAAAAAACGGAACACATATGGAATGTACTCCGTATGTCTTCCGTATCCGTTTTTGCGGAACCATCTATTGGAAATTTTATACCCAGCCCAATTTATTCGATGCAATTGCTGTATACTGTATATGTCAAACGGAAAAACAGAACGGAACCACTACTGAAACAAAAAACTGAAAAAACTCATCCGTTAAAAATGGCCCGCAAAACACTAAAAAAAGCCATACGGTCGTGTGCATGAGCCCTTATGCTGCAGAGGGAGATGCAGCAGTGGGGATGGGGTGGTGAAAGGACATGCTGTTCACTCATTCTATGGCTTCTCTCTCATTGTGTCCGTGTTTATGCAACTATGATAAGACAGCGAAAAGAGGGTAAGGTAACAAAATAATCAAGACGCTGCACATGTAAAATGTATGACCTATAGCAAATATTAAATGGGATGGAAAAGTTGCCAGGATAGCAAAACATTAAATATTCACTGAAGGTCTCAGAAGTGCTGATAGTTATGTCGCTTCATGTTGTAGTAACTGGAGCATAAAGGTTTTATTGTTTATACTGTGAGTAATCCACAACTGATGATCTATATAAAACACAAAGTAATATACGATAAAAATAAATAAATAAATAAATAACAGTAAGACAAAATTCAAATATTCATTAGGCTTGCATATTTTATTGTTTCTAGTATTACTGCTGCACCAATGATACTACTATTACTACTAAATAATAAAGGGCTTACAGCTGTTAGCGGGGTTGTCCAAAAAATTGGTGATGATCAAGCATGGCATGCAAGTTTAAAAATAAATAAAAATAAAGACGCTCACCTGCCACTTTCAGTCCTAGCCCGGCCAGAGGTGTGACATGCCAGACAGTGCTCTCAGCGGTGATGTGTGCAGACACTGATTGCCTAACCATCCCCACTTTTTTCAGGGCCCATACAATCCCTTTAATTAGTTTTTAGCAAATCGAGTTTCGGATCCAAGTTTAGAAGCCTTCAAATGTATGGGCTCCAGCGAGGCGAGTTATCACCAAAGTCTCGCGAATGTCCGTACAGCATTCAAATTAAGTTTTGAACCAATCGACTTCAACTCTTGGATCTGAAAAGCGACACTACCATTAATATATTGTGACAATGCGTCTTGCAAGCTCACCTTTCCAGAGGTGAAAGGTAGGGGAACAGTCACTGTATAACGCACAAGGAAGGACTCAGGAGACAGAAGTGCGTTTAAACTGAAGTCCGGCCAGTTTTATTTCCACAGGTTGCATAGAACAAAATCCTAAACACAACACCTAGCCACAACACAGGCTCTAACTAAACATTAGGTCTCTCTCTAGGACGTGGCTGAGCTATCCTTAGTCCAACCAATTAAACACACCGTCTGAACAGCAACCTGTGATACTTGCGGTTTCCTTGCATAGTATCTTCAGTGTCTTCTCCCTCTCCCAAGGCTGAGAGAGCAAGTGAACTGGGGAGCCTGGTTAACTAGCACCTTCCCAGGTGCACCTCATCAGGACCCAGGCTAGTGGTTTAACCCTTTTCTAAGGCCTCCTGCACACGACCGTTGTGTGCACCCGTGGCCGTTGTGCCGTTTTCCGTTTTTTTTCGCGGACCCATTGACTTTCAATGGGTCCGTGGAAAAAACGGAAAATGCACCGTTTTGCAGCCGCATCCGTGATCCGTGTTTCATGGCCGTGAAAAAAATATGACCTGTCCTATTTTTTTCACGGCCAACGGTTCACGGACCCATTCAAGTCAATGGGTCCGTGAAAGAACACGGATGCACACAAGATTGGCATCCGTGTCCGTGATCCGTGGCCGTAGGTTAGTTTTTATACAGACGGATCCGAAGAAATCGTGAAAACTCAGAACCGACAGTATATTCTAACACAGAAGCGTTCCCATGGTGATGGGGACGCTTCTAGTTAGAATACACTACAAACTGTGTACAAGACTGCCCCCTGCTGCCTGGCAGCACCCGATCTCTTACAGGGGGCCGTGATCAGCACAATTAACCCCTTCAGGTGCGGCACCTGAAAGGGTTAATTGTACTATCATATCCCCCTGTAAGAGATCAGGGCTGCCAGGCAGCAGGGGGCAGACCCCCCCCCCCCCCCCCGGGGGCAGACCCCCCCCCCCTCCCCAGTTTGAATATCATTGATGGCCAGTGCGGCCCCCCCCCCTCTATTGTAATTATTAGTTGGTGGCACAGTGTGCGCCCCCCCTCCCTCCCTCTATTGTAATAATTCGTTGGTGGCACAGTGTGCGCCCCCCATCGGCCCCCCCTCCCTCTATAGCATTAACAACATTGGTGGCCAGTGTGCGGCCTCCCATCTCCCCCCCCCCATCATCATTGGTGGCAGCGGAGTTCCGATCGGAGTCCCAGTTTAATCGCTGGGGCTCCGATCGGTAACCATGGCAACCAGGACGCTACTACAGTCCTGGTTGCCATGGTTACATAGCAATAGTACAATAGTAGAAGATTCATACTTACCGGCTGCTGCGATGTTCGTGTCCGGCCGGGAGCTCCACCTACTGGTAAGTGTCATTGCTAAATGAACTGTCACTTACCAGTAGGAGGAGCTCCCGGCCGGACACGAACATCGCAGCTCCCAGGTAAGTATGAATCTTTTACTATTGTACTATTGCTAGTAACCCGCTGCCACCAATGATCGGGGGGGGGGGGAGATGGGAGGCCGCACACTGGCCACCAATGTTGTTAATGCTATAGAGGGAGGGGGGGGGCGATGGGGGGCGCACACTGTGCCACCAACGATTTATTACAATAAAGGGGGGGGGCGGGGGGGCGCACACTGTGCCACCAACGATTTATTACAATAGAGGGAGGAAGGGGGGGGGGCGAGGGGGCGCACACTGTGCCACCAACGATTTATTACAATAGAGGGAGGAAGGGGGGGGGGGGCGCACACTGTGCCACCAACGAATTATTACAATAGAGGGAGGAAGGGGGGGGGGGCGCACTGGCCACCAATGATATTCAAACTGGGGAGGGGGGGGGGGGTCTGCCCCCTGCTGCCTGGCAGCCCTGATCTCTTACAGGGGGATATGATAGTACAATTAACCCCTTCAGGTGCGGCACTTGAGGGGTTAATTGTGCTGATCACGGCCCCCTGTAAGAGATCGGATGCTGCTAGGCAGCAGGGGGCAATCATGTACACAGTTTGTAGTATATTCTAACTAGAAGCGTCCCCATCACCATGGGAACGCCTCTGTGTTAGAATATACTGTCGGAAATGAGGTTTCACGATCTAACTCATATCCGACAGTATATTCTAACATAGGGGCGTTCCCATGGTGATGGGGACGCTTCAAGTTAAAATATACCATCGGATTGGAGAAAACTCCGATCCGATGGTATAAAAGGGACTCCAGACTTTACATTGAAAGTCAATAGGGACGGATCCGTTTGAAATGGCACCATATTGTGTCAACGTCAAACGGATCCGTCCCCATTGACTTGCATTGTAATTCAGGACGGATCCGTTTGGCTCCGCACGGCCAGGCGGACACCAAAACGACTTTTTTTTCATGTCCGTGGATCCTCCAAAAATCAAGGAAGACCCACGGACGAAAAAACGGTCACGGATCACGGAAAAACGGGACCCGTTTTTGCGGACCGCAAAAAAATACGTTCGTGTGCAGGAGGCCTAAATAGTTGTCCTCAGCATACGTTAGGAACCTGGGAGACACATATACCATACACCAGTCATGCTCAACCTGCGGCCCTCCAGCTGTTGCAAAACTACAACTCCCAGCATGCCCGAACAGCCTACAGCTATCAGCCTACAGCAGGGCATGGTGGGAATTGTAGTTTTACAACAGCTGGAGGGCCGCAGGTTGAGCGTGCCTGCTGTACACCCTCAATTACTTCACCCTGTGAAATCCCATGTGAGACACCACAATATTAATAGCAATCCTCTAGCGTGTTTAGAAATCTCTTGGGGCAGTTTATTATTAGCTAGCCCCTCTGCTAAAAGTAGTTTTTTCCATAATAACATATTTAAAGTAATTGTTTAGGGCAGTCTTGTAATCTCTATTTGCTTTACTTCATGAATTGGGTTATAATAGGATCCAAAACTCTGTTTAAAGGCCCCCACACTGCCGGATGTTTAGGCAGGTTATCGCTAATAAGCACTCAAATGAACTTAATCTGCTGGTGTAAAGGTGCTGGCGATTACCCGGCGAAGGATCGAAATGCCCGTTCATCGGATAATAGGATTGTTCATGCAGTCACCTAAATCATGGTTTGCCAGCAGTAGGTTGTGCCATCTAAACAGCCACTGCTACCAACAAACAATGTCTCTGTATGGTAACGAACGATGACATTAGCGATCACTCCTCCCTATACTGTGGAGGAGATCTCTGCATGTGATAGCAGCGGTCTACTTCACTGACTAGCAGGCGATTGTCAGGAAGGAACGCTTCCTTCCAGACAATCATCTGCTCCACAGAGCAGTATAAAGGGGCCTTTAGGGTACTGTACAGTCTGCATATTGTCATCAGAACATGAAATGGAGCAGAACCTAAGGGCAGTATTATTTTTTCTTATTGTACACACCATGTCTACTGAAGATAACATGGTCATTGTGTTACATGTTTTTCCTACATATTCAACTTGTTGGCAACAGCAAGAACACTAAAGAGGTTTAACATTTTTAGAAAAATGTCTATTTTCTTCTAAAAACAGCACCATACCTGTCCATGGGTTGTGTCTAGTAGTGCAGCTCAGCTCCCTTAAAGTGAATGGCGCTGAGTTGCAATACCACACTCAACCTGCAGAGGGAAGCAGTCATGATTTTTAATCCTGAACTACACTTTTAAATAGCAGACAGTACTTGTTATTCTGGATCCACTTCTGTAACCAAAGACTGTCACTTGCTATGTGGAACAAGCACATCTGTTCTTCACACAAGCAGCCCACTGATTTCAATGGGAATTATTTATTGCTTTACCCTCTACATTATGGCATTGATAGTGTATTTTTGTTGTGCCTTCTATAATTTTACGTTCATTTCTCCCTCAGGTAAACCGGTAGGGTATGGATATAGCAGTCGACGTTCACATCACAGAGGAATAGTGGATGAATGCTGCTTCCAAAGCTGTGATCTAAGAAGGTTAGAGATGTACTGTGCACCTGCCAAGCCAGTGAAATCAGCACGGTCTGTGCGTGCCCAGCGTCACACTGATATGCCAAAAGCTCAGAAGGTAATGCATTATAAGAAGCCTGTTATATACTGTAGGCTATAACAGAAATAAAATGCATCAGTGCTTCCACATGAGGTTAGAATTAGAGATGTTCTCATGGCTTTCACAGCTTATTTATGATGCATTTGAGTAATTTGGTACCCTATGTGCTTACAGGAAGTACATCTGAAGAATGCAAGTAGAGGGAACACAGGGAGCCGGAGCTTCAGGATATAACTATTGCCACTAAAAGTCTTGAAGAATGAATGTGCCATCTGCAGGATACATCACTGAAATAGAACAAAATCAGATAAAACAGGGAAAGACTTCACTTCTCTCAATCAGTGGGCATTCTTCCTTTGTACGATTCAAATACACATTCCAATATTATGTATGCAAAATCATGACAACTCTTTTAGCTGATCTAGTACTGTGTAATCTTTTACCTGTTTTACATGTCCTGCACAAAGATTTCTTTTAATAGCCTGTGTCCCCTAGAGGTCCAAAAATAAATGGCCTTCTTGATGGCTCCAATTGCACTATACATAACCAATGTTCCATGGGGGCTGGAAAAATAACCCAGACATGTCTAAGAGAGTTCTTTCTTATATTTGCACTTCTCTTTATGTTTTGCTTTTCAGTAGCAGAAAATGTTTATATACCTATCCTTACGTTCATGAATCTCATCGAAACATATGTTGATTGTGGGTCTGAATTCTACATTTCACAATGGCTTGATTCATTTCACTTTTTGCTGAATATGGTATGATGCAGTTAAACACATGTCTAGGCTCATAAACCTCACAGATCTTTTTAGGTAACAAGTTAATTGTCCAACAGTATTCATCTGTGCTCCATCCACACAATATCTGTATATCACTAATGCACATATATCATTTGGTATGTAGAGCTGTAAGCTAGTACAATGGTGCTACCGTATGTTGTAGTGAGTGTTGTGTAACGATCTGGCCACAAATGTTAACTGGTAAAAGCAAACATCTCTTGAGGGCAAATTTTGGCCTTATAAATGTCAATATCGAGTTTTACCTTCTACTTGGACTGAACTTGCAAGAAAGAAATGTGAAAAATATGACTGTGAGGTAGATGTGAAGGTTCTTTAATCTCATATTACTAAAGATACCATTTCCTCAGCAATAAGCTGCACACTGTAGTCATTTTTACCAACCCTTTTCAGTTTGAAGCTACCTTGATGATCATCTGATTGGGTCCAGCTTCAGAAAACCCAGGGGAACAACTATTACCAAGCTGTGGCCATCTGTACGTTTCTCCTGCAGATTATAATAAACTACATGTGGTATCAGATTACCACAATAACTTCCACTCTCTTGAAGACAGGATCACATACATAGGTGCTTTCTTACATCTACCGTACTTTTTACTTGACATGACTCAAGCTTTTCTCTTGAAGTTTTTTTTTTTAATGTTTGGGTTATTCTGCAGGGTGTGGTGAGGGACACATTTTTTTTCAAAGGTGGTCATCTTGTGGCACCTATCTTGAGATATCTCGAGCCAAGAGGAAAACTCTGAAAGGACACATGTCAAGAAAAGAGGAAAGGTATGGTAGGACACATCTCTAAATTGTCAGTTTCACAGTTCACAAAGATTCAGCAAGCAATGATCCTTTCAGCTGATATATTAAATAGTCTTTCACATTTCTGGCCCCTCATAGAGAAGGAGTTTGCCATGTGCACAGCTTGGTTATAGGGCTTTACAACTTCCAAAACCACACAATGTATAAGAAAATTTCCCTAGCAGTTACAAAATATGCTTGTCTCGTCTAAACCTCCTTTCCCTGGACAGATTGAAAGTCAATTTTTCAGTACCCAAAGCGAAAAAGTGTTAATAGCCACTAATTCATACCAAATGGAAAGAGTTCTTCTCCAAGAGGGTCCTGCCATACTATTTAGATGATTGCTTCAGTCATCTCCCTGTAAAGGATCTGTATACCATTTAACAGTTTTGTTACGTTTAATTTATACAGCAGATGTCAAAAAGGACCGATCCCTTGAGTCAATTTACGTCAATTCATTGAATCATGACCCTCATTCCATATGTGACTTAAGAAGGAGGTTCATTCAATTTATGGGAAAGGAAAAGTCTGTTTTCTTTACATGTATAAAACTATTTTTAAGTTAATAATTCTACCATAAATGAAAAGCGCATAGTTTAAATAGATCCTGACAAAGGCATTTCTCTCTCACACTATTACTATTGACTCAATAATCGAAATAACAAGATGGAACCTAAAAAAATCTGTGATTCCTATTTAGACAGCAGTGTAAATACCGGCATATATTATACATATAGTAGAATATCCTCTATCCCTAGGCAGGGGACTCTAACATGCTGAGAGCTTTCCAACTCTTTCCACCTATCATAGGAAACATTATTGCTACTGAAATACCACTGTATGTGAATCAACAATTGCAGTACTAAAATATACTTTTCCTTGTATATAGCAAATAAAATACATTTTTCCAGTAGTCTAAAGCAGAACTTGAATATGTAAAAATCTGAAAAAGGACCACCCATACTATGTGCCAATTATAATACTGGTGTCTTACATAGCAGAAGGGCCTTAAGGCTCTGTCAATCGCCAGATCCTTGGAGTGACTGCTACCTTTGATCCCCTATAGCTATGGTATGTTTGTATGTATTAATAAGCTCTGTTTTCAAAGCATCTGTTGATTTCAGATTGCCACAAAGAAGCTAAGTAAAGTCTTTTGCACTGGACACCGGATTTTGAGGGAGATGTAATGCATTTTTGCAAGATTTTATCTTTCTACAATTTACTTCAGTCAGTAAACCAACAAAAACTGATCTTCAGCTTTGCACTAAATCTTTAGTAAGGCCACTTTAATACTTAGCGTCTCATGCTCCTGGGCCGGCTTTTCCTCTCCCTGCCACCCTGAAATCAACATCATTTAAAAGGGTGACATGACTGCTGCAGCCAATCACAGGCTGCAGCAGTGACTTGCTTCCCTTGTGTCACCACAACTGGTCACATGACACAAGGGCAGCAGATCAGTGCTGTGGCCTGTGATTGGCTGCAGCGGTCATGCCCCGCTCTGAAGGCAGATGTTGATTTCTGGGCTGGAGGGAGGGGAAGATCTGGCGCGGGAGCATCAAACACCAAACCCAGTGGGGGAGACCAGGTAAGGATGATCTCCACCATGAGTCGGCCACTCTAGGAGGTGTGTCTTACTCTTGGATAACCCCTTTAAAGGTTCATTTGTTTTTCTCAGTCAATGTTACTCTGTGGAGTGTTACTGAAACTTGTCAATACACTGCTGTTAATAGATCATTTACAATTAGTCTTTTTTGCACATGGTATAACTACATGTTCAGAGCCTGTACAATGGCACTTAGAGAGACCCTACATTTCCATATGACAGAGCTGTAGGCACTCCATGTGTTACCATATGGTAGTGCCATAATATGGCTTGTGATAGAAGATGCCACAATGTGTGGTTCCTGGATGAATCTCTGACAACAAACTTTCTTCTGACACCATATGAAGGAACACAGAGGTACATTATTGGCCCATAAATCCATACAACAGAGACTTGTTTTATGACCGTGTGCATGAGCTGTAATTCTGTGTCTGTAGTTAGTGGTTCTTGCTGTCTTATTAACATCCTCATAGACCATGCACCACTCTCAATTCAAGTATGTTAATGTTTTAATGAGCTGAGTCACTGGAAATACTTTGAAGCAAAAATAAAACAATAAGCAGATCCATCAACAGCAATTAAAGGGGTATTTTTTTTAATTTTATTTATTTATTGGTTTATATAATAGGAAATTATACAATTTTCAAGTAAACATTTATGTAAAATTGTGCTTGAATACCTTTCTTAGATCTGATTTTTGACCCTTTCTGCACCATAGAATGGTTTAGCCCTTGAATCAGTCAGTGCTGTGTAATGGCCTAATTGAAACATGGGATAAGTCATGTGACACCCCACTGACATTTATTAAAGGGGTATTCCCATCTTAGACAATGGGGGTATATCGCTAGGTTATGCCCCCATTGTCTGATAGGTGTGGGTCCCACCGCTCGGACCCGCACCTATATCGAGAACGGAGCGGGGAGCGCTGTGGCTGGAGGACCCCAGATTTCCCGGGTTCCAACCACCACCAAGCGCTAATCCCCGCCTCTCCCATAGAAATGAATGGGAGCGTGCCGCGCATGCGCGGCCCATGCCCCCATTCATTTCTATGGGGAAGATGGCAATAGCCGAGCCAGTTCTCTGCTATTTTCAGCGGCCCCATAGAAATGAATGGAGGGCGGCTGCTCGTGCGCAGTGCGCTCTCCTTCACTTTCGGGGCTCCGTTCTCGATATAGGTGGGACCCGCATCTATCAGACAATGGGGGCATATCCTAGCGATATGCCCCCATTGTCTGAGATGAGAAAACCCCTTTAAGCAACAGTGCTACATGGGATAACTACAAAGTACTAATGGTGAAACCATGCAATTTACAGGACTAACATGAGCTGTGCCATTTTTTGTCTTTAGAGAGGCTATTGTGTGAATATAATAAAGGTCTGCAAGCACAGCTTTAAATACGTGTATATTAGAACATTGTATAACTGCCTATTCTCTAAACAAATAAATGCAATCATTAATACTGGAATGCCTTTTTAACAATTAGAAAGTGTGTGAAAAGTAGAAAGGAACTAAAAAGTAACCAACATCTAAAGAGGACCAGACATATTTTCTGACATGTCTTAGAAGCTACTTGCATGCCCCATGCAATGAGAATTCTGGAGCAATTTGTTTTATGACTCCATGTTGTGATTTCCCTATTATTCCTTACAGAACCTTATGAATAAAGATACAACTGGGAGTGTGGCAGCACTGGTCGGACAGAGTCCCAACTGTTAACACCCAGTTATCCCTTTATTCATAAAATTCCAGCAAGAATAATAGAGGAACGGCACGACATAGAGTGATAATAATAAATGCCCAAGGATTGTTATGTCAAACAGACATGTGGTGACAGCAGGTCCTCTCCAACAGAGGAAAATTCATTGAAGATTGGAATAAAACCAGTATCTAAGTGGTAATCAGGAATTCTTCAAAAAGAATAGGTACATTGCAGGGATTGTATCTATTAATGCATGTCAATAGATAGGTAAGAAAGCCACATGTCACTATATAGAGTTAGGAGAATGTTACATTGAGACTGTACATTGTCCCAAAAACATCAGTGCACTGTGAAGGCTACAGCAAACACTAGAGGGGGACACCCCATATGCACCATCTATTATGGCACACCTACACATTGCATTGCATAATATACACTGATATATAGCATATTTGCTTTTACCAGTTACTTATTTGGCCAGGAGTGGTAAAGTGGTGCTATTGTTTTTTTTTAAATGAAGTACTTGACTAAAATATAAAAATAAAGCATATAAAATATATATTTTTAAACAAATGACCTGACAATCCTTGTGTAAATAGATTACTTATTGAATTGTTTTTTTTTTATGTCACTATATCTTGAATTTTGTGCCATCTTAAATTTTAATATTGTCATCTTAATGTGTCAGCTGGAGCCAAAGCTTTCCAAGGTTCAGAATGTTTCAGATGCGTGGACCTCAATGTCTAATTATAAGACCAAAAGCTGTGCGAACAGACATTTTGCCTTTGTTGGTAATGTTTTCCTTTTTATCTAGTGCTGACCAAGCTTCCTGCACTTTATTTGGAATGTTATGTAATTTTGTGGCAAACTGGTAAAGTGAAAAATACAAATGCAATTAGTCTTCTGTCAGTTGCTTGTACAACCCCTTGAATGCCTGGACAGACCATTAGACAGACGTTTGACTTCTTTTTAGGTCGCTTAATATACACTATGAGTGATCCCATAGTGATTGCTATGGCTGGATTAAATTACATGTCCAAGAACACTGCTGATTGTTTTAAAACCGTGCTGTCAATAAAGGGGTTAACCATCTTCATAAGACTGAAAATGTCCTAAAAGATATGATTAAACTTATAGAAGTTAAAAAATTGTCTTCAAGCCGGTCATAACTTCAGTAAGATAAGAGGCTTAACACTACTAAAGCCATATCCAGCCCCAGTGCAAATGTCATAATAAAGAGATTTATGGAAATTGAAAGGGTTATCCTATGATTAATGTAAAAAATTATAATCAGACATCATATAGTACATGATGGTCTCTTTCTAACAAAGCCAGAACCAGCCCTGTACCTCACATGGATCCAGAATTCTCCCCATCCATTGGATTTATATCAAGCTGGCAGCTCATGGGGAGTGTCCTTTCTGCTGCAGCTCAGGTGGTGTGTCTTTTCTGCTGCAGCTAAGGGGGCGTGTCCATGCTCTTCCTATCAGAGCTTAGGAGGCAGTTGACGGATGAAACTGAGCGCGTGCGACCATCTCACGCGTTAGGCTTGTCCAGCAGGCTGTTGCGGCAGGGAAACAGCCTGCCAAATCCATACTAACATTTGCACACGTGTGCTGCCGGTGGTCCACCCCGGCCTCATTTACTGTAATGGGGAGAGGCCGGAGAGATCCAGCCGCAGCATGGCAAACATACTGAGAGGCAGCCAGACAAATACCGCAGCACGCTGCAAATGGGGAACAGTCTGCCAGAACAGCCTGCTGGACAAGCCTTACGCGAGTGTGAAAGAAGCCTGAGCTGGACTTGGAAATAAGAAAAAGAGCAGGTGGCGCTATACAGATACATTTTATTGAATAACTCAGTGTCTCTACAAAATGTTTAATTACATGCAATTACAAAATAATTCAGCTCCAGGTGCTGGCTTGAAAACTGTAGAATACTTTTCACGGGGCAACCCCTTTAACATGCCCTTTAAAATCCCAAAGACAATGGGGCAGATGTACTTATATTATCTAAAATTAAGACAGTGTAAATTTACGCCGGGTTTACACAGCCCAATGGAGCAGGTGATTGTTGAGAAGGAAGAATCAGTAGAGTTGAAGTGCTGTATTTACATGCAGTGATCACATCCACTGTATAGGGATAAGCAATGGCTACTGCCATCACTCATCCCCATACAGGCATACATTGAGGGACATTTATCCATGCCTATACGTCACAAATGTGGAGTAAAAAGGTAATTTGCGACTTATTTTTTTGATTTTCAACACTTTTCAGAAGTGCAGAGAAAAGGGGGCATGGCTTAACATAAGAGGTGGAAGTTATAGCTGAAGTCTACGCCAGCCTGTACACTTCAGTTTCTGGTGCACGGCAGGGCAGAAATGCTCCTGATTTGCATTTTCCTCTTAACAAATCAGGGCCATCTCACTCCAGCGCAGGGAGACCAAGACTAGCGGATGGATCTGTCAGTCTTGATATATCTCCCCCATTGTTTCTGGGCAGCAGAGTGATGTTTAGACAGCATGATCTGCTGCCAAGAAACAATGATTTAGGTGACCGTATAAAAGATCGTTTCACCCAATGAACGAGAATTACTCTCAATCATTAGGTGATCTGCTGCACATTACACGGGCAGATTATCGGGAACAAGCTTTCAGTTTGGCAGAGTACCTTTAGTCAGTCCTGTAAAAAGGTTGCAAATTATGGCACATACAGTTGCACTATAATTTCCTACTCTTAAGGGTATGGCACACTGTCAGGTTTCTGTTTTGAAAGCCAAAGCCAGGAGTGAATTTAATAAAAAGAGAAGACGTTGTATATGTCCTGTATACCATACTTTCTCTCCTTTTATGATTCCCTTCTGATTTTGGCTTCCAAAACTGCATGAAGAAACCTGACCATGTGGCAACACCCTTACTCTTCTCACCACTTTTCAAAAGTGATGACAAAATGTTAATGGGGCATAGCAGAGAGGAGTGGCTTTCTGCGGCTCATCAGATTTACTTTAATTTATGCCCAAAACTGGCATACATCATAGTTCATTATAGTCCATTATAGTCCTCTTAATAAATTTGGCCCAGTTTATGCCATCAGATTTTATACTAAGGCTGGCATATGTAAAAATTGTATATCTGCCCCTAATTTATCAAAGAGGCTGATGCTAGATGATAAATCTTGCATATTTTTAGATTGTCTAGTCTAATGTTACACTGCCTTCTTATTTTGTGGTGACAGGTGTTCTTTCAAGAAGAATTGTCAGCTCAAAATGCAATACAATCAGCAGTTAGCATGTTAGAGCAGGAGATGCTGAGCGGATTGATATAGTTTTGTGGGAAAATAATCAGTAAAACGTTTCATGTATACATTTAAATCTCTGCATTTTCTGACTTCAGCTGTACACAGGAGAGAAGGTGTTATCAGTGATTAATAACATTCTCTGTGTAAGTGTGTATACATAGATATCTGTCAGTCAGTGATAGTTGTAGACGGGGAGATGGTATCAGTGATTGATAGCATTCCATGTGTAAGTGTGTATACAGAGATAGCCGTCGGTCACTGATAGCAGTAGACGAGGTATGTGTTATCAGTGATTGATAACATTCTCTGTGTAAGTGTATATACATAAAAAGCTATCAGTCACTGATAGTTGTACACAGAGGAAGGGTTATCAGTGATTGATAGCATTCTCTGTGTAAGTGTGTATACATAGATAGCTGTCAGTCACTGATAGTTGTTCACAGGGGAGGTGTTATCAGTGATTGATAACATTCTCTGTGTAAGTGTGTATACATAGATAGATGGCAGTCACTGATAGTTATACACAGGGGAAATGTTATCAGTGATTGATAGCATTCTTTGTGTAAATGTGTATACATAGATAGCTGTCAGTCACTGATAGTTGTACACAGGGGAAGTGTTATCAGTGATTGATAGCATTCTTTGTGTAAGTGTGTATACAGTACATAGATAGCTGTCAGTCACTGATAGCTGTACACAGGTGAGAATCCTGGAAAACCTCTTTAAAGGGAACCTGTAATCAACTTCTGGCATTTTAAACTAATAGCAGGGCACTACAGGTCCTATTACTCTTGATATAAACCAAGGATGGGAGTGGTAGTGCCTCTGCCTGCAATAATTATTCACAGTGGCAATGGTTCCTCACCAATTCACACCAATGGTTCCTAGGGTCTGGGCAATGATAGGAGGGAGCACCGTTTCTTCCATCAGGGCACACCCTGATGTTGGTGCTCCTGCCTCATGATAGTTGGTGTGTCCTTGGTGTTGTGGATTTGGTACAGGTGTTATGCAACAGAACTACTCCCAAACCAGCAGAGGGACCTTTCTGGAACATATGCAGTAATCTGGAGGTATCCAGGACCCAGGAGAGAGAGGTAGATGTGTACTGTGTAAGGCAGTTGAAGATGGGCAGCTAAATGAGCAGTTTCAAGGGGCTCTGGCTCTGTTGTAGTGCACACCAGAGAATCCAGAGAGAACCATGTAAGGACTGTCGGCCATAGTGACACATGCCTGCAGGCAACACAAGGTGAGGATAGCCTCCATTCTCTAATGCCATAAATGTTTCCTACTTGGACACACACAGCATTTTGGTAACAAAGGCTTAAACAGTTCATTTCTAAACCTTTAACACAAGTGCCATTATAATTTTTGTAGACACATTGGCGCCTTCCTCTTGCTAGTGCCAAATATTTCTTACCATCCAGACTCATCAGAACCCACTCAGCATCAGAGGAGCTCTGATATACACAATCTGCAAACTCTAACTACTCAGATTCTGACAGATTGTTAATTTGTCACTAGAATCCTGCTCACTTCTACAACTCCAAAAGAACCTTGCTAGATTCTACAAACGTCTACTCCAGCCCCACTCACAGCTTGTAGCAGATTTGCACAACCAATGCGACCATTAATAATCCACCCAAATATTATTACACTCCCAAGGATGCCTTGGATCCCAATCACAGCGGTGGTACCAAATTATCCTCTTTTGTATCACCCTATGAAAAATAAGCGTAATTATTTGCTGAAATCCCACCTTTCTGACATCAAGTGTTTTATAATGTGAATTCAAAAGATTAGAAAATAAATAAGCTTATGCAGGCTAAGTGAATAAACATATGTACAAAATGTGTTAAGAATATGTAAAACAGACAAATCACATACAGAGTAGAACAAGTAAATAATGATCACAGGCTTGCAACACAATACAATATGGGGGGGGGAGGACTCCGGTCGCCATGTCATAGGACATGGCCAACACCCCTTGGTGATACAACATATAGGGATAGAGTGTCAATTACAACATCCTACCTGGATGGTGTTCCTCAATGGAGTTCCAATTTACTGTCTGTTTGCAATAAAGTTTAGACCTTTCAGCCCTTCCTTCCAATGATGTCTAGTGTGCAGTGTGCATGCCATTGCCTAACCCCGAAACCACACATGCTCCCTGCTGAGGTGGTCTGTTGGTTGATGAAATAATTCATGGCTTTATGCTGCTTGTACAGACAATCTAGCATACGCACGGTAGAACTCCAGCGAATTGGAAGGTTGCGGGTCAAGGAGTGCAATGGCAGACCATTCCATCGCTGTAAGTCCACGAATGCATTCCTTGCCACTTAAGAATACCTGAAATGTGAGGACAGTCTCCGGGACATAGCCAGCACCATCCGTGAGCCTGTGTACTTTTTCAAAAAGTGCTGCACATCTCTGGAGACTGGAGTTACTCGCACAGAGCAAGCTTTTCTTAGGCCTGGCATGTTTTGAGCCTGTGTACACAGCATCACCAGTTCCAGGGGCGGACATACTGCCTGTGCAGCTGGTTCAGCTGCACAGGGGCCCAGCGTGCGAGGAGGCCCATACAGCTTGGACTGGTTCACTGGTGAGTGGGGCCCCCTTCCTGAACTTCAGACTGAAAGATAATGTGCAGCACAGGACTAATTCATAGGAGAGTTAACAAGTTTTAGTGTAATCAGCACTCCTGGTCAGTAAGGCTGTGTCCACAGGGTCTGATTTTTACAAAATCTCGGCAAAAAAACACTGCATTTTTACGCGATTTTCTTGAAAATAGGACCTTGTGGGCCCAGCCTTACTGACCAAGAGAGCTGATTGGTCTGAAAACTGTCACTCAAAAGCACTGACAGGCTCTCCTCCAGTGGGCCAGCACTGCTAATCAGTGAGGAAGGAAGGACAGACCCACTGCTGCTGTGTGGAGACCAAGCCCTGCTGCAAGAAGGGGGAGGAACCATGCTACTGAGAGTGGGAGGAGCCCTGCTACTGAGAGGGGGAGGAGCCCTGCTACTGAGATGGGGCGGAGCCTGGCTGAGGACACGAGAAACAGCAATACAGCCAGGTGGTGAGAAAGGGATCTGTATGTAATGTAGTGTAAAATAGTTCCTGCATGTATGATCGTGTGTATGTGACAGTGCCTGCATGTGTACAAGTGTGTATGTGACAGTGCCTGCATGTGTGAGGATGTATGACCGTGTGTATGTGACAGTGCCTGCATGTGTGAGGATGTATGACTGTGTGTATGTGACAGTGCCTGCATGTGTGAGGATGTATGACCATGTGTATGTGACAGTGCCTGCATGTGTACAAGTGTGTATGTGACAGTGCCTGCATGTGTGAGGATGTATGACCGTGTGTATGTGACAGTGCCTGCATGTGTACAAGTGTGTATGTGAGTGCCTGCATGTGTGAGGATGTATGACTGTGTGTATGTGACAGTGCCTGCATGTGCGAGGATGTATAACAGTGTGTATGTGACAGTGCCTGCATGTGTACAAGTGTGTATGTGACAGTGCCTGCATGTGTGAGGATGTATGACTGTGTGTATGTGACAGTGCCTGCATGTGTGAGGATGTATAACAGTGTGTATGTGACAGTGCCTGCATGTGTACAAGTGTGTATGTGACAGTGCCTGCATGTGTACAAATGTGTATGTGAGTGCCTGCATGTGTGAGGATGTATGACAGTGCCTGCATGTGTACAAGTGTGTATGTGACAGTGCCTGCATGTGTACAAGTGTGTATGTGAGTGCCTGCATGTGTGAGGGTGTATGACTGTGTGTATGTGACAGTGCCTGCATGTGTGAGGATGTATGACCGTGTGTATGTGACAGTGCCTGCATGTGTACAAGTGTGTATGTGACAGTGCCTGCATGTGTACAAGTGTGTATGTGAGTGCCTGCATGTGTGAGGATGTATGACTGTGTGTATGTGACAGTGCCTGCATGTGTGAGGATGTATGACTGTGTGTATGTGACAGTGCCTGCATGTGTACAAATGTGTATGTGAGTGCCTGCATGTGTGAGGATGTACGACAGTGTGTATGTGACAGTGCCTGCATGTGTGAGGATGTATGACTGTGTGTATGTGACAGTGCCTGCATGTGTGAGGATGTATGACTGTGTGTATGTGACAGTGCCTGCATGTGTACAAATGTGTATGTGACAGTGCCTGCATGTGTGAGGATGTATGACCGTGTGTGTGTGACAGTGCCTGCATGTGTGAGGATGTATGACTGTGTGTATGTGACAGTGCCTGCATGTGTGAGGATGTATGACTGTGTGTATGTGACAGTGCCTGCATGTGTACAAATGTGTATGTGAGTGCCTGCATGTGTGAGGATGTATGACAGTGTGTGTGTGACAGTGCCTGCATGTGTACAAGTGTGTATGTGACAGGGCCTGCATGTGTAAGGATGTGTGAAAAAGAGCGGTTGCATGTATGAAAGTCCAGTATGTGTGTTAGGGCTCATTCAGATGGCCGTATGAAGGAGTCCGCATCTGTTCTGCAATTTTGCAGAATGGGTGTGGATCCAATCATTTCAATGGGTACGCAGAAGATGCGTGCGTCACATTGTGTGTTGTCCACGTCCTTTCCGCAGCCCCGCAAAAACAATGCATGTCCTATTTTTGTCCGCAATTGCAGACAAGAATGGACATTTTCTATCATAGGACGCACATGGCCAGTCTCCGTGTTTTGTGGATACGCAATTTGCGGACTGTAAAGCACAGCCGTCGAAATGGGCCCTTAGGCTGGCACCACAAGGTGGCTGTGGCTGCAATACACATTATGCAGCCAAAGATTGCAGCGACACTACGATACATCACAACTAGTAAATGTAAATGAGGTCTTGACCTGACGGTCACAAAAGCACTGTGTAGCCTTAAAGGGGTCACTGTATCTATTGTATATATTTACGTCTGTATGTGTGGTTTGGGAAGAGGGCCCAGGCACATTCTTTGCACAGGGGCCCTTTGCTGTCTGTGTCCGCCCCTGACCAGTTCCTGATCTGACCATAATAGAAGCAATTCTGGCCCTGGCAGTTTTTAGGGAGGTTCTTGCCGTACGTTGCTTCTACTTTTTATTGTTGTTGCCACATCCCTTCTCCTCTGATGTTACCTCCTCCTCAGCACCCCAATCCAGCTCCTGTCCAACACACGGTCACAGTCATCATCCCCCTCACCCTCCACAACACTTTTATCAGGCTTGACAAAGGTCCCATTGAGTGGGCTGAAACGTTGCCTGGGAATAAACGGATCATCACCTTTTTACCACACTTGGAGTGCTGCCTATTTTTTGGATATACTTTTATCAGACTGTGATATGTCATTGTGAGCTGTTGGCTCCCTCCCGATTCTCTGCTCTGTATTTGTCCCGAGTACCACTGTTGTCTCCACTGCCCATGCCGCCACCACCGTGGCTACAGTTGCCACTACTACTAACTCAACTATGCATGGAGTCCACCGCCTTTCCCTGAAACTCATCATGACTTTCCAAACGCTGCCTACTCTCACACAAGTCCTAAACAGGGAGACTATCTTTTGAAGTGCATGGTGGGGTTTTGTTGCCTCTTCTTAAAAAATAGAAGGCACCCACTAGGAGAGGGAAGTGAATGCAACTGAAAAGCTTCTCTGGAATAGCAAAGAGGAGGAGTAGGATGAATGATGTGAACCCTGGCTCCAAGGTATAGTGTCAGATCTCCACATCATCTTGCTGTGACTAAGAGAAGTGAGCCATAAAGTCTACAATCTCATCGCCTTTGTTCTTAATAATAATGTTGCAACTTTTAGAAGCCAGGGAGAACTGTGGCCTACTACTACTGGATGGCTGTGGCAGGTCCTGCTACTACCCAGATTCTGACACTGGGAGGACGAGGCATGGGTTTTTCATTTTGCACTCTTTCATTTCCATACATTTTATTATGAGGCCTATAAATAAAAAGGCACGGCTTTGGTACACATAGATTATTAAATAGTACTAGCAAAATTGCAAGTGTGTTTTCTGTAATTCAAAGACAGAGATGCAATTAAATGTTCCTCAGCTTCTACAAACACACTGCACAATGGAATTGACAAGTTGCTTTGGGAATAAAGCAGTGTTTGCAGTAAAATGCCTTCGAACTATGCATGCTATAACACTGGTTAAAGAGGTTGTGTCACTTCAGCAAGTGGCATTTATTATGTAGAAAAGGTTAATGCAAGCTACTTACTAATCTATTGTTATTATCCATATTGCTTACTTTACTGGCTGGATTCATTTTTCTATCACATTATTCACTGCTCGTTTCCATGGTTATGACCATCCTGCAATCCAACAGCGGTAGCTGTCCTTGCACACTATAAGAAAAAATGCCGACCTCTCTGATGGCCGAGACCGCGGGAGAGCACATACGCTGGTGCAAATCTTGCCCAGATAGCAATGTATGGATATTGGTCTCTTGCTGTGCAGAATCTAAGGTTGGCAATAACGTTCTTGCAAACGTGACTGAAATTCTTAGCTGAGAGATACAGGATTAAGATACGGTGGACCAGACAGGGTCCAAGTGTGAAGGGTGTCTTAGCAATATCCCCCTCACTGCATTAAAGTTTCTATCAGCCTTAAACAGGAAATACCTTACTGACTGAGTCCAGTGCTCAGCCTTGTAGATTCTGGACCTTCTAGTTCTTTCTTTTTTCCAGGAGTACTGTGAAGTAGAGCTGGTTCTCTCTCTGTGGATCTCTCAGAGTTAATGATTCCACTACCACAAGCAGCGGAAGCTGCAGCAGCAGCACCAAGTTCAGCATCATCAGCGTGATGGAACATGAGCATTTGTTTCATGTACTGTGCCACGCTGACGCAAATCAACAAACAGAGACCTACCACCTCAACTTCCAGGTTCAGTCCTACCGAACTAGCCCAGGTTCAGTCCTGTCTTGTCCAGCCTCCAGTGTCATCTCAAAAAAGAGGTTCAGCACCACAGGTGGCATTGTGGCACCCAAATGCCAGTGTACAAAACATCACTTTTGGCAAAATGAATGAGGCATGGATCCTTGAGGATTTTCACACACTTTCTGCTGAGGCTGATTAATAGATCTGTCCTTGCTGACATTTACTCATCATGCCACATCTACTGTCTGCCTGCCTACAATCATGTTCCATATCATATGACTGCTGCTGCAGTCATTATGCCACTGCCGCTTTCTGCCTGTCTGCCTACCATCACATTCCATATTGTATGGTTGCTACTGCTGCTGCTGTCATGCCGCTGCATGCATACCTACAATCATGTTCCGTACGGTATGACTGCTGCTGCCATCCTGGCACTGCCACTATCTGCCTGCCTATCATAATGTTCTGTACTGTATGGATGCCGCTGCAGCCATCATGCCATTGCCGCTGTTTGCCTGCCTACCACCATGTTCCACACCGTATGGCTGCTGCTGCTGCCACAGCTGCTATTCCCTGCTGCTAATCCTCCTACTGCCAGTTCCATTACTGCAACAGCCACTGATGCCACTACTATTGTGTGCCACTTTTACCCTTCCCTTTCCACATTCACACTGTACTGCTGCTCCCAATTAAAAGGAAGAATTTTTATAAGCTCGTTCAGAACAAGCAACTCTTTCTTTTGACAATTAACACTTGTCAATGTATAAATACAGGTAGGCATTTTTCCCCCGTTAATGCATAATTTTTGGACGCTCGTGAAAAAAATCATAAAAAATTTATAAAAAGAGATAAAATTTTTCATAAAAGTACTAGGTGTCAGAGTGTCATATCCAAATTTTCAGGTCAATTGGAGCATATTCAATTTGTGTAGAATCGATTTGATCCAAATCAAATTTCTTTAAAAATTTAACAAATGTGTCACACAATGAATTTGAAGAAGCTTGCTCATCTCTAATAAAGACTTTTCTCAAGCTGAATCTTTGAAAGGAAGAGAAGAGGAATCACGTATCGCAGTGGAGCCGCAAAAAGAATGCTTTTCCATGATACGTGATCCCTCTCTAATTTCTAATACAGGTTTAGCTGTCCTTATATTGACCGAATCCTTGCAGCCTATTTGATTCTGATACTAAGCATATGTATTTATGCTGAAAAGGGATGCCTTATTTTGTATATGGCTTACCTACTCAGAGTCTACCTGACTTATGGAATTACGCTACAATAATTGTCTACAATATAGCTGATTTCACATAAATTCTTGCTAGGAGCACTGTCCTGATTGGTTATAGCTGCCATAAGACAAAGAGATACAGCACTCATTTGCTTGTAGCACAATTTCCAGGCCACCTCCTTAGAGCATATGGGAAAACAGGGCAGAAGAACATGAAAAGTACCAGGATGGAAGTGGGCAGCTGGGTGCCACAGGCCACCCATCATCTATTAGGCCCCTTGTAGACGATCGTGTCCGGATTAGGTCCGGATGCGTTGCAAATGTGTTCAGTGAAAAATGAGCAATTTCGCTGGCAAAGTCATTCAGTTTTGCCTGCGATTGCGTTCAGTTGTTCAGTTTTTATCATGCGGGTGCAATGCGATTTAATGTGTTTTGCACGCGCATGATAAAAAATTGAATGTATACAAACGACATCTCTTAGCAACCATGCGTGAAAAACGCATTGCATCCGCGCTTGCTTGCAATTTTCACGCAGCTCCATTCACTTCTATGGGGCCAGTGTTGCGTGAAAATCGCAGAATATAGAACATGCTGCGATTTTCATGCAACGCACAATTGATGTGTGAAAACCAACACACATGTACACAGCCCCATTGAAATGAATGGGTCCGGATTCCGTGTGGGCGCAATGCGTTCGCATCACGTATTGCACCCGCGTGGAATACTCGCTCGTGTGAAAGGGGCCTTGTTGTTGGTTAGAAATTAAAGCATGAAAAATATTAATTTTAATATTCTCATACCTATAGCTTTTTTTTTTTATGAAAAAAGTAATTCTAAGTCTACTGTCACACATTCGTAATAGGGAACCTAAACAACTAAACTACTAATGGTTTAACTGAACTTATATCACCAAAGAACCATGATCTAAGTCTACGGTACTTCAATCAAACTGTAGGAGATCTGGGTCACTTGAGCCAGTACAGCAATGTGCAGTACAGATGCGTGTAAACTTGAGCCAGTACAGCAATGTGCAGTACAGATGAGGGTAAACTTGAGCCAGTACAGCAATGTGCAGTACAAATGAGTGTAAACTTGAGCTAGTACAGCAATGTGCAGTACAGATGAGTGTAAACTTGAGCCAGTACATCAATGTGCAGTACAGATGCGTGTAAACTTGAGCCAGTACATCAATGTGCAGTACAGATGAGTGTAAACCTGAGTCAGTATAGCAATGTGCAGTACAGATGAGTGTAAACTTGAGCTAGTACAGCAATGTGCAGTACAGATGAGTGTAAACTTGAGCCAGTACAGCAATGTGCAGTACAGATAAGTGTAAACTTGAGCCAGTACAGCAATGTGCAGTACAGATGAGTGTAAACCTGAGCCAGTACAGCAATGTGCAGTACAGATGAGCGTAAACCTGAGCCAGTACAGCAATGTGCAGTACAGATGAGTGTAAACCTGAGCCAGTACAGCAATGTGCAGTACAGATGAGTGTAAACCTGAGTCAGTATAGCAATGTGCAGTACAGATGAGTGTAAACTTGAGCTAGTACAGCAATGTGCAGTACAGATGAGTGTAAACTTGAGCCAGTACAGCAATGTGCAGTACAGATGAGTGTAAATCTGAGCCAGTACAGCAATGTGCAGTACAGATGAGTGTAAACCTGAGTCAGTATAGCAATGTGCAGTACAGATGAGTGTAAACTTGAGCTAGTACAGCAATGTGCAATACAGATGAGTGTAAACTTGAGCCAGTACAGCAATGTGCAGTACAGATGAGTGTAAATTTGAGCCAGTACAGCAATGTGCAGTACAGATGAGTGTAAACCTGAGCCAGTACAGCAATGTGCAGTACAGATGAGTGTAAACCTGAGCCAGTACAGCAATGTGCAGTACAGATGAGTGTAAACCTGAGTCAGTATAGCAATGTGCAGTACAGATGAGTGTAAACTTGAGCTAGTACAGCAATGTGCAGTACAGATGAGTGTAAACTTGAGCCAGTACAGCAATGTGCAGTACAGATGAGTGTAAACCTGAGCCAGTACAGCAATGTGCAGTACAGAGATGAATGTAAACTTGAGTCAATACATCAATGTGCAGTACAGATGAGTGTAACCTTGAGCTAGTACAGCAATGTGCAGTACAGATGAGGGTAAACTTGAGCCAGTAGAGCAATGTGCAGTACAGATGAGTGTAAACTTGAGCCAGTACAGCAATGTGCAGTACAGATTAATGTAAACTTGAGCCAGTATAGCAATGTGCAGTACAGATGAGTGTAAACTTGAGCCAGTACAGCAATGTGCAGTACAGATGATTGTAAAACTGAGTCAATATAGCAATGTGCAGTACAGATGAGTGTAAACTTGAGTCAGTACAGCAATGTGCAGTACAGAGATAAATGTAAACTTGAGTCAATACATCAATGTGCAGTACAGATGAGTGTAAACTTGAGCCAGTACAGCAATGTGCAGTACAGATTAATGTAAACTTGAGCCAGTACATCAATGTGCAGTACAGATGAGTGTAAATCTGAGTCAGTATAGCAATGTGCAGTACAGATGATTGTAAACTTGAGCCAGTACAGCAATGTGCAGTACAGATGAGTGTAAACCTGAGTCAGTATAGCAATGTGCAGTACAGATGATGTAAACTTGAGCTAGTACATCAATGTGCAGTACAGATGATTGTAAACTTGAGCCAGTAGAGCAATGTGCAGTACAGGTGAGCGTAAACCTAAGCCAGTACAGCAATGTGCAGTACAGATGAGCGTAAACCTAAGCCAGTACAGCAATGTGCAGTACAGATGAGTGTAAACTTGAGTCAGTACAGCAATGTGCAGTACAGATGAGTGTAAACTTGAGCCAGTCCAGCAATGTGCAGTACAGATGAGTGTAAACCTGAGCCAGTCCAGCAATGTGCAGTACAGATGAGTGTAAACTTGAGCTAGTACAGCAATGTGCAGTACAGATGAGTGTAAACTTGAGCCAGTACAGCAATGTGCAGTACAGATGAGTGTAAACCTGAGCCAGTACAGCAATGTGCAGTACAGAGATGAATGTAAACTTGAGTCAATACATCAATGTGCAGTACAGATGAGTGTAAACTTGAGCCAGTACAGCAATGTGCAGTACAGATGAGGGTAAACTTGAGCCAGTAGAGCAATGTGCAGTACAGATGAGTGTAAACTTGAGCCAGTACAGCAATGTGCAGTACAGATTAATGTAAACTTGAGCCAGTATAGCAATGTGCAGTACAGATGAGTGTAAACTTGAGCCAGTACAGCAATGTGCAGTACAGATGATTGTAAACCTGAGTCAATATAGCAATGTGCAGTACAGATGAGTGTAAACTTGAGTCAGTACAGCAATGTGCAGTACAGAGATAAATGTAAACTTGAGTCAATACATCAATGTGCAGTACAGATGAGTGTAAACTTGAGCCAGTACAGCAATGTGCAGTACAGATTAATGTAAACTTGAGCCAGTATAGCAATGTGCAGTACAGATGAGTGTAAACTTGAGCCAGTACAGCAATGTGCAGTACAGATGATTGTAAACCTGAGTCAATATAGCAATGTGCAGTACAGATGAGTGTAAACTTGAGTCAGTACAGCAATGTGCAGTACAGAGATAAATGTAAACTTGAGTCAATACATCAATGTGCAGTACAGATGAGTGTAAACCTGAGTCAGTATTGCA
The DNA here is from genome assembly GCF_905171765.1 of Bufo bufo. Lineage (NCBI taxonomy): Eukaryota > Metazoa > Chordata > Amphibia > Anura > Bufonidae > Bufo > Bufo bufo. The sequence goes on along the minus strand of NC_053389.1, from coordinate 441,642,527 downwards.
ATGTGCAGTACAGATGAGTGTAAACTTGAGTCAGTACAGCAATGTGCAGTACAGAGATAAATGTAAACTTGAGTCAATACATCAATGTGCAGTACAGATGAGTGTAAACCTGAGTCAGTATAGCAATGTGCAGTACAGATGATTGTAAACTTGAGCCAGTACAGCAATGTGCAGTACAGATGAGTGTAAACCTGAGTCAGTATAGCAATGTGCAGTACAGATGATTGTAAACTTGAGCTAGTACAGCAATGTGCAGTACAGATGATTGTAAACTTGAGCCAGTAGAGCAATGTGCAGTACAGGTGAGCGTAAACCTAAGCCAGTACAGCAATGTGCAGTACAGATGAGCGTAAACCTAAGCCAGTACAGCAATGTGCAGTACAGATGAGTGTAAACTTGAGTCAGTACAGCAATGTGCAGTACAGATGAGTGTAAACTTGAGCCAGTCCAGCAATGTGCAGTACAGATGAGTGTAAACTTGAGCCAGTCCAGCAATGTGCAGTACAGATGAGTGTAAACTTGAGCCAGTCCAGCAATGTGCAGTACAGGTGAGCGTAAACCTGAGCCAGTACAGCAATGTGCAGTACAGATGAGTGTAAACTTGAGCCAGTCCAGCAATGTGCAGTACAGGTGAGCGTAAACCTAAGCCAGTTCAGCAATGTGCAGTACAGATTAATGTAAACTTGAGCCAGTACAGCAATGTGCAGTACAGATGAGTGTAAACTTGAGCCAGTACAGCAATGTGCAGTACAGATGAATGTAAACTTGAGCCAGTCCAGCAATGTGCAGTACAGGTGAGCGTAAACCTAAGCCAGTATAGCAATGTGCAGTACAGATTAATGTAAACTTGAGCCAGCACAGCAATGTGCAGTACAGATGAGTGTAAACTTGAGCCAGTACAGCAATGTGCAGTACAGATGAATGTAAACTTGAGCCAGTCCAGCAATGTGCAGTACAGATTAATGTAAACCTAAGCCAGTACAGCAATGTGCAGTACAGATTAATGTAAACCTAAGCCAGTACAGCAATGTGCAGTACAGATGAGTGTAAACTTCAGCCAGTACAACAATGTGCAGTACAGATTAATGTAAACTTGAGCTAGTACAGCAATGTGCAGTACAGATGAGTGAAAACTTGAGCTAGTACAGCAATGTGCAGTACAGATAAAGATTTTTATTTATTAGTAGTAAGTCATAATCAAAATTTTATAAATTTTGTATAAATATATACACATTTGACCCTCAAAATAAGGTTTTAATGTTTCTCTAATTTTTGGCGAACGCTGAATAACACAAAAAAAAACAACCCTAAAAACCTTTGTGGAATTGCCATTTTTTCCTATTTCACACCACAAAGAATTTTTTCCCATTTTTCAATACAAGCTATAGTAAAAGTTACAGTACAGAAAATATATCCCTAATGTAGCAATATGAACAGAAAAACTAATTGAAAGGCGGGGAAGAAAAATGGAAAATGAAATAAGAAAATTAGGCCATGTCCTGAAAAGGATAACATACTCCAAATGCAATCTAATGGAGAGAAAGAAGCACTGTACATGTTATTAAATGTTTATATGAGCAATGGGTCCCCTTAAAAGAATAGGTATGTTCACGCATAGCGGTTTCGTTGCAGAAAATTCTGCAAGTTGCGTGCAACTGAATGAGGTTGTTTAAACAATTGCATGAGGTTCTTAGCATTTGCAAACATTTTTACAAACAAAATGTAATAATGTAATACTGCTGTGTATGGACATACACTAGTAGTTAACAGCACACTGAAACTTACACATTTATGCATTTTACAATGGCAGTGGTTGATGAACTTATTTTACAATTTCAAATAAGCATCCAAACTTAAAAAAACACTGCAATGAACAGATGTGAATATCACTGTGTGGGATGTGATCTTTAGGCCTACTTAGTACACACCTTCTCCTTCTAAAACCAAGGAGAACAACAAAATGTATTGTTCACAGTCTCGTGGGAGACACTGGCTGCAGTGCAGAACCTAGATATCTACAGGAATGAACTCCATTCATACATGTGAATGTTTTACAAAAAGAGCTTGTAGCTTTGCGTACTCATTGACAAAAAAAATTGCACTCAGTCCCAGATAGAAATGTTGGATGGCTGCCAAACTCGGCATGCAGTTGTGTCTCAGGTAGAGCAGATATGTAAATGATTACAGGTGTGGTTTGATTAGACACTGGGTCTAGCCACAAGAGGATGTAAGAGTGTTTCTTCCACTGCCCTACAAACATTTTCTCAGAGGCTACTTTTTGGTAGTGTACCTTTTGGTGAAAGATTGTTTACTGTTAGGCTACTTTCACACTAGCGTTCGGAGCGGATCCGTCTGATGTTTCATCAGACGGATCCGCTCCGATAATGCAGACGTTTGCATCCGTTCAGAACGGATCCGTCTGCATTATTACTTAGAAAATTTTCTAAGTCTGAAAGTAGCCTGAGCGGATCCGTTCAGACTTTACATTGAAAGTCAATGGGGAACGGATCCGCTTGAAGATTGAGCCATATGGTGTCATCTTCAAGCGGATCCGTCCCCATTGACTTCCATTATAAGTCTGGACGGATCCGCTCGCCTCCGCACGGCCAGGCGGACACCCGAACGCTGCAAGCAGCGTTCAGGTGTCCGCTCACTGAGCGGAGCGGAGGCTGAGCGCTGGCAGGCGGATGCATTCTCAGTGGATCCGCCTCCACTGAGAATGCATTAGGGCCAGACGGATGCGTTCGGGGCCGCTCGTGAGCCCCTTCAAACGGAGCGCACGAGCGGACACCCGAACGCTAGTGTGAAAGTAGCCTTAGACATGCTTCTACAACATACTCGAAAAATATTTGACTTTGAAAAGGGGAGAATCAGTGGACTGAGAGAAGCAAGATGGTCATTTCGACAAACTGCCCGCCAGCTAGGCCATTTTGACCTAGCTGTCATGAGGTGGGAGCAGTGGTTACATGAGGACATTAATACATGGTGAACAGGCTCTGGATGGCCCAGACACACCACCAGTAGAGAGGATTGTTTGATCTGCTGACAAACAGGAGAAGCTCACATAGTTTTGTTGTCTACCATCCATATAAAGATGGCACCTTTATTATGCAACCCTGCCTCTACCCAGACTATTTCAGGGCACTTAGCAGAAGAGTCAAGTGTCTTGGCATCCATTACATGTCCTGCCATTGGTAGACATTTGCAGTGGTGTTGTGAACAAGAAACCTGGACTGCTATGGACTGGAACTGTATTGTCTTAATCAGTAAATCCAGGTTTGTGTTGGGATCCTATGATGGTTGGATTCAAGTATGGAGGCCCTACCCCAACTGCTGGTGTGATGATTCACAGAGGCATCGCACAAGACAGTCAGCCACCCCTAGTAGTGATAGGAGGAATGCTAACAGCTCAGTGATATGTGCTGGACAGCCTGCGAGCAGATGTGTTGCCTCTCATGGTAAGGCTCCCATCTGGTATTTTTCAGCAGGATAATGCTCACCCACACACAACAAGGGTTTCACAGGAATGTCCCCACCTGATGGCAACACCTCCTTAGCCTGCCCAGTCACCAGATGTATTGCCAATCGAGAATTTATGGGACCAACTGGAACGCCTGCAACCTATGAGTATGCAGGATCTACAGGTTCAGCTGCAACATCTGTAGGCAAATTTTCCACAGAATACCATATAGAATCTGCATGCCTCTGTTATGGGCATAGGGTGTTGAACTACTGAATCAACCAACCGGTTTGACATTGGGCCACACTTAAGGGCATTATCCTGGTGTTCCCCTGGTTTTCTCTCTTTAACCACTATACAGGGATCTGGTCTTCACTACAGGGAACCTGACAGGCTGCTAACTTTTGGAATAGTCCTAGTGAGGTTAGCAGACAGGGGCGTAGCTATAGGGGGTGCAGAGGTAGCAGTCGCTACCGGGCCCAGGAGCCTGAGGGGCCCCAAAGACCCTTGTACCACATGAGAAGACACCTGTTTTATAGAAGGTGCATGCTGGTCAAGTTACACCTCTGGCTGGAGGGAAGGTGTTAGGTCAAGAATTTGGTATGGAGGGGGGTGCAGTTAAATTTTTTGCCTCAGGCAGCAGGAAGGCAATGAACTTCCCTGGCCACAAAGCAATGAGGGATGGGGGGCCCAAGCTAAACTCTTCCACCAGGGCCCATGAGCCTTTAGCTACGCCCCTGTTAGCAGATGACCCACTGCGGTCAAAGACACTGATGCAAAACACCATGGGATCAGGCAATACTCATAGTCAGGAAACGGGCAGAGGTCAAGGCAGGCAGCGTTCATGCAAATACAGATGCCCTCTCATAGGGCAAGATGCCTAAAATACCCTCAAGTGACCAACCATTGGCTGGAGGAAACTAGGGTGTGCAGGCACTGGCCCTTTAAGAACCGGGGAGCATGTGAACATCCTAGGGACAGGCTGAGAGGCCTTTACAGAGAAGCGTACATATGAGATGCCGGAGACTAGACAAGCAACTGCTAAGACGCCGAGCAAGATGCTAAGGAGCTGCAGGGTGAGTCATATGGTGCCCATGCCTGCCCGAGAGGGACAGCAGCGGGCATAGGCCCCCATAGGTCTCATCTTGTATCTAGGGTAGAAGCGGCCCAACATGTTTCCCCGAAAATAAGCCCTACCCCGATAATAAGCCCTAGATCTATTTTGCAGGGTTTTGGAGTAGGCTTAAAATATAAGCCCTACTCCAAAAATAAGCCCTAGATACAGCTGTATTTTATTTTATATAAAAGGAAGGTGGGGGAAATGTGTGGGCTGCAGCAGCTCAGGAGCGCTCACTAACGGCTCCTGAGCTGCCATGAAACTGTATACTGCATACATCGAGGCACTAAGCAGCACCTGACTGGTGGGCTGGTGGCTTCACTAAATGCTAAATTATGCCAGCAGCCCGCACTTCCCTTCAACTTTCACATTGGGCGGGGCTGGCGGCTTCTCTGTATGCCCTGTACTGCCGCCAGTCCGCACATTCTACTTATATGAAGGGAGGCAGCAGGAGGATCTCCTTCTCCTCTCTGCTGCCTGGAGGATGCTCCCTACATCTCTCCCATACCGTATCTGCTCTCCCTAGTACCGTAGGTTGCTGCCTAGGTCCCCTTGGGTAAGGACAAGCTCAGGGGCAATATATGGTACCAGAATGAAAAATGTGTGGCAAAAAATGACTATAACCCCCCTCATCCATAGGAATGTCACCCATGTACTGCAGTATATGGGTGCATTCCTATGGATGAGGGGGGTTATAGTCATATTTAATATAAAACACTGTCCAGGGGACTGTTCTGTAATTGCCATGTGTCTATATAAATAATGTTCATGGAGCCAAAATAGGCCCTACCCCAAATAATAGGCCCTAACCATTTCTTTCAAAGAAAAAAAATAATATAAAGACCCTGTTTTATTTTGGAGAAACATGGTAGATCCTCCTTTCAATTGCACAATTTTTCCCTAATAAACATCCTTTCGCTGTAATAATGTAATCACTTACATATATCATCATTATCTCATCAGTGTATAATCCATGTTATACTAGGCAGCTGTATGCAGCTTGTCTCTGTATTACACACATGTCCATTCTGATAATACCTGAAAAATTCAGTTTTATGGAGGAAATGCTTAGTCTCTTGCAGACTCATATGTCATTTAATAATATGATTGGATAAAGTAGGAGATCATGAGATATGTTAGAAAATCGAAGGGCAATAAACTCCAAACGTCTAGTATCTCACAGATAAGTCAGGTCTTTCCTGGGTTAAGCTCCAGGGGCTTAACGCTGTTAGCACCATTATGGGTATAGTAAAGAAATCAGCACTCTGTATAATGTGGTGGTGGGGGGGGGTCATTTATTAAGACCGGCATTTTAGACGCCGGTCTTAATAACCCCTGCACTGGTGAAGGATCCGCCAACGTTATGTAGACACACCGGCTCCATTGCTGGCATAAATTTAGAACATTTTCTACGCCTACAACAGGCGTAGAAAATGCCAGCCAGCTCCCTTCCCTGCCCACGCCACTCCTTTTTTTTTTAGACCTAGCGTGAGCTAGAAAAAGTCGCAGATTGCAGTGCAAATTACCTTTGTGCCACAATCTGCGACAGATATACGCCAGAAAACTGGCTTATATCTTATGGTAAACGCCCCCCTAGATTTTTGTTTAACCCCTTGAGGACCCGGCCATTTTTTTGCAAATCTTTATGTGGTAATAACCTTGGAACACTTTACTTTTCCAAGCCAATCTGAGATTGTTTTCTCATGATACATTGTACTTCATGACGTTAGTAAATTTGAGTCAATATATTTCACCTTTCTGTATAAAAAAATATATCTGAAATTGCCCAGTTTGCCACCTGCTAAAATGAACCCCTGTCTGGAAGATTGCTGCATAACTGGACACTGTACTGCAGTATTAATAATACACCGACTTTTGAATTTTGAACCAATCATCAAGATAAATAGCAAAAAAACATGTATTTCCTGTGCCAGTTTTGATCCCCTGTGTCCACTTAGAATGCCAATAACCCCATAAGGTAAGAAGTACTTTAATAATTAAAAATATATCATTTATTGAATAGTACATATAATCAACAATACATCACATGAAATATTTAGGGCCAGATGGAATAAAGACCCACTAAAAACTGCTACAGGATCAGAGCCAATACAGGGTAAATGGACTAGGCCAATATATTTATACAGGTTAATCTTGTCAGATGTATCAATAAATATCCCAAATAGTGCAGGTCCAATATTACAATAATAGGTTAATTATCTACCCCGTACAGCTGCACATTTATGGCCATTAAGGAGATTTTAGGGTCCCTGACATCCACTAGCCAGGCCAGTCCAATAATTGTACTTCTCGCACAGTCCCTAACGGTTAAACTTAGTTCATTTATACTTCTAATAGTGACACTATGATACATCACATTCATCCCTATTCATTTATGGAGATCCTAAATTACACTAACATGAAGATTTCTTGTACTGACTCTCATAGTGACCACGCAATGCTGACAATAATCATTTTCCTAGAAAGAACGTTTGCTCAGATAGTGACACTAATATGATAGGGACAGAACTTTCACAATCACATGGGGTCTGTATTTTTCCATTGCTGTAGCAATAGTTAGTAAATTGTGCCAAGATTCCTCTTATGTGACGTTTTTGGAAAATATTTTGGCAGCAATAAGATCAAGAAGGACTTATAAACCCACACACTGATATTCTGCAAGGTGTATGTTTAGGTGGCCCTTCACACATAGAAACATAGAATGTGTCGGCAGATAAGAACCATTTGGCCCATCCAGTCTGCCCAATATACTAAATACTATGAATAGCCCCTGGCCCTATCTTATATGAAGGATAGCCTTATGCCTATCCCATGCATGCTTAAACTCCTTCACTGTATTTGCAGCTACCACTTCTGCAGGAAGGCTATTCCATGCATCCATTACTCTCTCAGTAAAGTAATACTTTCTGATATTACTTTTAAACCTTTGCCCCTCTAATTTAAAACTATGTCCTCTTGTAGCAGTTTTTCTTCTTTTAAATATTCTCTCCGCTTTTATCTTGTTGATTCCCTTTATGTATTTAAAAGTTTCTATCATATCCCTCTGTCTCGTCTTTCTTCCAAGCTATACATGTTAAGGTCCTTTAATCTTTCCTGGTAAGTTTTATCCTGCAATCCATGTACTAGTTTAGTAGCTCTTCTCTGAACTCTCTCCAAAGTATCAATATCCTTCTGGAGATATGGCCTCCAGTACTGCGCACAATACTCCAAATGAGGTCTCACTAGTGCTCTGTAGAGCGGCATGAGCACCTCCCTCTTTCTACTGGTAATTCCTCTCCCTATACACCCAAGCATTCTGCTAGCATTTCCTGCTGCTCTATGACATTGTCTGCCTACCTTTAAGTCTTCTGAAATAATGACCCATAAATCCCTTTCCTCAGATACTGAGGTTAGGACTGTATCACTGATTTTATATTCTGATCTTGGGTTTTTACACCCCAGGCGCATTATCTTGCACTTATCAACATTAAGTTTTAGTTTCCAGATTTTTGACCATTCCTCTAGTTTTCCTAAATCCATTTCCATTTGGTGTATCCCTCCAGGAACATCAACCCTGTTACAAATCTTTGTGTCATCAGCAAAAAGACACACCTTACCATCGAGGCCTTCTGCAATTTTGCTGAATATGGGTCCCAGAACAGATCCCTGAGTTACCCCACTAGCAACAGGACCATGGTCTGAATATACTCCATTGACTACAACCCTCTATTGTCTGTCCCTCAGCCCACTGCCTAATCCATTCAGGTGTGATTACAATTAGGCTACTTTCACACCAGCGTTTTTGCTGGATCCATCATCGATCAGCAAAAACGCTTCCGTTACAATAATACAACCACATGAATCGTCATGAACGGATCCGGTTGTATTATGTCTTCTATAGCCAAGACGAATGCGTCTTGACCACCATTGAAAGTCAATAGGGGACGGATCAGTTTTCTATTGTGTCAGATTGTCTATTGTGACACTGTGTGTCAGGACGGATCCGTCTTGCTCCGCACCACATCGCGGACAAATTAACGCTGCTTGCAGCGTTATTCTGTCCGCGATGGGAGCTCAACCAAACGGAATGGAATGCATTTTTGTGCATTCCGTTTCATTCAGTTCAGTTTTGTCCCCTTGACAATGAATGGGGACAAAACGGAAGAGTTTTCTCCCACTATTGAGATCCTATGATGGATCTCAATAGCGGAAAGGGAAAGCGCAAGTGTGAAAGCAGCCTTAGACAGGGATTTCAGTTTAGTTAATAAAATAAAGCCATTGTAAAATGAAAAAAGTTGTATAATTTTTCAATAATTTTTAAATTCTTGTTTACTTTCAGAGGATGAAAGTTGGTCTAGGCTATGTGATAATTACCTAATATGTGTGAGCTAAAAGATTATGGTACTGATATTTTAACGGATGAGTTCTAATATGTAGGTAGCACAGCAAATTGATCTTAATGGCATTTGAAAGTGACGTTTTATGTACTCGTTGACATCACACTAATAGGTTTTTGTGTTTTCTATCTCTCCAGAATTTACAACTTGCTGCAGTTTTTATCTATTTTTAAAACCGTATGGTCACAAATAGAAAATAGCAATCTGGTCCCGTATTAGGGTACTTTCACACTTGCGTTATTCTTTCCAGGCATAGAGTTCCGTCAAAAGGGCTCTATGCCGGAAAAGAACTGATCAGGTATATCCCGATGCATTCTGAATAGATAGAAATACATTCAGTTTGCATCAGTATGCCTTCCGTTCAGTCACTGTCAGGCGTTTTGGCTGGACATAATACCGCAGCATGCTGCAGTATTATGCCAGTCCAAAATGCCTGCTCAGTCGCCGGAATGCCGGATCTATCTATGGCATTAATTCCCATTGACTTGCATTAGTGACGGATCTGGCATTGCAAAACAACTGAAGGACGGATCTGTGAAAAAGACTGCAAGATGGATCTGTCCATCCGCATGACAAGCGGAGAGACGGATCCGTTTTTGCAATGCATTTGTAGACGGATCCACACCCGGATCCGTCTAGAAATGCTGACAGATGTCACACTGATCAGCGGATCCGGCAGGCAGCTCCGACGACGGAACTAACGCTAGTGTGAAAGCACCCTTATGTTTTCCCTACTTTGATTTTATTTAATTGGACACAGGAAATAACTAACTAACCAGAGTCTTAACGAAATCAGAAGCAGAATTGTAAGTAATGTGGAAACAAATAAGAAATGTACTGAAATACAATTGAATTGTATGTGGCAAATAGGTCAATATATTGAGAAAATAAGAATACAACATACTGTGCCACCTGAAAGTAGTAAATTGCCTCAATCAAAATATGTGTCATGCTTGTCCTTGAAAATAAGTGTTATATATAGTACTCTGCCCCTGAAATTAAGATTGCCAAACACTGTCACTTGAAAATAAGAGTGCCACATACTGTACCACCTGAATATGAGTGCCACACACAGTCACCTGAAAATAAACATGCCACATACTGTGCCTCCTGAAAAAAACTGATCCGGTGCCTCCTGAAAATAAGAGTGCCACATACTATACTACCTGAAAATAGGAGTGCCACACACTGTGTCACCTGAAATAAGAGTGCCACATACTATACTACCTGAAAATAAGAGTACCACACACTGTGTCACCTGAAATAAAAAGTTTCACACTCTATCCCCTTGAAAATAAGACTGCTACACACTGTGCTCCTTGACTATAACAGTACTGCAAACTGTATGCCCTGTCCAGGCTTCTGTGGAATAACTAATGTGATGACATTATCGCACTGGCCTATGTTACAAAGAAGGCACTTGCCAGCCCATGTTGGTACATATTAAATTGTTTCAGAATCCCAATGAAAAACGTCTTGCAGAAAAGTGGATGGACACATACCCTTACATACTCAATTGACTATTGCAACCTAGAAAATGCAAACGTGACAGTTAAAGCCACTGAATAGCTGCAGTAGTGCAAAATATGATGTACAGGGGACCCAAAATGGTACCCTCAACACTGGAACAGAGCGCTTGTTAATATGCAAGTGACTTTATTTTTTAGGCAGAGCACTTTAAGGGCAAAAATTTCTGTGAAGTTGGACAACCCCTTTAAGTCTAACAATTCTTGAGATATTACTCCACCCCTTTACTAGAGTAGGTTTGTGACAATTTTTACAACAATTTTTCGCACTTGATAAATCTGGTTTAAAGGGATTCTGTCACCAGGTTTCACCCCCTCCAGATAAAAATATGGTTATGTTCATGTAGCTTTCACGATTCCTAATGTGGTCTTATAAATGTAATCTGTAGGCTCATTTTGCTAAAAAAAACGCTATTACTAACCTGTCATTCAACAAAATAAGGTGCCCAAGGGGATGTAAATGGATCCAAGCTGCTGCCCGCACCCACCGCCGTTCGTGCCCAGCTCCGCCTTTCCCGACCTCAGCGCCGCCTCATAATCCTGTGTGACGCCTCCGGCTCTCCCTCCCTCCCCCCTCCTTCTGCTCTAACATCTTGCGCGTATGCACAGGGCTCTGTCAGTGTGCAGGTCATCGAGAGGTTGAGCGAAGTGCCGGCGCATGCGCACTTCGCTCTATGAAGCCGAACTGAGAAGTCCGCACGGGCGCATCAGGCAGAGCCCTGTGCGCACGCGCGAGATGTTAGAGCAGAAGGAGGGGGAGGGAGGGAGAGCCGGAGGCATCACACAGGATTATGAGGTCGGGAAAGGTCGGGAAAGGCGGAGCTATGCACGAACGGCGGTGGGTGGGGGCGGCAGCTTGGATCCATTTACATCCCCTTGGGCACCTTATTTGTTGAATGACAGCTTAGTAATAGCGTTTTTTTTAGCAAAATGAGCCTACAGATTACATTTATAAGACCACATTAGGAATCGTGAAAGCTCCCTGAACATAACCATATTTTTATCTGGAGGGGGTGAAACCTGGTGACAGAATCCCTTTAAGTAAACTTGACAGGCTAACCACACCAACTTTTTCAACCACTTTTCAAAATTGGAGTGGATGGTGTAAAAATTAGAAATCTTAAGAATTTTTGCGCAAATAAGCCCAAAAACTTGCAAAGCCATATTTTTGTGATTTTTCATAGCCAGAATTCTGAAATGCAGAGCTTCATAAAAAAATTTCAGAGGTCATTATTTTGGACTTGTTTTTATTTTTGTGATTTTCCAGGTAATTAAATTTAAGTACTTTAGTCTCAGAAATTAATATTTACCTAGTATGTACTGGTTTAGATCTATTCAGGAGGCATTAACCATCTTAATTTTGAATTTCCTTCAGCCATTAAGTCCAAGGATGTGCACCATATAACAATTTTGTTTAATTCTCTCTTTATTTCAGGAAGTCAAGTGTATCTGTCTAGACAAGCTTGTTAGATATTAATTATCGCTGAACAATGAATAGTTCAGCAGTTGTTTTTAAAATGATAATAAAGTGAACATAACATTTCCTTATACTGAGACCAAAATAAAAGCTTTGGGTCAGCAGGTTTACCTTGGATGGTTTTGAATATTAAGAGACAGGACTTTAGAACGTCCAGCAATAATAGCCCAGATCAATCTACACTCAGCATTGCAATAACTCCTGGTTTCATATTTACTTTTAATATTTATATTTCTTTCTTGAATAACGATTACATTTATTTTTAACTGAAAGAAGATAATCAAGTGAACCTTGACACCGCCAAAGAATTTTGCTCATTAGATAGCATTGTTTCTCTCATTTTATATACAGTCAGGTCCATAAATATTGTTACATGGACACAATTCTAGCATTTTTGGCTCTATACACCACCACAATGGATTTGAAATGAAACATACAAGATGTGCTTTACCTGCAGACCGTCAGCTTTAGTTTGAGGGTATTTACATCCAAATCAGGTGAACGGTGTAGGAATTACAACAGTTTGCATATGTGCCTCCCACTTGTTAAGGGACCAAAAGTAATGGGACAGAATAATAATCATAAATCAAACTTTAACTTTGTAACACTTGGTTGCAAATCCTTTGCAGTCAATTACAGCCAGAAGTCTGGAACGCATAGACATCACCCGACGTTTGGTTTCATCCCTGGTGATGCTCTGCCAGGTCTCTACTGCAACTGTCTTCAGTTCCTGCTTGTTCTTGGGGCATTTTCCCTTCAGTTTTGTCTTCAGCAAGTGAAATGCATGCTCAATTGGATTCAGGTCAGGTGATTGACTTGGCCATTGCATAACATTCCACTTCTTTCCCTTAAAAAACTCTTTGGTTGCTTTTGCAGTATGCTTTGGGTCATTGTCCATCTGCACTGTGAAGCGCCGTCTAATGAGTTCTGAAGCTTTTGGCTGATTATGAGCAGATAATATTGCCCGAAACACTTCAGAATTCATCCTGCTGCTTTTGTCAGCAGTCACATCATCAATAAAACAAGAGAACCAGTTCCATTGGCAGCCATACATGCCCACGCCATGACACTACCACCACCATGCTTCACTGATGAGGTGGTATGCTTCGGATCATGAGCAGTTCCTTTCCTTCTCCATATTCTTCTCTTCCCATCACTCTGGTACAAGTTGATCTTGGTCTCATCTGTCCATAGGATGTTGTCCCAGAATTGTGAAGGCTTTTTTAGATGTCGTTTGGCAAACTCTAATCTTGCCTTCCTGTTTTTGAGGCTCACCAATGGTTTACATCTTGTGGTAAACCCTCTGTATTCACTCTGGTGAAGTCTTCTCTTGATTGTTGACTTTGACACACATACACCTACCTCCTGGAGAGTGTTCTTGATCTGGCCAACTGTTGTGAAGGGTGTTTTCTTCACCAGGGAAAGAATTCTTCAGTCATCTACCACAGTTGTTTTCTGTGGTCTTCCGGGTCTTTTGGTGTTGCTGAGCTCAACGATGCGTTCCTTCTTTTTAAGAATGTTTTAAACAGTTGTTTTGGCCACGCCTAATGTTTTTTCTATCTCTCTGATGGGTTTGTTGTGTTTTTTCAGTCTAATGATGGCTTGCTTCACTGATAGTGACAGCTCTTTGGATCTCATCTTAAGAGTTGACAGCAACAGATTCCAAATGCAAATAGCACTCTTGAAATTAACTCTGGGCCTTTTATCTGCTCACTGTAATTGGGATAATGAGGGAATAACACACACCTGGCCATGGAGCAGCTGAGAAGCCAATTGTCCCATTACTTTTGGTCCCTTAACAAGTGGGAGGCACATATGCAAACTGTTGTAATTTCTACACCGTTCACCTGATTTGGATGTAAATACCCTCAAATTAAATCTCACAGTCTGCAGTTAAAGCACATCTTGTTCGTTTTATTTCAATTCCATTGTAGTGGTGTATAGAGCCAAAAATGTTAGATGTCCCAATATTTATGGACCTGACTGTATGCCCTCCAATGTCCACAAAAATTGCACAAAATGTTGCTACTTTTTGAGGGTTTTACACACCACTGGCCTCTTTTCAAAGTAGTGTGTGGTGTGGGACCAGAGTAGGGGACTGTCACATTTATTATCATCTACACCAGAAAACTGGCATAGATTATAGAACAAATCTAAACTAGCTCCCTTGCTGGTGTACATTTCCATTTAGGCACACAGAACTGCACAGATTTATAAAAAAGGTGTGTTCCGTTTAATAATTGTAGCACATCTGATGCCACTGGGGGACAGATTATAAACACGGTGTCATAAACCGGTTTTGATAAATCTCCCCCTACATCATATCTTTCTTAATGACTTCTCCAAAAGTATTTTGGCAAAAGTTGATGAGATTGGAAGTGTGGGTTTGCTCGTTAGAGAAAGACACTCAAAGCCTGGCTACTGACAAATCTGTTCTCAAGAAAATCTGGTTACTGTGAACCATGTCTCAATGAAAACAACTCTCCAAAGATCTCAGGTGACATGTTCTAGAAATGAAGCTGAAAATGCTACAAAAGCCTTGCTAAGGACCATTCATCAGATATTTATGACCTATCCTATTCCTGAGGAAACTTTGCTGCCTCAGGGCCTGGACCCTATGCAATCATTGAGGAAACAATGAATTCTAAGATGTATCAAAACTTTATACATGGAAATTTAACAAAAGCAGTCCATGATGCTGATAAGTTGGGTGATGCAACAAGACAAAAAAAATGTCCCAACACAAACAAGTAAATAAACTAGAGAATGGTTGAAAGGGAAGCGCTTCCTCATAAGCATGGCGAAAACCAACACCAAGGATAAGAACAGGGACCTGAGCAACACTCTGAAGGTGCCCCGAGTTCAGCCACACATGGCGAAATTCCTCCAGAAACAGACCACTCGGTCCCCAGCCCAAGCCTCCAAGGTGGCACTAGAATGTCTCGACTTGTAACAGCTCAGCGAGGAATCATATGCTGACAGTGCTTCAGAACTCACAGAGGTTAGCGACTAAACCCTAGAGACATTATATCCAGCCTTCTGAGCTACTGTGACACTGAGGCCATACCCCAGGAAGACCTCCAACTTCTCTGGGAAGCATTTCATATGTTCATATGAAGCCATTGGATTTCCTGTCATGGATGCCTGTTCCTGACAATGAGGATTTACCACTGCTTCCTCCTACCTCATCCATGATCCATGGCTAAGATGCTGATATCTCCAAAGCCTAAGAACCCTACTAAGGACCTTGTTATCTGAGTGCTCATCTCTGAATCTCAGTTATAGTTAGTGACTGTTATATGCATATTTTGTGTTGGTTTTTACATTTCTTCACCTCGAATATGTTAGAGGTGACATACCTCTTACCAAATATGATGAGTTAGCTTTATAGCATATTACTTGTGGGCTTGCTGTGTGGGAGTTTGTCTGATCAGGTTACACATGTTTGCATGTTTACTACCACCACTTTGCTCGTTAAGGAACCTATTGTCCTAGGACAGCCTGTGCTTTCATTCTTATGGTTCTGTTGTTCTGTACCATTTTTTTGTTTCTTTGTTTTGTTTGGTCATGGTGATTAGCTATAGCCTCAGTACTAGATTATTAATGGGTCATAATGGCTAGTTTTCACCTTAAACTTGCCTCTTTTAAGGGATGCAACTCCCCGATTAAACTGAGTCACGTCTTTCAACTGTTGAAAAAGGCAAATGCTGACATCATTATGTTACAAAAAAAACACTTTAGGGTAGGACATGTGCCTAATCTTTCTCACTCTTTTCCAATCATGGCATCATTCTTGTTATGATCACTCTGTATCTAGAGGCTTCAGTATTAGTCTTCATAAAAATGTCCCATTCTCTAAGACTCCTGATCTCATTGACCTAGGGGAGATACCTGTTTCTAAAAGGTTTGTTGGGTAATATTGAAGTCACACGGTGCAATCTCTATGCCCCTAACACTGGCACAGCCAAATGGCTGAAGGATACTTTACGTATTATTTCTCTTGTTGCCTCTGACCTAATTATACTGTACCTGGAGGTGACCTAAGCCTCACCCTAAATCCTATCCTTGACTTTTTATCCCAAAAATCAGCCATTTCATACAAGGAATTGAAGGGGATCCATTATCTATTGCAAGACCTACATCTGTGTGATGTATGGCGAATACTTATGTGGATAATAGAGATTATACTTTTAATTCAAACGCGCACAGGTCCTACCAGACCCACTAGGCAGCAAGTATCTCCCCCAGGTCATGATATCTACTGTATTTCCATCTCAGATCATGCCCCTATCAAGCTTACCTTAGTTTTTACGAAACTCCCTAAGAGAGATTGGATGTGGCGGCTTAAAGCTACTCTGTTAGACACTACTGCGACTGTCAATTCTTTTTATGGTAAACTCCATAAGTATTTTGTATAGAATGAGTCCTCCTCAGCTTCTCAGTCCTCCATTTGGGAGGCCCCTAAAGCTGTTATTATAGGTGAATTTCTTGCCTTCGGCAATGCTTAAAATGACTTCTTTTTTGTCTCAAATAGCCTCTCTAGGGAGAACCTGTAAAGTTCTCTTGCAATCCGTGATCTCGAGGCACTGGTTTGGTTGTGAAATTTACTTAGAGACTTGCTGAATATTAGTGCTGCTCATTTATATTTGAGGATAAAACATAAACATTGTGCTCATGATGAAAGAGACAAGATTATGTCTGCTCTCAAGAAGCACACAGAACAATCACATATCAAGCTGATTATATCAGCCAATGGTGCTCCCCTAACCAACATTGCTGATATTGCCTCCATCTTTTCTACATTTTATCATTCCTTATATACAGTAACTTGAGACCACAGAAAACTTCATCAGCTTTGAGTAATAGACTGAACCAAATACACACATTTCTTGACTCCCTTAATTGACCTGTTTTAACAGTTTTAATAGAAGATGATGCCACCCCTCTTAATGCCCCTATTACTATCCAGGATATTAAAATTGCCCTCTATACCATACCCTCAGGTAAAAATCCCAGCCCGGAAGGTCTCCCAGTTTCTTATTACAATAATTTTTTCCCAGTCTTAGGCCCCCGATTAGTGCAATATTTTAATGCCTTATTGGAGGGGACACTTCCAGCTATCCAAGCACTTGAAGCCCATATTGCAGTCTTACCCAAACCTAGTAAGAATCTGAGACTCCCTCTCTGTCTACATGTATTCTAAGACCTCACCTGCCGGCTGTCTCTCTACCACAATCCTCTGTACTGGGGCGCTAAGCGACTCCTTTGTACTCCTTACTCTGAAGTTCTCATAGACTCTATTCTGTGTGAGGAGCATCCCATCATAACACACCTCTCTTGCTCAAGCCTCTTACTACCCTAAATCTCCTCCTCCTTCCTCCCAGCATTGCCTGCTTCCATCACGCACATTTCCTCCTTCCCGGGCCACAGCCCCTTCCCTTGTGTTCTAGCACCATCTACTGAACAAGAGGTCACACTCGATAACTTGGTACAGGTTTATCACTCCAGAAGATCTCCACAAGCTAGACAAAGATGTCAGCACGGTTCAATGTTGTGTGTTCTGATGGTTGGGAGAACAACAAGGTACTGGAGTGACAGCAAAAGGTGCATATTCTGATGAGAAGAATGGTGCATAGTGATCCATCCGGTACTGCAAGTGAAATTGAACATTACATTCCAATAGGGTGGCCACTCAGACCACCCTCAAAAGATGGAATTTACAGCCCGCCCCCGACTCTGCTAAGCCACGCCTCCATCCCCGTTAGGCCACGTCCCCTCCCTTGCCTGCAGTCCGCAGAGTTTTAAAACAAGAAATGCAGAAGGAACTTCAAGTCAGCTGCGGGGGTGGGGGGATGGGAGGGTTACTTTCTCCCTGCAGCTCACGCTCAGACAGCACAGTGCTGCTGTCTGAGCATGAGCTGTTAAAAAAGACATCCCTGCATCCGTCCAGGCCCTGTGCTGGAAGGAGGATAGGGGGTTTATGGTTTGGGAAGGAATTATATTGATTTGGTCATGGAAATATTGGTATGGCCATTTCTACAAAGTGTCCCAGTAGCTATTTATCAACAGAACAATGCCAGGCCACATGTTACTCGTGCTACTGTGATCAGCCTGCATGGCCTAAACGTGCAACCATGGCCTGCAGCATCTCCTGACTTCTCTACCATTGAGCACTCCTAGGAATTCATTTGTCGGCAATTGCGAAGGAAGCTACCAGCAGCAGATCTTGATGATTTGCGTGCCCAGGTACATTCAGCGTAGCAGAACATTCTTCAGACAACCATTAATAACCTTACATGCCAAGGCGTGTAAGTGCTTGCATTTCTGCATGTGGCATTCTCAATACTCAATACTGAATAATTTTGTTTTAAATATTTTGTTTCCATTTTTATATAATTTGCATATCATTAACATATCTGTTGATCCTGTGATTTCCATTATACCATGATTTTTCCTTCTTGGTGTTACACTTTCAATGTTAAGGACTGTATAACTACATTGCAGGATAACCGGCTGAACTGGATGGCCAGATGTCTTTTTTCAGTCTTATAAACTATGTTATTATGTTATTGTAAGGGTCAGCCCCTAGAATTATCAAGTTGCATTTCTAGTGATTATATTTTACACAGACTGTTATGCCTTCTTCCAGCCACAAGAGGCCACTGTGTCTTTGAGTAAGAAATAAATGAAGTTGTTGGTCCCAGAGGATGTAGGAGGAGTTTGAAGTTCCCGGGCAGGCTGTGTGTTCCTTCCTGGCTGGTGGTGAGCTGAGGGTCTGGCTGCAGTTGGACAAAGACTAAAAAGTGAATCTGAGAAGAGTGATATCGTCCAATTGAGAGACTTGTGACAGTACACAGGGCCTGGCTAACGTGCTATAGGTTAGCGGGACCGTGGCAGAGGACAGGGACTCCTGGCAGAGATGAACTTATGTGGAGTACGGCACCTGCAATCTAGAGAGAGAGAGGAAAAGACCACGCGCTGGGACAAGTAAGCGACTGTATCAGGAGCCAGGTGACACCTGTCCCCACTTACCAGACCAAGACAAGCAGCTACCTCATGGTAGAATGTGACATGACTGATATCTGCCCAGCTACCTACAGAACTGTGAGTGTGCACCGGTGCTAACCTGTTATAGGGCATAGAGCAGAATTCTTTAGTCAGAGCATTGTAGAAACGTGCACTGGGTAGCAGGGGTCAGACAGGAAAATATCAGAGAGTAGCCTGTATTTTTATGTGTTTGCTGGTTGGAGCGCATTTAGTATATCACGGATCAGTTTCCCTTCCTATAAATTTGTGTAAACTTGTTAACATTGTTCCTGTCATTTGTCGATTGCAACCCTGGTGCATTGGCACGAAACTATTAAACCGATTTTCTAGCCGTTATATTTTGTTATAGCCGGTATCTGCTTCAGCCTCCTCGTCTACTGTATTTGAACAAGTGGCGCTGCGAGCAGGGATACAGTCACAGAGATGGAAGAGGCTGAAGGCAATGTGCATGATGCTAATGTTAGTACCTCAGGCAATGGTGGAACCCCTGCAAGGGCCCTCCCTATGGGCACGCTGTTTAACTTTGATGGCCAGAACATCTCACTGTCGGACTGGGTGACAAGGTTACAGAGCGCTGCTAGGATTTACGATGTCAGGTCAGAACTACAAGTGGAAATCGCTTTGGCCGCCCTAGAGGGTGAGGCCTGAAGAAATGTTTTCCTACAACCAGAAGCAACGCGCAATACGTTGAAAAAGATTGTGCGATTTCTGGAAGAAATATACGGGGAAACAGCTAGTGCAGGGCACCTCCGGGCAAAATTATTTTACCGGATTCAGCGGGAAGACAAAAAGGTCTCACAATATGCGACAGCACTACAGGAAGTATTGGCCGAGGTACAGAAAAAAGAGGCAGACGGAGTAACAGGTATGGGACCCGTAGACCGGATACTACGGGAACAATTCATTCTGGGGCTCTACAGCACTCCCCTGGGACAGGCCCTGCAGGAACGAGTCAGGGTGGACCCTATCCTAACCTTTTGACAAATATTGGCAGAGGCTGTGGCACGAAGCAAAGAAAAAAGTTATGCCTCCGGAGTGATACGGACCCAGACCGCCACACCCCTCGGGGTTACAAAGAACGAAGAGGTCCTGCTCAGGGTGGTACAAGCCTTGCAGAGCTTCCTGAGTGCTATTCACGAGAAGTTGATGCACATGGAAAGACGGATGGGGTTGGCGGCCCCGCGGGTTCCTACACCAGAACATCCTCACCCTAATTTACCTTCCCACCAAGTTCCTCAATATCCTTCACTGAAGCTAGCTAGTCAAGTTCTAAGGGCACCTTCCGCACGCAGGCAAAGAGACGGCTGTCAAGATGCACAGTGTTGGCGGTGTGGAAATTATGGACACTTCGCTAGAGGGTGTCGGAGTGATCCGTCTGGACACCCAGAACCGCCGTTAAACTTCCGGCCCCAGCAGTAGTGGGGTGTACTGCGGGGGAGGTGGAAAGCCAAGTTACCCAGCACGGCTCCGAACACCTGGTCGCAGGATGTCTCATCTATGAGCCGAATTTGAAGGTATTCCTGTTGACTGCTTAGTGGATACTGGATCACAGGTAACGACTATGCCTGAGTCATACTTCAATCGTTACTTTCAAGCGCTGGCCCAGAGAGAGAGACATTTGTCTGGGTTACAGCTGCTAATCAACAACAGATCCCTGTTCACGGGAGTCGTGTTGATAAATGTACGGCTATGTGGACAAGAAGTGGGGAGAAAAGGTATCCTGCTGGTCCCTGTGACGTTCAAAGAGGATGTACCGGTGATAATGGGCATAAATATTCTGCGAGAATAGGACCAGATCATGTTCACTAAATTGGGCCCGGGTTATTGGAAGCAAGCCACTCCGCACAAACCCACCCAGAAAGCATTTCAACGGTTGATCCCATTCTGTGGGACACAAAAGAGTGTCCCAGCACATCAGTCTGTGGGAACTATCCGAGTGCCGAGAAGTGCTACCCTCACCCTCCATCCTTGTCGGGAGACCGTACTGACACTACCCATGGGAGCCTTCCGCAAACTTGAAGGCATGGAGGTGATCATTGTACAGGTAGGCCTAGGGGAGCTAGGCCAGGATGCCCTTGTGGCCCGGACACTGGCAGTGGTCCAGAATGTATGAGTACCCATAAGAGCTGTGAATCTGGGACATCTAGAAGTCTCCTTAATGCCAGGAGTGGAACTGGCTTGTGTGTACCTACATCGGGGAGAAGTGCTGAGTCGTGATTCTAGAGATGTGATTCTAGCTCCGGTAGGTGAGGCTGTTTGGACCCTGGCAGTTACTGCCAGCACAGAAGAGGCGGCAACCCCAGAATGGAATTGGAGAACCATCTTGGACCAAATTGAGATAGATGTGAAGGCTCTCAGTTCGGACCGCTTGCGAGCAGTTGATACCATGCTGTCGGAGAATCAGACTGCGTTTGCCCGCCATGCCAAAGACTTTGGCTGCACAGATGCTATTACGCATGAGATACCGAAGGGGGACACTCCTCCAATTTGGGAGAGATATCGTCAGATTCCGCCCAAGTTGTACCACGAAGTGAAGACATTGTTGAAACAGATGATAGATTCCGGAGTGGTGCGGGGTAGCCAGAGCCCTTGGGCAGCCCCAGTGATGCTTGTCAAGAAGAAGGACGGCACTATTCGATTTTGTGTGGATTACCGGTGGTTGAATGCGTGAACCGCGCGAGACTCATACCCTCTCCCTCGCATCGAGGAGTCTCTGACGGCTCTAGGACGGGAAAAATACTTCTCCACCCTGGATCTAGCAAGCGGGTACTGGCAAATACCGGTGGCAGAGCAGGACAGGGCAAAGACAGCTTTCATACTCCCCATGGGACTATTTGAATTCAACAGGATGCCATTCGGGCTGTCTGGTGTGGGCCCCCTGGTGTGGGCCATGGCTGTGAAGTTTGCAGGATATCTGACAGGGGCTAAGATCTTTGTACGAACTGACAACAACCCCCTGGCCCATCTGGACACTGCCAACATGGGAGCCCCGGAGCAACGTTGGGCAGCTCGTCTTGCAAAGTATGATTGCTCGATTTGCTACCGCTCCGCCACAGAGAACACTAAAGCCGATGGTCTGTCGAGGGTCACTTTTAAAACTCCGGTAGGGGATCTCGATGAACAAAAAGAAGAGGATGAAACTCCAGACTTCTGCAAGTTCGCACCTCCAGCAGTCGCGGCAAAGACAAGTGGGGAGGCCCATGCTCTACCCAAGACATTAGGGAGAACTAATGAAGAATGGGGACGAATACAAGATGAAGACGTTGGACTGCGACAGATGAAAGGCTGGGTAACCCAGCAAAGGAAACCCAACAGAGAAGAAAGGACTGACCTTGATGCCAAGATGAAGTCCATTCTACATCAATGGGACAGACTGGAAGTTCACAGAGCTGTTTTGTACCGCAAGTGGCAGCTGCCTGCTGATCTAGAGGCGAGGTGGCAGGTAGTAATTCCCAGAAGTGCGACACGTGAGATAGTCAAAGAGGCTCATGAATTTGGGGCTCACTTCGGGCCATTCAAGACCTACCAGTGGCTGCAGCATTATGTATATTGTCCGTGACTGGAGGCCACGGTTGAGGAAGTTTGCCGACAGTCGTGTGTGTGAACTCACTAAAAGCACGGAACAGAGGGCACCCCTACAGGCCATACAGACCAAAGAACTGCTGGAAGTTTAATGATAGACTATCTCCTCGTGGGACAATCAGCCAGAGGCCTACAGTACTGCCTGGTCATGATTGACCACTTCTCCAAGTTTGCAGTGGTCACCCCAACTCAGGACCAGACGGCTGAGTACGCAGCTCGGGCTGTCTGTCAAGACTTCATCCGGGTCTACGGATGTTCGAAGCAAATTCACTCAGATCAAGGAGCATGTTTTCAAGGGAAAGTGATGGAGGAGCTACACCGACTGTATCGCATTGAAAAATCCAGGACAACCCCATATCCTCCCCAAGGGAATGGGGTCTCCGAGTGCTTTAACTGGACACTGCTTCAAATGCTGTGGACTCTAGAGGAAGACAAGAAGACGCACTGGCCTGACTATCTGCCTGAATTAGTCTGGGCTTACAATAATAAGACCCACACCACCACCGGTTACACCCCATACATGTTTCTGTTTTGAAGAGCTGGTCGGGAAATCGTTGAATTGAATCTAGAACAAGCAGAGGACCTAATAGAACAATCGACCACCTCATGGGTGAAAGAACACCGTCAGCGGCTCCAGACCATCCGCCGGTTAGCAAGTCAGCAGTTGCAAGAGAGAACAGACTGGTGGACCGTTCCTAACACTGAGGAAAGTTTCCCCGGCCGCAGGTGATGAAGCTCCTGCCACAGAACCAGTACCGGCTCGCAGTGAGGAGGAACCCTCGACCACATCCAAATCTCCTATTGTAGTGGATGACTCCAGGTTGGCAGCTCCCAGTGAGGAGAGTCAGGTCTTACCAGATAGTCAAGACCTCCGGAGATCTAGTAGGCTTACTGCAGGGGTTCCACTAAACAGGTACGCTGCCGATCATTTCATTTGGTCCACTAGTATGTATTGTGATGTGGATAATATTGAACTACCGTTTAGAAGTTGCATTAATCATTCCTTCTATATGGACTAAATAGCAAGGCCGAGGACGGCCACCTTTAAGTGGGGAGGCATGTAAGGGTCAGCCCCTAGAATTATCAAGCTGCATTTCTGGTGATAATATTTCACACAGACTGTTATGCCTTCTTCCAGCCACAAGAGGCCACTGTGTCTTTGAGTAAGAAAGAAATGAAGCTGTTGGTCCCAGAGGATGTAGGAGGAGTTTGAAGTTCCCGGGTAGGCTGTGTGTTGCTTCCTGGCTGGTGGTGAGCTGAGAGTCTGACTGTGCAGTGTCCCACTACGTGACCGTGTGGCACCGCAAACGTGTTTTAATTATGTATTAATATCATGTAATATGCCTACATTTTGTATTTTATCTCCTGTCATATTCTCCCATGTCACAATGTAATTCTATATGCAAAGATCCTTTACACAGGCCTAGTCAGGGTGCACTACACTTGTTTCTCCACAAGATGGAGCAGTGTCAGTGTGTGTATATTTAGCTTAGCTCAGATCTAAGTTAGGCAGAACATGTTCAAACCAATTGGTTGTTCAGTTGAGCTTAGGTCAATCCAATTGAGAGTTCACTTCAAAGCAGTTCTCTCATGAGCTTAGTCAGAAAGCAGCAGCAATGTAGCTGAATACCTGGAGGGAGGCCTATTCACAGCCTCTCTACTCTGTCTCTATCGGCTCCACAGTCCAGGGTTACAGCCTGCAACTATTCTACCTAGAGGTGAGCAATCCACTCCTATAGATCGCTCTTCCAGGGTTACCAATGTCTAAACTGCATGCAGCCGATTATCTAAGGAATTATCACGATTTTATGCAAGACAAAGGATTAGCAAGATAGTCATTACCTGAAGACTTATTAGGCACCTTTGTAGTAGGTGTAGGAGACAGCATGAAGCATCCACACCTCCAGTTCAAACTCTGAGGACAGTTAGGCCAACTGTCAGAACAACATTGGAATAGAAGTTCCAGGATTTAGAAAAGCACCTTCAACCAAGGTTAGGATAAGGCGGGAGTTTTGACCAGTGTAAGACCTTCATATTTTATAAGCCGAGTCTGAGCAGTAGCTTTCTAATCTATTGGAAAAGCCTGTATTTCACTGGGGACTTGTATTTCCCTTTCCCCACATGTATGGGAGATTGTGCTTAATGCCGGGCTGTATCAAGAGACTGTTTAATACTTTAGATGTACTGTTACCAGGAGTTATCTTCAGTAAAGTTCCACCCTGGATTTAATCCCTCTTGTCTCAGTTTCAAGTTCCTCCATTAACACTACAGTAAATGGTTGTACCTCCATACCAAAGGTACTGGCGTCACGACTACAAGGGACCTTGCCATAGGCACATTAATACAGACCATCAAGGGCACCTCGAACCACCATCTGGCCAGTGTCCCTTACACCAGACTGTGCCCCAGAGAATCCTTGTGCTGTTCTCCTTTTCACTTATGCGAGCCTGCCCAGGGACAACGTAACTGTGAGTAACCAGAACTGTATTTACCTCGGCCCATCTATTGCTCACACCGTGACCTCACACATAATTCCCCATCTAGGTATGGAATACTGCAGCTGCAGTTGGACAGAGCCACAGAGAATAAAAAGTAATTCTGAGAAGAGTGATATCGTCCAATTGAGAGACTTGTGCAGTACACAGGGCCTGGCTAACGTGCTATAGGTTAGCGGGACCGTGGTAGAGGACGGGGACTCCTGGCAGAGCTGAACTTATGTGGAGTCTTGCACCTGCAATCTAGAGAGAGGAAAAGACCACGCGCTGGGACAAGTAAGCGACTGTATCAGGAGTCAGACGACACCTGCCCCCACGTACCAGACCAAGACAAGTAGCTATCTCGTGGGAGAATGTGACATGACTGATCTCTGCCCAGCTACCTACAGAACTGTGAGTGTGCACCAGTGCTAACCTGTGACAGGGCATAGAGCAGGAATCTTTAGTCAGAGCACTGTAGAAACATGCCCTGGGTAGCAGGGATCAGACAGGAAAATATCAGAGGAGAGTAGCCTGTATTTTTATGTGTTTGCTGGTTGCAGCGCATTTAGTATATCACGGATCAGTTATCGTTCCTGTAAATTTGTGTAAACTTGTTAACATTGTTCCTGTCATTTGTCGATTGCGCCCCTGGTGCATCGGCACAAAACTGTTAAACCAATTTTCCGGCCGTTATATTTGTTATTTAATAAAGCCGGTATCTGCTTCAGCCTCCTCGTCTGCTGTACTGTATTTGAACCCTGCCCTGCCGTCTCTTTCTCCCTTGACCACTACATTATTGCCCCTAAAAGACTATAACAGGGCAGTCTTGTGTGTCTAATTATAAATTCAAAAGTAAATGCACGGCATCACATACATCTCAGAACAAGTCACTCACGTGATCAGGGAGACATAGAAAAGCAATAGGATATAACAACTTGGAGCGTGCAGATATTACTGTTAAAATAAATTCTATTTAAAATAGGATCAGTTTGGATAAATAGACCACTCAGTCTCCCCTCCTGATAAGCCGATCTGCAGTTCTGGCCAAATTCCACTTGTCACTTCGGCGGTCTGGTGGTCTTTATAGCTTATTCCCTCTGGGCATTAAGTATGGTAATCCACCCTCGTTGGGAAAGGAAGCTCTAAGGGTACTTTCACACTAGCGTTTTTCTTTTCCGGCGCTGAGTTTCGTCCTAGGGGCTCAAATCCTGAAAAGAACTGATCAGTTTTATCCTAATGCATTCTGAATGGAGAGTCCGTCCTTCAGGATGCATCAGGATGTCTTCAGTTCAGTCTTTTTGACTGATCAGGCTTTTCAGAAAAACGTAGCATGCAGTATTTTTACCTCCGGCCAAAAATCCTGAACACTTTGACTGAACGCCGGATCCGGTCTTTTTCCCATTGACTTGCATTAATGCCGGATCTGGCGCTGTGTGTTCAGTCAAACCGGATCCGGCTTTTGCATGTTAAACCTGAAAAATGTGAAAAAAAAGTTAAAGTCCATAAATGGCGGATCAGTTTTTTCCAATGCATTTTTTCATTGTGATCAAAATCCTGATCAGGATTCAAATGTAATTCGTTTTCACACGTTTTTCCGGATCCGGCGGGCAGTTCCGGTGTCGGAATTGTACGCCGGATTAAAACAACGCTAGTGTGAAAGTAGCCTAAGATGACATCACATATGGCTAGTTTTCAGACCTTCGTGCAAAAGTGGGGACTCAGGAGAGGAAATGGAGAGAGAAAACACCTCATGCAGGACGTACTAGTAAAGTAATTACTTTTATTGTGTGTCTAATTGATGTCTGTCAGAGACAAGGCAGACACGTCCTATCACATCAGTGGCTAAGCTCACAATGGCGTCTGTGCTTCAGAGCTAGCATAGTCAAGCTGACTTCAAAGAATTGTGGGCATGCCTGCTGACTAGGGCATGAATTTTAATGTAAATGGCAGGCGCTATTTTGCGCAATTTGAAGCAAATTGCCAAAACTTTGGGATCATTTGGAAGAAGAATTTTTGTGAAGTTTTTGCTGAATCTGATTAGAATGGATTTAGTCACCTCAAGTCCTGACCTTAACCCTTTTGAGATGCTGTGGTCCGACCTGAAGAGGGCTAGGCGTGCAAGGTATATGAGAAATGTTAATAAACTGAAACACAGCTCAGGGAGGAATGGTCCAAAATTCTACCTCACTGTTGTTCAAATCACAATTCGTGTAGGTGATTGCTACAAAAGGGAAACCTACAGATTATTAAATTTAAGGATTCACTTACTTTTTCTCTCCGTGGTCTGAATGTTTACTCAAGGTGCTCAATAAAAGACACTAACGGTACAAAAGTTAGCGTGGTATTAGTTCAGTTACATTGTGTTTGTTGTGGGGATTCGCTCTCGTAGACAGGATAAGCAGACGCAGTATAGAGGCAAAGACCAGTTTGTAACTCAAAAACTTCAGTGTTTTAGTCACACTTATGGTACCACAACAGTACGACAGTCCATTTGCAGTTTTGGTGTTCGTTCACACGTAGACAGTTCATACAGCAAAACAGTCACCTGTAATCCGATTCCTAGGTGTTAGTTCACACCGGATTGGCATTGCTCAGGACAGAGAAGACCTTCCAAACTCAGGCCTCCAGCTTAGCACACGGCTCAAATCCCAATCCAGATATTGCCAGAGCTCTTCTGTCATAGAAAGAGGGGTTTTTACCACCAGCTGACACTTCTGGCTGGGTTTTTATATAGGCCAGTCAATACCCGGCCAGGAACGTGGGGAGTAGTCACCCACCCAGCACTTTGACTACTCCCAGTAAGAGCCGTCCCGGATCAACTATTACAGCTATACTAAATAGCAAAGTGTCAAACAGCAACTGCTGCTGACACATGTAAACTGGCTCTTACTCCACCGAGGCCAGGAACCTCGGTGACACATACCTTCCGTCAACGACGGTCCCTTGCACCTTTCTACATTGTCTATAATTGTGACATAACAATCAGACCACATTTTATTAGTAATTGATGCAGAAATCCAGGTCATTCCAAAGGCTAAGACTTTCATACAGCTGCTTTCATATGTATCAAATATATCCCGTTATACAATTATATAACCCAGAAATATCAATTTTCCTCCCCTGTAAAGATTGGGAATCACTATAGAAAAGGGACAAAATTTGTGAAAAAACTGTAGCATTTTTTCATTTCATCTATGACATCCCTACAATATGCCGAATCTAGTGAATTCCAGCGGTCTGTTGCTGGATCAGGCTGGCAGAGTTCACATTCTGTCATAGAAAGAGGGGTTTTTACCACCAGCTGACACTTCTGGCTGGGTTTTTATATAGGCCAGTCAATACCCGGCCAGGAACGTGGGGAGTAGTCACCCACCCAGCACTTAGCCTTAGCTAAATAACTTAAAATTTTTCACTAGATGCCACAGTTAAGCAATAGATATTCATGGTATTGACCTTTTGGTTTATAATATTTATCAAAGGGAAACATTTGGAAAGCCATTCATCAATGAAAACTGCCATTGCTCTGTTATCCTAGGTCCTGTCGCTGTTGTCCATCATGCTTTTCTGCTCTTTTTGTGCTTCCACCTGAATTCATTTTTGACTTTTTAACTACTTGTTTTTCATTCTACTCAAAATGTCCTCCACTCTCTCCTTTCATTTTCTATTTTTCACCATCTCCATATCCTTATCATTCCTTTCCTTTGTTTCCATGTGATTTTTCTTGCCGAGCATATCATCTTCATTTTTCTATAGGTGGGATATAACAAGATGGGGTAGAATATACATTTTGTTAAATTAACTGTTTAACAACTAATTGTCCATAGTTGTCAACCATACCCACACCCCAGTCAGTATAATATAATGTATAATATAATGAACCTTATTGCTTTCTTGCATTGGCTCTACAGATGAGCGAATCTTCCAAGATTCGATTAATTTCAGATTCGTTCAATTTTTCAAAAAGTTCGGTTCGGGTCCAAATCTATTCGTTCCAAACCAAAGGTGATCCAATTGCTCTGGAAATTGGTATATAACCCCTCTAGTCCTTTAAAACAGATTTTTTTATGAAAAGTTTCTATCACGTTTTGTAAATTTTTTTACAATTTTTTTCATTCTCCCTCACCTGTCCCTTTCAGTCTGATACAGCGTCAGGTGTAACTGTATCTACTTTTATCGTTGCCGCCACAAACTGCGGTTATTGCTAGGTCGCAACTGACTGCAATTACTTCCTGCCTGGTCATGACAGAACACTATTGATTGCTTTTGCACTGGGCGTTGTTTTACAAGATTCGTCTGAATCAAACCAGAAAGGATTCGGGTTCGATTCGGTGCCTAAAACATTGGAGATTCTAAATGAATCTCTGAATCTGCAAATAGATTCTCTCATCTCTAATTGGGTCCACTGTTCCCTCTAAGTTGTGTGCTATGGAAATGAGTTATGAACACCTTCCCCTGCAGACTGGCACAGCTGTTAATTGACCTTATTGAAAGGATTTGTTTAAACTCTTTCCTTTCCAGAGTACACAACATATAGGAAATACTGAGTGGCCCTTTAACATTATCCAGAATGGATAGCTTCCACCTACATTTTTTACGTTCTGAAGCTCTGAACCCTGAGGCAAGAAGAAACCAGTGGAAGAGAGCCCTAAGCCACATATTATGGATGATGGTGGGGATTTGACATCATCTGTTGTCACCTCAGAAGAGGGCAACAGCAGTTGTTTTTGCCAGCTGTCTCCGTCCATACTGTGTATAAAAAAAAAAGATTATTTGCATACAGATTTATAAGAAAAAGATGACAGTTATGTTAATTGATTCATTTTAAATAAAAGTTTCACGTTGAATAGACATGACTGATATAAAAAAAATAAAGTACATCCCAAGAAACAAAAGCCGCCTAACATGTTAATAAAACATCCCTCAATTACATGGCTGTTTAGTAGCTCACAAACCAAATAATTTATGGCCAGGCAGTGTCATATTCTTCTAAGTCATTTTCTAACAATATCATGCCAGAATATATTTTCCAATTTCCTGCCAGAACTTTTTTTTTCCATCCATTAATCATAGGCAATCCCTTTCCACAAAAACCACTGAAAAGCCTGTGTCTGAACCTAATATTTAAGTTTTTTTTTATGCATACAAGGAAGATGTCTAATAAAAAGTATAGTTTATGTAGCTACGATACATTGCTTATCCCACCTCTATGCAATTTCTTCACTTCCATAATTTCAGTCTTTTGGCATACTTACAGTATCTATGAGTAGAATAATAGCGCTAATGTTCAAAGACATATACATGAAATCAGAATAGTACACTGAGGAGAGAGATTGCCTTCTAATGCTTGTTCATTGTGCCACACATCCTCATACCAGATCATCATAGCACACCTCACCTTTCTTACTTTTGTAATTGGAACAGCAGTGCAATAACCAGCCAGTAGACAAAGCTGTGTAGTTCCGGTACCTATATGTGTTGTTCCGGCACCACCGATAGTCCTGCTGATCGGGAGGAATGCTGAGGAGTGTTGGACCCCTGCCAATATATTGTTGACGAACTATCCTAGAGATAGGTCATCAATTGTTAAATCCTGGAGAACCCCTTTAAATATCATAATTTTTTTTAAACAGCATCAAATCAGTATAAAATAATTGGTACCGTTTCTCCACTGCCCCTGTTCTCACTCATTCCAGGTCCGTCCCTTTCAACATGCAGCAAATGAATGATCAGCCAACCACTTAACAGTTTAGTCTGTGTTATAGTCACAGAGCAACTGACAGTACCAGTCCATACAGGGACTCAATAACCCAATACCACATCGGTCTCTGATCATACTGTACCACCAGCTACTAGCTGCATTGATACAGGAAGTGGTACATAACCTCTTATAGGATATTCAGGGCTCCTCCATCTGTCTTAAAGCATACTCTCTGTTGCCCCCAAGTAACAGCAACAGTCGGTAGGGTCAAGGTATAAGAATTGCTCTGCAAGCACTGAGCAGGATTCTCAGGGCCTCCTCCTCTTCAGGATAATATACTGGTAGGACTTGACACCTTTCCACAGATCCTCTCTTGTTCTCTGCTACACAATGCTTACAGGGTCTTTGCACAATGCACACAATAGTGTCTCACTGCTCAAGAACCTGAGGTGCTCCAAGACACAACTATTGTTCTATAATATTACAGCTGACTATACAACTACAATATTACGGCTTCAACCTGCCAAGCAATCCATGTGGTGGAATCATTGCAATCATCCAGCATCTGCACACATGATGAAAGACAACTACCACCTGTGTTTTCCATTTACAGTGCAAAATAAAACATTAACATTTTAAAGTACCTGAAACATAAAAACATTTTAACAGCACACAACATAATAAAGTAAAGCCTGTATTACACTGGCTGAAAGTGGGCCAGATAATCGCGAACAAGCATTCTTAGGAACGCTCATTAGCAATGATCTAGTGTAATACTGCCATCGATTATGTAATTGCCCAACGTTCATGGGGAAATCAAGATTTTTTTATTTTTGTTTTGTTTTAAAAAGCTTTATTGAAGGCTCAAAATACACATACAGGGGGCGTGGTTTGCCGGCCGAGCAAGATGGCTGCGTGAGACAAGTGCTCCAGCTCTACACCAGCGACAGCGGGTTCCTACACCCCATAACCACGCATTCTGATACGGCTGACAGAGCGCAGACAGCCCGGATCATGACCAGAGGCAAGCGGTCCATGAAAAAGCAGGGGAAGCTGGACTTTTACCTGGGGAAAAGCCGTCCTCCTGGAGACACCTCTCCACCTCCGCTATCCCACCAGCTAGGCCCCGACAACCTGGAGGCCCGTAACAACCCCCTGGATGACATGGCTGCTGACTCACCGAACACCACGTCTGGCCAGCTCCCACCTACATCTCCAGACTCTCCGACCGCATGCACGAGACCCAGAGATGTTCGCAGGTCTCCGGCGGCGAGCCCACAGAAGCGCGCAAATCTCCCAGCGCCATCTTCAAACTCGCCCATGGCGGAGCAGGCACGGTCGCAGCAGGCTGAACAGACACCACCATGTGAGGTGAGCAACCACACCATTCTAACTATCCAGGCGATCCCAACAAACGATCAGCCTGCATCCAGCAACCTACTGAAGGACATGATGGTTCTTTTTAGTAAATCCATCCACAAGGATTTGTCCTCCTTAGTCCTTCCACTCCAAACAGCGGTGGAGGTGCAGCGTACTCAAGTTAGGTGTAGAAATGTTCCTGGGTGTTGTAGTGCAATAGACACTAACCTGAGACGGCTGACTCTCTGCAAGGGCAGGTGATGATGAGAAATGTTCGTGACGCCAGTGCCAATTAAACGGTGGCACGCCGTTTGCTGATAGCAGGAATAACTGAGGAACCACGTGATGTTGAAACAGAATTCAAACTTTAGTAGTCATCATGCATGGACATAGATGGAAGCGCAGTTCCTTTGCAGACAGTTGGTTGCAGTACATTTGATGCAGGCAATATATATAGCAAGGTGACTTCAGAGTGTTAAACACAGGACTTGTAGTACAGGCGGCTTGCACTCTATTCCTGACTGATCCTGGAACATAGAAACTCTTCTCCAAGGCCCACTGCCCTGACTCTGGCGTATATCCTTGGGTCTATCTTTATCAAGTACCTCCTCTGTTGTCTTTAGTACCTCTTGCTTTTCTTGACTTGCCTCTGTCTCTCTCAGTTTCCTCAGGCTGATTAGCTGTGGTGTTCCTGCTTCTGCATATATAAATTCAGGAGGGGAACCTTTTCCTTGGATCTGGAACCCGGTTACAGGGACTGCATTACCCTCTCCTAGTCTGCAGGCTTCAGGCCTGGACTTGACTCTGACATTGTCTAATCTCTGGTTAGACTAGACTATCAACCTTAGACTGACTTTCCCTTCCCTGACTGGGCCTTATATAGACTAGGGCTCCCTAGCTCCCTCTAGTGACTAAGAGTTGGAATGACACCCCTAGCAGGCCTGTACATGCACATTTTACAGCAACAGGGAAATACATAGCATTACATTACATTACATTTTATAAAGACGACTTATACCAACTTCCCCATAAATAAGGGGGACGACAGCACACAAGTGACCCTTCTGTAGTGACGGGCATTACAGTCCCCGTACACTACATACCCCACTGCTTTAAGCTGAGTACGACCTCGTACTCCATCAGGGCCCGCCCAACTGGAATCTTTACCTGAAACAGAAAAAGACACATGCAGGCATACAAATATGTCATTCATATCAGGTCCAATTGGCAAAGGTGAAGGGTGATGACAAGGGGCGTCGTTCTCTTCTCTCAGGATAGTGAATGGAACTGGGGCGCTGACCTGGCACAGCGTGACATTAATACCAGGATAGTCCATGACAATGAATAAGTCCATATTAGAAAAGCAAGAAACGGTAAAACAGTATAAAAGTTCTTGGAGGCTCAAAGAACAAATATGAGTCCGTACCCAGATTATTTTCCTATAAATCACAGAGGCTCTCATGCGGTGGAGTCCATCTCTGGGCACATTTCCTTTAAAACGAGCAAAAATCTCAGAGGCTCAGGTTCTTTTGAGTCTATCTCCGGGCACGGTTCCTTAGTATCAAGTTGCACAATATAAAATAAGTGCTGTAATACCCCTGATCAACCTGAAAAGGGGGTTAAGGGTAAAAGGTGCAACAAAGGAACAGGCACAACTTGGCGTGGGATAGCAAAAGCAGGCAGGAGGTCCTGGAAACAAACTTGGCTTCGTTGACTTTAATACTTCAGTGGTTAACACCTACCACTGAGCCGTGGATAAACTGGCAGCAGCAACAAAGGACCAGAAAACATAGGACTCCTGTCCTGGAAGGGTTAAGCTTTCAACATCATCTTTTCTAACAAAATAAATCAAAGGCCTAGCAGGCTGATTCACAGTGGCATGTCATAATCACCTGGCTCTGCTGGCAAATACGGCCTGTAGTAGTCCTCTACAGGAGGATGTGCCCACATAACGGTGTCAGGGGGCAGCTGCAAGGTAAAGGGGCCCCTAATAGGTATTGGCCCCATGGGCCTAGGGGTAGACCCTCGGGTGGACCGTACCGGTCCCGGCACAATGATTGTGGGTTGTGCTGCATTGGGTACCGCCGCCGCAAGCGGTCCGGTGGGCTCTGTGCAGCAGTTCACAGCAATAGCGTGTCCTCTTTGGGGCCGCAACGGAGCGGGGGTGACAGAAGGTGGTCTACGGGTGGTGACAGGCACCCTTACCTCATCCTCCTTAGGCGGCGTCCGGATCCTGGCGGTGGCAATCTTGCGCAGCTCCCGCAACTTTTCCTCCAGCCGGACGATCTGGTCACCAATGCTCTCTGTGTCGGAATCGCCGTCCTCTACTGGCGCCGCCGGCGCAGGTACAGTCAACGATGGCTCGGACGCGGCCTTTGCAGATTCCGGTGGCGCATCGGGTCTCCTACCCTTCCGGATATTCTCCAAGGTAACCCGAAGTCCTTTTAAATTCTCCATGTCCTGTACGGTCTTCTCCCGACGAGGCAGCTCGGGGGAAGGATAGGGGCTCACCCATTTTTCCAACACGGTTGGCTGCCAGAAGACATTAGGCCCAATGAAGGAGCCCCGCTCTTGGAAGGCGTGATGGGCCGGCTCTGGAGAGCGTTCAGGTTCCCGCTCGCAGCCAGAGTAGTCTTCTTCTGCCTCCCAGTCCTCAGGTTCTCGCTTGGGACGGGTCACAGCAGTTGCATAAGGGCCTCTCAGGCTCTCGGCAGGGGTAAACTCCACTTCCTCTCCCTCGCGGAGGCTGTGCTGATAGGAAGGGAGGTAGTCTCTCTTGACAGATCTTCTGTTAACATATAAGTCTCTGCCAGTTAGATAATCTTGGATGAACCCGTAGCCACGGGTTTTGTCAAAGGACACCACCACTCCCTTTCTCCTTTCCAGGCGGGGTTGGGTGTTGGTGTGTCGTTCATGGATAGTCTTGGTCAGTTCCTCATAATATATTTTAGTCTTTGTATTCCGCTTTATAGCGGCCTCCCGGATCTCTGCCATTAATGAGGACCACTTGAAAGAGGGCTGAAAGAAGTCTCTCCAGGAGCCATAGCAGGGCTCTGGTTCTTTCTCCCGTGGCGGGCAGGCGGGTTTCTCCGGTCCCGGAGAGTAGGACGGTGGAGCGTCCTCAGGCTCTACACCAACATTATCCATCTATTTCAGGCGCGGACGTTGCAGCAAAGCTGTGCTCACTCTCCAACATGCTCGATCCTTCTCTGGAGAGCGATAGGGTGGCGCCCATAAGATCAGCCAGACCCTCCCATTGCACTTGGAGGCCGCCCCCCAGGTATTCCAGTATGGGGAAGGCGGAGTCCATGCTGGCCGACATGCAAATGTCCAGATAAGCAGTGGCGCCTGACCTTGAACTCCTTCCCGCTTTTTCATCAGAAGGGCGCCAATTTTTCCCGCTTTTTCGGGATGAAGATGACGCAGCAGCTATTTCAGTAGCCTCAGCGGCCATCTTTGGTAGAAGCGCTGTCTATTCACTGACAGCAAGCAGAATGGTAAAAAGTCCACAAAACCACACTCCGATGTGGCGATTTCTCTCCTCTTGATAGCGCAACACTGCACAGCGCTTTTTGGAGGTTTTAGGGACACTTTTGGTATGTTTTTCAGTCCACAAAGTCCACTTTAATAAAACAGGCAATTTGTCACTTTGGTCACAGGGCAACTGTATAAGGCACAAAGTTCACGCTTCTTGCACTAGAAAGCGTGCGTATCCTGTTCGTGACGCCAAAAGAGAGGTGCAGCGTACTCAAGTTAGGTGTAGAAATGTTCCTGGGTGTTGTAGTGCAATAGACACTAACCTGAGACGGCTGACTCTCTGCAAGGGCAGGTGATGATGAGAAATGTTCGTGACGCCAGTGCCAATTAAACGGTGGCACGCCGTTTGCTGATAGCAGGAATAACTGAGGAACCACGTGATGTTAAAACAGAATTCAAACTTTAGTAGTCATCATGCATGGACATAGATGGAAGCGCAGTTCCTTTGCAGACAGTTGGTTGCAGTACATTTGATGCAGGCAATATATATAGCAAGGTGACTTCAGAGTGTTAAACACAGGACTTGTAGTACAGGCGGCTTGCACTCTATTCCTGACTGATCCTGGAACATAGAAACTCTTCTCCAAGGCCCACTGCCCTGACTCTGGCGTATATCCTTGGGTCTATCTTTATCAAGTACCTCCTCTGTTGTCTTTAGTACCTCTTGCTTTTCTTGACTTGCCTCTGTCTCTCTCAGTTTCCTCAGGCTGATTAGCTGTGGTGTTCCTGCTTCTGCATATATAAATTCAGGAGGGGAACCTTTTCCTTGGATCTGGAACCCGGTTACAGGGACTGCATTACCCTCTCCTAGTCTGCAGGCTTCAGGCCTGGACTTGACTCTGACATTGTCTAATCTCTGGTTAGACTAGACTATCAACCTTAGACTGACTTTCCCTTCCCTGACTGGGCCTTATATAGACTAGGGCTCCCTAGCTCCCTCTAGTGACTAAGAGCTGGAATGACACCCCTAGCAGGCCTGTACATGCACATTTTACAGCAACAGGGAAATACATAGCATTACATTACATTACAATTTATAAAGACGACTTATACCAACTTCCCCATAAATAAGGGGGACGACAGCACACAAGTGACCCTTCTGTAGTGACGGGCATTACAGTCCCCGTACACTACAGAGGCCATAGAGGGCAGAGTAGATCATATAGAATCTAAGATGGGGGACTTTGCTACCTCACACAACTAGCTCATAGATGCCCACAACGACATGTCAGAGGAACAAAGCAAAAGTGGTTGACCTGGAGGACAGGTCCCGCCGGAATGACCTCAAATTTCGGGGGAGTCCCTGAGGAGATAGCCCCCAAAGATCTTACTCCCTATCTGCAGAGCCTCATGAAAACCATGATCCCTGATCTCTCTCTCCATGATCTAACCCTGGATAGAGCACACAGGGTGATGAGGCCAAAACATCTTCCTAGTTCATCTCCAAGAGATGTCCTGGTTCGTGTTCACTTTTTTCACGTTAAGGAAGCGTTACTGGCGGCGTCTAGGAAACTGGGCACACTGCCCTCTCCCTATTGCCAGATTAAGGTTTTCGCAGACCTGTCAGCTATCACCCTCCAACAGCGTCGATCCCTCAGCGCATTCACTACTGCTTTGAGACGCAATAATGTCCCTAACAGATGGGGATTCCCGACCAAGGTCCTGATACACCATTAGGGTGCCGTACATGTCATCACTTCCTTGGAATCCAGGAAGAAGCTTCTGGACTCCTGGAACATCACGATGGAGGTCTCTGACCAAGGCCCCGGCTCACCTACTCACCTGGACTCTGAGTGGCAACTGGTTTCCCAGAAGAGGAAATCCCACCGCTGATATGTGATATGCGGTTTTGTGGTTAGCAAGCTTAATGTTTTGCCACGGTAGCGCCGTGCAGCCCTTCCCGGCCATGAGCCGTAGTATATGCCCTACCAAGTGATCATCGGCATTACATGCCGATGTATTATTTCTCCTTTGTTATGTTTTTCAGTTAAGTTGTGCAGAATTGCTCTCTTAATTTGTTATTTTATTCAGTACATTTGCAGGATATGCCGCGTGCAGGCTTTGGTGCTACCGGAACTCCCTATTTGCAGTGCACTACTAATGAATACTGCGTTATGCTTCCACAGCGTAGACCCCTCTCCTTATGGTCTTTAAAGTAGTTGCTGTAAACACTAAAGGCTTGAATAGCCCATTCAAAAGATCTATGCTGTGGAAGGAGGCAGAGTCAAGGGCTCTGGGAGGGGATGTCATCTGCGCAACTGAAACGCACTTGTTGAAGGAGGATGCCCATAGGCTAAAAAACGTTCATTTCCCTCATGTTTTCCACTCCCATTATACAAAAAAGCAAAGGGGAGTTATGGTTGCCATTAAAGACACGGTAGCGTTTCAGTTGTCCAGATCTATAGAAGACCAAAATTGTCGATACATTATCTTGATAGCATCCATAAATAATGTAACTTACACTACGGTTTTTGTATATGTCCCAAATAAGCACCAACTGCACTTTTTACGTAAGCTAATGAACAAGGTGAACGCAGTTAAGAGGGGCCTGGTCTTGTGGGGAGAGATTTCCATTTTGTGTCAGATCCTCATATGGACTCGACATCCAGAGCTAGAGTTCACCCCCAAGGTCTCAGCTCCCTTTTACTAAGGGGAGACCTCTATGATGTCTGGAGGCTCCATCATGATAGAGAAAAAGATTACTCCTTCTTTTCTAGCGCCCATCAAACTTACTCCAGAATAGATATTTTTCTGGTAGACCGCAACCTCTTACGTAACACCACATATTCCTCTATAGAACTAATCACATGGTCTGACCATGCGCCCATCACACTTACCATTAGCGAAACTAACAACACACCCCCTTACGCAATAACACGTTTCTGTTGGAACACCCCAAACATAAGTTAACATTACGAGAGGGGCTAGAAGAATTCTTATGCGTAAATGATGGCTCTGTGTCAAACCCCTTATCCCTGTGGAACGCCCACAAAGCGTTCATGAGGGGCTTGTTCATTAAATCTGGGCATAAGGCAAAGAGGGACCGAGAGGGGCGTATAACTGCATTGACTTCACAGATCAGATCCTTGGAGTCTAGCAACAAGAC
Source organism: Bufo bufo (assembly GCF_905171765.1). Classification (NCBI taxonomy): domain Eukaryota; kingdom Metazoa; phylum Chordata; class Amphibia; order Anura; family Bufonidae; genus Bufo; species Bufo bufo. The sequence goes on along the minus strand of NC_053389.1, from coordinate 441,603,744 downwards.
CAACCCCTCTGCTAATTCAGCGACCCAACTGCAAAACTTACGCCTCCAATTAAAAGATTGTCTGCTCTATAATTATGAGAAACTCCTAAAATCAGTAAATGCATCCTACTATGCCCAAGACAATTAATCAGGGAAACTATTAGCCCGTAGACTGTAAAAAAGGCCTCTAAAGCTAAGATACCCTTTCTCACGTCGAAGCCGTCGGGTAAGAAGATAATGGACCCACAAGGAATTGCAAATTCCTTTAGGCGCTTTTATGAAGCCCTCTACAACCTGGATTAGTAGAACTACAGGTAACAGCACTCTGCTAGTCAATTGCACAAAGATATAAGCAAACACTGAAAGAATAAATACTTGGTGGTCATACTTACTGCAAATGCAGCTAGAAGCTCTTTGCGAATATAATTGATCAAAAATATTTCGGGCCCATCTACCAGTCGACAAGGTAGCTTCTAATCAGATGGGTCCTACTCGAACATGCCTCTCCTGGGCTTACAGCCTACAATCTGGGCAAAGTAGTACCAAGCTGTATCCTACGCATGCCTCTCCCAGGCTGTGAGCCTGCAGTATGGGCTGAGTAGAATACAGCTGTACAAGCTATATAATTAAAAGCACATGGTAAATAGGCTGGTGGTGCACAGTTCAATCTCACCACCAGGGGGAGCCACCCCCCTAGTGGCAGTGACAATGGGGAAGAAAAATAAACGAACCAGCACCTCCAAAATAAGTGAATATGAGAACGCAGGTGCACGCTACCTTGGCTGAAACACAATTGGATTAGTAGAACTACAGGTAACAGCACTCTGCTAGTCAATTGCACAAAGATCTAAGCAAACACTGAAAGAATAAATACTTGGTGGTCATACTTACTGCAAATGCAGCTAGAAGCTCTTTGCGAATATAATTGATCAAAAATATTTCGGGCCCATCTACCAGTCGACAAGGTAGCTTCTAATCAGATGGGTTCTACTCTAACATGCCTCTCCTGGGCTTACAGCCTACAACCTGACGCCACAGTCGGAACCATCTCCTCAAACGGCTGTAGCTATTGATCAATTTTTAGGTTCCCTAGAACTCCCAAGTCTCACCAACACCCAATTAGAGGACCTAAACTCCCCTGTGACGGAGGAAGAGATCCTAAGGGTAATTACAAAACTACCCAATAATAAAGCCCCCGGCCCAGACGGGTTTTTCGAATGCATATTACAAAGCATTCCGAAAAGAGATCTCCCCATATTTACGTCAAATCTTTCAACAATTAGAGGCCACAAGCTGTCCCCCGAAAGAGATGCTGGAAGCGACAATAGTCACTATCCCTAAGACTGACCCCCCCCCCCCCCCCCCCTCAGACGACACAAAGAAATTCCGCCGGACCTCGCTCCTGAACACCGATACGAAAATATACGCAAAAATTCTAGCAAACCGCCTAGCCCCCTACATTTCAGCCCTCACCCATGTAAACCAAGTAGGTTTAAATATACTTGATCATGTGCAAAGATCGAAAATCCCGGCCTTGTTGGTCACCCTGGATGCCGAGAAGGCATTTGACCGCATTAACTGGTCATTTGCGTTTGCGGTCCTATCGAGGATGGGATTCTCTGAGGCGATCCTGGCGGCTATCAAAGCGCTATATACCCAACCCAGCGCAAGAGTTTGGGTAAACGGGGCGCTCTGAGATCCCTTTAATATCACCAATGGTACCCGCCAGGGCTGCCCCCTATCCCCCTTGATATTTATACTGACGATTGAGCCGCTAGCCCAGGCGACAATGCTCCGAACGGGAACCACTATAGGAAACAAAGAACACACTGTTAGCCTGTACGCTGACGACATTATCCTAACGCTGACAAACCCCCAAACATCTCTCAAAGCTGCCATCGACATTATATCTCAATTTGGTGAGCTTTCCTTTTATAAACTTAACGCCACTAAGTCCCAAGCCCTCCCACTCAATATCCCTCCTGACCAGGTGGAGACGCTTAAAGATGCCTTTGACCTGGACTGGCAGGATAGCCAAATCGATTACCTAGGAATAAAGCTAACGACATCATTCGCTAACTTGTATGCCGCGAATCACCGCCAATTCTTAGGGACAATCGAGAAAGATCTCTCCAATTTGGCTAAACGTGCGACGTCTTAGGTAGGCCGTATTGCATCTTTTTAGATGTTCATACTTCCCAAGCTCTTATATTTATTCAAGACGCTGCCAATTACTCCACCAACCAGTTTTTTAGGAAGTGCACCAAGCTGATCAACACCTTAGTCTGGAAACAACACAGACCTAGAATAGCAGCTACGATAATGCAAAGAGCTAAACGTCGGGGGGGACTAGGCCTTCCACATATATACGATTATTTCTTGGCTTCGCAAATCTCCCAACTGAGAGAATGGTGGGTGGACAACCACTCCAAACAATGGGTCCATATGGAAGCATCACTGTCCTCTGTATGTAGCCTTAAGTCCCTTTTACTAGCTGCTCTCCATCCAGCGTTTATACGTCCCCCAGTCCCAACGCTGGTATCCATGGCATTGGGAAACTGGTCTCATTTTCATAAACTGTGCCCCCATGCGCCCGGGCCCTTACCACCCTCCACACCCATAACGGTGCTCAATCTTCTAGTTCCCAATGTAACGGTCTCGCCCTGGGCGGCAAGCAGCCTAGACCTACTATCTAAGCTGTTTGTCTCAGATACCTTTTGCTACTTTGAACTCCTACATAAGCAATACTTGATCCCAAATACTGATTTCTATAAATATCTATGTATCAGACACTTTATCACAGCTAACTCCCCTATTAAGTTACTGGGCAATCAGGAGATATTCAAATTTTGGTCACTTTCCTCGCCATATTGTACGCGCCTCCGCCCTGTATACATGATGCTCAGAGACAAAGGTTCATTTGTTAAATCGACCCCATTACACACCTGGGAAAAAGATCTCGGCTTAACGTTCTCAGATGAGCAATGGTCCTCGGCCTTTGCCTTTATCTCAAAGAATCTCAGATGTGCCTTGCATTACGAATCTCTGATGAAAACTACATTACGGTGGTACTATACACCCGACCGCCTGAGCCACATTTTCCCGGGGACTTCACATTTGTGCTGGAGGGGCTGTGGCCAGAGGGGCACACTATGTCATATACTGTGGTCTTGCCCTCTGTTACAAGATATATGGAAAACCACCTTTTCTCTTGCTTCGGATCTACTGGGTAGCCAGGTCTTGCCTTCCCCCTCACTAGCCCTCCTTTTCATTGATCTCGATAAACTACCCTGCAACGTAATGGTGATGCTGGGGCACCTTTTCCTCTCAGCCAAATTGGCTATTACACAAAATTGGAAATCCCAGAATATCCCCAGCCTAATGGATATTACCCGCAAGCTCAATTCCACATATATACACGAAAAAGTGTTGGCGAGAGCTGGACACTCATCTGCTACATTCGAGAAAGAGTGGAGTTCCTTGGGTCTCTCCCTGCTAGCAATACAATCCCCTGACTAATTCTCCCTAAACACTCCAATATATATCTGCTGCAAAATGCACTATTTGTCTGTGAATTTATCTCTTAAATGTACTGATAGTTCCTTTGTTTGTTGGATCTGTCTGTTGACTATTTACTACTGTATTCTCGAAGCGGTCAGGTCGGCGCTGCCAATTTGGCTGTGTAAAGTGCTGACTGTACTGCCACTCATTGCTGATTATCTTATATGTTTAAAAATTAATAAAAACATATTGATGGAAAAAATACACATACAGTCATTTATACTGCAGAGTGTGAACAACAGTAAACTGTACAGGAACAAACATTGAGTAAGTGCTACATCTGGTGTTAAGTGATGTCAATTAAGAGATTGGCCTATATATCCTGGGATATCTGTGTCAGATGAGGATCATCTTTTGAAATTCCTGTACTCCTCCCAGCCTTTCCAGCCAGCTCTGAACTTAGTGTACGTATGGTTTTCCCATGCCGCTATTTCTTCAAATCTGTAAATAGAGTCAACCCTACTTATACAGTGGTCAATGGAGGAGGGATCGGTTGACAACCAAGTTCGAGGAACCAACAGGCGAGCTCCAATAATGAGTTTCTTAAAAAGGAATGGGACAACAGTAAGTCTGTTGGGGGGAGACACACCCAAAAGAGCTAATTTAGGAGAAAATGGCACATTGGATTTGCAGATATCATTGCTTTTTCCAAAAATCTCTATCCACCAACTGTGAAGTGGGGGGCATGTCCACCATATGTGGAAGAATGTACCTTTTCTTTCCCGCAACGCCAACATGTATTTGACTTTGTGCTGTTGTATCTCCTCGTGATCTGGTGTTTCAGAAAGAGTTGAGATTGTTCCTCTTGTGAGAACAATGTCTCTAGATCTCTCTCCCAAAGCCCAATGAAAGCTAATTTTGACAACAGAATGGGGGAGTTAAGTCTTTTATATAATTGTGAAATTGGCTTACGTGGGGGGTCATTGTTACTGATCAAACTTTTGAACCACGTAAGCGGTCTAAGTAACGTTTGTTGGGGGATGTGTTTGTTTATGTAAGAGCTAAGGAAAGAAAGCAAAGACCCAGGTATTCATGATTGTATGGTAAATCTGCAGGTCATGTCCCCTTCTTCGTTAAATAGAGAGATAACAGGAACCATGGACCCACGGATCGAAGTGGGAAGACTCTGCCTCAGTTCAATAGGGGCCCAATCTAACATGTCTCTCACTTGTATGAGTGGAGAAGGTAGTGGGAAACCCCAGGCAGAGTTTTGGAGCCATTTCCATGCTTCAAGAGTGGTTTTGATTGGTGAGCTAAGGTGTGGTTGGTTAGAGGGGTTGTTTGAAGAAGAAACCAGGAGTTTCCTAAAAGATGACTGGAAGATCGAGGCTTCCATCCCCACCCATGGCTTATGGGGTGGTTGTCTAAACCAATCTATTACTCTCAATAAGAGAGTGAGGTAAGCCTATGTCTCCAGACGCCCTGGGTCGCTGAAGAACTGAAGAGGCCAGGCAATATTTTTTTTTGCCCCAGATGAAAGTACGTATGTGTTTCATTAGAGTCAAATAGTACGTTTTCGGGACTGGAATTGGTAAACCTTGAGGTAAGTAATTCAACCTGGGTATCATTAATGATGTAACCATGTTCTTGCGCCCAAACCATGAGAGCATGGGAAGATGTAGTGCCTCTAGTTGTTCTTGTAAAGATTTTAATAGGGGGGTATAGTTGGGATGGAAATGGTTTTGAGGTTCGGAGCTGATCTTGATCCCCAGGTACGTGATAAATGGGCATCCCAAGTAAAGGGAGAGTGTGTTATTAGATCCAGCTTAACAGAGGTTTTCAAACCTATACACAAGACGTGTGACTTTTTCCTGTTGATTTTGAAATTTGATAGGGGGCTGAATCTTTCTAACAGGTCATATATAAGTGGTAGAGATATTACTGGGTTGGATGATAATATCAGGAAGTCATCCGCAAAGGCCGCTACTTTGTGTTCTTGATTGCCCAATTTGATGCCCCCTATCCTAACATTCTGTCTTATGGCCTGGAGTAAAGATTCCATGACCATCACAAAGACCAGAGGAGACAGCGAACAAGCTTGTCTTGTACCATTCCTAATAGGAAATTAGGGGGAGATTGTGTGTAACGGGGTTCCGAAGGTGCACTCGGTCCCCCATTGCCCGCAGAACTGTTGCTTAGCTTTGGGAATGAGGATCTGTGTTTGACCTCATTCCCAGGGCGGCTTTACTGCTGGGTGGCTCCCTGCTCCTAAGTCTGCCTTGAGCGCCGAGCTGATCACTCGGTGCTCAACTGGTTGGTCTGTCGGTCATGTGACGCTGGCCACGTCACATGACCCTCACTCCCCACTATAAATACAGGCAGCCTGCTAGCTACAGGTTGCCTGTTAATTTCTAGGTTCCTGGCTATTTGTTGGACTACTGAATACTCACCTGATTCCGTTCCCTGACGATCCTTTGCCTGCTCCTCCTGTACTGCGCATCCGTCCTGGTATTGTGACCTCGGCTCCCACCTGACTACTCTCTTAGGACTCCTCTTGTACTTCTCTACTCTCCTGGTATTTGACCCCGGCTTCTCCTGACCATTCTTTGCTTAACCCTTTGTACTGCGTAGCTCTCTTGGTTCTGACACGGTCCATTCATGTTCCATATTTTGTCTTGTCTGTCTTCCCTGCACGTATCCTAAGTTAGGGACTGTCGCCCAGTTGTCCCCTGTCATCAGGACTCGTGAGGCAAGTAGGCAGGGCTAGGGGTGAGGGTGGAGCGCAGTGGTCACTATCCTTCCCCCTGTGTGTGTGTGGACGTGACCGTTACATTGTGTCATTCACCGATGTACACGGATACACCGATCGAGTACCGATGCTGAAGCGTTAGAATACATAGAGAAGATGGCCCTGATATAAGTGTCAGGTCGGCCGAATCTTTCAAGTGTAAGGCGCATGAAGTCCCATTTGACCCTATCAAAGGCCTTTTCAGCATTGGTACTAAGAACCACTAGAGAGTAAGAATGTTTCTTTGCCTGGACCAGTATATTTATTATTCTAGCGGAATTGTCTTTACCCTCCCTTCCCATAACAAATCCCGTCTGGTCTCTATGAATTAGCCATGGTAGGACTGAGGAAAGGCGATCAGCTAGCATTTTTGCCAGCAGTTTTAAATCTAAGTTCAATAAAGTTATGGGGCGGTAGTTTGAGCAATGAGTTGGGTCTTTCCCATCTTTAGGGAGGATGGTAATATGTGCTTTTGTCATGTCTGTAGTCAGGGGGGTGCCATGGACAGATTGGTTACATATGGACAGCAAGTGTGGCAACAGGGAGTTGCTGAATGTGCGGTAATATAGAGCTGGGAGGCCATCTGGGCTTCCCCTTAGGTAATTATTTTATAGCCAGAATTAATTCCTCTGGTTTAAACTGTGATTCCAGCGCGTTTCTCTGAATGGCTTTTAGTTTTGGTAGTGTTATCGAGTGGAGGAATTTGTTTATAGATTCTAAAGTATGTGGGACGCTATTCATTGATTCATGTTGGGGAATATTGTATAGAAACTGGTAGAAGTTCGGGAATTGGAGGGCTATATCTTTAGTTGCTATTGCTATTCCTCCATCTGGCTTGGTGATTTTACATATATAGTTATGAGCTTTTCTCTGTTTAATACGGTTCATCATAAATTTACTGGCTTTGTCGCCATGTGTGAAGAATTGATACTGTGAATGTAGGAAATATTTGGCCGATGCCGTGTTTAGATGGTTTTTTAATTCAGCGCGTAGTTCAGTTAGCTGGGAGAGGTGTAATTCTGATAAAGATCGTTTATGAAGGGCCTCTTTTCCTTGTATTTTGCATAGAAGTGTTTCAATACGAGCCATTCTTTCTTTTTTGAGTTTTGAACCTAGACTTATGAATTGCCTCTCATATATGCCTTATGGGCATCCCACACTGCATGGGGAGAGGTTTCTGTGAGGGTGTTCAGCGAAAAGAACTCTTCCAAAAGCTTTTGTACTTTTTCTTTAAGTTCGAATGATGTGGTCAATTGTATATTTAGTCTCCACTTAAAAGCCTGTGGGGCCACTTATGTTAAAATGGTTACCATCACTGGAGAGTTGTCAGAGAAGTGGATGGAATCTATTAGGACCTTTGAGCATAAATAAAGGTGTTCTTTGGAGATAAACAGATAATGCAATCTTTGATACGGACCATGTAGGTTGGAGAAGAATGTATAATCTCATTCAGAGGGATTGAAAGTTCTCCAAATGTCTACTAAGTGGGAGTTATGGATTTTTTTTGCGTATAGATCCGAGGGCTTTATATGATAAGGCTGATTTAGGAGATGAGGAGTCTGAAAGAGGCTCCATTGTTATATTAAAGTCACCTACCACGGGGGGCGTGGTCTGCCGGGCATGGAGTGAGGACGCACGCTGAACGAGCTCCCCTGCCATCCTGAAGTTATCCTGCTAATTCCGGTTTGTACACTACTTTGAAGGGCATTATTTGCTGTCTGAAGCACGCAGGAATCACCCGTGAGCCATATCGGTGGTCTGGTGGCGTCCCTGAGGATCCGGTAGCCTGAATAGAGGAGGACTGCTCCCTACCTGGTGCGGACGGCGGCCATCTTAGACGGGGAGGAGGTGGCTTGGTGAGCGCAAGTGCCGGCGGCATTGCAGAGGGGACCCGACACCGGCTGTAAGCGGGAGCGCGGGCACATGAGCTTCAGTGTGCTCCGGTGCTAGGGAGCGAGGACATCGTTTGGGGGAGGAGAAATTTCACCTCTACACACGTGGCAGCATATAAGCCAGGGGGAAGAAGTTAACCCTTGAGGAGAAAAGAGGGTGAAGGAGCTATTCAGTGCCCTTGTAGGTGGTGAAGCAAATACCCCAAGGTGATATAGGCTAAATAGCCGAAGCAGACATTGCCTGTGAAAGGGGACCCTGCCACCTGCGACTGTTTCACACATAAAGATAACGGACTGCATTGTCGTCCATACCCCCTCATATGGTGTGACTTTCATTGGTGACTGCTGCGACACTCTGCTGGAAACTTACAGAGATATTGATTATACCCCCTCCTCAGTAATTGTGAATACCAGAAGCCAGTTACCGAGCTTACTTATGGGCCGTAAAACCGTGTCATCTGCGGGCTCTACATCAGCAAAAGAAGTAGTAGATAATATGAGCCAGACTGAGATGGATCCGAACTAGAATGGCGCTGTGAATGCTGAGCTACAAACTGACAAGATAATGACCGCTATAGCTGCATGTCAGGCGGCGCTAACGACAAAGATTGATCACTTACAGAGCGACATCAATTGTTTACGACATGATATGGACAAGATGAGGGACCGCACTAAAGAGGTTGAACGCCGCCTGGGTGATGTGGAAGACTCTGCAAACACTACGTCTAACAACCAGAGACCTGCAACAACAAGTGAAAATCCTGCTTGCCAGAGTAGAAGATGTGGAAAACCGTAATAGAAGAAATAATGTCAGAATCCTGGGACTACCCGAAAGGGTTGAAGGTTCTGCCCCAGAAGTATATGCTGAGCAATTGATTCGCACTATATTGGGTCCCATTGAGTTGTCATCCAGTTTTGTGGTGGAGAGAGCTCACAGGATCCCTACAAGACCGCTACCTTCGGGCGCGGCTCCCAGACCTTTCATAATGAAAATATTAAACTACAGAGACCGGGATGCTATCCTGGCGGCGGCCAGACAAAAGAAGGACATTAAAATTGAAAATGTGAAGTTATCCTTTTACCCTGATTTTACAACAGAGGTTCAGAAACAACGTCGGCAGTTTTCAAATATCAGGGCATGTCTTCGGGAGCTGGGAATCAAGTATGCAATGATATACCCGGCCAAGCTGAGAATCCAGGAGGGTGACAGAGCTAGATTCTTCCAGACTCCGGAGGAAGTAGCCAACTGGATCGATCAACATCGTCCGAGATGAAGAGAGGGACTAGGGTATTGCAGAGAACTGCTATAAGTGTCCTACTCTCCACATGGGGTTCTGATTGTTCTGATCTGGACATGCTGAGCACCCCAGCTGCTACTAGACGGATATGATTCTTCACACAGTTAGCAGGATAGCCTAGATATACTATAAAGTATTTTTTCTAACAGGGGTTAATGTTAGTTCAGGACAACATTTCTGGACTTGAATAGTTTCAAGGGAATTAGGTTCTATACTATGTTTTAGTACAATTGGGCAGACTGTGTCTCTCTTAGTTTAGGCTAAAGGATTAGTTGGTTAGGGATATAGAAGCTTAGACGAGTTGGGGGTGTCTGGGCAGGGTGGGGGTTGAGTGGGATGTTCTACCTTAATTGCAAGTTGGTATGTGTGTGTGTGTGTGTGTGTGTGTGTGTGTGTAAATGCGGCAGTGACCCTATAGAATCTAGAAGGGAGTGGGGTATACTTCCTAAGCAACAATGGCTATATGTAAGCTAATTTCCTGGAATGTCCGGGGACTGAATGACAAAGTCAAGAGAGTGCTAGTGCTTAATTACATTAAGAAGTATAGCCCAGATGTTCTTATCTTTCAGGAAACCCATCTTCTGGGTCAAAAAGTGTTGGCGGTTAAAAGACCGTGGGTGGGATACGTCTATCATGCGACCTACTCTAACTACGCTAGAGGGGTATCCATACTGGTCAGTAAGACTCTTCCATTTCAGCTGATGTCCGTGCACATTGATCCGGCAGGGAATTATGTATTGCTGCAGGCTAACACCATTTGAGAGAGAAGTGGTCGACCGAATCATGGCTAAAGTGGTTACACTTCCTGCGGTTCCCTTGTTTATACTGGGGGATTTTAATGCCATTCTAGATAGGGATCTCGATAGACTTAAGCCATCTCCCAGGCATAACCCTGCACTATTATATTGGGCACAGGCGCATCACTTGACAGAGATATGGAGGGACCTGCACTGTAATGCAAAACCATATTCCTGTCACTCGGCCTCTGCTAACTCATTGTCCCGCATTGATTTGGCCTTCACAAATCAGGCAGGGCTAATGTGGGTGAAAGCTGCGGAATACCTACCGAGAGGTATCTCAGATCATGCTCCCCTACAGATAGTCCTTACACTACCGAGCGGTAAGCCGCATTCTACGTGGCGATTGAATCCGATGTGGTTGGATGTTCTTCCGGTGGGGGTGGCATGTGGGGAAGCCATTTCAGCTTATTGGGATGTCAATGAGGGCTCATCCAATCCACTGGTGGTATGGGATGCAAGTAAGGCAGTCTTAAGAGGCGTATTAATAGCAGCGATAGCAACACATAGAAAGGAACTACTCTCCTCACGGGTGAAATTAGAAGAAAAGTTAGATCTTGCAGAAAGAGCATACGTAGCTGACCCCACACCAGAGCTTCAATCACTTTGGCTTCTTGCTCAAAGGCAGTATTCTTTATACTTAACGGAATTCACGCAGAAACGCCTTATGGTTCAGAAGCAAAGCATCTTTGCTGAGGGGGATAAGAGTGGGAAAACTTTGGCGTATCTAGCTAAAACAGAAACTCCACAAACAGTAGTACCAGCAATTAGGGATGGACAGGGTGTACTCTTTACTGCACCAGAGGAAATATGTGACCAGTTTGCCAGTTATTACTCATCCTTATATTCCTCTAAAGCTACCAGATCCGCAGAGGAAATAACGCTTTTCCTAGACAATGTCCCTGTGGCCGAGTTAGCGCACTCAGAGAGGCAATCACTAGAGGGCCCTCTGGTTCCACTGGAAATCCAACATGCAATATTGTCCATGGCAAAAGGGAAAACTCCTGGTCCGGATGGCTTCCCTGTGGAGTGGTACAATTTTCAGATTGAGGAGGTGAGCCAGAGGCTCAGTAAACTATTTATGTATGCTCTGGAGGGTGGGGCCTTGCCAGTCTCGTTTCATGAAGCTACTATAGTGGTCATACACAAAGCGGGGAAGCCTCCGGATCAGTGTGGATCATATAGGCCCATATCGTTGATAAATTCAGACGCTAAGTTGTTGGCTAAGGTGCTGGCTAACAGGTTGTCGTCGGTCATTTCATCAGTAGTAGGTGTGGATCAATCTGGTTTTATGCCTGGGAAAACGACAGACATAAACCTGAGACGCCTTTTTACAAACTTACAAATTACGCATGATAATGCAGGAAACAGAGCGATCGCCTCATTGGACAACAAAAAGGCGTTTGATTCGGTGGAGTGGGGTTTTATGTGGGAAGTCCTAAAAAAAATGAAGGTCCCCCAAAATTTCCTCCAGTGGTTGCACCTGCTATACTTGCGACCGACGGCTAGAGTAAGAGTTAATAGATATTTGTCCAAACCGTTTGTGCTGGAAAGGGGCACCAGGCAGGGGTGTCCTCTCTCACCCCTGCTGTTTGCTTTAATAATGGAACCGCTATCGGTGTATATAGCGGGTAGTAATAGGATACAAGGTTGGGATATTGCAGATATTTCCGAAAAAATCTCACTTTATGCGTATGATATGCTGATATACTTATTAGATGTAGGTCCCTCCCTGGAAGCTCTACTGGAGATTGTTGACCTGTATGGATCGTTCTCGGGACTATGTGTGAATTGGGCCAAATCGGCATTATATCTGGTCGATGAGATGTCCCCTGGGAGTGTCTCCTCTAGGTCATCGCACGGAGTGTCTCCTCTAGGTCATCGCACTTTCAGACCCTAGATCGCATACTGACACTGTTTTTATGGAATAAATCTGCCCCCCGCATAGCCAGAGATACTTTGAAAGCTACTAATGAGAGAGGTGGCCTAGCACTCCCAGATATGTATCTATACTATATTGCGACACAACTAAACTATGCGGCCTGGTGGATTAAGGCAGACTCTTATAATCCGGCGGTGGTAATGGAGGCGGCCCTCATGGGATCTTATGAAGCTATGACGAACTTCTTTATAGTAACATAGTAACATAGTAACATAGTACATAAGGCCGAAAAAAGACATTTGTCCATCCAGTTCGGCCTGTCATCCTACAAGTTGATCCAGAGGAAGGCAAAAAAAACCCTGTGAGGTAGAAGCCAATTTTCCTCACTTTAGGGGAATAAAAAATTCCTTCCCGACTCCAATCAGGCAATCAGAATAACTCCCTGGATCAACGACCCCTCTCTAGTAGCTATAGCCTGTAATATTATTACACTCCAGAAATACATCCAGGCCCCTCTTGAATTCCTTTATTGTACTCACCATCACCACCTCCTCAGGCAGAGAGTTCCATAGTCTCACTGCTCTTACCGTAAAGAACCCTTTTCTATGTTTGTGTACAAACCTTCTTTCCTCCAAACGCAGAGGATGTCCCCTCGTCACAGTCACAGTCCTGGGGATAAATAGATGATGGGATAGATCTCTGTACTGCCCCCTGATATATTTATACATAGTAATTAGATCTCCCCTCAGTCGTCTTTTTTCTAACGTGAATAACCCTAATTTTGATAATCTTTCAGGGTACTGTAGTTGCCCCATTCCAGTTATTACTTTAGTTGCCCTCCTCTGGACCCTCTCCAGCTCTGCTATGTCTGCCTTGTTTACAGGAGCCCAGAACTGTACACAGTACTCCATGTGTGGTCTGACCAGTGATTTGTAAAGTAGTAGGAATATGTTCTCATCACGGGCATCTATGCCCCTTTTGATGCAACCCATTATCTTATTGGCCTTGGCAGCCGCTGCCTGACACTGTTTTTTGCAGCTTAGTTTGCTGTTTATTAAAATTCCTAGATCCTTTTCCATGTCAGTGTTACCGAGTGTTTTACCACACCGAGTGTTTTACCATTTAGTATGTACGGGTGACTTGCATTATTCCTTCCCATGTGCATAACTTTACATTTCTCAGTGTTAAACCTCATCTGCCACTTATCTGCCCAAGCCTCCAATCTATCCAGATCCCTCTGTAGTAGTATACTGTCCTTAACGGAATTCACGCAGAAACGCCTTATGGTTCAGAAGCAAAGCATCTTTGCTGAGGGGGATAAGAGTGGGAAAACTTTGGCGTATCTAGCTAAAACAGAAACTCCACAAACAGTAGTACCAGCAATTAGGGATGGACAGGGTGTACTCTTTACTGCACCAGAGGAAATATGTGACCAGTTTGCCAGTTATTACTCATCCTTATATTCCTCTAAAGCTACCAGATCCGCAGAGGAAATAACGCTTTTCCTAGACAATGTCCCTGTGGCCGAGTTAGCGCACTCAGAGAGGCAATCACTAGAGGGCCCTCTGGTTCCACTGGAAATCCAACATGCAATATTGTCCATGGCAAAAGGGAAAACTCCTGGTCCGGATGGCTTCCCTGTGGAGTGGTACAATTTTCAGATTGAGGAGGTGAGCCAGAGGCTCAGTAAACTATTTATGTATGCTCTGGAGGGTGGGGCCTTGCCAGTCTCGTTTCATGAAGCTACTATAGTGGTCATACACAAAGCGGGGAAGCCTCCGGATTAGTGTGGATCATATAGGCCCATATCGTTGATAAATTCAGACGCTAAGTTGTTGGCTAAGGTGCTGGCTAACAGGTTGTCGTCGGTCATTTCATCAGTAGTAGGTGTGGATCAATCTGGTTTTATGCCTGGGAAAACGACAGACATAAACCTGAGACGCCTTTTTACAAACTTACAAATTACGCATGATAATGCAGGAAACAGAGCGATCGCCTCATTGGACAACAAAAAGGCGTTTGATTCGGTGGAGTGGGGTTTTATGTGGGAAGTCCTAAAAAAAATGAAGGTCCCCCAAAATTTCCTCCAGTGGTTGCACCTACTATACTTGCGACCGACGGCTAGAGTAAGAGTTAATAGATATTTGTCCAAACCGTTTGTGCTGGAAAGGGGCACCAGGCAGGGGTGTCCTCTCTCACCCCTGCTGTTTGCTTTAATAATGGAACCGCTATCGGTGTATATAGCGGGTAGTAATAGGATACAAGGTTGGGATATTGCAGATATTTCCGAAAAAATCTCACTTTATGCGTATGATATGCTGATATACTTATTAGATGTAGGTCCCTCCCTGGAAGCTCTACTGGAGATTGTTGACCTGTATGGATCGTTCTCGGGACTATGTGTGAATTGGGCCAAATCGGCATTATATCTGGTCGATGAGATGTCCCCTGGGAGTGTCTCCTCTAGGTCATCGCACGGAGTGTCTCCTCTAGGTCATCGCACTTTCAGACCCTAGATCGCATACTGACGCAGTTTTTATGGAATAAATCTGCCCCCCGCATAGCCAGAGATACTTTGAAAGCTACTAATGAGAGAGGTGGCCTAGCACTCCCAGATATGTATCTATACTATATTGCGACACAACTAAACTATGCGGCCTGGTGGATTAAGGCAGACTCTTATAATCCGGCGGTGGTAATGGAGGCGGCCCTCATGGGATCTTATGAAGCTATGACGAACTTTGTGTATAGAGCAGGGAAATACCCGGTTAAACATCTCACTACACTAAAGGTGGGGGTGATTAATGCATGGAATGCCTCTGTGGTGGTGGGAGAGGTTGGAGGGAAAAGTAGTACACTATCTCCAGTCACGCCTTTGTGGGGGAACTCCTAACTGGAGGAACTAAAATATCTACCTGATTTTGAGTTTTGGCCGCGAAGGGGCATCAAATACCTCACTCAAGTATATGAGAATGTTTTTTTTAGAACGTTCTCAGACCTACAGACTGAATACAACTTACCACAGGCATCTCTCTTCAGATTTTTTCAACTGAGACATGCTTGCGAGTCACAGTTTGGGGCTGGTCCCTTGCTAGAATATAGTGAAATGGAGAAAATCGCCAGACGGGCGAATCATACAGAGATGGTGTCATCTTTTTACAGTTTCCTTCTATCCTCCCGACCTTCGCCGATGACAAGGGCTTTTCTTAAATGGAAGGCTGATATTCCTGCATTGGAGGATTATCATGAGAAAGAGCTGTCTGTCTCCTGGAGGGGGACAGTGATTTGTGCACGGGATCAGCTGATTCAGGCAAAATGGTTACACAGAGTCTACTTTACCCCAGTGAGATTGGTGCACATGCATAGACTTGATTCAGACACATGTACAAGATGTAATAATGGTAAGGGAACCGTATTACACATGATATGGGAGTGTCCGTTTATTGCTGAACTCTGGGTACAGGTGCATAAGTACATTAAAGGGGTATTATCAACACGCTATTTGATACTTACCTGCTCCCGGCGCGCTGTCCACTTCCTGGTTTCGGCACTCGGCAGGGGGCGGGCTCAATCTTGATTGATGTCTTCTCCCGGGCCAGGCCACGCGCTGTACTGAACGCGCACGCCGAGGCCACGCATGCGCCCTGGTGACTTCTTCCTGGCAAGTATACTATACTGGCCAGGAAGAAATCACCATAGCGCATGCGCGGCCTCGGCGTGCGCGTTCAGTACAGCGCGTGGCCGGCCGGGAGAAGAGAAGAAGTCGTCTGCGCACGCGCAGCCACCGCGATTCCTGAGAAGAGCGGTGACCGTAACCAGGGGAGACGGAAGACAACAGTCAGGTAAGTATAGGTTTATTTTCTTCTAAGGGGTGGGAATTTGGTAATTAAATATATTTAGAAGAATGATCACTGTTAAATCATTAACAGATTTAACAGTGATTATTAAGATGAGAATACCCCTTTAATACTCATTTGGGGCTCCCAGCAGTTGTAACACCTGAAGTTAGTTTACTGGGCCTTGTTAATGATATCATCCCAACTAAACATACCAAAATCCTTTATAGGCTACTGATGTTTTATGGGAGAAAGTCCATTTTGCTGAATTGGAAACCCCCTAAAAAACCAACACTATCTCATTGGATCCAGCTTATTAATGCTACATTATCAGTATATAAGTTAACCTATGAAGCCAGGGGCGTACCGGAAAAATTTGGGAAGATCTGGGATATTTGGCTGGGTGTGAACTCGGTTACAGAATAGTTGAGCTGGGAGAGTTAGGCTGGGTTCCCACAGGCGTTGAGGGAAAATGTGCGGGTGCGTTGCTGGAACACCCGCGATTTTTCCGCGCGAGTGCAAAACATTGTAATGCGTTTTGCACTCGCGTGAGAAAAATCGCGCATGTTTGGTACCCAAACCCGAACTTGGGATCGGTGTTCTGTAGATTGTATTATTTCCCCTTATAACATAGTTATAAGGGAAAATAATAGCATTCTGAATACAGAATGCATAGTAAACTAGCGCTGAAGGGGTTAAAAAAAATATATATTTAACTCACCTTAGTCCACTTGATCGCGGCCCGGCATCTCCTTCTGTCTCCTTTGCTGAACAGGACCTGTGGTGAGCATTAATTACAGGTAAAGGACCTTTGATGACGTCACTCCGGTCATCACATGATCCATGACCATGGTAAAAGATCATGTGATGGATCATGTGATGACCGGAGTGACGTCATCAAAGGTCCTTGACCTATAATGAATGCTCACCACAGGTCCTGTTCTGCAAAGGAGACAGAAGGAGATGCCGGGCTACGCGATCAAGTGGACTAAGGTGAGTTAAATTTTTATTTTATTTTTTTAACCCCTCCAGCGCTGTTTTACTATGCATTCTGTATTCAGAATGCTATTATTTTCCCTTATAACCATGGTATAAGGGGAAATAATAATAATAATCTGGTCTCCATCCCGATCATCTCCTACCAACCGTGCGTGAAAATCGCACCGCATCCGCACTTGCTTGCGGATGCTTGCAATTTTCACGCAACCCCATTCCCTTCTATGGGGCCTGCGTTGCATGAAAAACGCTGAATATAGAGCATGCTGCGATTTTCACGCAACGCACAAGTGATGCGTGAAAATCACCGCTCATCTGAACAGCCCCATAGAAATGAATGGGTCGGGATTCAGTGCGGGTGCAATACGTTCACCTACCGCATTGCACCAGCGCGGAAATCTCTTCTGTGTGAGCGCAGCCTTAAGAGATGATTAGGTCACTGTCAGTATGAATGGGTGTGTGAATGGGGACAGGCTATAATGAAACAACTCGGCTTTGCGACTGATGAGAACTGTATTCATGACATGTACACTTGAAGATACATCATCTATATGTGATCCTATTGTTTTACCTGTCAATTTGATTGTGATGGTTGAGGTTTATACCTTGTTATGGGGGCTGTTCCCCCATGTTTGATGTGTTTTTTTTTCCTTCTGAAAATGGAAAAATAAAGCCTTTTAAAAAAAAATCACCTCCCACAATGACTACTCCTTCTGTCACGGCGGGGAGTGGGGGAAGCCCCCCACGGTGCGGTGTCAAAGGGTAAAAGGGGATCAGCCTGGCCAAAAGGAGTAATAAGGGAGCAGGTTACCTCCTACAGCATCCCTAATCGTCTCCCTGACTCCTCACTGTATGAGCGGACCCCAATGGTAGGACGACTCATACTCAGGATTCCTAAAGACCCTAAGTTGCCCTGGTAATCTCTCACCAAGGAGCAGGGAAGAGACGACCTGTTCATCCCAGTAATGGAGGAACAGGAGTATCTATCTGAGGCCAGGCTGCAAGGAGAGGGGAACACATACAGCATAAGGAGATGGCAGGTAAGCGAAACCAATAACACACCTGCCACAGACACACTGACTGGAACCCGTGCACAAGTGCTGGTGTCCACACCAACATTAAAAGGACACAGCACACACCACAACCACACAGGAACCCAGGACACCCATAGGTGCAAAAAACATGAGACTGGGGAATGTCTAGTAAACATGTTGGACACCAAACACCACCAGACATGTAACACCAGACTAGACATACAAACACCCTAAACATAACCCACTCCATACAAATAGGGAAGGGAAAGAGACACCGGGATAACATTGATGACCACAAGGGTGGCCCTCACTGGACAGATGGAACACCCTGGACTGGAGCAGAGCTCCAGCACCAACAACAGCTGAAGTACAACTGACTCCAGCCAGGAAACCACAGAAGATAAGCAAAGTGACCACACCCAGTCAGGGAGTTAACCCTTACAGCACCAGACAGAGGGAGGCTACCACTTAAAAGGGAAGTGCACACACAAGCATACCAAGCACGTAACCACGGGCAACAGCATGCATGGCAACCATGTCACGGCAATCACCCGGAAGGCCGAGACACTGCCACCGCATGCCCTCACAGCAACACGTTGCCGCGGGCAACCGCAAGTGTGGCAACAGTGTCACAGCGTACGGCATAGGCCGTGACACCTTCTTTGAAGGTTTCTATAATTGGAAAAAGAGCACCAAACCAAGCAGTTTGGTTGGTATTGGGAGCATAAACATTAATAAATGTCTACATCTGACTTGCTATAGTGCCCTTCATAGGTAAATATATAGAGAAAAGACCAAAAGTGGCCCACATGCCAAGACTATAATAATAGTACATCAATGCATATTGTGGCAAAATAGGGGGGCCAACTATAAAGAAATGTAAGTACAGTACCAGCTCCTGAATCCAGAACAAAACCTACAAAAAATGGAGCTCACAGAGTACCAGTAAAAAAAATTATATTTTATTAAATCACATAAATGTAAAAAGACAATGTCACTTTAAAAGGAAAGGTAGCCGAAATAAACACACCAACGTGGTCGTTACACAGACTAGATAATAATGATCTATTGTAAATTCTTATATAGAAAATTTTGTAAGGGTATGATAACTATCAGGAACCCATAATCCTTCACATCAATTCATCAAAGAATAACAATAAAGTACAAAGAAATAAATCTTCCCTTTATATGAAGACCTGGGACCTGCTGCAGGAACTTACCCGAAGGTTCTGTGTACACAAACCAGGATGGCGCTACCCCGACGCGCGTTTCGGCGTGCGGGGGTCATAAATGTATACAACTGACTTGCTATAGTGCCCTTCAGTAACAAATACCTGCCCTCTACATTCTGTATATGCGCATAATATTGGAAGGGAGTCCCCTTTCCGAAGCCCACACTTACGCCCCTGGAGGCCGAGGAGTCTGAACCACAAAGGAATCATTTAGGAAAACTAGAATTGGAAAGATCTGGATAGTGATTGAACTTAAAATGGGTTTCCTGTAATAGGAGGACCGAGCATTTCTTTATTTTTTATATATGAAAGAATTTGGCATCTCTTGGAGGGCGAATTGAAGCCTTTCACATTGTAAGAGGCTATATGTATTTCCGCCATTTATGTTTAAACTGGAGGAAAATAATGATGTCGAGTTTAGCTAAAATATCTCCATATCTCTGTGTGTCATAGTAGTATTCAGCCATTCTGAGCGAAGCGGTGGCATCTATCAGAGGGTCCCTCATATAGTATCCAAAACGTATATAATCACATGGGCACCTATTAAAATAGAAAATAACATGAATAAAAAATAACTAGATATAACAGTGCAACAGAAATGTCGCAAATAGAAACATATAGCAAGTCATAAATTCCATGTGGATGCGTATTAAGCGCAAAAAGAGAAGGGGGGAAATTAAGTGACATATAGAGTCACCCTTATACAAGATGAAGATCCAATTAGGAGATTAGAGAGACAAGTTAGAGTATATAATTGTATAGTGGAGTGATCCCAGGAAGGAAAAGAGCAAGATATAGAGGGGGTGGGGTTTGAAGGGGGGGGCGAGGGGGAAATGGGTCAAAAGGTCAGTTTAAGGAGATACAGATGAATGTCCTTTTATTCACTCATAAGTAATCTTCTTGAGGTTGATCCCAAATTTCCCTTCTTATTCTTGTGAGACCTTGGGGTACGCTGTCTTTCCCATGGTTCCGCTGAGAGATCTGGGAGGCTTGTCAGATCTTGTATGGGATCCCAGTTTTGGAGATCCAAAGGGCTGATCTGCAAGTGGTCGTAGACTACGTCCAAATCCAGGAAATTGGTAATTGACAATCTGCGGCCTTCGTGCATAAAGGAAAGTCCAAATGGGAAGGACCATCTATATTGTATATTATGAGATCTAAGCCAGTCCGTTAGGGGCTTTAAGGTTCTAAAGAGGGAGCTTATGTATATTTATCAATAAAATCCTCAGGCAGCCATCTCCTTCCGGCGCTAGCTCCGACCCCGGGAAATCAGGATTTTTAAGTGTGCTTAAAAATCAGCATTTGCTGGCGGCAGATCATGCTGTCTAATCACGATCTGGTGCCGGCAAACAAGAAGTCAGTATGGGACGAGCGATGGCATTAGTGATCACTCCTCCCCATACTATGAAGGAGATCGCAGCTTGTAATAGCAGTGGTCTTTCCCACTAGTGAGCAGGCGATTCGTCTGTCTGTTCTTTTATTCTAATACAGTCCTAAGTGTAAAATAAAATTAAAGCATGTTAACAGTCCACAACATAATGTTGCTAAAAAACCAAAACTAGCTTCATTTGCATCTTTACAAATCAGGTGCACAACACAAACGGTCAATTCAAGTTCACTATCTGGTCAGTGCTATGCAGAATCCCCCTTCCCCTGAACAAGATCATTAGTATTGGAGAATTGCAGTTCACAGGATGGGGTAACTTTTAAATCGGCAGGGGTCCTACCTAGGAGAGTTGCTAGGGTCTCAAAAGATCCGGGGTCCAAGCCCAAGCGGATCTATAAGTCCCTCCTATAGAGCCCCCAGTAGTAATAAGAAAACCTAATGGCCCTTGGATTTATAATACCCCCACAGTTCTCCCAGTATTTATACTGCACAATACTGTTATAATGCTCACCCTGAAGTGCCCCCAGTGTTTATAATACCCCCTGGTGGTGGTGGAGTAGAATGGAAAAAGTTGCAGCAGAGCCAATATGGTGGAATGTAGGCCTGATGCAGTAAATTTCAATGAGAGTAGTTTGATGCAGCGATATGGTACAGTTGCAATAGTGGAGCTGAACTGATGCAACAGAGCTACTGCAGTGAAACAGAACTGGTATCGCAGAGCTGGATTAGTGGACCTTGCTCCTGTTGAAGCAAGCAGAAGTTGGAATATGGGGTAAAGATTCCCAAGCAGTAAATTCGGGCAGAGGAATAAACTGTGTCAAATGTTGCAGAACAGGAGATGATACTGGAGCAGGTCCCCGAACATTCATCTGTGCAGAAAGGTGGCGCACGGCCTGGTTTACCTCTCTTGTTGATCTGCAGCCAGCTATGCATCAATGGCCTGATTATTTTATATCTCACCTATTGGGGTGGATTCTCTAAGGCTTCTTTCACATCTGCGTTTTCAATTCCGCTATTGAGATCCGTCATAGGATTTTGTCCCCATTCATTGTCAAACTGACCTGAAAACTGACCTGAACGAAACGGAATGCACCAAAATGCAGTCTGTTCCGTTTGGTTGCGTCCCCATCGCGGACAGAAAAACTTTGCAAGCAGCGTTTTTCTGTCCGCAATGTGGTGCAGAGCAAGACGGATCCGTCCTGACACACAAGTAAGTCAATGGGGACGGATCAGTTTTTTCTGACACAATACAAAACGGATCTATCCCCCATTGAATTTCAATGGTGTTCATGACGGATCCGTCTTGGCTATAGAAGACATAATACAACCGGATCCGCTCAGGATGGATGCATACGGTTGTATTATCAGAACAGAAGCGTTTTTGCAGATCCATGAGGGATCCGCAAAAAACGTTAATGTGAAAGTAGCCTAAGTTGCTTGTCGGCAATAGCAGGTATTGGGCCTAATGGAAAGGTGGAGCAGGATGAACACAGATGTAGAAGGATGTAGGTGTTACAGCAGTGAGTGTGGAACCACTGTGTCAAGAAACAGGTTTGACTTTTGGTTAAAACTAAGAGCATTATCCTGGCAGTCCCCTGGTATTCACTCTTTAACCTTTGTACAGGCATCTGGACTTCTCTGCGGAGAAGCCACCAGACCACTACATTTTGGAGTAGTTCCGATATGTTTGACAGCTGACCCACGGGAGTCAGAGACACTGGAATGAGCCCTTAGGCTGAGTATACAACATACGTGGAGCCTGTATGTCTGTTCAGCTCCCTAGTATGGTGCCATATGGCCTCAGTGTACTGCCATATAATGCTCTGTCAGGTGCCATATGTATCTGGTTGTTTTCTCTTGTAGAAGTAAAACTCCCACTGAAAAACTTGGTAATGGAACTTGCTTTGGAACAGGTCATAATCATTTTCTGTTCAATTTGTATGAATCCAACAGAATAAAAAGCCTGTGTATTCCTCTGTATGAGAAACCAGAGGTGTGGGGAGGTGCAGCATGCTGTATTACAGTTCCATCCAACTTGGAGGTTGTGTAGAACCACAACATGGCTGTGTGCCTGAGGCCCAAGGTTGGGTTCACCATGTAGTTTGCAACAGTTTTATTTTAGTCAAAGACAGTAATGGATTCCAAGGGAATGAAAACAAGGCATAAAGGAAAGACTTATGCTTCCTGTATTTGGCTCATAAACTGAATCAAAAACTGAAGGTATGAATGTAACCTACAGATCTACTTTTCAATGTATGTATTCCCTCACAACAAAACAGGTTCTGTATAAAACTGCCGTTTTAATAGCTTCACTTGTATTCTGAAAACTTGTCGTAACTAGGCAACAACTATATGTGTAGTCATATTTCCTTAATTACAATAGCCATAAACTTTACACTACTCTGGACCCCTTTATTCACTCGGATTTGCATTTTACAACTGTACTTTATGATACATTACAATTTAAGGCCAAACCCAAAGGTTAACGCACAAGGCCAAACCAATGTTTTGGCTTTGCTTAATAAGCTTAGCCATTTTAGCTGACTACATATGTATGAAAGCAACACATCATTACACAGTAGTGAAAGTAATGCGCATATATACTGTTCCATTTATTAGAATTAGAAATATAATGAATCTTGCCCTTTGTTAGAAAAAAAATTAAAAATAAAACAGAAAATGTATTAAAAATAACACAAACTTTCTTTAACTAAACTATTAGATACGATATTCAGAAACAGCTAAAAAGGGTGAAACACCCTGTATACGAACCAAGGTAGTAGGCATACCATAAGTACACCTAACCCATGAGGAATCTTTCTTGTGATTAAACCAGATTCATAGAACTGTCCACAGTTAATGTATCATTTGTATACCACTCACATACAGTGCCCTAATAACAGTACCATACCATTTTCTTTCAGAGCTTGGGTGTCATTGCTCTCCTTCCAACAGGTTCCTTAGAAATGTCTTGGAGGATTGGAAATATTTTCCTTGTTCCCTCTTCCCATATCCATTTATATTTTGTTGGCAAAAATGAGAATGGAAGACATTTCTCAGTAAGAATAGTGAAACCTAAAATTTTGAGAAAATGACAAGACCCAAAGATGTACACAGACACAGAATATTCATGGATGCAAGAAGACACATATACAGTTACTCCTTTGTATACATAAACCCTGAATCATTCATTATTCCTCCACCAGCAAACAAGCAAAGAGTCGTCCATCAGACTGCTAGATAAAGAAATGTGATTCATTACTCCACATAATACGTTTCTTCTGCTCCAGAGTCCAGTGGCTGCATGCTTTACACCATACCGTCTGATGCTTGGCATTCTGATCCGTGATGTAAGGCTTGTATGAAGCTGCTCAGCCATGGAAACCCATGTCATGAAGGCCCCAAAGAAGAGAGAAGGTTTGGAGTTCTGCAGTTATTGAGTCAGCAGAGGGTTGGGGACTTTTATACACTATGCACCTCAGCACCCGGTGACCACGCTCCGTGACTTTATGTGGCTCCTGAACACTTCCACTCTGTAATAATACCACTCCCAGTTGATGGTGGAATATCTAGGAGGGAAGACATTTCACAAACTGACTTGTTACAGTGGTAACATCCTATTCCAGTACCACGCTGGAATTCAGAGAGCTCTTTAGAATGAGCCAAGCTGTCACAAATGTTTCTAAAGGCAGACTGCGTGGCTAGGTGCTGGATTTTATACACCTGTGCCAATGGTAGTGAATGAAACCTGAATTCAATGATTAAAGGGAACCTGTCACCAGGATTTTGTGCATAGAGCTGGGGACATGGGCTGCTAGATGGCCACTAGCACATCTGCAATACCCAGTCCCCACAGCTTTCTGCGCTTTTATTGTGTTAAAAAACCTTTTTGATCAATATGCAAATGACCTGATATGAGTCCTGTGTCCGGAGATGAGTCAAGCGGAAAGGAGCCCAGCACCGCCCCGCGTCCTCCGAATCTCCTCCTTGCTGGCAGACGTCACAGAGCTGGAGCGCCGAAATCTCGCGATGCGTGAGCTAGCGCATGCGCAGTGTCGGCATCATGTTCATTCCCTGTACTGGCATCAGCACAGGGAACGAACTACGCATGCGCTAGCTCGCGCATCGCGAGATTTCGGCGCTCCAGCTCTGTGACGTCAGCCAGCAAGGAGGAGATTCGGATGACGCGGGGCAGTGCTGGGCTCCTTTCCGCTTGACTCATCTCCGGACACAGGACTCATATCAGGTCATTTGCATATTGGTCAAAAAGGTTTTTTAACACAATAAAAGCGCAGAGAGCTGTGGGGACTGGGTATTGCAGATGTGCTAGCGGCCATCTAGCAGCCCATGTCCCCAGCTCTATGCACAAAATCCTGGTGACAGGTTCCATTTAAGAGGTGTGTCCCAATACGTTTGTTCATATACAGGTCCTTTTAAAAAAATTAGCATATTGTGATAAAGTTCATTATTTTCTGTAATGTACTGATAAACATTAGACTTTCCTATATTTTAGATTCATTACACACAAACGAAGTAGTTCAAGCCTTTTCTTGTTTTAATATTGATGATTTTGGCATACAGCTCATGAAAACCCAAAATTCCTATCTCAAAAAATTTGCATATCATGAAAAGGTTCTCTAAACGAGCTATTAACCTAATCATCTGAATCAACTAATTAACTCTAAACACCTGCAAAAGATTCCTGAGGCTTTTAAAAACTCCCATCCTGGTTCATTACTCAAAACCGCAATCATGGGTACGGCTGCCGACCTGACTGCTGTCCAGAAGGCCATCATTGACACCCTCAAGCAAGAGGGTAAGACACAGAAAGAAATTTCTGAACGAATAGGCTGTTCCCAGAGTGCTGTATCAAGGCACCTCAGTGGGAAGTCTGTGGGAAGGAAAAAGTGTGGCAGAAAACGCTGCACAACGAGAAGAGGTGACCGGACCCTGAGGAAGATTGTGGAGAAGGACCGATTCCAGACCTTGGGGGACCTGCGGAAGCAGTGGACTACATCCAGAGCCACCGTGTACAGGCGTGTGCTGGAAATGGGCTACAGGTGCCGCATTCCCCAGGTCAAGCCACTTTTGAACCAGAAACAGCGGCAGAAGCGCCTGACCTGGGCTACAGAGAAGCAGCACTGGACTGTTGCTCGTCATTCGGAAATCAAGGTGCCAGAGTCTGGAGGAAGACTGGGGAGAGGGAAATGCCAAAATGCCTGAAGTCCAGTGTCAAGTACCTACAGTCAGTGATGGTCTGGGGTGCCATGTCAGCTGCTGGTGTTGGTCCACTGTGTTTTATCAAGGGCAGGGTCAATGCAGCTAGCTATCAGGAGATTTTGGAGCACTTCATGCTTCCATCTGCTGAAAAGCTTTATGGAGATGAAGATTTCATTTTTCAGCACGACCTGGCACCTGCTCACAGTGCCAAAACCACTGGGAAATGGTTTACTGACCATGGTATTACTGTGCTCAATTGGCCTGCCAACTCTCCTGACCTGAACCCCATAGAGAATCTGTGGGATATTGGGAAGAGAAAGTTGAGAGACGCAAGACCCAACACTCTGGATGAGCTTAAGGCCGCTATTGAAGCATCCTGGGCCTCCATAACACCTCAGCAGTGCCACAGGCTGATTGCCTCCATGCCATGCCGCATTGAAGCAGTCATTTCTGCAAAAGGATTCCCGACCAAGTATTGAGTGCATAACTGAACTTAATTATTTGAAGGTTGACTTTTTTTGTATTAAAAACACTTTTCTTTTATTGGTCGGATGAAATATGCTAATTTTTTGAGATAGGAATTTTGGGTTTTCATGAGCTGTATGCCAAAATCATCAATATTAAAACAAGAAAAGGCTTGAACTACTTCAGTTGTGTGTAATGAATCTAAAATATATGAAAGTCTAATGTTTATCAGTACATTACAGAAAATAATGAACTTTATCACAATATGCTAATTTTTTGAAAAGGACCTGTAGTGTATATGTAGATAAGATCTCACTTCCATTTGTTTTATTTCTGTCTCGCTATACAAGGGATACGATCGATCTTCCAAATTAGATGGCATAAATTTAAAGTTAGAAATATGTTCCTCAACTAATGCTGTACAGTTCAATTTCACACAAAATGGGGATAGCAGTCACCAATTAGTCTACTTTCACACTGGCGTTTTGGCTTTCCGTTTGTGGGATCCGTTCAGGGCTCTCACAAGCGGTCCAAAACAGATCAGTTTTGCCCTAATGCATTCTGAATGGATAAGGATCCGCTCAGAATGCATCAGTTTTCTTCCGATCAGTCTCCATTCCGCTTTGGATGCGGACACCAAAACGCTGCTTGCAGCGTTTTGGTGTCCATCTGATGAAGCTGAGCCAAACGGATCCGTCCTGACACACAATGTAAGTCAATGGGGACGGATCCGTTTTCACTGACACAATCTGGCACAATAGAAAACGGATCCGTCCTCCATTGACTTTCAATTGTGTTAAAGACGGATCCGTCTTGTCTATGTTAAAGATAATACAAACGGATCCGTTCAGAACGGATGCAGATGGCTGTATTATCTGAACGGATCCGTCCATGACGGATCCGCACAAATGCGAGTGTGAAAGTAGCCTTAGTTCCATGATACAAGATAGGTGGGTCATAATGTCTCCTCAATGAGATACATCGATGATGTATTGATAATATGGTTTAGTACTAAAAATTGGTTTGACGATTTCATTAACCACCTGAATATTAATACATTTGGTTTGCGAGTTACCTGTGAAATCATGACGGGGTATTGGTTATTCCCCGCTCGCCCCTCATGAACAGTCACATACTAACCCTTGACTCACTTACCACAAGCCCTGACCTTCTAAACTGGCCCTGTCAGAAACCCCAATAAGACACGGACACCAAGTTGGATTATATCGGCCACAGCAGCCGTTTATTGTAAACATATACATAAATAATTAACCTTTTATTTTCCACAAAACATCCCCATAAGATATAACCAACTTAATTCACCTGAGTAACACGGGGGAGGTCCTGGAAGCCCCAAACCTTTTTGAGCCGACTTGCCCCCAGCCGTTAAGCACCAGCTCGGGGGCACCACTGACGGCTCGCCCAAGTTCCGCCACAACCGACCACCAGCCATAGGAGTCCAGCCCCAACCGTGGAGCCCTCCCATCCTCGTCACCTGAATCTCTCCAACTTCAAGGACCTCCCACCGCCACGAACGCACATGCTTGACACCTTAAGCCTGTGCGTCCCTCCACATCCGCAAAGCTGTCTCAATGCCCTCCTGTATTGCCAGACACCACATGTCAATACCCACTGCGTTCAAGTGCACGCCGTCAGACCGCCAAAAAGCTCCGACCCCTTTTTCCAGTTCAGTATGCCGTACTACCACTGCACCATTCCTTGCCATAAACCGCCCTATGGCCCGGTTAGCTTTTATCCTAGCCTTATTTATCCCCTCCACCGACCTCGCCCCCCTCCACACTTTGCGGGGAACAATGTCCGACCAAACGGAAATAAGACCCGGGAAGAGCGCCCACAACCGGAGTAGATCGAATTTAACGTCCTTCACCAATTCCCGCAACGGCCGCGCCCCCAAATCGTTGCCCCCCACGTGCAACACCAACACATCCGGCACCCTATCCAACCTAACAAACTTGTGGACCTCAGGTAACACGCCCCCCCACACCATTCCCCTACGCCCCAACCATCTTACCACCGCTACCGACCGGTCAATCCCCAACTGTTGTCCATCCGGCCGAACCGCTGCCCGGATGGCTCCCCAGAAAACATAGGAGTGACCCATTATCCAGATAAGCGCTGGGTCCGAACCTGCAACGAAATAACAAAACAAAAGCATACCGTGCGTGATGAGACAGCATACAATACAATATCACAACCGATCTAGACGAATATATGATCTAAAGCGAATCGATTCCCACCTTCCTATCCGCATGATCACGTCCTGTCCCAGCCCGCGTCTGGCCGCTTCCGTCGCTGCCCCGATTCTAAAAGAATGGCTAGAGTAACCCCCAAGCGCTAGGCCCAACTGCCCTAGACACCGCTTAAAGACCGCCGTGAACTGGAAACGGGAAAGGAAAGACCCGTCCGCATGCACTAAGAGAGGGGAATTCGCCCTCCCCACCGCAACCCCGTACTCCCTCAAGCAACATACCGGACACATTGCGCAACCCGGGACCGCGAACAAAACAACCTTCCGCCCTCTCCCTTCCACATCAGTTTTTCACCGCCTAATACGAAACTCCACCCTGTCCTGAAAAAGGTCTACATCGTCCCTAAACAAACCGCCCTGTCTCTTAACCGACGGAGAAACCAACTCGCCCAAACGCAAGGCCCCAAAAAATGCCAGCGAAAAAGCCAACCGGAACAAACGTAACTCCCACGACGAGGCACAAACGTCGACTAGTTGATCCCCCAACCTCAACAGCAAAGCAAAAGACACCGGCCTACGGTCATCCTGCCCCGACTGAGAACGCCGCCAACCCTTTAAAGCCCTCACCACCAGAAAAGACTTGGTGACGTCCGGCAGGTTCCTAAGACGAAAACCGAAAGCCAAACCTGAAACACAACTATTAATCCTAGAGACAGACCACCCCTCCTCTCTACAATGCCCTATGAACAATAGCAATGGAATCTCAAAGTCCTCTGACACAACAGCCAACCTGGTCTTCCAATCCTCCCAGCATTGCCATGCCCTATCATATGTCTCCCACGTACCGGGTGCAAGTGAAGCCCGTATGAGACCCGCTACGGTGTCTCCAGAAGTTCCCACAGGCAACTCGGGCAGTCCAGCCCTCGCTCCTCTGCCCCCGGAGCCAGCTGGCGGAAACGTTCCCACTGTGAACGAGAGAGAGCATCAGCAATACAGTTATCAACCCCTGGTACATGCACTGCTACCACCCAAGCATTAAGTGACAAGCACTCCAACACCAGCCTCTGCAATAGACGCACGACCAACGGTGAAGAAGCCGACAACCCGTTAATCGCTTGCACCACCCCCAAGTTGTCACAATAGAAACGAACTTTCTTGTTCCTAAACTCCTCCCCCCATAACATTACTGCCACCACAATGGGGAACAATTCCAGCAGCGCTAAATTCTTGACCCAGCCTCTCTCCACCCAGGTATCAGGCCAACCCCCCGCACACCACTGCCCCCCGCAATAGACCCCGAAACCGCCTCCTCCCGCCGCGTCAGAGAAAAGGTCAAAATCAAAGGAGTCTACCGCCTCACCCATAAACAGACCTCTGCCATTATAACACTCCAGAAACGATGCCCAAACTTGCAAATCCGCCCTAAGCTCTTTCCCCAGTCTAATAAAATGGTGCGGCGCTGCCACCCCTGCCGTTGCTGCCGCCAAACGCCCACTAAATACCCTACCCATGGGGATAATCCTACAGGCGAAATTCAGCTTCCCCAGGAGTGACTGTAGGCTCCGCAATTGGATTTTTTGCAGTCGCCTCGCCCTATCAACCTCCATTTTCAAATCCTCAACCTTGTCCAAGGGCAGCCTACATTCCATCCTCACTGAGTCAATCACTATGCCCAGGAAGCTCAATTCCGTGGTCGGCCCCACCGTTTTCCCTGCCGCCAAGGGAACCCCGAAGGAATCAAACAACGCCTCCATCGTGTGCAACAGTAAAGAGCACACCCTGGATCCCGGGGGGCCAATACATAAGAAATCGTCCAGATAGTGAATAAGTGATTCACATCCGGAGGAATCCACTACCGCCCATTCTAGAAAAGAGCTGAACTTCTCAAAATACGCGCAGGACAACGAACACCCCATTGGCAAACAACGATCAACAAAAAACTTACCCTCCCAAAAACATCCCAACAAATGCAGGCTCTCTGGGTGCACCGGCAACAACCTAAATGCTGACTCAATATCCGTTTTCGCCATCAATGCACCCCTCCCAAACTTCCTAACCCACTTCACTGCCGCATCAAACGAGGTATAGACTACCGAGCACAGCGTCGGGTCAATGCCATCGTTGACCGACGATCCCTTAGGAAAGGATAGATGTTGAATCAGGCGAAACGTATTCGCCTCCTTCTTTGGGACCACCCCCAGAGGCGACACACGCAAGTTCTGCAAAGGTGGTTCCAAAAACGGGCCCGCCATCCTTCCCAGTCTAACTTCCTTCTCTAACTTAGTAGTCACCACCTCAGGGTGCTCCCTCGCCGACTGCAAATTCTTCTTAAGCAACACGGGCCCCGATGGAACAAACGGAATTTTAAACCCCCCTGAAAAACCTTCCCGCAACAATTGCGCAGCCCCCCTATCTGGATATCTAGCGAGAAACCGGTCCATCTCTTCCAGACGCACCGGCGTCTCCCCCTTTTCCAGAACTCTCGCCCCCCTTCTGTCTTGCCCCTCTAAAGCAGCGCGTGGCTCCGTGAGACCCGCCACAGGTGGAACATTCGTGCTTAAATTTGCACTTGGCTCCAAATTTACACCCCCCTTCATTGAATAAAAAACACAACCCCTTCGCAGATGCTGCCGCGAAACCGGATTGTCCCCCCGCCCCTGACTCGCTCCGAAAGGGCTGACCTGACCGAACCGGCGCCGTCACTTTGAGCCACAAAGCGATATCCTTGTGGTCCCATTTTATGCTAGGGCGTACCGCCTTCCGCTGCCTAAACTGTTCGTCGTAACGCAGCCAGGCCATACCCCCATACACCCGGTAAGCTTCCCCAATAGCATCCAGGTAACAAAAAAGCGCGGAGCAGCACTCCGGCGCCTTCTCCCCTATCACACTGGCCAATATCGCGAACGCCTGCAACCAGTTAGGGAACGTCCGCGGTATCAGTCGGTGCCTACGCTTCTCCTCGTCCTCCCTCTTACCCTCATCCTTTCGCGCCCTATCCAAATTGAACCTCTCCAAAGGGAGTAAGGAAAATATATCCACATACTCCCCTTTCCAAATGCGCTCCCTAACTTCCTGCTTCAAATGTGCCCCCAACGGGCCCTCGAAACAAACATAAACTTCGCCCTTAGCCCTATCGTCCAACCGCATTACATCCTCCTGATCAGACCCACCTACCTGCGTCTGGACAGACGCCGAAGTACCACATGAAACCACCGTAGGTGTACTGGAAGCTGGCGGCCCCCCGGCGGCCGCCCCCACGCCCCACGCCGGCAACGGCCCTGACGCCACCGACCCGCCGACCCCACCCCCCAGGCCCCCCAACGGTAACACGGGATTCCCTGCCGCCCCCAAATTTGCTAACAACCCCACTAAACCCCCCAAGAGCTGGCCCAGTCCCTTACTCAAATCCGACTGAGACCCCCCAACCCCCCCAGACACTAACTGACATAAAGGTCCCCAAGGTGCCTCACCTGGCTGCCTGGGTGCTGTGACCCCATCAGCCGAAGGTCCTGACTCCCGACGCTCGGTCCTCTGAGACGGTCCTGGCACAGCGAGCTCCCACGGATGTCCCCTGGCCGGGCTGGGGCCAGGGACGTGATCTTCCGGATCCTCCCTGGAACCGACTTGCGCGACGACACCATCCTCTTCAACTTGCCTGGCCGACGAGGGCCTGCTGCCAAGGTCCGCAGCAGCCCCGTGCCCTCTGGAACACTGCTCTGGCTGAGGGGCCTCATCCACAACAGGATCCTGGAGAGAGCCCGCCGTTCCTGGTCCCGACCACAAGGTGGCGCTGCTGCGCTGCTGATGAGGCCTGCTGAGGCCTGACCGAGGGCTCCGCCTACTAGCTGGATTCCTTCCACGCCTGGGCGCCCGGGAAGGAGCTGCAGCCGGCGCCTGCAGGCGTGAAGGGTCCTGCAAAGCAGGGCTCCGTCTGCGGCGCTGAGCCCTAGGGGAGGCCATATCTGGGCTGAGGCGCGCCGGCGGCCGGGCCCGCCGCGGCCGGGATGCCCGTGGCTGAGGCGAAGCGGGAGCCTCAGCCGCCCCTCTGAGCAGCTGCTGGACCTGTTCCTGGAGCCAGCCTGGTCCCCGAGCAGCTGCCGCCGACCTGAGATCCGCCAGGAGTGAATCGACGTCCATGACGAATGTAAGTGAGCGCAATGAGTCGTTGTGTGCAGCTCGGTTCTCTCCACAAAATAGCCTCCTTCTACCCAGGCCCTCACCTTTTTAACCCCTCGCTCCGCCGCCCCCCTAACTCAAACTGACCAATCCCTCCCCAGGGGCTCCCTCAAACCAGCCCCCCGTCATGGTCGCCTCCCCCCAAGGCTGCGCCCCCAGTCCGGCTCTGTCTGTAAGAGCTCTTTCACACGAGCGGATGCCGTGCGTGGAATCCGCTGCGTGAAAGAGAGCCAAGCCCCGTTCTGGACAGCAGAGACACGGAGCAGTAACATGATTGATAATGCTCTTTGCCTCTCTGTGATCTTTTTACTACAAAATCAGTGATAACTTTATCTCACCGTTATTTTGTAGTAAAAAGATCACAGAGAGGCACGGAGCATTATCAATCATGTTACTGCTCAGTGTCTCTGATGTCTGGTGCGGGGCTTGGCTGTCTTTCACGCAGCAGATTACCCACACGGCATCCACTCATGTGAAAGAGCCCTAAAAGCTGCAGTTTGTTTCTGGAAGTGCTAATAAGTAGATGCCAGGACAGCATTATTCCAACCACTTTGCTTAGTAATAGTCTATTGTAATGGGGAAGTCTTCACCCACATGCCCTAAAGGAAGGATGGGTATATCTCAAATGCTTGTGGTGAAATCAGCAAACTGTTCTGACGATTCCAACAAAGAGGATATCCAATAAAAAGCCTTATATATAGCTTTTGAATGGGATTGGAGGTCTGACCTTAAATCACTGCTTACCCAATATAAACAGAGATACTTAGGCACATGTTTGATTCATACTATAGATCTATAGATGGAGCTCATGCTTTGTCAAATCATTACCCTATGCTCAAATCTAACCCCAATCTGAGCAACATAGTAACATAATATATAAGCCCGAAAAAAGATATTTGTCCATCCAGTTCGGCCTGTTATCCAGAGGAAGGCAAAAAAAATCCCTGTGAGGTAGAAGCCAATTTTCCCCACTTAAGGGGAAAGAAATTCCTTCCCGACTCCAATCAGAATAACTCCCTGGATCAACGACCCCTCTCTAGTAACTATAGCCTATAATATTATTACACTCCAGAAATACATCCAGGCCCCTCTTGAATTCCTTTATTGTACTCACCATCACCACCTCCTCAGGCAGAGAGTTCCATAGTCTCACTGCTCTTACCGTAAAGAATCCTCTTCTATGTTTGTGTACAAACCTTCTTTCCTCCAGGCGCAGATGATGTCCCCTTGTCAAAGTCACAGTCCTGGGGATAAATAGATGATGGGAGAGATGTCTGTACTGTCCCCTGATATATTTATACATAGTAATTAGATCTTCCCCCAGTCGTCTTTTTTCTAAAGTGAATAACCCTAATTTTGATAATCTTTCATCATTCCAGTTATTACTTTAGTTGCCCTCCTCTGAACCCTCTCCAGCTCTGCTATGTCTGCCTTGTTCACAGGAGCCCAGAACTGTACACAGTACTCCATGTGTGGTCTGACCAGTGATTTGTAAAGTGGTAGGACTATGTTCTCATCACGGGCATCTATGCCTCTTTTGATGCAACCCATTATCTTATTGGCCTTGGCAGCAGCTGCCTGACACTGGTTTTTACAGCTTAGTTTGCTGTTCACCTTTTCCATGTCAGTGTTACCCAGTGTTTTACCATTTAGTATGTATGGGTGACTTGCATTATTCCTACCCATGTGCATAACTTTACATTTTTCAGTGTTAAACCTCATCTGCCACTTCTCTGCCCAAGCCTCTAATATATCCAGATCCATCTGTAGCAGTATACTGTCCTCTTTGGTGTCAATTACTTTGCACAGTTTAGTGTCATCTGCAAAAAAATGTATTTTACTGTGCAAGCCTTCTACAAGATCATTAATAAATATATTGAAGAGGATAGGGCCCAGTACTGACCCCTGAGGTACCCCACTAGTGACAGTGACCCAATCTGAGTATGTACCGTTAATAACCACCCTCTGTTTTCTATCATTGAGCCAGTTACTTACCCACTTACAGATGTTTTCTCCCAGTCCGAGCATTCTCATTTTATATACTAACCTTTTATGTGGTACAGTGTCAAATGCTTTGGAGAAGTCTGTGACCCTTTTTGAATTTTGGCACCACATTTGCTATGCACCAATCCTGTGGAACACTCCCTGTCAGTATAGAGTCCTTAAATATCAGAAATAAGGGTCTGGCTATGACATTACTTAATTCTATTAGGATACCAGGGTTTATGCCATCTGATCCTGGCAATTTGTCTATTTTAATCTTTTAAAGACGCCGCTGTACTTCTTCCTGGGTCAGACAGGGCACTTTTAATGGGGAATTTACTTTTACATTCTGCATTTCATCTGACAGTTTATTTTCTTCAGTGAATACAGTGGAAAAAAAATATTTAAAAGCTTTGCTTTCTCCTCATCGCTCTCTGCAATTCCCCCCTCATCACTCTGTAAAGGGCCGACACCTTCAGATTTATACTTTTTACCATTTATATAATTGAAGAACATTTTAGGGTTAGTTTTGCTCTCTTTGGCAATTAATCTCTCGGTCTCTAGTTTGGCCGCTTTTATTTGTTTTTTACATTTTTTTTTCAGTACTTCCTCACTACCCTCCTGTTTTAGTGATTTAAAAGCTTTCTTTTTGTCATTTATTGCTTTCTTTACAGTTCTATTTATCCACATTAGTTTCTTCTTGTTCCTTAACCTTTTATTTCCATAATGTATGTACCGTATTTTTCGCTTTATAAGACGCACTTTTTCCCCCCCAAAAGTGGGGGGAAAATGGCCGTGCGTCTTATAAAGCGAATACTTCGCTGGCCGCTATGCTGCACAGCGCTGCCAGCAAAGTATCAGTGACAGTGTGGAGGGAGGAGGCGGGGCCCGGTGCAGTGACTCTACTCTAATACACCGGGCCCCGCAACTGTTAAACATTTAATCTGATCTATATCTAATAGTATATGCTCTGTACGGCTCTTACTGTAGTACTGTAAGTATAGCGCAGACCGGCATCTCCATCGGTCATGCGTCGCTTGCCACACCTCCTTCCTCATGCGCCCGTCTGCTCCTGCTCCCTCTGTCATGTGCCGCTTGCCCCAGCTCCCTCTGTCATGCGCCGCCTGCCCGTTCATTCATAAAGTGAGATAAGCAGGCAGGCGGCGCATGAGGAGGGAGCTGGGGCAGGCGGCGCATGACAGAGGGAGCTGGAGCAGACGGGCGCATGAGGAAGGAGGTGCGGCAAGCGGCGCATGACCGATGGAGATGCCGGTCTGCGCTATACTTACAGTACTACAGTAAGAGCCGTACAGAGCATATACTATTAGATATAGATCAGATTGAATGTTTAACAGTTGCGGGGCCCGGGGTATTAGAGTAGAGTCACTGCACCGGGCCCCGCCATGAGTGTCTCCGCCTCCTCCCTCCACACTGATGCATCTGATGGGGGATCTGTAGATGACACTTATGGGGATCTGTGGATGACATAAGTGTCATCCACAGAGCCCCATAAGTGTTATCCACAGATCCCCCATCAGTGTAATGCACAGATCCCCCCTCAGTGTCATTCACAGAGCCCCATAAGTGTTATCCACAGATCCCCCATCAGTGTAATGCACAGATCCCCCATAACAGTGCGTCATCCACAGATCCCCCCATAACAGTGCGTCATCCCCAGATCCCCCCATAACAGTGCGTCATCCACAGATCCCCCATAACAGTGCGTCATCCACAGATCCCCCCATAACAGTGCGTCATCCACAGATCCCCCCATAACAGTGCGTCATCCACAGATCCACCCCATAACAGTGCGTCATCCACAGATCCCCCCATAACAGTGCGTCATCCACAGATCCCCCATAACAGTGTCATCCACAGATCCCCCCATAACAGTGCGTCATCCCCAGACCACCTTTAGTTCAAAAGCTACCAAAAGCACACCTTTTGGTTCAAAATATTTTTTTCTTATTTTCCTCCTCAAAAACCTAGGTGCGTCTTATCATCAGGTGCGTCTTATAAAGCGAAAAATACAGTACCTCTCATAAATAGATTTTAGGATGCTTTTAAAAATATCCCATTTTATGGCTGTATTTTAATTTTTGAGGACTTTGTCCCAGTTAGTTAGGCCTATGGCCTCTCTTAGTTGGCTAAATTTTGCTTTTTTGAAGTTTGGTATTTTTGTTCCTCCCTAAAGAGACACTCTTTTGAATGATAATTGGAAGGTTATTACTTTATGGTCACTATTTCCCAGGTGTCCCCCAACCACATCTGTTGTTCTGTCAGGTCTATTGGTTAATACCAAGTCTAGTATGGCTGTCCCTCTAGTCGGGTTCTGAACCAGTTGGGAAAGGTAATTGTCTTTGGTTATTGCCAAGAACCTGTTTCCTTTATGAGATGTACAAGATTCAGTTTCCCAGTCTATATCTGGGTAGTTGAAGTCCCCCATAATAACCACCTCATTATGATTTGCCGCCTTGTCTATCTCGTTTAGTAGTAGATTTTCTATGGACTCTGGTATATTAGGTGGTTTATAATAAACTCCTATTAGTAATTTATTATTGTTTTTGCCTCCATGTATTTCTACCCACAGTGACTCCACATGTTTATGTCCCTCACTTATATCTGTTCACATGGTGCAGTACTGCGTGGTGGCCTTTGTTTTTGTGGCGCTGTGCTGGTGGGTTAGTGGGACCCAGTGCTATGGGTGGCATTGTCGGACAGCAGGGGTGATGTTTGACTCCTGAGTCCCGCCGCCTACTAGGGCAGTGCCGCTTTGTCACCGGCACTGTGCTGCGCCTTTTTGTCAGAGTAGGTCCCACTGAAAGAGGCGACCTTGGCGTGGTGAGTGGGCTTATGCCTTTTGATCAAAATGTACTTTAATGCCTCTGGTACAGCATGCAGTATGGGGGGCTGTACACTTTAAAATGGCGCTGAGAAGCGAGTTTAGATCAAAGCATAGTACTGTGGATGTGCGATCCAGTTCTGTTTTTCTCCCCCTGATAATTGTTATTTGACTTTTTCTTCTTTATTACTGGTATCAGCACTCCTCCCATTCGGCACAGGTGGTTTTAATCACAGTAGTTCGCATAAAGTGGTCATTGACCTGCAGCTTCTGATAGTAGTGGACATGTTGTGTTAGACAACTGTTCACATGGTGCAGTACTGCGTGGTGGCCTTTGTTTTTGTGGCGCTGTGCTGGTGGGTTAGTGGGACCCAGTGCCATGGGTGTCATTGTCGAACAGCAGGGGTGCTGTTTGACTCCTGGGTCCCGCCGTCTCCTAGGGCAGTGCCGCTTTGTCACAGCATTGTGCTGCGCCTTTTTGTCAGAGTAGGTCCCACTCAAAGAGGTGACCTTGGCTTATGCCTTTTGATCAAAATGTACACTAATGCCTCTGGTACAGCATGCAGTATGGGGGGCTGTACACTTTAAAATGGCGCTGAGAAGCGAGTTTAGATCAAAGCATAGTACTGTGGATGTGCGATCCAGTTCTGTTTTTCTCCCCCTGATAATCCTCACTTATATCTTCTCGGACTGTGGGCTTTAGACAGGACTTTACATAAAGGCAAACCCCTCCCCCTCTCCGGTCCTTTCTAAACAGACTGTAACTTTGTACATTAACCGCCCAGTCATAGCTATCATCCAGCCATGTCTCAGTTATTCCCACTATGTCATAGTTCTCCTCACACATCACTAATTCCAGCTCCCCATTTTCATTAGTATACATACATTTGAGAGGTTTATGTATATTTTTTACCCTACACCTTTCCTTCTGAACTGTTCTAGTCCCTCCTTCCATTCCTCCCCCAGTCCCACTACCTTGCCCCCGGTCTCTATCTGCACTATCTTCCCCTCCTATAGTGTAATTACCCTCCCCCCCAGTCCCTAGTTTAAACACTCCTCCAACCTTCTAGCCATCTTTCTCCCCAGCACAGCTGCCCCTTCCCCATTGAGGTGCAGCCCATCCCTATGATAGAGCCTGTAGCCGATAGAGAAGTCGGCCCAGTTCTCCAGGAACCCAAACCCCTCCTTCCTACACCAGTTCCTGAGCCACTTGTTAACCTACCTAATCTCCCACTGCCTTTCTTGTGTGGCTCGTGGTACAGGCAGTATTTCGGAAAATACTACCTTCTGAGGTCCTTGCCCTAAGCTTTTGACCTAAATCCCTAAAATCATTTTTAAGGACGCTCCACCTACCTCTAACTTTGTCATTGGTTCCGATATGGACCATGACCGCTGGATCTTCTCCAGCCCCTCCCAGTAATATGTCAACCTGATCCGCGATGTGTAGAACTCGAGCGCCAGGAAGACAGCACACTGTTCGGCGATCCCGGTCTTGGTGACAGATTGCCCTATCTGTACCCCTAATAATTGAATCTCCCACTACCAGCACCTGTCTGACCTGCCCTGCTCTCCTGGTCCCCAGCTTACTGACAGAGGAAGTGTCTGGCTGCAGCAGTGCTCTCTCTGGACTGATATGCCCCTCATCTGCCAAACGTGCAAACTTGTTGGGGTGTGTCAGATCAGGGCTAGCCTCCCTAGCACTCTTCCCTCTACCCCTCTTTCTAACTGTTATCCAGCTAGCTACCTCACTTTCCTGAGCCTCCTCGCTACCACCCTCCCCCTCATCTACCCCAAAGAGTACTTGCTCAGTGAGCAGCAAACTCTTTTCCAAATTGTCAACGCCTCTCAGTGTTGAAACTCGGCCGTTTAGATACTCAATTTGTGATTCCAAACGGGCAATTTGCTCACATTTTGAACAAAGATATGCACCCTCAAACGGCTGTTCCAGGACTGCATACATTAGACCAGATGTGCACTGGACTGCGCTGTCAATAATGGAACACATACTAATGGGGATTACACAATGAAAGCGAAAAATACAATATAATGCAGTAATAAGAAACTGATTTACTGCAGTCCCCCACTGAAGTCACTTAATCTAAAGTCACACACATCAAACACGCGAACGCTCACAAACTACCAAATTACCTTCGCACGGTCTCTTAAATCAAGATGGCCGCGACGGCCACTGTGCAATCAAATAGATGAGGTGAGCATTTTTTTTTTACCCTGATTAACCCCTGAAAGGCCAAAATGGTAGCAATGGACGCAGCATCTGAGAGGTTCAATGATGAGGGGCAGCACGATCGCCGTTCCCCATTATCGCACCCGCTACATGCCAAGAAATGTGCTTCATGACCAAGTAATTCGTCTTCCCCAAATTTCTTTGTGAAATTCGGGGAAGCAGCCGAATCAAATTTTCCATAACTTTACTCATCTCTAATAATGATAATAAAAATTAAAAAAACAATGTTATAATAATATGTTAAACCGCTGTGCGACTCCATGGTCAACCATGCGCAGCACCAGGATACAGGAAATAGGAGAAAGTTTACACTATTTTTCTTATCACTTTTGCTTTTTTCTCTCCTAGGTAATAAAGTGAAACCATTAATTTTATACAACTGCCATCGCCACCTAGTGCCAAATTGACCCAATTACAGTTGCCTGCTTTTTAACTACTGAATAAGTCAAACGCAAAAATTGAGAAGCACAGTGCTTGTACAATACCAAGTGCAAGCCCTTATTTGATGATGTTGAACACCAACGTGTCATTACATTTTTGAGTAATCTGTATCCTATACAGGATTTAAGAAAAAAAATTAAAACAATAGGTAAACCTAAGGTATCCCCTCTAAAAGGCACAGTCACAGTGAAGGGGCCTATTATGCTTCTACCTATCTACACGGAGCACTCGCCTTGGAAAAGGCGACCCCGTCCGGTAGCCTGTCCCTATATTGGACCTGAACCCTAGAACTACAGACAGTTTACCAGTGAAAAAAGATGAAAATGCTTCCAGTGGTCTCCCGACGTGGCACGTTTCTGTCCGTGACTCTTCAGGGGAACGACTGCAGGAAGGTGCTAGATAGAGAGCCACAGGTATCTAACCTGAGGCTGACTAAACACTGGGGAAGGGGACAAGCTGTAGAAGCTTGTGCTCTGCTATCCCAAGGTGGGATGCAGTGTTTCACAGGAGGGGTAGTCCTGTGCTAGACGGTCCGGGGGATATAATAATCCCTAAGAGATGAGACCCTTCTGGTTAGGGGTAACAACGTAATGAACCAGCCTCAATAGTATACCTGGGTAGTGGGTTTTAAATACTCGCGCTCCATCTCCGTCGCCCCGCCTCCTCACTGACGTCATCCGCGTGCGACGCCATCCTGGAGCGCCGCAGCCAGCCCAGTCACGTGACCCAGACATCAGGGAAACCTGAACTGAGGCATCGCAAACAAGGCATGGAGCGGACGCAACCAGTGACGTCACACGTCGGCGGCACCACGTGGGATGGGTGGGATAGCGGCAGGGGATGGGCGGAACTCCCGATCACTCAGCCAATGTTCAGCGGTCTGGTGATCACTTGAGACGCACAGTGTATGCGTCTCCGTGGTAACAAAGGGGGATAATGAAGCCTTAAGTCGGCTAATGGCATTTAGTGCAGGAGACGAGGGTTAACAGGTAAAGTGGAATGCAAATAATGTTAGGAATGTTACTGACTGGGTAACATGAAGTAAAGTCATCCGCAAGTAAGGATGCGCCCCAAGGTGAACAAGGGTGCCGTATAATCAAGGCACAGCCTATAATCACATGAGGCATACTTGGGGTGAGGTGGATATCTGTGGATGCG
Source organism: Bufo bufo (assembly GCF_905171765.1). Lineage (NCBI taxonomy): Eukaryota > Metazoa > Chordata > Amphibia > Anura > Bufonidae > Bufo > Bufo bufo. The sequence goes on along the minus strand of NC_053389.1, from coordinate 441,562,383 downwards.
CAATGCCGGCGCACCCCCAGAATGATGTATAGTCGGTATGTACATAGTACACTTGTGCCGACCCCAGGAGACAATGCGCCTATATACTGGTGGAGAGGTGCGCAAGCGGGAACGCATGCGCAGATATAGAGAGACGGATGTGCACATAGAGAGGCGCATGCGCAGTTTAAGAGATGGTACAATAAGCGCATGTACATGTGCAAAACCACCCCCCCCCCCCCCTCCCTTGGGAACCACCAGGAAGACAGAATGACAGACGAGGCACTGCGATGTAGTGGGAAGCTGAAAAATAAATTCCAAATGGGGTAGAATTGGGAAAATAAATGCACATGCGCCATGGTTTTATGGATTTCATTTTTACTGCGTTTCTGATGCAGTAAAACTAACCTGCTCCTTTTATTCTCTGGGTCAGTACAATTACAGTGATATCACTTTTATATCGTTTTTCTTGTGTTTTAATACTGAAAAAAATAATAATAATAAACTTAGGAAAAAATATTTCCCACATCTGCCTCCATACATTTTGTACATTTGAATCTATAGAGCTGTGTAAGGGCTCATCTTTTTTTTCTTAGTGATCTGTAGTTTTAATAGATAGATATACAGTAGATTTGGAGTGTGTATGACGTTTTGATCACTTTTATGCAATTGTTGTGAGGTGAAGCAACAAATAACTGCCAGTAGGCTCTTATGATTTTGAATATGCATGTTGGTGCATATGATCTTTATATTTTTTATTGTTTATTTTAAATATTAGAATTTTTATTTTATTTTTTTAAACTTTGGTTTTTAAGGTCCCTCGGGGGCTCGAATATGCGATCGCTTCTCGCTTACACTACAATTAATTAGAATTGCTGTGCATGGCAGATTCACTATTGTTTTATGGCGCACTGCCACCTGCCAGCCTCCATATGAACTACAGCTGTAATAGCATGGAACTCTTCAGTAAGACCCATGCCGTTCACACGATTGAATGGCTTCCTCAATCTCAGCAAATCTCGGAAAGCCGTTCAGGCCCCAGAACGCAGCCTAAGGTGGCATGGTCATAATTGACCATGGCATCTGAGGGGTTAAAGAATCTCAGAAACTAGCCTGGGTGTCTGCTGTGTGAAACAGCAGGCACCCAGTGGTTATGGCACCCACTCCGCTCCAGAGTGGGCACCATGTTTGAAGAGATGACATCTGCCTTACTTGTACGCCACGTGTCTCCAAGAGGTTAAAGAGAATCTATCACCACAAAATTCACTGTTAAGCCAGGCACAATGTCTTGTAGGCCTAGCTCAGCCGAATGTAATGATACCTTTCACATAACGATCCTTTGCTTCGTTCTGGAGAAGTAGCACTTTTAAACCATAAGCAAATGAGCAGTGAAGTGCACAGCATGCTTGCTCCTCCTGCCAGCCCTTGCCTTTCCTTCTTGCAGAGCCAGCTTCCTGCATAGTCATCTCACCTGGGCCTTTTGTGTAATAGTGAATTTCCTGGTGACAGACTACCTTTACATGGAGGAGTACACAGCCATCTTGGCCATGATGACCAGTGATCACTGTGTAGCAGTGAAGCTATGCAACTGAATGGGGTTGCAGCATAAGGTACTATGACCATGACCCCTGAATCACAATAAATCCAACAACGCTGGACTTTGTGATTCTGGTTCTGCAGCAACTTAGAAGTTGTGCAGCAAGCCCACTCAGTTCAATGGCTGCACTGCTACACAGTGACGGTCATTTAACAGGGGTCACAACCAATATCATTGAGTAGTCCCAGTCTTAAAGAGGACCCACCACTAGTGTTGAGCAAACTTGTGTTTTAAGTTCGGCGTCTAAAGTTTGGGTTCGGGTTATCAAAAAATCGCGTTATGGATTCCGCTACCATGGACCATAATGGAATTTAGAATTCATAACGCTCAACACTACCCACCACCTCTTCTGACATGTCTGCACAGTAACTACTAGCATTCTCCATTTAATAACAATTCTAGAGCATCTACAATTCTAATGTGCCGTTTCTTTGTTATCCCTTTTAGAAGTTTATGAATGCGTTACACATAGACTGCAATAAAGGTCCAGATGGTTGTTACTAGAGATCAGCGAATTTATAGGGCACGATATGAGGTAGATAGTCGTTCCTGACCACCCCTCTAGTTGCTCAGAGGTCTAAATAATGAACCATACTAAACTGAGTGTACCTTAAAAATAAAATAATTGGGATTTCTAGACCAGGCCCAAGGTTTCAGTGGCTGGGGGTCGCTCTTTTCAGGGCGAGTGCTCCGACTACAGCCTGTTAGCCTTTCCCCATTGTAGACCAGTTAGTAGGGGTCAGTAAGCTGATTGACTTAAGCTGAGTTTAGTGAAGCACTCCAGCAAAGGGAATCCTGGTAGGTGATCCCCCCGCAAACTAACGAGAGGAGAATAGGGACAACTTAAAATAAGTCCCCTCCCCCCGAACAAAGGAAGTGTGTACAAAAGATTTTAACTCATACTGTCTCACTTATTTTAATAGGAGAAAAATAAAACATTAGCAAAGTCTTCCTCATCGCCCTGTAGCTCCTCTGGCTGCTCCTGCTCCTTCTCCCCTGTCACCTGTGTAAAAACCACCTATCTCGCTACACATTGCTTGTGCTCCAATCTCCTCCATTTCAGCCCCCACAGGGCTCATGTGGCCGTGTGTCAGGAAAACGGGGACATCATCTTTCCCTGGGGTTGGAGGGTAAGGCGTAGGGTACGAACCTCCCATCAGCCTGGCGGATCCACAGGCGTCCCAGCCGCTAATGCGTTCATTTAGTCCTCAGCTGTGGACCTTGCTGGAGGAGGTTTCCCAGCACACACACACACGCCTTCACCTGCTATTGGGCCACAGGAGAGGAAGCTTCCTGGTCACCTTGGAGACCAGGGGTGGACACACACACCCTCTGGCTATAAAAACCTGATCAGAGCCCTGGCTTAGTGGCTTACAAAAGACAAAAATCCAGCACAGAAAAATAAAATTCCAGCAGTCTTTATTCCAGCGTAAAAACAACAATACAAAGCAGTGGCACTATAACTCCCGACACCTCCCATCAGATCGACATGTTTCGAACCAAAAAGCGGTTCTTAATCATGATCCAAAAGCACCTTGAACTATGGGTATTCTTATACCTTTCTACCACCAACCAGAGGCAAGGAAAAAAAAGAGGGAGGTAGGGGGGAAGGAAACAAATCCGGAACATCACCCCCACCCTGGCTCACTGCTGAGTTATTCTACCTAATAGTGAGACATACTAAGCTCCCTAGGTACCTTCCTTGTTGTTCCTGCCTCGACCTGGGATTTACCTGACTATTTTTGTTGAAGTGTCCTTGGTGCCTTGTATACTGGCTGCTACCCACCAGTGGGTTCCCTCCTTGCTGTTCTCTTTTAAGGCTCATGTGTCAGAGCTTGACACTGTAAGATCTAGGCACCACGTCTCCAGTCCCCTGACCAGCCAGATTTACCAGCATCTCTTCCAGGACATGAAGCAGTGGAATGACATTGTTCATCCTGTAGTCCTGGCGACAGACAAATAACGTGGCCTCCTCATAGGGCCTGAGCAAACAGCAGATGTCACGCATGAGCTGCCACTGGCTGACATCGAAGTTACACAGGGAAGTACTCCTAAATAGTTTATGGCCTTTCTCTGTTCGTATAGTCGTTCTAACATATGGAGGGTGGAATCCCAACGGGTGGAAAAGTCGCATATCAGCCTATGTTGGGGGATGCCGTTCTGCCGCTGCAGCTAAAGGAGGGTGTGCTTTGCGGTGTACGAGTGGCTGAAGTGGATGCAAAGTTTCCTGGACATTTTTAGGATGTCTTGCAGATGGGTGGAAGACTTCAGGAACCGCTTGACAACCAGATTGAACACGTGTGCCCTGCAGGGCGCATAGCTCAGCCCTTCTTGATGTAGCGCCGACACCATGTTCTTCCCGTTGTCAGTTACCATGGTACCAAAGGACACGGAGCAGTTCCTCCCCTGTGTGACTCAATTCGCCCAGGAAAACGAGGTGCAGGACAGCATGACACCGCCGTTCCCTGCACATGTGGTATGCTGGAGGGGCACTGTATATTGTCCCTGCAGTGGAGGCTGAGGACACGGTGGAGGATGAGGAGGCAAAGGCGGACATTGTCGCAGGACCAACGGCGTGACAACGTGGAGGCGGAAGCAGCGTGACCTGGCCAAGTTGCTGGTGTGGCTGTGCAGGAACCACATTCACCCAATGGGCCGTAAAGAACATGTATTGTCCCTGACCCTAGTTACAGCTCCACACGTCGGCGCTGCCATGTACTTTGGCAGACACCGACAGGCTCAAGGAATGGCCTACCTTCTGTTCTACATGTGTGTGCAGGGCTGGTAATGCCTTTTTGGCAAAGAAATGACGGCTTGGGACTCTCCACCTCGGCTCGGCACAACCATCAGTTCTCTGAAAGGTGCAGAGTCCACCACTTGGAAAGGGAGGGACTGCAGCACCAGCAACTTGGCCAGAGCACATTTAGCTTCTGCGCCGTTAGATGAGCGCACACATACTGTTGTCTCTTGGCAATCGCTTCGATGATCGATTGCTGAAGGAATGACTGCGGCAGACTGGACCACCACGTCGGAGCCAAGGTTCTCCCAGGCCACTTTATGGTGACGCTGCATATGTCGACGCAGAGCCGTGGAGCCAACATTGGCACCCCGGCCATGCTTCACCTTCTGCCCACAGATTCTACATATGGCCATGTTCACCTCCTCCGGCAGCTTACCAAAAAACTGCCACACCACTGAGTAGGTGATTTTACCCCCAACACTGCGTGACTGCTACTGCCTCCATGAACCCGTGCACCGCTACTACCCGGGCAGTTAGACTCCTGCGAAGCAGGTGGTCTAGCCCGGGCACGTTTGGCTACCAACCTCCCACTGCAGCCACCCTACTGACTCCCGGCCATGCTAATGACTTGCTCGCTCCACTGCTGCCTCACGGGCAAGCTGCCACCCTCATCTCCCGATGATGATGAAACCCCTAAATTCACCTGGCTCCCAAGTGTGATAAGCTACATCATCATCATCGAGTACTGTCTGCATGTCACTGATGTCCTCCTCAACGGTCTCTGGGTCAGGAGTCTCACTGCTCGCAACACCAGCTCCCACGCCACTCTCCTCATCACTACTTGCCCACCTAGCGGAGGAATCGGCGGGTGTGTCCTCCACATCTTGGCTGGCCAGTAGCTGCTGACTGTCCTCTAGTAGCTCATCCTTGCCGTATAGTGGGGCTGAGCCCACAGCATATAATACTTCTCTGGCTGAGTAACAGAAAAGGACAGAGGCAGGTTGAGGACAGGTGAGGGCACAGGGCATGCTCCCGGGCCATGTCAACTAAGGGTTGTGTCTGACGAACACACCGACTCTTGGCTGGGGGTGTCTGATGTCACTTGGGACGAAGTGGATGACCGAGTCAACCATAAAAGAACCGCTGGGTTGCTGATCAAGACACGACCGCTAGATGACACCGGGAGCTCAGGCTTCTTGCTGCGACTCCTGCTGCCACGCCCCCTTACTCTGCTGTGACCTGTACCTGCACCAGAAACATTTAGGCCTCTGCCACTCCTCTGTGCAGGGCCTGGCACTTCTCTGTCTGACATACTGTTAGATCAGATAAATAAATAAAAAGGAAATTAAAACACCCCAAAAAAGTTTAATTTTCTCACTTCGGCAAATACTTTTTTTGTGCCACTAATACACGCAAAAAAGGGCTTTAAAACATATGACTGCATCGCTGAACGGCAAATATACTTTTCTTTTGCCACTAATACACAACAAAAGGGGCTTTAGAACATATAACTGCACCGCTGAACAGCAAATAGGCCCTTATTTTTTTTGTTCACTTATACACTCCACAAAAGGCTTTAGAACATGTAACTGCACCGCTGAACAGCAAATATATTTTTCTTTTGCCTCTAATACACGACAAAAAAGGGCTTTAGAACATATAACTGCACCGCTGAATGGCAAATATATTTTCTTTTGCCACTAATACACGACAAAAAGGGCTATAGAACATGCAGGTGAAACTCGAAAAATTAGAATATCGTGCAAAGTTCATTTATTTTAGTAATGCAACTTAAACGGTGAAACTAATATATAAGATAGACTCATTACATGCAAAGCGAGATATTTCAAGCCTTTGTTATAATTTGGATGATTATGGCTTACAGTTTATGAAAACCCCAAAGTCACAATCTCAGTTACCCTTTGCTCAGGGGATATGGATTAATTAGCTGACTAGAGTGAGCCTAGAATATTGAACCTTTTCATAATATTCTAATTTTAAGTTGCATTACTGAAATAAATGAACTTTTGCACGATATTCTAATTTTTCGAATTTCACCTGTATAACTGCACCGCTAAACTGCATTTTTTTTTTCTGCCACTAATACATGCCAAAAAGGGCTGTAATTTTCACACCACCACACAACGGCTAATAAGCCCTTTTTTCCCACTTATACAAGCCAAAAAATGACATAGAAATAGTTCCTTGTAATAAACCCTGTTAATGCCTGTATCAAACACTTGCACCCCAATAACAAGAACAGTTTGCTGGAATTACAGAGCTGTATAATGGCAATTTGGGTGCCCAGTCAGTGCAGCAAGGTGTAATAGGATTGTTCCGGTTACCCAGGCTGTAACCTCCTCTACTGAACCCTGTTCTACATAAATGCTGTGGAATGATTCCTCCCTATCCTTTCCCTACACCTTGAATAATCTTTCCCTGAACTTAAAAATCGTTTTTTTTAGCACAGTCCATAGCGCCTGCTGACGTCTCTCCCTGCACTAAGTACACTAGAAAATGGCAGAATCCAAGATGGCTAAGGCTATTTATAGGGCTGTGACATCACAGGGCTGGCTGGCTGCTGATTGGCTGCATGCATGGCATTGTGGGTGATCCCGTGTTCCCAGAGTTCCTTGCTCCATGTCCTAACACATGCAGCAGCCATTTTAGGAAAAAATGCAACTCGTTACCACAAAGCGTGAGGAAATTCGGATCGAATTCCACTTCGTCAACTTCGATTTGCTCATCTCTAGTTGTTACCAGTTGGGAGTGTGTTTCTGCACAGTTTCACACTGCCAGAACTGATTGGATAGTGTCAGACTGTACAGGGACACACTCAATTAGTACCACCCATCTGGACCTTCATTGCAGACTGTTAACAATTCATTCATAACTTCTAAAAGGAATATTTAAAGAAATGTACAACATAAAATCATAAGAATAAATGTTCCAGAATTGCTATAACACGGGGAATGCAAGTAGTTACTATAACATACACGTCAAGAGGGGTGACAGTTCCTCTTTACATTCAACAAATAGTACATTTTATCAGTTTAGTGTGTGAGACATTTTAGAGATCTAATACAGGCTCGTATATTGAGAATCACCAGTAGACCTGTAGAAACATCACCTTGTGAACCCATTCCTATTCACCTTTTTGTCTTTATTATACTTTATTGTAGGTGTGCATTTTTCCATCTCTTTCCTGAAGCCTTTTTCTCTCCGGGTGCCCCTTTCAGTCTAATTAGACCAGGATCTACCGAATAAGACATACAAAGGGGAGAACTTTTCTTGAAATAAGGCTAAGTATGACTTACTTAATCCTAATGCGCCATTCTTTCACTGAATAGATAGCACCCTGCAGTTAGGAAGATCTTTTTATGAAATGGCAATGCTCTTCACTAGATTAAAATGTAAATCAATTATTTGAGTGCTTTTGCTAGCCATTCAGCAATGTAATAGGTTGCTGAAAAGCAGACCCTTAAAGAATCACGAAGAGGTGACAAGTCTTTTTTCAGATGCTAATGATGTTGTCGAGCATATATAAGAAGCTAGAAACTCCACCACATCATTATCAGAAGTTTTTTTTATTTTAGATCTGCCACAGGCCTTGTAAAAGAATGGTAAGAATGATTAGCTTAGGCTATCCACTCATAATATCTTTATCCATTCTATCCCAAGGCTTCCTGTTTTCCTTGTCAAAGTCTGTTCGAAAAGCAGAGAATGACGTCTTACTAGATACAATTGCTCTAAGGAAAGCTTTTAGGAATGGAGACACAATATACAAATCCTCAACTAACCCGCAGGACCAGTACTCTATGGATGAAGGAGAGGAAGAACGAAGCATAAAGGTAAAACAAACTATAGATTTCATTCACTAGCATATAACAACATACCAGGCAATGAAGTCAAGAATAGGATTTTTGTAATACTACAATAATTATTATCTTGTTGCTCCAGTATCACTATCATTCCAAAATGTGTTTTTTCTACAGAGTGTAGGGTCCGAAAACAGTTACTTCAGTCATGATGTTAACCCATTAAATGTCGGCGTGAAACAGATTCCATATTCATCACTTAAGAGTGCACCTCAAAATTCTGAGATTGGAGATGAGAATGTTGAGCTAACGCATGAAAGAAGAGATATCGGGGAAGAAGAAAATGCAGCAAAGTTCCCAATTGGCAGAAGAGACTTTGATAGTAAGTATTCATTTACAGACATCTTCATATACCATTAAGTTGGACAAAAAATGATTAGGGGGGGGGGGGGGGGGGTTCAATTACTATATAATGTAGTTTTACAATTCTCTATTTTTTTTATTCTAATATAATTTAAAGAGTATCTCTCAGCATGTTAAAACCCTATTAGACCAGACATACTGCCTGATTATTATTTTTTTTGGGGGGGATGGGGGATCTTGCTAATTAAAATCTTTATCTCTGCTGCAGTTCACCCTAGGGACATCGGTTTTTATATTTCTGCAAATTAGTGATTTTGAGCACCAAGGGGCTGTCCTGAGCCAAGCAAACTCAGCACTTGCACAATGGAGCTGCTGCTGCTTCCCAGGCTCAGGAAACAATGCACAAGTGATGAGTCACTGAGCCAACTCAGTGCAGGTGCAAGACCACAGGGGAATGGGGCGTGCACAGAGCACAGGGGCATTTTGTTATCAGTGCACCGAGGGCTCAGGCCAGCCCCTTGGTGATTGGAATTGCTTAGTTGCATAAATATATATAAAAAAAATCTCCCTACTGTAGTTCACTCTAGAGACAAGATGAAGGTATAACTTTATTCAGTGTGATCAACCTTACCAGGCACTATGCCTGGTTTATTAGGGTTGGTCAGTTGACAGAGGCTCTTTAAAGAGGACCTGTCGCCACAAAATTCAATGCAAACTGAAAGCCCCATGTTGTAGAGCAGGATGAGCTGAGCAGATTAATAAATATTTTTATGGGAAAAGATTCATTAAAACCTGTAATTTATCTTAGCTTTTTTCACCTCCAAGTACACAGAGGAGGCGGTTTCCATCGCTAATAACATCTCCCCCCTCCCTCTCCTGTACCGATGGCTTTTCACACGGTTGCAAAAAAGAAAAGATATAAATGTATAAATTACAGGTTTTACTGAATATTTTCCCACAAAACCATATATCAATCTGCTTGGCTTCTCCTGCTCTGTAGCATGGGGCTTTCAGATCGTATTGCATTTTCTGGTGACAGATCCTCTTTAAAGCCTCAGTTTAAGATTTCTGCTTCTAGTCATGCAATAGGAGCCTTTCTTATTTATCTGACCTGGTTCTGTGACCACAACACACACAAAGGGTTCATTACAGTTAGAGTCATTAGCCATGCGCCTTCACATGACCAGGACCCCCACTGACTACAAGAACTGAGGTTCATGCACCAACATGAATAGAGAGCAGTTGACTGAGCCTACACACTGGCACTCCAATCATCCCCTATGGGACTGCCAGAGATCGGCATAGACTACTCTTTATATATATATATATATATATAAAAAAAAAAAAAAAAAAAAAAAAAATTGACATTGCTGGCAGATCTGATACAATGAAGATTTGACACGTCGTGGTCACCTGAATGATGCAGAGTGCCTGTACAACACGGCTAAAACATACATTTTGCATCATGTAAAAATTGTGCAATGTAAATGTTATTATATATATTTATATACACAGCACAGACCAAAGGTTTGGACACACCTTCTCATTCAAAGAGTTTTCTTTATTTTCACGACTATGAAAATTGTAGATTCACACTGAAGGCATCAAAACTATGAATTAACACATGTGGAATTATATACATAACAAACAAGTGTGAAACAACTGAAAATATGTCATATTCTAGGTTCTTCAAAGTAGCCACCTTTTGCTTTGATTACTGCTTTGCACACTCTTGGCATTCTCTTGATGAGCTTCAAGAGGTAGTCCCCTGAAATGGTTTTCACTTCACAGGTGTGCCCTGTCAGGTTTAATAAGTGGGATTTCTTGCCTTATAAATGGGGTTGGGACCATCAGTTGCGTTGAGGAGAAGTCAGGTGGATACACAGCTGATAGTCCTACTGAATAGACTGTTAGAATTTGTATTATGGCAAGAAAAAAAGCAGCTAGTAAAAGTAAAGAAAAACGAGTGGCCATCATTACTTTAAGAAATGAAGGTCAGTCAGTCAGCCGAAAAATTGGGAAAACTTTGAAAGTAAGGGCTATTTGACCATGAAGGAGAGTGATGGGGTGCTGGCCTCCACAGTCACCGGACTTGAACCCAATCGAGATGGTTTGGGGTGAGCTGGACCGCAGAGTGAAGGCAAAAGGGCCAACAAGTGCTAAGCATCTCTGGGAACTCCTTCAAGACTGTTGGAAGACGATTTGAGGGGACTACCTCTTGAAGCTCATCAAGAGAATGCCAAGAGCGTGCAAAGCAGTAATCAAAGCAAAAGGTGGCTACTTTGAAGAACCTAGAATATGACATATTTTCAGTTGTTTCACAATTGTTTGTTATGTAAATAATTCCACATGTGTTAATTCATAGTTTTGATGCCTTTATAGTCATGAAAATAAAGAAAACTCTTTGAATGAGAAGGGGTGTCCAAACTTTTGGTCTGTACTGTATATAAAAATAGTTTGTGTCTTTTTAAAAGTCATATGCAAGTGTCTTTTACGCCAACCTTACCACTTTTCCCAAAGGGGGTGTCTCAAGGGCAGGAAGGGGGCAAGGCCAGTCACCTCAACAAGTTGATCTTCATTTATCCCAGTTTTCTGGCACAAAGGAAGCTGGAAATCTATGGTGGATTTCTGTTTAGGGGCATAGACTGCCAGAGGACGTGCTTAATTTATGACGAGGCCTGTGCCTCATCATAAGGTGCATTCTTTGGAAGTGCAGGGGATATCAAGACAGCACCGGACAGCAATGTAGCAGGCGATTGTTGGGAGGGAAGCATTCCTTCCCGGCAATCGCCTGCTGGTTAGTGGAGGATACAGTTGCTATTACATGCAGCGATCTCAGTATCGCTAATGCCATTGCTCGTCCTCATACTGAGTAACTGTTTGCTGGCAGCAAATTGTGATTAGGCAGCACGATCTGCCGCTGGCAAACAATTAAGCCAGTGTAAAAATCTGGACTGCCCAATGAACGAATGCTTGCTCATTCATCGGATAACCGGCAGCAGTATTACACTGATAGATCATCACCAACAAGCATTACTATGAACGCTTGTTAAAAAATGAAATCTCATTGGTTCCTATGGGCAACTAAGCCTAGGGTTTACATTTTGAGATCAGAGTTATCTCCGTCCCCTGTTGCTAGTCACAACCAGGCCTAGACAGAACAGACTGACACACGATATAGGATGCGCCCAAGTGATCAAAAGAACGTACATGTATGCCATTCTGAACAACTAGTTGCCACAGGTTAGGAAGCTAGTGCGGAATATGAGATTGCGGTAGACGAACATCTAAAGCTGGCCATGAAACATGAAAAATGTTGCGAACCCAACATTTTTGTACGGGGGCTGTCAGTCTATCCCACAATGTCAGATGTCTGTCAACAAAAAGATCAGGCAGTTGGGTTTCAAGAACGCGGTAGTTTCGTTGATAGATAATTGCTGCCACCAGAAGTATTTTGGCAATAGCTAACTAAAGTGTGTGGCAAGCGTCATACTGAAATTTTACAAGTGCCCATTTACTTTGCATACAATTCCTTAAAGGGGTTGTCCGCTTTCAAGAAACAGCCTGACAACTCTTGAGATCCACCTGCCATAAATAAGTCATAAACAAGGAATTTTTATTTGATATTAACCTGTTAAGGATACAGCTTAGTTTGGTACTTAAGGGGCTGTGTCATCTCATACAATGGTGGCATAGCACTAGGATAAGGCACCAAAGTCAGATAGGAGAGGATTCCAGAGCTCCCCCCTTCCCCCCTCAAAGTGAATGAGAGTGCGCCGCACTAAGCTATTCTTGCAACTCCCACAAAACAGAATGGAAAGAACACCACACATGCCCTACCACCTCCCCATTCACCTCTGAGACTGCCAGAAATAACAGAGCAAGCCCTCTGCTGTTTTCGGAACTCCCAGAGAAGCGAATTCAGGATGGCCACGCTTTCATAGATGCAACGGCCATTTGACCTGCATGAAAATAAGTGCTGACATGGGAAGATCTGAGTCAGCATGGCAGGAGCGAAGGAGTTGGAACCCAGAACAGAGTACGATTCCCTAAACAGATCTGCCCATGCTAGGATGTCAGCCCACAAGGGCCCACCCACCAAGAGGTGAGCAACTTTTTTTTTTTTTTTAACTACCTACTTGGAGCAACATACTACTATGGCACTGAATCTTAAGGGATAAACCCCTATGAGCAGTTCCCCATTTCCAGTGTAGTGGTGATCATGTAGTACTTCGCTCACATGGAGAATGGCTGTGCACGCACCACCACTGTGTTCTTGGTATCAAGGGGGTTTAACTGCAGGGATCTGATATTTATGATATACCATACCATGTAATCTTCTGTAAAGAAAAGAGAAAATGAAGCTAATAAGTAATTGGTTCTTTCTAGTGCTCCGATGCATGCTGGGAAGAGTTTATCGACCTTGCTGGCAGATCTGATACACTGAAGATTTTACAAGTCGTGGTCACCTGAATGATGGAGTGCCTGGACAACTAAAAACACACATTTTGCATTATGTATTAATGTAAATAAAAATTGTGCAATGTAAACATTGTCAATTTATTTAAAATAAAAAAAGGGAAACCAAAGAAGCAAATAAATAACATCCAATAACCATGTCTTATATAAAACATCATATTTCTAAGTTACAAAACAGAATTTATACAGAATTTTCAACAGAAACTACACACGGAAAAAGCTGGTAAGCTTAGCTTGACCAACTATCTGTTTTTTTGCAGCAGATTTGCTGTTCTTTCTAGCTGTGCTTGCCTTCTCCTTTGGTTTAGTTGACAGCATGGTTCTCTTTTGTGGGTGTTCATTGTCAAGGATCTGTTGATTTTCACCATCGTCAAACTGCTTTCTTTTTGTACTTTTCCGTACAGGGTCCTTAGTGGACTTTGATTTCCCAACACTGAGGTCCCGATTTCCTGAATTTACCTCTAATCCAGTTTTTACTTTTAACACATCACCTAAAATAGACAATAAGCATATCAAAACGCTTTAGTTTTACAGTTGTCATTGAAAATACAGCTTCACGGTTATTATATTTTTTTTTTTTACTGAACCCCCACTATGCATTCATGTTTACAGAGGCTTTACCATTCTGCATTTGAAGCAATAGGAAGGAACTAGAGAGCTCCTATTTGCACAAGGATGTAGGATTTCCCATTACTAACTATGGCTTTGCAATTTTGCAAAAAAAGAAGAAGATTTAAATTTTTTTTTTCAATTTAAGGATGCCTATAGATTTGTTATTTTTTTCTGGCATTAAAGGGGTTATCCCATCATAATGATCACTGTTAAATCTGTTAATGATTTGACAGTGATCATTTTTGTAAATATACTTTATTAACAAATTCCCACCGATTAGGAGAAAATTCATCCCCACTTACCTTATTGTTGTGACTCGGTCTCCCCTGGTTACGACCACCGCTCTTCCGCAAAATCCCGATGGTCGCGCTTGCCCAGAAGACTTCTTCTTTTCTCCCGGCCGGGCCACTCGCTGTCCTGAACGCGCACGCTGCCGCGCATGCGCGACGGTGACTTCTTCCCGGCCAGAATAGTACAGAGCTGCGAACGCGCACGCCGGCTCTGTACTATACTGGCCAGAAAAAAGTCACATTGCGCATGCGCGGCAGCGTGCGCGTTCAGTCCAGCGCGCGACCCGGCCGGGAGAAGACTTCAATCAAGATGAAGCCCGCCCCCAGCCAGAATCCAGGAAGTGAACGCGCGGTGGCAGCAGGTAAGTATAAAAACGCAAAGTGGGATAACCCCTTTAATGCTTTTATTTTTCTGTTGATGTCGCCATATAAGAGCTTGTTTTATTGTAGGACAAGTTGCATTTTAGCGACACCATTCAGGGGTACAAATAACATTCAAAATTCAGTTCACGGTGCAGCATAACTAGAGAGTGTTACTGTTATGCCATCGGTCAAAACGATCACTGCGATACCAAATATTTTAATTTTTATAGTTACATCTATGTTTTTTTTTTTTTGCCCACTAGTACATCTCAGGCAAAGACAAAAATTTAGGTCAATACATTCCAAGAACCAAAATGTACATTTACAGGCTTGTTTCTTGCAGGAAAAAATTAAGTTTGCCTACGTACCATTGTGTAGTACATGGGACTTATTAACATTGAGTTTTTCTTTTTTCTTTGGGGAGTGGGGAGTTATGTTTCTATGACGACCAGTGTCACCAGACGCTAAAAGGGCAAATTCATTTAATTAAGTCACCCTTCTCTAAAACTATGAACATACTTCAGAAAATGTATGTTAGACATTAAAACAAAACCATAATAATGCCAAGAATGAGTTTCTGGTTCAAAACTATGTTATGAAATACAGCACACAGTAAGCTTTCAATTCAAGCTCTAACACAGGTTCGACATTCTAAGAGCTAGAATCCAAACTATCATTTTTAAGAACCCCAGGAGTAAAACAGCACGAACAGTTACCAGTTGGTACATCATCCTCATTAAAGCAGAGAACTGGAACAATCTTTGGTGCTGGGTGAATACAGCTTGGAACTTGACTCATACTAGGGAAAGCAAATGGCTTGATTTGGGTTGCGGCATCATCTTTATAAGTGCATGAGAACTGAGATTTAATCAGATTTTGCTTCAGCTGGGAAAAATAAAGTAAAAAATAAAAATGTTAAAAACACATCTTATATGATCAATCTAATGGCTATAAAACACAGAATTGTTAATTTTAAGATCTGACCATGGTTTGCTCAGTGATTTGCATTAAGCTTAAGTGAAAAGACAATGCAAAAATGCATTTTAAAACAAAGATCCAAGACCATATGTAATAAAAAAAAAAATATATATATATTTTTTAATAAAATAGTCAAACTTTAGTCCTAAATTACCTTGGGTTTGTTTTTGTCCATGCCCTTCTGAACACGTTGGTTTAAAGGTTTGGGAGATGATCCGCTACGCTGTTCAGGAGATCTTAGGGAAGACAAAAAGAAAAAAAATAATAATTATTATAATAATAATAAAAAAATATTATAAAATTGTAAATAAAAAAAAATAAAAATTATCAGATTATAAATTCTAATAAAAAAAAAGTTAATAAAAAATTGATTGATTTGAGAGAGATAGAGATATATATAAAAATAAAAAACAAGAAAATACAATGCAACAGCACTCTGCAAACCAAATAGAGTACATGTCATAATGATAAATGTTAGAGTTAATCCTATACTTATTTAGTAAATTTGAGATTCTTAGCAAATGTAGTTTGTACAAAATTTGGGCCAGTCTATTAAACATCAAGGCGATCTTTGTAAAATGGGAACCTAACACTAAAGGCTACCTGTAATGAACCCTCGCGGCCACTATAAAATTCATGGAGTGTCAGGTATATTTATACGTGGCAGATTTGTTGGAGGATTTCTTTAACTATTCTGTTCATATGAATCAGGTTTGAAGAAATCCATGTGAAGGCTGCATAAACAATCCCATTCACATATATGGACCTTTTCAGCTTAATCATCAACTTTTCACACAACTTTACATAAAATCAATAGTACAAGTAAACCATGCCTTTCTCTTTAAAATGTCACCTGAAACCATCCAGAATGGACCAGCTCACTGAAGGATCAGATTACATAATCCCATACATGTCTATGAATAGGGGAGGGGGAAGCAAGCAAGAGATGAGCGAGACAGGGCAGTAACTCTGGGACCCGAACCTCATAGCTCCTTCCATTTCTGTAGTTGCCAAAGCTAGTTACTGTTGCATTGCTATCTGTAAAGTGGATAAGAGCAGTGCTGCAGTAACCAGCAGTGTCTACTACAGAAATGGACACAGCTGTGTAATTGCGGCACTGAAGTTTCTACAAAGCAGCAGATCGGAAGGGGTACTAGACATTGATGGCTTATCCATCAATATTAGAAGTACTGGAAAACCCTTTAAAAGTCTGCATTTACACATAAGTAGCACCCCTTTTACATAGGTCAACTAATCAGGCAATTATCAGGAACAAAGTGTTAGTTCGTCCCCCTGATAATTGACTGCTCATCAGTGGAGGGCTGCATTAACATGCAGGAATCGCTTCCGCTGTATGGGGATTGAGTAATTGCTTCTGCGATCCCATGCAGATTCATTGTGTCCGGGCAGAAGAGCCCTGTTTACATAGGATGTTCTGCTCACCAGAAACAGCTGTTTAGGGTACAACACTGTATTCACCCAAGAAACAAGCATTTGCTTGCTCATTGGCAGCACCTATACGTAGACCAATTATTGGGAAGCAGCACTGACATACCTTTGTTACAGATAATTCTTCCATATAAAAAAGGGCCCTATAGTTTGGGAAAATATTTTTGTAAATGCTGATAAAGTTGCGCATACACATGGTAGCACCATTCACTAGACACGTCTGATGCTTTGCATTTCAAATAAAAAAGTTAAATTTTTGAGATAAGCACCCAAAACTGCATTTAAAACTGGTTCAAAAAGGTAGCTACTTTGGAGGGGGGCGGGGGGACAGTATGCACAATATGAGAAGCAATCTTTTGAAGATGTTTTACTGCAAGTGTTCTTTATTAGCAAAGTAATCTCAGTGGTTCTTATAAACCATTTACCTACACAAATAATTTATACAGGTTCAGCAACCATTATGGCCGCTACAGTAAACAAAACAGCAGAATTCGACCGCTGAAGTGAGCATTTTCACACACTCAAGCACGTAATAGCCATACCTAAAAAGGCATAAAAGTGAAATTGCTCCAAATATGGTGCTCTCTTCATCCGAATACAACAGCTCTGCTTTGTTTTTGCTGGGAAAATTGGCAGCTTCTTCATCCAAAAGCATCAGCAGTGTTTTCATGGTCTCTCTACCACATATCGCTGTACCACGGTTTATTGCACGAATTCTAGGCTGTAAATATACAGAACATAAATTCTATTACACCACATAAAAACTATAAATCAGAATTAAAAAGAAGAAACATGGGAGTTTCAGCACTGACCTACGAACAATAAAGGGTTTTTCAGCTGCAATACCAAGCACAGCCACTGTACTATGTACTGCGCTGTGATTGGTGAGCTGATCGGCAGGGGTCCCTGGTGTTAGAACCCTACAGATCAGATACTGATGACCCATCCAGAGGAAAATCAAATCAAGCCTAGGTTCATTCACATATAGACTGATAAAATAGAACTTAAAGGGATTCTGTCATGAGATTTGAGCCCTATAAGCTAAACATATGGCCAGGTCCGTACTAATAACATGAATCCTAAACTGCCCTTATTAAACCTGCTTTTGGCTCTATTAGCCCAAAAAACTGTTTTTTAAAAGCTGTCACTCACCTACCTAAGGTGCCCAAGGGGTTTTACGTTAAAGGATAGTAAAACCATACATGAATAAAAACATGGAAAACCAAACACTTAAAATATCCAGCTTACCCGTGCCGGGCTTATGCCCATAGAGCACTCATTCTCACTTGACACATTAAGCAGGTTTTTGATTCTCAAATCCAAGTCCTGTTCCACTTCCATTACAGCTTCACTAAAAGAATCCCCGCTGCCCCTTCCTTTTATCAGATGCATCTTTATCGCAGAAAGGATTCGCTCTGCAGCATTTCTGGAGAGAGAAATTGAGTGACTCCAGCTACTTAGGTTGTATTTCATTATGTCCATAGGAATTCTTCAAAAGCCAATATTCTATTTTTCCCCGTGATAAAGAAAACAAAAAAAGTAAATATGGGATTCTCAGTATGGATAGTACTAAAGAACTGTACTAAAAGGGAACCGGTCACTATGAAAATGCAGTGCGATCTACAGGCAGCTTGTTATAGAGCAGGAAGAGTTGAGCAGATTGATATAGTATTGTGGGAAAAGATTCAATAAAACTGGTAATATATTCATTTCAATCCCTGCTTACCTTATGCTTAGGAGTCTGGTGGGAGGTGCCAATAAATGAATGACTGCTAAATCTGCATGACCAAGTATACAGAGAAGGCTGTCAATCACTTAGTTGAGTCATGTGGACGGTCCTCTCAGCATAAGGCTACGTCTACACGACGACATTTGTCTCGCGACTTATTGATAGGGCACAACTACACTGCGACAATTTTTTATAATGGTAGTCTATGGTGTCGCACTGCAACATGCAACAGGCTGAGACTGCGACGCAACAGTCGCAGAAAAATCCATCTCGAATGGATTTTCTGCGACTGTTGCGTAGCAGTCGCAGCATGTTGCAGTGCGACACCATAGACTGCAATTATAAAAATTGTTGCGACATTAGTGCAACAAAATGTCACGCGACAAATGTCGTCGTGTAGACGTAGCCTAAACAGCAGAGGTTTGAACGAGTAACTTAGCAGTTATACTGAAACTTTCCCCATAAAACTATACACTAAAGTTCAATATATAATTATATTAAAAAATAATGAAGATTGCACTGAATTTGCATATGACAAGCAGAATTGCTATGATTTTTTTTTTAAAATACAGGTACGGACACAGGACAGATTGTCCACAGCAGAAACATTGCTGTGGATTTTACCCTCCATTGAAAAGGTGGAAATCTGCAGCATAAATAGAATCTGCAC
Source organism: Bufo bufo (assembly GCF_905171765.1). Classification (NCBI taxonomy): domain Eukaryota; kingdom Metazoa; phylum Chordata; class Amphibia; order Anura; family Bufonidae; genus Bufo; species Bufo bufo. The sequence continues at coordinate 441,543,316 of NC_053389.1, read as the reverse complement.
ATTTAAAGTGTAACTTACATTTCAGGTCATTTTTCAGAATAAGCAGGCATGTGTGTGCACATGAAGAACAATATATCTGGCTATTATGACTTGTATCTGGTATTTAGAAGTCTATCCTTTTGCAGTCTGTCTAATTCTCAGGTTTTTTTCTGAGCTGATGAGTGGAAGCTGGTGTCATGCCTGCCCATACACAGGACAAGGGCAAAAGAATTAAAGGGGTTCTGCAGTTCTTTTAAACTGATGATCTATCCTCTGGATAGACCATCAGCATCTGATCGGCGGGGGTCCAACACCCGGGACCCCCACCGATCAGCTGTTTGAGAAGACAGCGGCGCTGGCAGTTGCACCAAGGCCTTCTCTTGGTTTCCCTAATGCCCAGTGACGTCACGACTAGTATCAATGGCAAGTGGAGCTAAGCTCTGTTCACTTGAATTGAGCTTAGCCCCGCACAGGCCATTGATACTAGTCGTGACATCACTGGGCCTGTGGTAAACAGAGAAAAGGCCGCGGCGCTACTGCCTTCTAAAACAGCTGATCGGCTGGGGTCCCGGGTGTCGGACCCCCGCCGATCACATGCTGATGATCTATCCAGAGGACAGATCATCACTTTAAAAGAACACCTTTAATTCTCTGTAGCACACTTTCAGAAGCAGCAGCAATAATGGAGGTCATCATACAGCATTACTGAGCAGCTTAGATGTAAATCCTGCTGTAAAGTTAGACAGTTGCTTGTTAACCAGAACCAGTCTCTCAGTAGCAGCTCCCCCCCCCTTCTCCTCATCCCTCTCCATAGGCTTCTATGTATTCTGATCCTTCAGTGAGCACATACAAGTTGGATCTGGGCAGTGAACAGAGTATTAGTGAAGAGGGAGGGACCTGATAAGAGAAGCATTTTTTTTACGATAAGATATATTATAAAGTTTCTCATTTGCCTGTACTATTCATTATGGGGAGAGAGAAAAAAATAAAAACAGGTAGCGCTATATTAAACCTACTGAAGAGCATCTTCCTTTCCAACAATCGCCTGCTCATCAGTGAAGTAGACCGCTGCATTTACATGCAGAGATCTCCTCCACAGTATGGCCAGGAGCGATCACTAATGCCATCGCTAGTCTCCATACAGAATCAGTATTTGTCATGTCTAATAACGCTGTGCCAGCAATCTGCAGCCGGCATACAATGAATTTAAGCCAACATTTAAAAAAAAAAAAAAAAGGGGATTGCTTTAACCACCTCAGCCCCCAGTGCTTAAACACCCTTAAAGACCAGGCCACTTTTTACACTTCTGACCTACACTACTTTCACCGTTTATTGCTCGGTCATGCAACTTACCACCCAAATGAATTTTACCTCCTTTTCTTCTCACTAATAGAGCTTTCATTTGGTGGTATTTCATTGCTGCTGACATTTTTACTTTTTTTGTTATTAATCGAAATTTAACGATTTTTTTGCAAAAAAAATGTCATTTTTTCACTTTCAGTTGTAAAATTTTGCAAAAAAAACGACATCCATATATAAATTTTGCTCTAAATATATTGTTCTACATGTCTTTAATAAAAAAAAAATGGTTTGGGTAAAAAAAAAAAATGGTTTGGGTAAAAGTTATAGCGTTTACAAACTATGGTACAAAAATGTGAATTTCCGCTTTTTGAAGCAGCTCTGACTTTCTGAGCAACTGTCATGTTTCCTGAGGTTCTACAATGCCCAGACAGTACAAACACCCCACAAATGACCCCATTTCGGAAAGTACACACACTAAGGTATTCGCTGATGGGCATAGTGAGTTCATAGAACTTTTATTTTTTGTCACAAGTTAGCGGAAAATGATGATTTTTTATTTATTTATTTTTTTTCTTACAAAGTCTCATATTCCACTAACTTGTGACAAAAAATAAAAAGTTCTATGAACTCACTATGCCCATCAGCGAATACCTTGGGGTGTCTTCTTTCCAAAATGGGGTCACTTGTGGGGTAGTTATACTGCCCTGGCATTTTCCAGGGGCCCTAATGTGTGGTAAGTAGGTAAATGACCTGTGAAATCCGAAAGGTGCTCTTTGGAATGTGGGCCCCTTTGCCCACCTAGGCTGCAAAAAAGTGTCACACATCTGGTATCTCCGTACTCAGGAGAAGGTTGGGAATGTGTTTTGTGGTGTCATTTTACATATACCCATGCTGGGTGAGAGAAATATCTTGGCAAAAGACAACTTTTCCCATTTTTTTATACAAAGTTGGCATTTGACCAAGATATTTATATCACCCAGCATGGGTATATGTAAAAAGACACCCCAAAACACATTCCTCAACTTCTCCTGAATACAGAGATACCAGATGTGTGACACTTTTTTGCAGCCTAGGTGGGCAAAGGTGCCCAAATTCCTTTTAGGAGGGCATTTTTAGACATTTGGATACCAGACTTCTTCTCACACTTTGGGGCCCCTAAAATGCCAGGGCAGTATAAATACCCCACATGTGACCCCATTTTGGAAAGAAGACACCCCAAGGTATTCAATGAGGGGCATGGCGAGTTCATATAAAAAAAAAAAATTTTGGCACAAGTTAGCGGAAATTGATTTTTTTGATTTTGTTCTCACAAAGTCTCCCTTTCCGCTAACTTGGGACAAAAATTTCAATCTTTCATGGACTCAATATGCCCCTCTTTCCAAAATGGGGTCATTTGTGGGGTGTTTGTACTGCCCTGGCATTTGAGGGTCTCCGCAATCATTACATGTATGCCCAGCATTAGGAGTTTCTGCTATTCTCCTTATATTGAGCATACAGGTAATGAGATTTTTTTTTTACGTTCAGCCTCTGGGCTGAAAGAAAAAAATGAACGGCACAGATTTCTTCATTCGCATCGATCAATGTGGATGAAAAAATCTCTGCCAAAAAAAGAAAAAGGAGGGGAAAGGCGTCTGCCAGGACATAGGAGCTCCGCCCAACATCCATACCCACTTCAGCTCGTATGCCCTGGCAAACCCGATTTCTCCATTCACATCAATCGATGTGGATGAATAAATCATTGCCGGGATTTTTTTTTTTATATATACAAAGTGTTTGCCAAAGTATATGAACACCGCCACCTCCTCAGCTCATATGCCTCAGCAAACGTATCTTTTACTGCAGAGGAGAAATCTCGTCTTGCAGCGCCGCATACACCGACTTGCGTGTAATCTGACAGCAGCGCAATGCTTCTGTCCGAATGCACATCAGTGCTGCAGCTGGTCGATCGGTTGGTCCACCTGGAAGGTAAAAAAAACAAAAAAGAAAAAAACCAGGCCGCAAAGCAATAACTTTATTAACTTTAGAACAGAACATATTAACTTTTTTTAAACTTTTTTACTTACTGGTAATTTTTTTTTTGTTAATTTTTTTTTACCTTTATAGAACAAACCTCTCCTTCCCCATGGGACAATGTGCAAAGCGCAAATCGCCCAAAGATGTGGCGAAGTACGTTATGCACTTTATCCCAGGTGAAAGGAGAGGTTTGCAGCAGCTGTGAGTAAAAGGGCCCTAATAGCCCTGTGTGCCTGTCCTTTGAGATGCAATCCCTATGCTAGGTGTACCTGTGTGTGGTACTTCCGTAAACACTCACCTAAGCATAGGGCAGGGTGGTCAGGGCAGTCAGGACAGAAATAGCGGGTGTCACGCCTTATTCCACTCCTGCTACAGACACGACATTTTTTTCGGGGTGGCGGTTGGGTTGAGGTACCAGCAACGACACTGGGGAAAGGTCGCTCGTGTAGACGGCTAACTACACTGGTGGATGGGGCCACGGAACCTCCTGGGTAAAGGAGGTTCGCGATGATCTCTTCCTGGAATTTGAGGAAGGATCCTGTTCTCCCAGCCTTACTGTAGAGAACAAAACTATTATACAGCGCCAATTGAATTAAATATACAGACACCTTCTTATACCAGCGTCTGGTTCTGCGGGAAACTAAATAGGGAGCCAACATCTGGTCATTGAAGTCCACCCCTCCCATGAGCGCATTATAGTCGTGGACACAGAGGGGCTTTTCAATGACACGGGTTGCTCTCTCAATTTGGATTGTCGTGTCTGCGTGAATGGAGGAGAGCATGTAAACGTCACGCTTGTCTCTCCATTTCACCGCGAGCAGTTCTTCGTTACACAAGGCAGCCCTCTCCCCCCTTGCAAGACGGGTGGTTACAAGCCGTTGGGGGAAGCCCACGCGACTAGTTCGCGCGGTGCCACAGGCGCAAATCCGTTCTAGAAACAAATGCCTAAAGAGGGCCACACTTGTGTAAAAATTGTCCACATAAAGATGGTACCCCTTGCCAAATAAGGGTGACACCAAGTCCCAGACTGTCTTCCCACTGCTCCCCAGGCAGTCAGGGCAACCGACCGGCTCCAGGGTCTGATCTTTTCCCTCATAGATCCGAAATTTGTGGGTATAGCCTGTGGCCCTTTCACAGAGCTTATACAATTTGACCCCATACCGGGCACGCTTGCTTGGGATGTATTGTTTGAAGCCAAGGCGCCCGGTAAAAATGTATTAGGGACTCGTCTACGCAGATGTTTTGCTCAGGGGTATACAAATCTGCAAATTTCTGGTTGAAATGGTCTATGAGGGGCCGAATTTTGTGGAGCCGGTCAAAAGCTGGGTGGCCTCTGGGACGGGAGGTGGTGTTGTCGCTAAAATGCAGAAAACGCAGGATGGTCTCAAATCGTGTCCTGGACATAGCAGCAGAGAACATGGGCATGTGATGAATTGGGTTCGTGGACCAATATGACCGCAATTCATGTTTTTTTGTCAGGCCCATGTTGAGGAGAAGGCCCAGAAAAATTTTAAGTTCGGAAACTTGGACTGGTTTCCACCGGAAAGGCTGGGCATAATAGCTTTCCGGGTTTGCGGTTATAAATTGTGTGGCATACTGGTTGGTCTCTGCCACGACTAAGTCCAAGAGCTCCGCAGTCAAGAACAGCTCAAAAAAATCCCAGGGCCGAACCGATTTGAGCCGTCTCAACCCGAACTCCAGACTGGGCGGTGAAAGGGGGAACTACAGGTGCGGCTGAAGTTTGTGACTGCCAATCAGGGTTTGCCAGCACCTCAGGGACTCTAGGGGGTCTACGGGCCTGTCTGCGCGGTGGCTGCGACGGGGTAACTACTGCACGTGCCACCGTAGCAGCTTCAACTGCCCTTCTGGTGCTCGCTACTTCACCATGTTGTACGGCAGTGCTGGTACTAGGTCCAGGGAGGGCTGCGCTGCTGGTGTATGCCTCACCACGTGATCCGGCAGCGACAGCCCCACTCTGCTGCTCTTGAAGCGGATCCTGCATAACCTGTGGTCTAGCGACACGGGGCCGGGTACGCCTGGTGCTGCCAGGGACCTCCACCTATTCGTCCGAACTTTGGGTCAGAGAGCCACTGCTTTCCACAGGTTCATATTCTGACCCGCTAGATTCGTCGGATGAGGGTTCCCACTCCTCATCCGACTGGGTCAGAATCCTGTAGGCCTCTTCAGAAGAATACCCCTGTTTGACATTTTGGACTACTAAATTTAGGGGTATTCCCTGAGACTACCCAAGAAAAAAAGCAAACCTGTCTTACAAAGGGGAGGCTAGCGAAGTACCGGAGGCCGCTGCGGTTGATAAAAAATATCAAAACTGATTTTTTTATCGCCGCAGTGCGTGTAAAGTGAATGTGCAGTGATCAAAAAAAAAAAAATTTTTTGTCACTGCGGTGGGGCGGGTGTGGGTGAACGCACGTGTGGCCGACCGATCAGGCCTGATCGGGCAAACACTGCGTTTTGGGTGGAGGGCGAGCTAAGGTGACACTAATACTATTATAGATCTGACCGTGATCAGTTTTGATCACTTACAGATACTATAAAAGTACAAATGCTGATTAGCGATACGCTAATCAGCGAATAAAAGTGACTGCGGTTGCGGTGGGGTGGGCGCTAACTACCTAACCAAGGGGCCTAAACTATCCCTAAAACCTATCAGTCAATACCAGTGAAAAAAAAAAAAAAAGTGACAGTTTACACTGATCACTTTGTTTCCTTTCACTAGTGATTGACAGGGGCGATCAAAGGGTTAATTGGGGTGCAGGGGGGTGATCTGGGGCTAAGGTGTAGTGTTTGGTGTACTCACAGTTCAGTCTGCTCCTGTGCTGGATCCAACCGACGAAAAGGACCAGCACAGGAGCAGACAAGCCATATAACAGATCATATTTACTAATATGATCTGTTATCTGGCTTGTGATTCGATTTTTTAAAAATCAGCAACCTGCCAGCGACGATCATTGGCTGGCAGGTTGCTGATGCAATTCTCCTCGAACTTTTGCCGGCCCGCGATGCGCATGCGCGGGCCGGCTGTGACCGAAATCTCGCGTCTCGCGAGAGGACGCGCCGGCACGTCCACTCGGAATGAAACAACCACTTCCAGGACGCGTCTGTGCGTACAGCGGTCCGGAGGTGGTTAAGAATTTGCTCATTCATCAGGTAATCGGCGGCACTTTTACACAGGCAGCTCATAGCTAACGTGTTCATACAAATGCTTATTAGCGATGATCTGACCGACCCTCTGCACTTTTGCAGCTCTAATCTGAATAGCAAAAACAAAGTTACTTGAATGCATAAATCATAACAGACAAAACAGTCAGATGGTTAAACAACTCAGAAGTGCATATTCTCTGAGAACAACTCTCTGCTGGAAAAAGAATAAAGCACTTTAAAAAACAAGGATATGGGCAATTTCCAATTGGCTGTTAAAACCTAAAACAGATTCAGAATTACAATTCCAAAAAAACAGAAAGAATGTCACATTTTCAACCAGTCTGGACAACATTACCGAGCAATCAACAACAGAGCACTGGTTTCTACAAAATGCAGAAAGTCCATTAGGATAAATTCTTACCTAAAATGGCCAACAAATTAACCCAAGTTATAATAATTAAAGGGTTGTCTGGGTTCAGGGCTAAACCTGGATATCACCTCTTCTGTATTCACTTAGTAGGTGAGAGGACCATCTGACCTTTTCCTTGCTCCCCTTTGCCTGGCTGCATCGCTCAGTGTGAGACCCCGTGGCATTCTGGGCTTCACAACACTATGCTAGGCGGAGGCCTCCATCCAGAAGTAAACCTGGTGAGGTCACCGGCACAGAAGGGCAGTGTATAGCGCTGCTTCTTTGCATAGTAACAGCCTCCAGAAGAGCCTAGTGCAGCGCTATATACTACCCATCTGTGCCAGTGATGTCATCGGGCTCTCTGCTAGGAACAAAAAAAAAAAAAAAAAAAAATTCCACCACAGTTTTATGTGTTTTGTTTTTTCAGCATACCCTATGCAGCAAAACTGACCTTTTACCTTCATTCTCTGGGTCAGTATGATTACAACATTACTACATTTGTATAGTTTTTTTTGCGTTTTAAAATTTTCATGGTCATATTCTGACTCCATAACTTTTTATTTTTATATACAGAGTTTGTATGACGGCTCATTGATCTAAAGTTTTCATCGATGCAATTTTGGGGTTTGACTTTTTGATTACTTTTTATTCAATTTTTTTGGGGAAGTGAAGTGACGGAAAAAAACAGCAAATTGGCTATTTTGATTTTCTTTGTTACGCCGTATGGGATAAATAATGTTTAGATTTTAATAGTATGAGTGTTTTGGGATGTGGTGACGCCTATGCAGTTTATTTTAATTCTGGGGAAAAAGAAAGTGTTTAAAAAAAATAAAAAATCTACTTCTAAAAGTTCACCCTAGGGAACTTGAACAAGCAGTGATCAGATCACTTCTCTCAGACTCCAATGCATTAGCAGTGAAGTCTATGAGAAATTCATGCCCCACAGGCAGGGTTTCCATAGGGACATAGTAGTGGCACCCTCAGATCTTTCACAGGGACAAAAGCTGATGCAGGGAATTAAAGGATTTCTACCACCAGAAGTAACGTTATGTAGCTGACTGACATTAGCGATGCGCTAATGTCAGCACTACATAACAGTATGTTTTTGACGTTTCTCCCTGCAGCCGTTTTGGTAAAATAAGCACTTTTATAATATGCTAATGAGCCTCTAGGTGCTATGTGGGTGTAGAATCAGCACCTAGAGGCTCCGTCTACTCACCCTTTATCCCGCCCAGGTCCCCTGTTCTGCCCGCCCCACTCCTCTTGATTGCTGTCACGGTTCACTGCATCGTTGACGAAATCCCGCGCTGTTCACTTCTGTATTCGGCGCAGGCGCAGTGAGTGAAGGCCGCTCTCTTGATGCCGGCTTCCTCACTGTGCCGTAGTTGCGCAGTGAGAATCCGACACCAGGAGCGCATCATTCACTCACTGCGCCGAATACAGAAGTGAACGGCGCAGGTGCGGGATTTAGTCAACGATACAGCGAACCGTTACATCAATCAAGAGGAGCGGGGAGGGCAGAACAGGGGACCTGGGCGGGATAAAGGGTGAGTAGACTGAGCCTCTAGGTGCTGATTCTACGCCCACATAGCACCTAGAGGCTTATTAGCATATTATAAAAGTGCTTATTTTACCAAAACGGCTGCAGGGAGAAACGTCAAAAACACACTTATGTAGTGCTGACATTAGCGCATCGCTAATGTCAGTCAGCTACATAACAGTATTTCTGATGGTAAAAACCCTTTAACAGCATCCCCATATCACTGCTAGGGTTTTCCGTTTCAGCACTTATGCATTTTTAGCTCTCAGATGCCATGGCCGCATTTGATCACGGCATCTGAAGTGTAAAAATCAGCGATCGGCGTAATCACCGATTAAAGACATTTGCCCAGGGTGTCTGCTGTGTGAAACAGCAGGAACTCAGCAGCTATGGTGCTCAGCCAGCTCCTTGCGCCATCTTTAAAGAGAAGTCATCTGCTGTACACATACAATAGATGTCGTCCAGGGGTTAAAGGGAATTTTCAAGAGTTTTAACATTAATTCTATATCCTATCTATGCATGATATGGTTGATTGACGTTCACATGATATATGGACATAGAGTTAGCACTCAAACTCTTAACTTAAAATTTCTTAACTTATGATATCCCAAAACAAAAGCCATTGAAAATCAATAGCTTAACACAACTAGTTAGTTAAGATGTGTAAATGTGTTAACTCTACTACATCTGGAATGGTATATACTAGAGACAGGCAAAGTATCGGAAAATTTGATTCAGCTGCTTCGCCGAATAAAAAAAAATAAAATAATTTTAATTTACTTTGTGACAAATACATTTAGTCATGAAGCGCATGTTTGCATAAGCAGCAGATGCAATGAGAGGGAGCTGCTATAGCGCCGCCTCCATCTATGTACCTCTCAGATGCCACGTTCATACATGATCGGGGCATCTGAGAGTAAAAATAATGTGAAAAAAAAATAAAAAATTAAATCATACTTGCCTCCATTTGCTCGCGACGGGCCGGCCAGCGCCTCCATCTTGCTTGAAGATCTGGAGCGAAATCAAGCGCAGCCCGAGATTACGTTATCACCATGCACGGTATTTCGGCCAAGATCTTCAATCAAGATAGCAGCGGGCAGCCAGTCGCGAGCAAATGTAAGAGCCATTTGGATTGAGCGACATGTTAATGATATGCAAACGATAAAAAATGGAAACAAAAAGTTCAAAATCGATTTATTCAGTATCGAGTTGTATGTCATATTTGTATACATGTCTAGAGATGCGTGATCGATTTTAGCAACACTAATCTCCCGAGGTGTCCAAATAACAGCCAAGCAGAAGCCACAAACCTACTTTTAAAAACGAACGTGCAAAGTACCAAGGGATGGAAAAGAAATAAGGAGAAACATGCTTCTTAGTAATGTACAGTGAACTCTAGGAATCAAATAATAATGCACTCATCTTTATGTTGTGCCATAAGATGTAGCACAGCGTTAACATTTTTCCCCCACACCCCCCCACCGACCTTAGTTATCCTCTCTCCAGTGGATAAGAGGACAACCTGTGTTACCTACCATACAGTTAATAATGCACTTACTGACGCTTTTGATGTCTGGTGGCAGGCACTCTTTAAAGTGTTATGATAGAACGCCATTTAACTACAGGGTCAGGAAATGGAAAAAAAAAAAATTACCTTGTACTGTGAGTTTCTCCAAGTATCTCTTCCAATCTGTCAATAAAGTGAACAAACTGTGATAGACCTTTAATGTGTTTTCTTAAAGGATCACTTTCAGATGGAGCATAACCCTTTCCACCAAGTTCCACTGCTCTGATGAATGAAGTAGCTACCTGCAATAAGAAAAAAAATAAAAATAAAAGTGTAAGATGGTTAAATGATAGCTAACTCTTGAACAAAAATTGTAAGTGGGATACAGCGGCTCACCCCTATCACGTATGGATAGGTGCTCACCCTCTAGTCCTACCCTCAGGACCACAAAGAGTGCAAAATGTATAGAGAAAATGAGGGGGCACACACACCAGGGAAACACTAGATGGATGAATAATGTGGTGTTTTTTATTTATTTAATACTCTAAAAGCAAACCCCTAAAATCACATAAAACGTACATTAAATAACTACAATAGCAGCCTATGTAACATGTACATATAGCACCACAGATATCTGTACTGTGCAGTCGGTGTAGTGGTGTAGCACTACTGTGGGTAATATATATAAAAGTTCAATGAATAACAGTTCATCCGAACAGTGTCCCAAATCATACAATGCTGCACAGAATAAACCAATTGATGGTAGTATAGGAAGTCCTGAAGATAGCCTCAACAAGTGTATCGGACGAGGCAATGAAAATGACACAATGTCAATGTCCGGTAATGGAAATAAGTGCAGAGATGCGTACGGGTAAAGCGCACAGGCACTGGCCTTCAGATTACTTACAATGTCCAGCCGCTTTCGGTCTCCCGGTCTCACCCCTCCTTGCTGCCTAGCCGCAGCACGATTTCCCAGGTGGCCGAACACGGCCGTCTGTGGCGTCCCACGTGACCTGGTGCTCTTGGGTTCCGGGTAGACGCTTAGATGACGTCACTGTTTTGCGGCGGTAATTTTGAATCTGAATCTGGATCCCTTGCGCTTTCAATTTGAAGTATAGTGTCTTTATCCTTTATCTTCTCCTTGAATCCACGCTCACTCTGTATGCCAGACGCGTTTCAGGGTCTTGCGCCCCTTCCTCAGTGGCCACCGAGTGAGTGGATTCTCACTCCTTATATATGGTATTAGCCCACCCTCAATTGTGCTTTGTTCAGCTTGTTGCAATATGTGGGATGGATTTAATTACTGCTGCATTTCTACTAACACTTAAAATTCAAATTAAAAGGCATAATATATAATACTCCCCTTTAATACATACAACGTTAAAAAATGTTAAAAAATGTTCTTGGTATAGGACTGCAGGGTCAAAAACTGCATTATGGGGAAAATCGCATTAGAAACGCTTCAAAGACGCAACAGTGTGAATTGCGTCTTTACTGCGGTTTTTGTATTTTTATATTGAATAAAGTGGAACGACCCCACCTAAAAGATTCGGACCATAATTGTCAGTATAGCCTTCACATAAACAGATATAGGACGATGGTCTTCATCAGAAATCATATATTGCAGGGGTAGTTCATGATTGTATTGTTGTATATGTAGGGAGTCGTCCGGTGGGGAGGTGAATCACAGTGTCAATAGCTGACCCTCCTGTGATATCTCATCCCCACCGGACAGCCCCCCCCCCAAGGATATTTACAGGAACCCGAACACCTCCATCTCAGCATTGAGACCCCTCGGCATAATGGTGTCATATTCAAAAATTCTACGGGATTCCTGTCGTGACATGTGGGCAATATGATTCCCTCCTCTCCACATTTTTTTGACCCTTTCTATGGCAGTGAATTTTAAGCCAGTTGGGTCACTATTGTGTTGAATTTTAAAATGTTTAGATAGGGAGTGTGTTTCTAGACCTTTTTTAATATTCGCCACATGTTCGGCTACCCTCTTTTTAAGTGTCCTTTTAGTCCTGCCTATGTATTGTTTCCTACATCCACATTCCAATAGGTATATGACATCAGTGGAATCGCACGTGAGGCACTCTTGTATTTCTACACTAAAAGAAATTGTAGTAGATTTCACCCTAGTTGTTTTTTTTGGGAAAACTGGTGATTTTACAATTCGTGCATCTACCACATTTAAAAAAGCCATTGGTTGTTAGCCAATTTTTTCTTTGTTGTTGTTGGCTATCCTTTTTAGCTTTAACGGTTGGGGCTATTTACCTGCCAGATTATTTGCCCTTGTGTAGGTTATTTTTGGGACATCACTCAAAAGTGGGCCAATTATTTTGTCATCTAACAGGTGTGCCCAATGTTTTCGAATGCTCCGTTCCATTATTCTGTATTGTGAGCTAAAAGGGAGAATGATTCTCAACGTTTCATCTAGCGGTTGTGATGGGCCTATCTCAAAGAAGCCTTTTCGTTCCATCTTTTTCACTTTCTCCAGTGATTTATCAATTATCTGGACGGGGTAGTCTCTCTCCAGCAGTTGTTGTTTCAAGTGTGCAGCCTCTTCATCAAACTTGCTATCTACCGTACAGTTTCGCTTTAGTCGGCGAAACTGACTGGTAGGTATATTAATTAGCCACCGCGGAAGGTGGCAGCTAGCGAATCTGATGAAGCTATTTTTGGCTACAGGCTTGAAAAACGTGTTGCATTGTAGCTGGTTGCCCCTAATCCATATCTCCAGGTCTAAGAACTCTACTTTTTCTTGACTGACAACTGGACTGAATACTAAATTTTTATCATTTTTGTTGATGTTATTGAGGAACAAGTGTAAAGATTCAGTAGTGTCACGCCAAATGAACAGAATGTCATCAATATACCGCCGCCACAGCACCAGATCCGTCCCCAGCCTGGGTAGGATAGTATCTCTCTCCCATTGAGCCAAAAAAAGGTTGGCATAGCTGGGGGCGAATCTGGTGCCCATGGCGGTACCGGTACACTGCAGATAGAACTCCTGCTCGAAAGAGAAATAATTGTGAGTTAAAATGTATCTCACTCCCTCCAGCAGGAACTCTAATTGTTCCACAGGCAATCCGGCAGCTCCTGACAGTTGCTCATATAGTGCCTGTATTCCCCTGCTATGTTCAATAACTGTGTAGAGTGATCCAACATCCAGTGTCCCCAAGATCCACCCATCTACCCACTTGACTTCCTCCAATGTCTTAATAATGTCAGTGGTGTCACGAATATACGATGGCACCTGCTTGACATACGGTTGAAGCCATTGATCGATGTACTTGGATAGGTTACATGATATAGATTGGATACCTGACACTATCGGACGACCTGGAGGTGCTTCCAGGTTTTTATGGATCTTGGGGACACAGTAGAACATTGGTATTCTTCTCTCAGTGTCCAAAATAAACTTGGCTTCCTGATCGGTGAGAAAATCTGCTTTTATCCCCTTTGCACAGTAATCTTTCAAGATATTATAATATTCCTGTGTCGGGTCTCCCTTCAGTTTTTGATAGGTGTTCTCTGATCTTAATTGCCTATAGCATTCCTCTATATAATTTGTTGTATTGAGAATAACTATGGCGCCGCCCTTGTCCGCTGGCCTAATTACAATATTGTTTTCCTCCTGTAGAGATTTTATGGCCTTGATCTCTTCTCTACTTAAATTTGCATAACCCTACGGCTTTTTATTCTTCTCAAGTCTCGTTCAACATTGTTCTTAAAGGTGGCCATTTCACTGCTTATCTCCTGTCTAGGGAATTTTTTCGATCTAACTTTGAGATCTGTGTGTGTGTATTTCTTTGCATTAATTCCCATGTCTATCTCCCTATTGATGGGATTTTTAAGAAAATATTTTTTCAGACATAGGCGTCTGATGAATTTCTCTACTCCTATGTATGTGGCAAATTTGTCCATAGGATTAGTAGGGGCAAACTTTAAACCTTTATTCAGGAGCTGCACCTGAGTTTCTGAAAGTGCAATATCACTGATGTTTATAACATTGGTGGTTGGTGTTTTAATTTTTGTGTTTTCTCCTTTTGTGCATGTCGTCCTCTCCGTATTCTTCGTTGTGATGGTGCCTTTGTGACCTGTTGGTTGTTGGTGTATAATGATGTGTCGTGTTCTGGTAATGTCTGTGCTCCTGTCTGTGTGACTGATAGTGCCCTCTGCCCTGTGGATATTCCCTCGGACGCTCCCTCAGGTTGTAGTCGTGCACATATCCCTGTGTTTTGTGACCGTGTTTCTTTATCTCTTGGCGTGGTGGGGTGGGGGTGCGTGTGCTTCTTATTCGTGTTTGGTGATGTGGCGGTGTAAAATCTAAAAAATGTGGTGTAGCCAATACTTCATACCAGTTTGAGATTTTAACATTCTCAAACTGTGTATTAACGTGTTCAACCTCCCTTTGTTCATAAGCCTCAGTGCTTTCTTTCCTGTCCATGTATTGTAATTTCCTGGATTTTTTCCCTATTATTTCCCTTTCTAGTATATCTAGATTTTTGCAGATCCTCTCGTGCCATTTATGAACTGCATCATTGTTTGGGAATGTTTCCATTTCTTTTTTTAGGGTATCAATTTGCCCTGACATTTCTTCTATCATTTGTGTCCTCCTTTTAATGATCATTTGGACAAGGGCCTCTGACTGTGATCTCAGAAATCCATCCCATTCCTTTTTGAATCTGTCATTCACCAGATCAGAAGCAGGTGTCTTGGTGAGTGTCAGACCCTTAGGGATGTAGCCCCTGTCCAAATATTGCGTAAGTGATCTAATCTCCCATTTATTGCGTAATTGACGCTGCGTGTTCGGCCACCTGGGAAATCGTGCTGCGGCTAGGCAGCAAGGAGGGGTGAGACCGGGAGACCGAAAGCGGCTGGACATTGTAAGTAATCTGAAGGCCAGTGCCTGTGCGCTTTACCCGTACGCATCTCTGCACTTATTTCCATTACCGGACATTGACATTGTGTCATTTTCATTGCCTCGTCCGATACACTTGTTGAGGCTATCTTCAGGACTTCCTATACTACCATCAATTGGTTTATTCTGTGCAGCATTGTATGATTTGGGACACTGTTCGGATGAACTGTTATTCATTGAACTTTTATATATATTACCCACAGTAGTGCTACACCACTACACCGACTGCACAGTACAGATATCTGTGGTGCTATATGTACATGTTACATAGGCTGCTATTGTAGTTATTTAATGTACGTTTTATGTGATTTTAGGGGTTTGCTTTTAGAGTATTAAATAAATAAAAAACACCACATTATTCATCCATCTAGTGTTTCCCTGGTGTGTGTGCCCCCTCATTTTCTCTATACATTTTGTAACTCTTGAACAAACTTTGCAAAAACCAATAGTACAAGCAACCATAAGAAACTTTGTAATATGTCATATCAGAAAGAAATGTGAAGTTTTCGTGTTAACCGTTTACCTCTCTCCAACCCCCACCTTTGCTAAATGCTTTTTACTTTATAAAAGGTCTTAAACCCATTCAGGACAGATCAGCTGCACTGAAGTATCACATTACACATATCAATACTAGCGTATGGAAAGGGAAGGGGAGGAGTGAGGAAGTGCTGTGACAGGACTACAGGAGAGACCCTAAAGAGAAAGCTGCAGCTACATATGAAGTTTTTCATCTCATCACAAGTGCTTTATTCACATCCATACAGGCCAGTACTTCTCTGTAATGTCCTCCATGTTCCTGGGGCCGCTTCTGATTAAAGGGGTTCTGCAGTTCTTTTAAACTGATGATCTATACTTTGGATAGATCATCAGCATCTGATCAGTGGGGGTCCAACCCCCGGCGATCAGCCGTTTGAGAAGGTACTCGGTTTCCCTCAGGCCCAGTGACGTCATGACTAGTATCACTGGCCTGGGCTAAGCTCTGTTCACTTGAATTGAGCTTAGCTGCACCCAGGCCAGTGATACTAGTTGTGACGTCACTGGGCCTGCAGTAAACAGAGAGAAGGCCGCAGTGCTGCTGCCTTCTCAAACAACTGATCGAATAGATCATCAGTTTAAAGGGAACCTGTCACTGGGATTTTGTGTATAGAGCTGAGGACATGGGTTGCTAGATGGCCGCTAGCACATCCGCAATACCCAGTCCCCATAGTTCTGTGTGCTTTTATTGTGTAAAAAACCCAGATTTGATACATATGCAAACTAACCTGAGATGAGTCTTGTACGTGAGAGGAGTCAGGGACAGGACTCATCTCAAGTTAATTTGCATATGTATCAAATTGTTATTTTTTTTACACAATAAAAGCACACAGAGCTATGGGGACTGGGTATTGCGGATGTGCCAACGGCCATCTAGCAACCCATGTCCTCAGCTCTATACACAAAATCCCGGTGACAGGTTCCCTTTAAATGAACTGCAGAACCCCTTTAAGAGAAGGTTAGGAGGCAGATTCTCCTACTTTCTGTGTGCAGTGGATGGCAGTCAGAGAACTGAATACTAGGTATTTAGTTTGCACAGGGGGAAACTGCTAAAAATGCCAGATACACGTCATATAGCGGCCATATAGCGTTATTCCTCATGTACACACTGTACTACTGATTAATGCAAAGTTTGTTGAAAGGTTAGGTATGCTTTAAGAAACTGTCAATTGCATAGACAGAAGATGCAATGAACAGCCTCCACTATAACAAAAGAAACACATGGGTGTTGCACACAAGTACAAGAAGCCAAAACCTAATAAAAGGGAGACCCTGGCAGTAGTTTTGACCATACAAAATTGCCATTTGCCATTTTTATTTGTCCTTTGACCATTTTGTTACCTCAATATGGGGGAATACTGCAGTGCGACTACAACTTCTAATAGACTCACTTTTTAAAGAGTTTCCCAGGTCTTCTGTACTGATGACATTTGCTCAGGATAGGTCATTAGTATCAGGTTGGTGAAGGTCTGACTCCAAGCACCTCCACCGATCAGCTGTTTGAGGAGGTTGAGCTGCCCCTGTGAGCACCGCGGCTTTCTCGCTGCTTACCAAGCACAGCACTCGCCAATGGGTAGTGGCTGTGCTTTGTACTGCAGCTCAGCCCATTCAATTAAACGGAACTGAGCTATGCCTAGGCCACATGACCTATTAACAATGTCACAGGTCAAGACAGTGAACACTTCAAAAACAGCCGATCGGTGGGGGCGCCAGGAATCGGACACCCACCGATCAGAAGTTTTTGACACTAATATCCCTGGGTGAGTATACAGTCGTGGCCAAAAGTTTTGAGAATTACATAAATATTGGAAAAGTTGCCGCTTAAGTTTTTATAATAGCAATTTGCATATACTCCAGAATGTTATAAAGAGTAATCAGATGAATTGCATAGTCCTTCTTTGCCATGAAAATTAACTTAATCCCCAAAAAACCTTTCCACTGCATTTCATTGCTGTCATTAAAGGACCTGCTGAGATCATTTCAGTAATAGTCTTGTTAACTCAGGTGAGAATGTTGACGAGCACAAGGCTGGAGATTATGTCAGGCTGATTGGGTTAAAATGGCAGACTTGACATGTTAAAAGGAGGGTGATGCTTGAAATCATTGTTCTTCCATTGTTAACCATGGTGACCTGCAAAGAAACGCGTGCAGCCATCATTGCGTTGCATAAAAATGGCTTCACAGGCAAGGATATTGTGGCTACTAAGATTGCACCTCAATCAACAATTTATAGGATCATCAAGAACTTCAAGGAAAGAGGTTCAATTCTTGTTAAGAAGGCTTCAGGGCGTCCAAGAAAGTGCAGCCAGCGCCAGGATCGTCTCCTAAAGAGGATTCAGCTGCGGGATCGGAGTGCCACCAGTGCAGAGCTTGCTCAGGAATGGCAGCAGGCAGGTGTGAGCGCATCTGCACGCACAGTAAGGCGAAGACTTTTGGAAGATGGCCTGGTGTCAAGAAGGGCAGCAAAGAAGCCACTTCTCTCCAAAAAAAACATCAGGGACAGATTGATCTTCTGCAGAAAGTATGGTGAATGGACTGCTGAGGACTGGGGCAAAGTCATATTCTCCGATGAAGCCCCTTTCCGATTGTTTGGGGCATCTGGAAAAAGGCTTGTCTGGAGAAGAAAAGGTGAGCGCTACCATCAGTCCTGTGTCATGCCAACAGTAAAGCATCCTGAGACCATTCATGTGTGGGGTTGCTTCTCATCCAAGGGAGTGGGCTCACTAACAATTTTGCCCAAAAACACAGCCATGAATAAAGAATGGTACCAAAACACCCTCAAACAGCAACTTCTTCCAACAATCCAACAACAGTTTGGTGAAGAACAATGCATTTTCCAGCACGATGGAGCACCGTGCCATAAGGCAAAAGTGATAACTAAGTGGCTCGGGGACCAAATTGTTGACATTTTGGGTCCATGGCCTGGAAACTCCCCAGATCTTAATCCCATTGAGAACTTGTGGTCAATCCTCAAGAGGCGAGTGGACAAACAAAAACCCACTAATTCTGACAAACTCCAAGAAGTGATTATGAAAGAATGGGTTACTATCAGTCAGGAATTAGCCCAGAAGTTGATTGAGAGCATTCCCAGTCGAATTGCAGAGGTCCTGAAAAAGAATGGCCAACACTGCAAATACTGACTCTTTGTATAAATGTCATGTAATTGTCGATAAAAGCCTTTGAAACGTATGAAGTGCGTGTAATTATATTTCACTACATGACAGAAACAACTGAAACAAAGATCTAAAAGCAGTTTAGCAGCAAACTTTGTGAAAACTAATATTTGTGTCATTCTCAAAACTTTTGGCCACGACTGTACATCCATTTCATGTGCTCTTTGGCTTCTTGCTCGTTCATAATTCATCATTTAAAACCATGTACCATTTTAGGGATCGCGCTTTATAGTGTGGTGTGGTGTAACATACCAAAAACAGGGACATCTGCTTATCCTTAGATGCATGTTAAGGTCTGTGAAAGCTTCTCTGTCTAGCCCTCTCTCTGGCAGTTAATGACTTGGGCTAGAGCAATATCATTCTTAGAATTTACCAAAAGGCTTAAATAGGAACAAAATATTCTCTTGACAACTCCTTTCATCTGCAAAATAAAAAGCAACATAAGAAATTTACCTACTTGAAATCATCCATATTATCAAAAGGACTGAGACTTAGGGCTCATTCAGACAGCCGTATTTTTTTTGCGGTACGTAAAAATGAGGATTAGTTTTTTTTTTTGTGGACAGTTCAGTCTGTCCGCAAAAAAACACAATTCATACGGAATGTGTTCCATAGACTTGAATGGGGCCATGGAGCAGAGTTTTACTAACAAACATAGGACATGCTCTCTTTTGTGACGCTGCGGAACGGAACAACGGATGCGGACAGCACACGGTGTGCTTTCTGCATTTTTTGCGGTCCGATTGAAATGAATGGGTCCGCACTGTTCCGCAAAAATGCGGAATGGTTGCGGAACAAAACAAACATATGGCTGTCTGAATGATCCCTTATTTTAAGCAGTTACCTTAAAAAAATCCATGTTATTTCTACATGGCGTCGAGACAGACACAGAACTGTGGTCTGCACCTTCTGATTGATGCCCAAAGAGAAACTCCTGTAACTGGTCCTGTGTAAAAGAAAGCCAAAGATTTATAACGTGCACCAGATTTCTAGGCCAGGGCCTGTATGCACAGAACCTCTGGACATTTATGGCCAGGAAGAATGGTATGGAGCAGAAGGAGCTGAGCAGATTTACATACAAGTTTAGGAAGAGTCAGAATAACTTGTAATGTATTTATTAAAAGCTCTGCTCTTTTGATGCCGATAAGAGGACAGTGACAGTATTCCCTGTATCAGTATGCATACACAGACAGATGTCCATCACTAACAGGTCCACCCACTGGACTCCTAAGCCCAGAAGGAGCAGAGATTTCATGAGTAAATGAAATGTTTTGCAGGACCTATTCCTATTAAAACCCACACACCCCATATCAGTCACTGCCCATGATCTATACCATGCTGCTCTGCATTTTGATGGTGACAAGTTAACCTTTAACCCCTTAATCTGCAGAACTAAAGGGGTCATCCAAGTTAAATGAATACACCCTCAGCAGCAGTAAATATGGTAAAATAAAGTCATATTTACCACTTCTGCCCAGCTGCTTTCAGCGCTGTTCTGGACCTGCAGCGGTGACATTTCATGCACACAGGTCATCATGCAGCCAATCACTGGGTCAGGAGAATAAAGCAAGTCACCGTTGAGGCCAGTGATTTGTGTACAGGTAAATACAGAAGGGGAGGACCAGAGCACGGTGCTGGGAGAAGAGTGGTAAGTAACACTTTGTTATTTTATTACATTTACATGCTGCTGGAGATGTATATGGTATTAATGGGAGAAAAACCATATAACTTACCGGTAATTTCCTTTTCATGAATCCTCCATGACTGCATACCATGAGAGATGACCGCCTCCAACCAGGTAGGGACAGGAAGAATAAATTTGACCCTCCCCGGGATCCTCCTCAGTGTCTTTCTGAACCCACAGCCTAGAGAGTCTTTTCCTCTTCCCCCCCCCCCCCCCATTCATAACTCCACCGATATAACATAGTAACATAGTAAATAAGGCCGAAAAAAGACATTTGTCCATCCAGTTCGGCCTGTTATCCTGCAAGTTGATCCAGAGGAAGGCAAAAAAACCCTGTGAGGTAGAAGCCAATTTTCCCCACTTAAGGGGAAATAAATTCCTTCCCGACTCCAATCAGGCAATCAGAATAACTCCCAGAATAACGACCCCTCTTTAGTAGCTATAGCCTGTAATATTATTACGCTCCAGAAACACATCCAGGCCCCTCTTGAATTCCTTTATTGTACTCACCATCACCACCTCCTCAGACAGAGAGTTCCATAGTCTCACTGCTCTTACCGTAAAGAATCCTTTTCTATGTTTGTGTACAAACCTTCTTTCCTCCAAACGCAGAGGATGTCCCCTCGTCACAGTCACAGTCCTGGGGATAAATAGATGATGGGATAGATCTCTGTACTGACCCCTGATATATTTATACATAGTAATTAGATCTCCCCTCAGTCGTCTTTTTTCTAACGTGAATAACCCTAATTTTGATAATCTTTCAGGGTACTGTAGTTGCCCCATTCCAGTTATTACTTTAGTTGCCCTCCTCTGGACCCTCTCCAGCTCTGCTATGTCTGCCTTGTTCACTGGAGCCCAGAACTGTACACAGTACTCCATGTGTGGTCTGACTAATGATTTGTAAAGTAGTAGGAATATGTTCTCATCACAGGCATCTATGCCCCTTTTGATGCAACCCATTATCTTATTGGCCTTGGCAGCAGCTGCCTGACACTGGTTTTTGCAGCTTAGTTTGCTGTTTATTAAAATTCCTAGATCCTTTTCCATGTCAGTGTTACCGAGTGTTTTACCATTTAGTATGTACGGGTGACTTGCATTATTCCTTCCCATGTGCATAACTTTACATTTGTCAGTGTTAAACCTCATCTGCCACTTATCTGCCCAAGCCTGCAATCTATCCAGATCCCTCTGTAGTAGTATACTGTCCTCTTCAGTGTTAATTACTTTACACAGTTTAGTGTCATCTGCGAAAATTTATATTTTACTATGCAAGCCTTCTACAAGATCATTAATAAATATATTGAAGAGAATAGGGCCCAATACTGACCGCTGAGGTACTCCACTAGTGACAGTGACCCAATCTGTGTATGTACCGTTAATAACCACCCTCTGTTTTCTATCATTGAGCCAGTTAGTTACCCACATACAGACGTTTTCTCCCAGTCCGAGCATTCTCATTTTATATACTAACCTTTTATGTGATACAGTGTCAAATGCTTTGGAGAAGTCCAGATATACGACATCCATTGATTCGCCGCTGTCAAGTCTAGAACTTACCTCCTCATAGAAACTGATTAAATTAGTTTAACATGACCGATCCCTCACGAAGCCATGCTAATATGGCGTTATTTGCTTATTTCCGTTAAGATGCTCTAAGATAGCATCTCTCAGAAAACCTTCAAACAGTTTACCCACAACAGATGTTAAACTTACCGGCCTATCGTTTCCAGGCTCTGTTTTTGGACCCTTTTTGAATATTGGCACCACATTTGCCATGATATGTGTGTATATAATATCTCTATCTATATCCTCCATGACGGCATACCATGACACGAGAGATTAATTCTTATTTAGGGAGGGACTATAGCCTGCAATACCTTCCTACCAAAGGAAAGCTCCTGACTAGCCGTAGTATCTACCCTGTAATGTTTAGTAAACATGCGAGGGCTTGACCATGTCGCTGCCCTACAGATCTGCTCTAACGAAGCGCTTGCTCTTTCGCCCAAGATGTTGCGACAGATCTTTTAGAGAGTGGGCCGTGAAAGACTTTGGTGGAGATACCCCTAAGGGCCTATAGGATTCTAATATGGCCATTTTTATCCATCTGGACAAGGAATTCTTTGTGGCCTTATGTCCTTTATGCGCCCCACTGAACTGTATAAAGTAATCAGTTTTCATAAAAGACTTTGTGGTCTCTAGGTAGAACAAGATAGCCCTACATACATCCAGTCTGAAATTTCTCTTCCCCATCTGATTTTGGATCTGAACAAAAAGATGGAATAATTTCCTTCTGTCTGTGGAAATTCAGATACAACTTTTGGAAGGAAAGAATTATCCAATCGAAACACAATCCTGTCTGGGAAAACTATGCAAAATGGTTCCACTATTTTTAACGCTTACTCTACGTGCTGAGGTAATGGCTACTAAAAATAGGGTTTTCAGAGAAACATGCTCCAGCGAGGCTTCCGAAAGAGTTCAAAGGGGGGTAAGAGTCAGACCTGACAGAACTAGATTAAAGATCTCAGGGAGGAACTGTAGGTCTTAATCTATCTGCCCCTTTCAAAAACCAGATCACCCATGGGTGGTTTGCAATTTTTTCATCACTGAACTTAAAGCTGATATATGTACCCTTAAAGGGAGTCTGTCACCTCCATATGGCCATATACAGTGCTTACATGGCTCTGTAGCACACCTATACACGATTGTAACGGTACCTTTGTTCTTTGTCTTTAGACTTGCAGAAGCTGGAAAAACGAAGTTTAATTCATATGCAAATGAGCACTCGCAAGTGCCCGGGGGCGGCGTTCAGTGTGTAGGAGCCCAGGCTGCTCTGCCTTCTTTTCACTTTACTCCTCCCCAGCCTCTGCCTTTGCCCGCCCTCCAAGTCCGGACCTATCGATGAGGCAAGAGACTTGGAGGGCGGGCAAAGGCAGAGGCTGGGGAGGAGTAAAGTGAAAAGAAGGCAGAGCAGCCTGGGCTCCTACACACTGAACGCCGCCCCCGGGCACTTGCGAGTGCTCATTTGCATATGAATTAAACTTCGTTTTTCCAGCTTCTGCAAGTCTAAAGACAAAGAACAAAGGTACCGTTACAATCGTGTATAGGTGTGCTACAGAGCCATGTAAGCACTGTATATTGGCATATGGAGGTGACAGACTCCCTTTAAGGTATTTGGACGCAACCCTTTCTTAAATCCCAATTGCAAGAATCCCAAAATTGCCTGGATGAAAACCTCGAGAAGAGTTCCCTGATTGAGTACACCAACCACCGAACCTTCTCCAGATTTTAGAGTAAGGCCTCCTGCACACAAACATGTGCTGCCCCTTACCGTATTGCGGACCGCATTTGAGGATCCGTAATACACGGGTGCCGTTCCGTGGACATTCCGCATCACGGATGCGGACCCATTCACTTCAATGGGTCCGCAAATCTGGAGATGCGGAATGGAAGCACGGAACGGAAACCCACGGAAGCACTACAGAGTGCTTCCGTGGGGTTTCGTCCCATACTTCCGTTCCTCAAAAAGATAGGACATATTCTATCTTTTTGAGGAACGGGCGGATCGAGGACCCATTAAAGTGAATGGGTCCGTCATCCACTGCGGCTGCCCCACGGTCGGTGTTCACACATTCATACGTTCGTGTGCAGGAGGCCTAAATCTTGGAAGTAACTTATTTCCTACTAGCTGTCAATTATGGCATCGGATAAGCCCTTGGACCTCAATGTTACCCTTTCAGGTTCCAAGCTGCCGGTTGTAACCCTTCCACTTTGGGATGATAGACTGGACCCTACGATAACAGATCTTGTCTCCAGGGAAGAACCCATGGGCTCTGAATTGACAAGATCTTCAGCAGAGGGAACCATGGCTTTTTTGGCCACAGAGGGGCTATTAAAATCACATGGGCCTTGTCTAGGCGGTTCTTTTTTAGCACCCTGGAAATTAAATGAAGAGGAGGAAAGGCGTACACTAGCTGAAAGTCCCACTTTTGAGACCGCGCAGCTACTCCTATGTTCCCGTCAAAGGAATTTAGGGAAAAGAACAGATCCACTAGGGGAGTAGCCCATAATTCTGTAATCTGGATAAAAACCTTCCTTTTTTAGGCTCCATTCTGTTGACCTCAGTGAATTTCTGCTTAAAGGGTTTCTGTCACCTTAAAAATGGGTATTATGGCTTTAGGCAGTGAGATGGCACTTATATAGTTGTGTTCAGCTGACATTAGCACATCCTTAAAGGGACTCTGTCACCACTTTCTAACCCCCCCCTTTTAAAAGTATTGTTCTCTCCATGGCACCCCTGTGATTACAAAGGTGTTGTTATAACATAAATTCGCCGTCTCGTTTTGATAAAAATACCTTTTATCTAACCTGTCAATCTTGTGGATAAGGTGCCCAGGGCGTTTCTGAAGGTCTGAAGCTGCCGCCCGCCGCCGCCGTTGGTGCCCAGCTCCTCCCCTGATCCTTTCAGCGCCGCCTGAATGTGAAGAAATCCGCCTCCGGCTCTCGCTCAGTGCCCCCTCCTCCTTTTCAAAGATCCCGCGCGTGCGCACAGGCCTGTGCCTGATGCGCCCGTGCGGACATTTAGACTCAGCCTCATTGAGCGAAGTGCGCATGCGCGCACTTCGCTCAACCTCCTCATAAGACGAGCACTGCAGCCAGCCACTCAGAGCCTGCGGCTCCATACAGCACTTGGCAGGCTCCGAGTGGCTGGCTGCAGTGCTCGTCTTATGAGGAGGTTGAGCGAAGTGCGCGCATGCGCACTTCGCTCAATGAGGCTGATTCTAAATGTCCGCACGGACGCATCAGGCACAGGCCTGTGTGCACGCGCGGGATCTTTGAAAAGGAGGAGGGGGCACTGAGCGAGAGCCGGAGGCGGATTTCTTTACATTCAGGCGGCGCTGAAAAAATCAGGGGAGGAGCTGGGCACCAACGGCGGCGGCAGCTTCAGACCTTCAGAAACGCCCTGGGCACCTTATCCACAAGATTGACAGGTTAGATAAAAGGTATTTTTATCAAAACGAGACGGCGAATTTATGTTATAACAACACCTTTGTAATCACAAGGGCGCCATGGAGAGAACAATACTTTTAAAAGGGGGGGTTAGAAAGTGGTGACAGAGTCCCTTTAATACCCATTTTTCAGGTGACAGAAGCCCTTTAAGAAGTCTGCCTTTGTAGTTAGGGATCCTTTTAGGTGTACTGCCGATAGAGATCTTGAGAACTTCTGCCCAAGAAAATATTTTTTCTGTCATTAGACTTAGACCTACAATTCTTGTTCCCTCTTGATGGTTTAGATAGGAGACTACGGTCGTGTTGTCAGTCCTTACTTGAACGTCTTTTCCTTCTATGTAATAGGACAATGCCTTTATAGTTTCCCAGACTGCGGACAATTCTCTCCGATTAGAAGAGAAACCTCTGATCCTCGGACCATTGTCCTTGGAAAGAGATGAGAGCAATGTGCTCCCGATCCCCAAAGGCTCGCGTCTGTGGTAATAACTTGCAGATGTACGGGATTCCAAGAAACCCCCCTCATGAGATGGTCTGGATTTTTCCACCACTGTAAGGACCGATTCACTCTTAAGGGAATTTGAATTGTCTCCTCTAACGAGTCCTGACTTCTGTTCCAACACTCCTCTGAGAAAACAAAGGAATTAAATGGAATCTGTCACCGGGATTTTGTGTATAGAGCTGAGGACAAGGGTTGCTAGATGGCTGCTAGCACATCCGCAATACCCAGTCCCCATAGCTCTGTGTGCTTTTATTGTGTAAAAAAAAAACGATTTGATACATTAATTTGCATATGTATCAAATCAGGTTTTATTTTACAAAATAAAAGCACACAGAGCTATGGGGACTGGGTATTGCGGATGTGCTAGCAGCCATCTAGCAACCCTTGTCCTCAGCTCTATACACAAAATCCCGGTGACAGGTTCCCTTTAATTCCTTTGTATTCTCATAGGAGAAGAGAAGAACTTTTAAATTCTAAATCAGATCCAGAGGAATCAGAAGAGACAAGACCCTCTGAATCTGAGTGATGATCTGACTCTGAGGACGATTAACTGGAGTAACCTAATTTAGGTTCCCTATGTTTTGACGCAGATGTACCAGGGGTAGGCATAGGATTTTCAGACAGGGCTGCCCGCATTTCTTCCCTGATTACATCTCTTAATTCCTCTCTAATAGAAGGAACCAAATCTTTTGCCATATTTGAAGTACATTTTCTGCAGAGTTTTTTAGTATATGAATCAGGTAATTTTACTGAACATAACACATTTCTTAGTCTTTTGACTAGGCTTAGCTCTCTAAGCCCCATCCTTATCACTCTACATGCATAAGGAAGAGAGGGAGACAGAGGTACAAGGGGGTTAGCATAAGTAAAAATATACAGCATTTCCCCCAAGAGATTCAGTAACTTACAGTAGTGTCATTTGGACTGTACCAGGCTCGGACATGTTTGGTCACTTTTACCTCTAAACCCTTTAAATACACTTACCTGCAGACGTCAGATCAGAGGGCGACATCCACCTTGATCCTGCGCGCCAATTCTAGCTCCGTCCCCTTACAGTGCGTTCCACAGACCGGAAGTACCTCCTGGAACACACGTGGCCCGCGTCCAACTTCTGGTGACGTCATCGCAAGCGCCGGAAGTATCGGGCTGCGATGAGGAGCTTGAACACAACTGGAGGGACTCACTGAGTGTTCGGTCCGCACATGGACCTCCGCACACGACGCGCAAAGCAGGAGGTAAGGAGCAGGCATGTCCAATGCTTACCAGCACCTCAATACCCAACTAGGGCAAGGGTGCTGCCCGCTTCCCTCATGTGAAAGGCATTCAATCTTCTCATCCGCCTCTGCCTGCCTTACACAGAAGCGGTCTCACAGCAAGTGCCATGAGGACAATTATTCTCCACCTGGAGAGACAGGAAGAAATTGAGGAGGAGCTGAAGGAGGGTCAAATTTATTCTTCCTGTCATTACCTGGTTGGAGGCGGGTCATCTCTCATGGTATGCCGTCATGGAGCATGAAAGGGGGGGAAGCAACTTCACAATACGTTTTAATCAAAAGGTCACCATTTTCAAAACAAAATTGCTATACCAGATATATATCAAGTTTTCATAGGTGTGAATCTAAGTGCCGAGACCCCAACCGATCACTAGAACGAGACATATCGCTCCCCTTGCTGCAGACAACAGAATCAAAAGGGGCCCATAAAGTTCTACCGATTCCGTCTCCTGCAGCGTGGGAAGATCACGGTATGTCAACTCTTCTCTCATACTGCCAATTGGTGGGCTCTCTGAATGAAGACCCCCACCAATCAAAACCTTTAATAAGTCTCTATGATATATTAAAAAGTTTTCTGAAAAATTAGTGACCCATTAAAAGGATACCTATATTCTGTGCAGTGAAATCCTGCAGCTTTGCAGGCTCATACTTTCCTCCATTCGTCCCCTACTTTTTGCTAGTGTGCATTGGGCATAATAGCCAGAAGTAGAGGACATAGATGGGAATATCACTGCAGGATCAGACTACATAATTAGTTTTTTGTCTGTTACCATGGAGATGCACAGTAGCTTTAAAAAGAAAACTGTTAAAATTAAACACCTACCATAAAAATGCTAAACATTTCATGTACTGAAATAATGAAAAAACAAAACCAAAAAACTAAAAATAAAAATTGGACATAGGGGGTCATTCATTAAGACCACAGTTTTAGATGACAGTCTTAATAACCCTGATGCACCGCCAGCCTCTACATAACTTAGGCGCATCTGCCGCCAGCCTAAACCTATGCCAGCTCCCTTGCAGGCGTAGAAAATGATAAAGGAGACGGGCCAGCCGGCCGGGTCCCCCCATTTATTTGAGAACTGCAGTACGTAGCACGGATGGGGAAGAAGTCAGATTGGGGTGAAAATCCCCTTTGCAACCGAATCTGCGACAGATATACGCCAAAAATTAGCATATATCTATTCATAAATCCCCCTATAGTCTTTAAAGAAATGATGCTATAGCATCCTCTGCAGGTATCTTTTTGTCACTCCTCCGTGGGCGTTCTCCCTCAATGCCAACAAATGCCTAGCATACAAACACATGTACGTCTTTTCAGGCATGCTTTCATATACCCAAGTGTTTACCAGACGCCCTGTACCTACTACATTTGTAGCCAATTTGCTCTTTGAAGTACACTTTCATTGGTGCCACCAGCTATTTCATCTGAAATCCCAAATGGTTTTATGGCTTACTCACAGAAGCGATGTTGGTTCCTGTAGAAGAGTCGGCTTTTGAGAATGCTGTATATAAATCAATAACATCCAATGAATTGCTGTTTTTCAGAAGCTTGTCATACGTTGTCCTGATGGAATCATAATTCTCCAGAGGTGGACTTCCATCACTAATCAGACCAAGTTTATCTTTTAGCAAGTGTTTCCATGTCAGCAGGACGTCACTGAGAGATGCTGTATATCCACTGCCATTCTAGAGGTGAAAAATGACACTGCTTCAGTCAAATCTCTGTTACCCAAAAGTCTCACATCAAACAGTCATTAGTTGTGCTTTAAATTATAAGGACCAAATCATTTTCTAACAGTCTCCTAAATATAAAATTCATCCAATATTCAAGCCAAAATACACAATGAAGTCTGCATATGTTACAGACGTCACGAATACCTAACAGATAGGGCATGTAATGGTATGGGACACGGTCAGGTTTTTGCATGCAGTTTTGGAAACCAAAAGCAGGAGTGAATAAAATAAATAAAAAATAAATGTGTATCTGTCCTTTAGATACATTGGATGATCACTCTTGATTTTGACTTCCAAAACCGTATCAGGAAAACCGACGGTGTGCTGTACCCTTATGCATGTATGTAACACGTGTAAATGTGCACTGAATCGTTTAGTGCATTACACAATTCCTTATCTGCCATCAGAAGGGTGAGTGGGAATTCTTGAAGGCAGATCAGGCATTTTTCCACAGCTTCCTCACGACCTCTGTTCTAGGCTCAAGCCCAGATCCTCCTCACCGCCAATGCAGTTGGCAACCGTCAAAGGTCTGGAATGGTTAATAATCAACACCACGGTGGTGCCAAACCTGACAGATCATGCACCCATTGTATTGGTGTAGCACAAATGACAAAAAAAAAAAATGATATGTTCTCACAAGAAAGTAAAAGGGTTACTCAGTGACCTCCTTTAAAAATTAGGATTTCTTACTTCTGCCTCTAACTGATCTAGAAGATGTCTTGTCTTAGGCCAAAGCTCCCTGGAAACCTATGTGTGGCCTACCATCACACTAGAAGACCGTACAGAATCACCTCTAATGCAAGTCTATGATGGCACGGCAAAACACTGGAGGGTAGATGGAGCCTATGGCTCCTATATGGAGGCTTTAAGGAACTTTAGACAGGGAAGTAAATCTACAATAGTATAGGTTGCTGTAGCTAGTTTACACAGTACAGGCAGTATGCCCCATATGCCATGGTTTTATAGCCAATTCACAGGATAGTTTTTCCTGACTGACATCAATAAAAATGTAAAGAAAACTCATGGTATGTGGTTCCAAATCAGCTTTTCCAGAAAAATCTCTAGGAAAAGGTTAAAAAGTTTTTTCGAAAGGTTGTTTTTTTTAGGCTAAGATTGTATATAATCCGTTTTCGTAACCGCTTTTTGTGCTGCACCATTACTAGATGTGCGTAGGCACCCTTAGGGCTCTTTTCACATGGCAATATCACAGCTCTGCAGTACATATATTAGAGGGGGTTGTCCCATCTGGGAGATTTAAGGCATATCTCTAGGATATGCCATAAGTGTCCGATAACTGCAGGACAGGTCCCATCTGTGAATCGTGCTCCAGAGGAGGCCTTATAGGGGTTGTAATGTAAAAAATGAAAATCATATAGTACATGACAATCTCTTTCTATGATCTATACCACTGTAGTACTGTACTGCAGCGGCAGCAGGAAGCACACGCCGTCATAGCAACCAAGGACGCCGTGCGCTCCTGCACTCAGAAGAAATCCAGGCCGGTATCACACGGTCCGTGTTCCACAGACGTGTGCATGAGGCTTAACAAAGCCAACGCCAGCCGTGTACCTCACATGGATCCAGAGATCTCCCCGTTCATTGCTCTGCTAGATTTATATCAAGCTGAAAGCTCAGGGGGAGTGTCTTTTCTGCTGCAGCTCTGGAGGCGTGTCCATGCTCTCCCTATCACAGCTCAGGGGGCGTGTCTAAGCTCTCCCTATCACAGCTCAGGAGGCAGCTGAAGGATGAAACTGAGCATTTGCGGCCTTCTCAGTGAGCCGGACAAGGAAATAAGAGAATGAACAAACAGCAGGTGGCGCTATACAGATAGATTTCAGTGGCTATATTACATATTTTATTACATGCAATTACAAAAGTATTCAGATCCAGGTGCTGGTTTGAAAACTGTAGAATATTTTTTGTGGGACAACCCCTTTAAGTGATGAGACAGCTAGCTGCACATGCAGCATCCGTTCACATCAGCCTTGCGTTTTCGAAAAAGGAGACCAAGCAAGAATAAGCCAATGAAACCACATTATTCAGAGTCATCCAGTTGGCCCACAACGATGGCTCAGTACAAGAGTTTTAATGAGTTACATGTAGACGGGTTCTGAGAATCCCTTCTTATGTCGGCTCTGGGAAATGTTGGCAGGTCAGTACCAAGGTTAAAAGGCATTGCCCAGGATTTTTTTTTTATATTGATGGCCTAACCTCAGGACACCAATATCTTATCAGCAGGGGGAAAGCTGCTTCAGAATAGCTGATCGGCAGGGTGCGGGGCATCGGACCCCCGCCGATCACTTAGTAATGAACTATCCTGAGGAGAGGCCATTAATCTAAAAATCCTGGACCATCCTTTGATTCAGTCCAACCTGCGATGGTAGGAACTGAAGTGACACATGTATACACAGCCGCTGGCAGCAAGACCGATACAATCCTTACCTTCTTATTGACTTCAGCCACGGCCAACTGCAACATAAGCAGCATGTCATCAGCGCCGCATACAGTGGTCCTCTCACAGTCACACACAAGAGACCACTGCCGCCTGAAGCATCTGACCAACTCCAGCACGTTCTCCTGAAGAGCCGCCATTCTAACCTAGAAGAGAACGGAGATCATGATCGCTGATGAATTGGTTAGGTGCTGTAATGGACAAAACAAAGTGAGATATTAGGACACTTTGGCGCTTGCTGTGCTGAAGGAGGAGGCATCTTGTTTATGATGAGGTGCGGGTCTTGTCTCCTGCCTCTTTTTTAACGCCAACGGGGCAATGAGGAATTGCATGTTTGGTCTTGCTGAGGGTGCAAAACTTCTCAATAGGGAGTGGAGAAGAAGCTACTACAAAAACCTCTGGCACCAGGATAGGATTGTTCTGAGAACAATGACCAGGATAGGTCATCAGTATCTGATCGGAGGAGGTCTGACACCCGGGACCCCCAGTGATCAGTTGTTTGACAAGGCCCCAGAGCTCGCAGTAACACCGCAGTCTTCTCCGCTCACCAAGCACAGCACCATACCTTGTGGAGAAGCTGTGTTTGGCATCACTCTCAGCCCCATTCACTTCTATGGGGCCCAGGTTGCTCCTAGACCACGAAAGAAGAAAGCTGTGAGGAGGCCACGGTGCTATTGACAGCGACGGTGCCTTCTCAAACAGCTGATCGGTGGGGGTCCCTTGTGTCAGATCCCGACTGATCAGATACTGATGACCTATTTTGAAGATCTCAGAAAACCCCTTTAACACTTGACGGGTGTGTGCCGTTTGTGTCCTCCACAGGCAGCACATGTACCCGTCAATTCAGAAATCAGTGATTTTCCACTGACCGTGGGTGAAGGGAGAAACAATAGAGACGTGCACTATTTAGGTCTGTGATGCGGACCAAACACACCCATTCAAGTCTATGGGTTTGTGAAAAAACAACCAACAGAATGCGTCAGCCGTCAGTGGTTTTCACGGACCACCGCTAGGAGATGCTCTGGAACAAATATTCAGCCTAGCAGTGTACATGGAATATGGAGGGCACACGGGGGGCAAAAAACAGACCCTTTACAGATGAAACGCTGACAAGACGTCACAGACATGCGAATGAGGTCCTAGGGCTCAGCACAGGACCGCTGTTTCAGCCCGCATCCAATCAGCATTTTTTGCAAATCCATTCACTTCAATAGGTCCGCAAAAGCTGCAGACAGCGCACCGTGTCCGCCAATGCATCCGCAAAAAGACCAAACACGTCCTATTCTCGTCCACTGTACGGAAAGGGATAGGGCAGGTCTATAAAGGGCAGGACGTTCCGTAAAATCCAGATCTGGAATTTGTGGACCGCAAAACATCCAACAGTGGTGTGAATGAGCCCTCAGTCTCTACTCCTGCCACTTTATCGCCTTTTACAGAGTGTCACATTGTGGAAGATGGCATGAGGTGCCAAGTCACCACACATAAATACTGTTAGTGTCACCTCCTGCTGAGGAAAGGTTCTAGCGCTGCCCGTATACCTGTGTACTGAAGGACACTGACGAGACCTCGGTTCACTCAGCCGCCAGCACCAGTAGTGAATGTCACAGCAACGGCCACTGACTCGTCTCCTCATTCAAAACACAGATTTAAATGCTTACTGCGTCACCACAGCTCTAGCCAATCACAGGACGCGACCCAGAGCCCCGGAAGTAGAACGTTCTAGTGACGTCACGTTCCACAACTACAAACCTGCTGGCGGGAGCGGGGAGCACGGTGTGTATGACAGCAGCGGACGGTGTGGGCCGGGTGGCGGGGCATTGCTGGGTTTAAACGTCCTCGCCTAGAGGCTGTGTTCTCCGCTTCTACTGTGTGTTCGAGCTATTGTTCTCTGTTATCAGCCACTGCTAGAGGCGGACTGTTCATTCTGTGCCTAAAAGGAAGTAGGGCTGCAGCTATGGACTATTTTTGTATTTGAGTATTCTAACAATTAATTGAGTACTCTAATAACAGAAAACTAATTAAAATAATGTTTTTCCCCTTTAAAACCTCACCCCGGGTGCCATCAGCTGCTCCCCCCCCAGTGCCATCAGTTCCCCCCCACCAGTGCCATCAGTCCCCCCCCCCCTTCCCAGATCCTCATCCAGAAGACACTGATGTTAGATGAGATGGCCTGCCTTGCAGTCTCCATTCTAGTTCATCCCGAAGGTGTTGGATGGGGTTGGGGGCTCTATGATCAGGTTCTTCTACACCAGCAATATCTAAATGGTGGGAAAAACACTTAAAGGGGTTGTGTCACTTCCGCACATGGCGTTTATCATGTAGAGAAAGTTGATACAAGGCACTTAGGGTACTTTCACACTAGCGGTTTTCTTTTCCGGTGTTGCGTTAAATTATGGTACCTGTTAAAATCTGGTACCCTCGTCACTTCCGCTATGATGTACCGCTTGAAAAGGAGGTGTGATCGTTGAAGTCGGCACCAGATTGGCTGAAAAGAAGGCGTGTTGGCGCCTGCGCACAACCAACCTGGGTACCATCATTTTACTTTCAGCGCCTGTAAATGCGCAGAGGGAGGCACGCAGGGACCGTAATTTTACATTTAGCGCCTATGAACGCGCAGAGGGAGGCACGCAGGGAGGAGAGGAACAACCAACCTGGGTACCGTAATTTTACTTTTAGCACCTGTGAATGCGCGCGGAGGGAGGGTGGGTGGGTACTGTCGTTTTACGGGCCACTGTGCATGCGCAAACCAGATTGCCTTTGTAAACGCTTAGATCCAGCGCCTGTGAACGCGCAAAGGGGGGGAGGTACCGTCGATTTAAGGGCGTTCACAGGCGCTGGATGTAAGCGTTCAAAATGCAATCTGGTTCAGCAATGCGCAGTGGCCCGAAAATCGCCGGTACCCTCCCTCCGCGCACGTTAACAGGCACTGAAAGTAAAATTATGGTACCCAGGTTGGTTGTTCCTCCC
This sequence comes from Bufo bufo, assembly GCF_905171765.1. Lineage (NCBI taxonomy): Eukaryota > Metazoa > Chordata > Amphibia > Anura > Bufonidae > Bufo > Bufo bufo. Next base: position 441,509,145 of record NC_053389.1, on the reverse strand, counting down.
CTCCCTCCCTCTGCGCGTTCACAGGCGCTGAAAGTAAAATTATGCTACCCAGGTTGGTTGTGCGCAGGCGCCAACACGCCTTCTTTTCAGCCCATCTGGTGCCGACTTCAACGATCACACCAACTTTTCAAGCGGTACATCATAGCGGAAGTGATGAGGGTACCAGATTTTAACAGGTACCATAATTTTACAGAACACCGGCATAGAGTTCCGTCCTAGGGGGCTCTATACCGGAAAATAACTGATCAGTTTTATCCCCATGCATTCTGAATGGAGAGCAATCAGGATGTCTTCAGTTCAGTCTTTTTGACTGTTCAGGACAGAGATAATACCGCAGCATGCTACGGTTTTATCTCCGGCCAAAAAAACAGAACACTTGCCTGATTTTTTTCCTTAGGAATGTATTAGTGCCGGATCCGTCCTTCCGGTCTGTGTAAGCACAGACTAAAAAAAATAAATGCCGGTATAACGTTATACTTCCCTACTTCGTGAGATTCCCCTACCCTCGTCACTTCCGGTCGCACTGGACATGACGTGAGGAGGTGTGGCGCACAACGACGGGTTAGGGAAATTTCACAGCAGAGTGTGCATGCGCCGGGAGCCTCACTGGCGGTTAGGGCAGGGAAAAATTATGGGCTAGTGCGCAGGCGCGGTGATCGGATGGATGTTTCAGCTGGACACCGGCCATGCGCTGGGAGCCTCACCAGCGGTTTAGGTAGGGAAAAAGCACTGGCCCGTACGTATTTTTCCCTTCCCTAACCGCTGGTGAGGCTCCCGGCGCATGCGCAGTGTCGGCCGGTGTCCAGCTGAGAACATCCATGCGATCACCGCGCCTGGTCACTGGCCCACTCTGCTGTGAAATTTCCCTAACCCGTCGTTGTGCACCTGCACGGCACACCTCCTCACGTCATGTCCGGTGCGACCGGAAGTGACGAGGGTAGGGAAATCTCACGAAGTAGGGAAGTATAACGTTACACTGGATCTGTTTTTCCAGATGACACTGGAGAGACGGATCCGGCATTTCAATGCATTTGTCAAACGGATCAGGATCTTGATCAGTCTTACAAATGCCATCAGTTGGCATACGGTTTGCCGGATCAATCTGCCGCAAGTGTGAAAGTAGCCTTACTAATGTATTGTGATTCTCCATATTGCCTCCTTTGCTGGCTGGATTTATTTTTCTCTCACCTTATACCAGGGGTCGGCAACCTTTTTCGGACGGCGTGCCAATTTAAGAAAAAAAATCAAAGTTGAAGAGCTCAGCGCGCCGGGCAATACAGGAAAGTCATATAACACAAACTGTATGTGACAAAAAAACAATCAGTTTAACTTCCCACTCAATGCGACCCTTGTTCCTGACTTTCTTTGCAAAGACGATCCAGCTTTAGTTCACATGAGGAGACTTTTTAGGTCCCTCTGCAGTCACATATAGGCTCACTATCCTCCACACCCCCTAAAGTTGTCAGCACCCCCCAGCAGTCACATATAGGCTCACTATCCTCCACACCCCCTAAAGTTGTCAGCACCCCCCAGCAGTCACATATAGGCTCACTATCATCCACACCCCCTAAAGTTGTCAGCACCCCCCAGCAGTCACATATAGGCTCACTATCCTCCACACCCCCTAAAGTTGTCAGCACCCCCCAGCAGTCACATATAGGCTCACTATCCTCCACACCCCCTAAAGTTGTCAGCACCCCCCAGCAGTCACATATAGGCTCACTATCCTCAACACCCCCTAAAGTTGTCAGCACCCCCCAGCAGTCACATATAGGCTCACTATCCTCCACACCCCCTAAAGTTGTCAGCACCCCCCCAGCAGTCACATATAGGCTCACTATCCTCCACACACCCCCTAAAGTTGTCAGCACCCCCCAGCAGTCACATATAGGCTCACTATCCTCCACACACCCCCTAAAGTTGTCAGCACCCCCCAGCAGTCACATATAGGCTCACTATCCTCAACACCCCCTAAAGTTGTCAGCACCCCCCAGCAGTCACATATAGGCTCACTATCCTCCACACCCCCTAAAGTTGTCAGCACCCCCCAGCAGTCACATATAGGCTCACTATCCTCAACACCCCCTAAAGTTGTCAGCACCCCCCAGCAGTCACATATAGGCTCACTATCCTCCACACCCCCTAAAGTTGTCAGCACCCCCCAGCAGTCACATATAGGCTCACTATCCTCCACACCCCCTAAAGTTGTCAGCACCCCCCAGCAGTCACATATAGGCTCACTATCCTCCACACCCCCTAAAGTTGTCAGCACCCCCCAGCAGTCACATACAGGCTCACTATCCTCCACACCCCCTAAAGTTGTCAGCACCCCCACAGCAGTCACATACAGGCTCACTATCCTCCACACCCCCGGCAATCATATACAGGCTCACTATCTTCCAACACCTTCAAAGTTGTCAGAAGTTCGCTCCACGTTGTCCATCCATTTTCCCCAGCAGTTACATGCAGGCATTCTCCCACCCACCCACCCAAAGTTGTCAGGAGCTTGTCCACATTGTCGCCCCCATAGCCCCCAGCAGTCACATGCAGGCTCACCATCCGAAACCCATCACCAGTTTAGTCACAAAGCTTCCCCCATTCCCCAAGCTCACTATCAACCTTCCATCTGACTGCCCCAGCACATCATCCCCTGCTGTCCCCTATGCCACTACTACTCCTTACCCTCTGCCGTTACCTGTGCCACTACCACTCCCATCTCCTTAACTGTCACTTGTGTCACTATTACTCCCTTCCCTGTCACCTGTATCATTAATCCCATCTGTATGCTGCCAGCAGAACAGCAGTCGAGGAACACTAGCGGTACAGCAGCCGGCCAGCCCATGAGGTAGTGGAGTCTGAAAATGGCTGGCACGGCGGGAACCGTGAGGGGCGGGCCTTGGTGATGGGTTCTGTGTAGCGCATCAGTCAGCCAACGTGAGGCAGTGGAGTCTCGTAGCTTGTTGGCACTGCGGAAAGCATGTGGGGCAGGCATAGCAGACCCTGTGTAGCGAGTCTGAATTTTTTAAAATTAAAGATGCAGTGCGTTGCGATGCAGTGTGACTGCGTGCCAGTCAAATATGGCCTGCTTGACATCTATGGCACACGCGCCGGGGGTTGCCGACCCCTGCCTTATACACTACTTGTTTCCATGGTAACAACCACCCTGCAATCCATCAGTGGTGGTCGTGCTTGTACCCTATAGAAAAAAACGCCAGCCCCTCTGGTGGCTGAGACAATGGGAGTGCACATAGGTAGTGTTGAGCGAACTTCTGTTTTAAGTTCGGCGTCTAAAGTTCGGCTTCCGGGTAGCGGAGAATCCCGATATGGATTCCCAATTCCGTTGTGGTCCGTGGTAGCGGAATCAATAATCGGCCATTATTGATTCCGCTACCACGGACCACAACGGAATTCGGAATCCATATCGGTATTCTCCGCTAACCGGAAGCCGAACATTCTACACATAGGCTAATGCTTTTTACTACAGTGTGTAATCATGGCCACCACTACTGGCTTGCAGGATGGTCGTAACCAAGTGCCTTGTACTAACTTTCTCTACATGACAAATGCCATTTTGCTGAAGTGAGACAACGTCTTTAAGGGTATGTTCACACTTTGTTTCTTTATTTTTTTTTTTGGCATAAGTTTCAGCATGGACTAAGTGCTGAAAACTGCCCCAAATCTGCACTGAAACCCGCCTTCCAGTGTTCAAAATGGGAGACTGCACCGCAGTTCAGGCAGCCGGGGATATTTCCCATGCCGTTTTTCAGACGTGCGCATTCTTGGGGCGATTACTGTATGGACGCCTCGGGAGCCTGCTTGTGGTTTGGCTCCATTCAATGGAGGTAAATTGTGAGCGGCAACACGCCGCTCAAAATAAAAACCCACAGGAAAAACTGCAGCCGTTTCTGCATTTGGAAATCAGGTAGATCTTGACGTGGTCACAATCCCTCATATAAACCTACCCTTAGTCTCTACACACAAACTTAGGCCCCCTGCACACGAACGTGTGCTTCCCGTTGCCGTATTGCGGACCGCATTTGCAGATCTGCAATACACGGGTGCCGTTCCGTGGGCATTCCGCTTCACGGATGCGGACCCATTCACTTGAATGAGTCCGCAAATCCGGAGATGCAGAACGGAAGCACGGAACGGAACCCTACGGAAGCACTACGGAGTGCTTCCGTGGGGTTTCATCCCGTACTTCCGTTCCGCAAAAAGATAGAACATGTCCTATCTTTTTGCGGAGCGGCCGGATCGCGGACCCATTAAAATGAATGGGTCCGCGATCCGCTGCGGCTGCCCCACTGACTGTGTTCGTGCATTGCGGCCCACAGCACGACCACGGGGTGCACACGTTCGTGTGCAGGGGGCCTTACACTGGTGTTTTCTTCCCACTAAAAAGTGATTTTCCCCCTGAATGTGTGAATCCCATTTTTTTGTCATGTGCAGCTAAAAACATATGTGTGATCCCATCCTCATGGCCATATAACAGCTTTTCACCATGCAGTCGTGCTGGCTGCAGTGTTCAGAAAGGTTAAATAGGTTGTGCAGGGGTTTGATAATTATGATCTGTCCTCATAGGATATGTCATCGGTATCTTATTTGCGGGGGTCCAACACCCAGCACCCCCGCCGATTAGCTATTTGAAGAGGAGGTGGCACTAGGGCAGAAGGGATTAATATTTTACAGTCAGTTCCTGTCTTTTGACCATTGAAAGAAACGCCAGTGGCACCTTCCACCAATGACATCATCAAAGTTCCTTATCAGAGCTTTTGTCTATTTCCCTGCTCCCTGGGGAGGGAAGTGTTTCTCGCTGTCCTCTCCATAAGGGCTCATTCAGACGGCCGTATGCTGTCCGCAAAAATACTGAATGCTATCCGTTTTTTTGCGGATCCGCAAAAAAAATGAAACATGTCCTATACTTGTCCGTGAAAATCAGGACATGGCCCCATTGAAGTCTATGGGTCCGCAAAAATACTGAATGCTATCCGTTTTTTTGCAGATCCGTTTTTTTGCGGATCCGCAAAAAAACGGATAGTATTCAGTATTTTTGCGGACAGCATACGGCCGTCTGAATGAGCCCTAAGCTGAATGAAAAAAAATTCTGACCTGTTAGAAAGATACATAATGTAAACTGTATTAGGCTACTTTCACACCTGCGTTAGGAGCGGATCCGTCTGGTATCTGCACAGACGGATCCGCACCTATAATGCAAACGCTTGTGTCCGTTCAGAACGGATCCGTTTACATTATGAAGAACAAAGTCAAAACGGATCCGTCCTGACTTACATTGAAAGTCAATAGGGGATGGATCCGTTTTCAATTGCACCATATTATGTCAGTGAAAACGGATCCGCTCCTATTGACTTAGGCTACTTTCACACTAGCGTTGTTTTAATCCGGCATTCAATTCCGACACCGGAACTGCCCGCCGGATCCAGAAAAACATGTGAAAACGGATTACATTTGAATCCTGATCAGGATTTTGATCACAATGAAAAAATGCATTGGAGAAAAACGGATCCGCCATTTATGGACTTTAACTTTTTTTTCACATTTTTCGGGTTTACCATGCAAAAGCCGGATCCGGTTTGACTAAACACAGCGCCAGATCCGGCGTTAATGCAAGTCAATGGGAAAAAGACCGGAACCGGCGTTCAGTCAAAGTGTTCAGGATTTTTGGCCGGAGGTAAAAATACAACATGCTACGTTTTTCTGAAAAGCCTGTTCAGTCAAAAAGACTGAACTGAAGACATCCTGATGCATCCTGAAGGACGGACTCTCCATTCAGAATGCATGGGGATAAAACTGATCAGTTCTTTTCAGGATTTGAGCCCCGAGGACGGAACTCAGCGCCGGAAAAGAAAAACGCTAGTGTGAAAGTACCCTTACATTGTAAGCCAGGACGGATCCGTTTGGCTCCGCGTCGCCAGCCTTTTGATGTCCGCATCCAAAGCGGAATGGAGGCGGAACGGAGCCAAACTGATGCATTCTGAACGGATCCTTATCCATTCAGAATGCATTTGGGCTGAACTGATCAGTTTTGAACCGTTTGTGAGATCCCTGAAACGGATCTCACAAACGGAATTCAAAACGCCAGTGTGAAAGTAGCCTTAAAGTTAATCTTCTTACCGGTGACCATATTTGTGAGTTATAACCTCCCTTCTGATCCTCAGTTGTGTCATGTGACCAGCACTCTGATTTCCAACTGACACAGGACAGGGAGTCAGTTCTCTATTCATTCCTATGAGACTGACATTGAGGTTCCCACAGGAATACATAGAGAAACTGGCTTTCTGTCCACATATAGGATGCTGTGTTATTTGGAAAGTCTGATTGCTGGTCACATGACACAGCTGAGGATTAGAAGGGAGGGGATGACTCACAAACTAGGGCTGAAACGATTACTCGATTGAATTGAGTAATTCGACACAATTTTTTTGCATCAAGGATTCGTTTGTGTCATGGGACCATGGAGCGGGAGTGAAGCGCTTGCTATTACTCACCGTTCCGTGGTCACCCACCGTCCTGCACCACGCTGCACTTTCCTCCTGACACATCGTCAGGACATAGTGCACGCTTACATGCACTAAGATCTGACGTTGTGTGACTTAAGGGGGACAGTGCAGAGTGGAGAAGAAGATGGACGAGCTGTGGTGTGGCGCCCCTACAGGAGAGGTAAGTATTTTATTTCACTGGCGCTGGGGACATGGCTAGGAGGGAGAGATGGTGGCACTGGGGGGGCAAGCTGATGACACTTGGGGGGGAGCCTGATGGCACTGAGGGGGGCAGCTGGTGGCACTGAGGGGAAGCTGGTGGCACTAGGGCGGCTGATAAGTTTTTATAAAGAAAAACGTTCTTTTAATTAGTTTTCTGTTATTAGAGTACTCGATTAATCGTTGGATTAATTGATAGAATACTTGATTACAAATAGCTGCGGCCCTATCACAAACACAGTCACTGGTAAGAAGATTACCCTCACTGCAGATTACATCACGTACCTTTCTAACGGTCAGAGAATAAAAATGTTTGCGAGAGTGTCATTAAAAGTACAACTTGTCCGGCACAAAAAAAAGCCTACCGGTATGCGTACAAGAAAAATTAAATGGGTATGGCTCGTGAAAGGCGGGGAGGAAAAATGAAGGCTGCGTCCTTGAGATGGGTGTACCACCTTTTAGATATTGATGACATAATATCCACATAAGTCATCAATATCAGATCAATGTGGCTACAACACCCAGCAAGCCCACCAGGCTGTTTTTACAGGAAAGATAAGGGTTTCTGCATGCAGTTTTGGAAGTCAAAATTAGAAATGAATCAAAAAAGGAGAGAAAGTATTTTTCTTTTATTCACTTCAGGTTTCTTGATGCAGTTTTGAAGCCGAAACCAGAACATGTGGTTGTGCCCTTAGGACCTGTTCACATGACAGATTGTGACACTGTCAAAGTCTGCCACATACTCTGCGACAAAAAAACCTTGTTGGCTGGTTGTTCACTTTGAATGCTGCAGACCCACTATCACCTTAGGTCTATTGAATGGAGCTTAACTACTAAGGAAATCCCCCACGGCTTCAAGAAGGGAGAACTGGCCACCGCTGTGTGTGCATGCTAAAATCCCAAAGGCTAATTGGGAGCAGAAGGCTTGGTCCATTATGTAGGGACCGTATTGCTTTTTCAGTGTTTTGCAGGGCGTTTTTCACAAATCCGTTGTTTCTTTTTTCTTTGTTTCTGTTCCGTTTTTCCGTTCCGTTTTTCCATATGGCGTACACAGTAATGACATAGAAAAAATTGGGCTGTGCATTAAATTTTAAATAGATGGTTCCGCAAAAACGGAATGGATACGGAAGACATACAGATGCATTTCCGTATGTGTTAGTTTTTTTTGCGGACCCTTTGACTTGAATGGAGCCACGGAATGTGATTTGCGGGCAATAATAGGACATGTTCTATCTTTTAACGGAACGGAAATATGGAAACCGAATGCATACGGAGTACATTCAGTTTTTTTTGCGGAACCATTGAAATGAATGGTTCCGTATACGGAACACAAAAAACGGCCCGTAAACGGAAAAAAAAAACTGTCGTGTGAAAGAGGCCTAGAGTGAATAGAAGCTGAGCTGCAGTACCTCCCAGCACGGCCACTACACATGGAGCTACACATGGACCCCCACCGATTTGAGATTGATAACCTATCTGGAAGACAGGTGTCATCAATATCTAAAAAGTAGTAAAACCCCTTAAAGTGGTTATCTCACTTCTTTTCTTCAGCGCGGCAGGCCCGGACTTCTGGTGTTCTAGGGGGGCGGTGCCTGTGAACAGGACTAGCACCACAGGCCAGCAGCGCTGAGAAGCTGGAATTCCCTATGTGCCTGTGCGTGCACGCTCCCGCACTGTGAGAGATACATAGCATATACGGGGCCAGGAGCTAATGCGCAGACATGGCAGACTATGTGCGCTCGCTCCCGCGATCTCTTCAGAGCGCAACCGCTGGTGTATTCCAGTGGTGGCCGTAACTCCTAGAGACGAGCAGTGTATATAAAGACAAGGAAAATTATGAGAAGAAAGATCAGGCAGCATTATTTTTAACATAAAGCATATTAGTAAGTTACTTGTATTAGGGTGGTACACATCATAAATGTCACTTCATGTGATGAGACAACCCCTTTAAAGGATTAAAACCATTTAAAATGACACATAGCCATGCCCACCCAGCCAGTCGCTGGTTGTGGTAGGTGACTGCTGCAGTTATTTCCTGTGCATCGAGACCAGCGGAAACCCGTTGTGCATTGACACGGGAGCAGCGTGGGATCAATGAGGTGACTGCTGCTTCTTTCTTTCTTTCTTCTTTTTTTTTAACCTACTCCTTTACCAATAATTTCTCCCAGCTGTGCACCCCCTTTATTATTATGTTTAATTATAATATATAATTATCCTTCTCTGATATTTCAGTCTGGAAGTAATGCAGCAGAGAATGAAACAAGACTCAACTAGGAAAGCTACATATACAGTGGACTGTGAAGACTTTGTACATGTAGTGGAATTTAATCCTTTTGATTCTGGGGGTGTCGAATCCTTAATAGCCTATGGTGGCAACAATTATGTAGTTATCGCATCTTGCCGATTTCAGGTAGGTTTCAATATGGCTTTATTTATGAAAATCAATGCTATAGTTTATTATTTTTTTATTAATACAAATAATTTGTGTGTGTATATATATATATATATATATGTGTGTACGTGTATATGTATGTGTGTGTGTGTGTGTATATATATATATATATATATATATATATATATATATAATGGGGATTCGCTCTGGTACACAGGACAAGCAGGTGCAGTATAGAGGCAAAGACACGTTAGTAACTCAAAAACTGCAGTGTTTATTCACACTAGTTGCTGGTTCACAGTATGACAGTCCATTTTCAGTATTGGTGTTAGTTCACACCCAAAACAGTTCATACAGAAAAACATTCACCTTTGATCCTGGGTGTTTAATCCACACCCGGCTAAAATGCTCAGCCTCAGAAAGTCCACCTGCAGGCTTTAGGCGGCCTGCTCGCCCGACCCACTGTCTTCAGCTTTCAGCCCACACACAGGCCTCAGATCTCAGCAGAGTTTCACACAGCTCCAGTGTCAGAGAGGAGTAAGCCACCCACCCGACAATGCTGGCTGTTTTTTATAGGCCTGTCAAAACCCGTCCTGGACCGTGTGGAGTAGTCACCCACCCAGCACTTTGACTACTCCCAGTAAGAGCCGTCCCGGATCAGCTATTTACAGCCATACTAGATAGCAAGGTGTCACATAGCAACTGCTGCTGAAACATGAAACTGGCTCTTACTCCAACGAGGCCAGGAACCTCGTTGACACATACCTATCATCCAAGATGATGCCTTGTACCTTCTTACAATATATATATATAAAATATTTACATAGCACCAACATATTCTGCAGCGCTTTACAATTCAGGGGTTCATGTACAAAAAGTCGTAAATAACATAGCAACAAGTCAATAATTAAAACAAAAGGAATGAGGGCCCTGTTCGCAAGAGCTTACAGTCTATTGTACAATCTGCTATCTATCTATCTATCTATCTATCTCATGTCTATCTATCTATTTCATATCTATCTTTCTTATCTATCTACATATACATAAAAAAAAATGCATGGCAGCATTGTCAGTAATAGAGTGGGTGCAAATCCTCTCAGGCTGTCGACTCTAAGTCCAATAATCAAATAAAAGCAGAAGAGGCAGCTCCAAATCAGATGAGGGGCGGTGATTTGGAGTGCTGCCTCTTCTTCTGTTTATTTCTCTACAGGGGCAGATTTACATGTATGCATGACTTGGCTGAGCATGCATGTCTTTTCTGTGAGAAAGGGGGAGCAAGCCACTGTCAGACCTCTTTAGCAGCAGTTTGTCTCTGGAAGGCTTCTGGCGCCTACTGTGGGGGATCCCCTCGATGCTGCTATGTGCAGGCGCCACTTATAAAGATCAGAAGCAAAGCACATGGCCAACGTAGGATATGGAGATGCATCGCCTAACGTCAGGGGAGGAAGCACTGGGAGACTATAGGGAGGAGGAGACATTGGGGCAGGTGGGCAGTTTTGTGCACTCTGAGCAGGAATGCCCATCTACCTGGGAGCCGTTTTCCAAAGTAACAAAAATGCTTTTTCTGGAGATTGCATTAACGCACAGATTACACACAGGTATGTTAGCAATGCTTATCCAAGAGTCTGATGACCATTACTGTAAGTTATATTAGTAAAAAATAGATGACACACTTACTTTAACCATCTTATTTTGCTTAAGGGCTGTTTCACACGAGCGAGTCCATTGCAGGAATCACGCTCCGTGTGTGAGTGTGATCCTCCTCTGTGGACTTGCAGGAGCGCACGGCATTATCATGATTTATAATGCTACTAGACATTAAAGGGAGTCTGTCACCACATTTGGGCATATTAGACTGATCAAATAGCGTTATATGTGCCACCCAGAACTTAAAAACGGTACCTTTGTTGTATGTAACAGAGTTTTCTTTTAGCCGAAAATGAACTTTTAAGATTATGTAAATGAGCCCTCTCAAGTGCCCAGGGCGGCGTCTCAATCCTCCGAGCCCCAGGCAGCACCTCTTCAACGGCTCATAACCCCGCCCTCCGTGTGCCTCTGCCCGCCCGTTTACTCCCCTCCTCTGTCCTTTTCCACTGCAGCTGCGCGGTCAAATTAGTAGCGGGCGCATGCGCAGTAGGTATTGCGATGCCCTGCCAGGAGCGGGCATCGCATTGCGCATGCGCCCGCTACGAATTTGACCGCGCAGCTGCAGTGGAAAAGTCACTTGAGAGGGCTCATTTACATAATCTTAAAAGTTCATTTTCGGCTAAAAGAAAACTCTGTTACATACAACAAAGGTACTGTTTTTAAGTTCTGGGTGGCACATATAACGCTATTTGATCAGTCTAATAAGCCCAAATGTGGTGACAGACTCCCTTTAAAGGGGTATTCTCATCTTCCCTTTTCATACTTACCTTCCTTGAGCGCGACGTTCACTTCCTGGATTCTTCTCTCGGCCGGGCCGCGCAATGTCCTGAACGCTCACGCCGCCGTGCACGCGCCATGGTGACTTATTCCTGGCCTGTATAGTACAGAGCCGGCGTGCGAGTTCGCGGCTCTGTACTATACTGGCCAGGAAGAAGTCATCATGGCGCATGCGCGGCGGCGTGCGCGTTCAGGATATTGCCCGGCCGGGAGAGAATCTTCAGTCTTCTGCGCAAGCGCGGCCCGGCGGGATTCGACAGGAGAGGTGGCCGTAACCAGGGGAGACCAAAGACAACATCAGGTAAGAGGGGACTTATTTTCAAAAAAAGGGTGGGAATTGGGTAATAACATGTATTTAAAAAAATTATCACTGTCAAATCATTAACAGATTTAAAGGGCTTCTGTCAGCCCACTAAACCGTTTTTTTTTTTTTTGCTTAATAATAACCCCTACACTGCGATTTATCCATACATAAGTAAAATAATAATTTTGGTTCAGTAGAATTTGCTAAAACCCTATTTTTATAATATGTAAATTACCTTGCTACCAGCAAGTAGGGCGGCTACTTGCTGGTAGCAGCCGCATCCTCCGATGGTAATGACGCCCCCTCTGCTTGTTGATTGACAGGGCCAGCGGACGGGATCTTTCTCCGCTGGCCCTGCCTGTTTTCATTCAATATCTGGCGCCTGCGCCGCGGCCGTACCTATCTTCAATCGGCGCAGGCGCACTGAGAGGCGGCCACTCACTCGGCTGCTTGATCCTCAATGCGCCTGCGCCGATGACGTCACATCTACACCCGGCGCAGGCGCATTGAGGATGAAGCGGCCGAGTGAGTGGCCGCCTCTCAGTGCGCCTGCGCCGATTGAAGATAGGTACGGCCGCGGCGCAGGCGCCAGATATTGAATGAAAACAGGCAGGGCCAGCGGAGAAAGATCCCGTCCGCTGGCCCTGTCAATCAACAAGCAGAGGGGGCGTCATTACCATCGGAGGATGCGGCTGCTACCAGCAAGTAGCCGCCCTACTGGCTGGTAGCGAGGTAATTTACATATTATAAAAATAGGGTTTTAGCAAATTCTACTGAACCAAAAGTATTATTTTACTTATGTATGGATAAATCGCAGTGTAGGGGTTATTATTAAGCAAAAAAAAAAAAAACGGTTTAGTGGGCTGACAGAAGCCCTTTAACAGTGATCATTAAGATGAGAATACCCCTTTAAGACCGTTACAATAATGGGCGCTAGAACAGTAGTGCATAAACATTAGTATGAACAGTCTATATTAAATGGCAAAGGAACTGACTGGTGGCTGGGGCGGAGACTGCTGGCTGAGGCTTGTGGCTGAGACTGCTGCCACTGACTGGTGGCTGTGGCTGAGACTGCTGGCACTGACTGGTGGGTGAGACTGGTGGCTAAGACTGCTGACTGCGGCTACGCCTGCTGGCACTGACTGGTGGCTGTGGCTGAGACTGCTGACTGAGACGGCTGACACTAACTGGTGCCTGTGGCTGGTGGCACTGGTGGCTGATACTGCTGGCACTATGACTGGTGGCTATGGCTGGTGGCAGTGACTGATGGCTGAGACTGCTGGCACTGGTGTGGGCAGCACGGTTGCAAGTGGAACATCATGTGTTAAATGGTAAGAGCGCCGTGCATGCGCAGTTCAATTATCGGCACACACGCACGGACACGCAGCTCTGATCACGCACACAGGGCTTTTATTACAAAGAATAATATTTTCTCTTACTGTAATACTGGCTTATATGTAGCTGTAATATGCGTCACTGGCACTGACTTTTGGCCGAGACTGCGGGCACTGTGACTGGTGGCTTATATGACTGCCACTGACTGGTAGTGCTGAGACCACTGGCACTGTGACTGGTAGCTGATAGGGCTAGCACTGACTGGTGGTGCTGAGACCACTGGCACTGTGACTGGTGGCTGATACAGCTGGCACTGACTGCTGTCACTGTGACTGGTGGCACTGACTGATGGTGCTGAAACGGCGGGCACTGTGACTGGTGGCTGATAGAGCTGGCTCTAACTGGTGGTGCTGAGACCACTGTCACTGACTGGTATCTAATATGGCTGACACTGACTGGTGGTGCTGAGACTGCTGTCACTGTGAGTGGTGGCTAATATAGCTGACACTGACTGGTGGTGCTGAGACTGCTGTCACTGTGACTGGTGGCACTGACTGATGGTGCTGAAACGGCGGGCACTGTGACTGGTGGCTGATAGAGCTGGCTCTAACTGGTGGTGCTGAGACCACTGTCACTGACTGGTATCTAATATGGCTGACACTGACTGGTGGTGCTGAGACTGCTGTCACTGTGACTGGTGGCAATGACTCATGGCTGGCAATGACTGCTGGCTGATACGGCTGGCACTGACTGGTGGTGCTGAGACCACTGGGACTGTGACTGGTGGCTGATACAGCTGGCACTGCCTGGTGGTGCTGAGACCACTGTCACTGTGACTGGTGGCTTATAGGACTGGCACTGACTGCTGTGACTGTGACTGGTGGCAATGACTGATGGCTGGCAATGACTGCTGGTGCTGGCTAATACTGCTGGCAGCAGCTGCAGTTTGTATCTGATAATTCTGTAATTTCTGTCACTCTGTGCATGTAATGGCGGTGCTTGTTATGCACAAAATGTCTCTACTCCAACTGACACAACACACCATAAAAGGCGGTTATTGGCCAGCGGTACAGTTGTGGGGATGGTGTGATTAGATGGCTCCGTGCTGTGGGCGGTCCGTACGGCGTGTGGGGCGCTGTGTGTTAATTGGCCGGCACAATTGTGGGCGGTCCGGGCGGCGACTGATTGGACGGCCGCGCTGCTGTGGGCTGTCCGGGCTGCATGTGTTGCGCCGTGTTTTCATTGGCCGGCGGACACAAGCCCTGAGCACTCACACAGGGCTTTTATTAGTATTGATGTGTCTCTGCATGACCTTGTTTCCACAGAATCATAGTGACATAAAGCTGTCAGTATGATTCTGTAGAAATAAGGTCAAGCAGAGACACATAGCATTATAAACCATGATAATGCTGTGCGCTCCTGCAAGTCCACAGAGGAGGATCACACTCACACACAGAGCGTGATTCCCGCAATGGACTCGCTCGTGTAAAACAGCCCTAAGTGAGCAGAAACTTCTCATCTCTTACTTTCTGCTGATCAGCAGGACTACATAGATTCGGGAGCTAACTGAGGATGTCATGTAGTGCAGTGACTGGGAAGGGTGTGCGCCATGTGTTGATAAGGAGAGCGAGTATCTGTGCTGAATGTTATATCAAGCACAGGACTTATCTGCCAGCTCATACTTTATCTGCCAGCTCAGGCTTGTGGGCAGGCTCTCTTTTAGGCCTCATGCACACGGCCGTTGTTTTGGTCTGCATCCGAGCCGCAGTTTTGGCGGCTCGGATGTAGACCCATTCACTTCAATGGGGCCGCAAAAGATGCGGACAGCACTCCGTGTGCTGTCCACATCCGTTGCTCCATTCCGTGGCCCCGCAAAAAATAAAATAACATGTCTTATTCTTGTCTGCGCTTTGCGGACAAGAATAGGCAGTTATATTAAAGGCTGTCCGTGCCGTTCTGTAAATTGCAGAACGCATATGGACGCCATGCGTGTTTTGTGGATCCGTGGTTTGCGGACCACAAAAAACAGAACGGTCGTTTGCCTGTAGCCCAAGACTGAAGAACAGACTGCTTTCTCTTCTGTCACTCATCTCTCCTGTTTTTCTAGCCTGTCAATCTGGCAGGATATACAAGTAGGTTAAGTGGAAGCCTGAACTCCGACTGCTCCAAGTACCTATTCTCGGCTGGAAAGCAGGACATGTATGCACCATTCCTCTCCATTGTGTCACTAGGACAAATACATTTCAGAAACTTCCATACATCTCAGTGACTGCCACAATGCTGACTGCCCCCTCCCCCTGAGCAGGGTTTTCCTACTTCTTTAGAATTGGAGGATTCTGGAAAAAAAACTTCTAAAGTCAAGGAATTCCTACCAATTAATGTTTCTTATAGCTACATAGTTGATGAGGTTGAAAAAAGGCATAGGTCCATTAAGTCCAAACTGTAATTTTACTGTTGAACTAGAGGACAGCAAAAAAAAAATATATACATGAGACGGATGCCCATTGCCTCATGATAAGGGTAAAAATACCTTCTTGGCTCAAAATACAACATTTCATCAACACCACATCTCCAAAAATCTAGTGTTCATAAGCCGTGTACCTCACATGGATCCAGAGATCTCCCCATTCATTGTTCTGCTAGATTTATATCAAGCTGACAGCTCAAGGGGAGTGTCTTTTCTGCTGCAGCTCGGGGGGCGTGTCCATGCTCTCCCTATCACAGCTCAGGGGGCGTGTCTAAGCTCTCCCTATCACAGCTCAGGAGGTGTGTCCATGCTCTCCCTATCACAGCTCAGGAGGCAGTTAAAGGATAAAACTGAGCATGTGCGGCCACCTCAGTAAGCAGGACAAAAAACAGCAGGTGGCGCTATACAGATATGTTTTATTGAGTAACTCAGTGGCTATGCCAAATTTTTAATTACATGCAATTACAAAAATATTCAGATATTCAGTGCTGGTTTGAAAACTGTAGAATATTTTTTGTGGGGCAACCCCTTTAACCGCCTAACGCAGGATCGCGTTCCGGAGGCGGCAGCCCTGCGCACAGTCACGCATATATGCGTCATCTCGCGAGACGCAAGATTTCCTGTGAACGCGCGCACACAGGCGCGCGCGTTTACAGGATCGGAAGGTAAGCGAGTGGATCTCCAGCCTGCCAGCGGCGATCGTTCGCTGGCAGGCTGGAGATGCGATTTTTTTAACCCCTAACAGGTATATTAGACGCTGTTTTGTTAACAGCGTCTAATATACCTGCTACCTGGTCCTCTGGTGGTCCCTTTTGTTTGGATCGACCACCAGAGGACACAGGCAGCTCAGTAATAAGTAGCACAAAATACCACTACACTACACCCCCCCCCCCCCCCCGTCACTTATTAACCCCTGATCGCCCCATATAGACTCCCCTGTCATTGATCACCCCCCTGTCATTGATCACCCCCTTGTAAGGCTCCATTCAGACGTCCGTATGTTTTTTACGGATCCACGGATACATGGATCGGATCCGCAAAACACATACGGACATCTGAATGGAGCCTTATAGGGGGGTGATCAATGACAGGGGGGTGATCACCCCATATAGACTCCCTGATCACCCCCCTGTCATTGATCACCCCCCCTGTAAGGCTCCATTCAGACGTCCGTATGTTTTTTACAGATCCACGGATACATGGATCGGATCCGCAAAACACATACAGACGTCTGAATGGAGCATTACAGGGGGGTGATCACCCCATATAGACTCCCTGATCACCCCCCTGTCATTGATCACCCCCCTGTAAGGCTCCATTCAAACGTCCGTATGTTTTTTACGGATCCACGGATACATGGATCGGATCCGCAAAACACATACGGACATCTGAATGGAGCCTTATAGGGGGGAGATCAATGACAGGGGGGTGATCACCCCATATAGACTCCCTGATCACCCCCTGTCATTGATCACCCCCCTGTAAGGCTCCATTCAAACGTCCATATGTTCTTTACGTATCCATGGATACTTAGATCGGATCCGCAAAACACATACGGACATCTGAATGGAGCCTTATAGGGGGGTGATCAATGACAGGGGGGTGATCACCCCGTATAGACTCCCTGATCACCCCCCTGTCATTGATCACCCCCCTGTAAGGCTCCATTCAGACATTTTTTTGGCCCAAGTTAGCGGAATTTTTTTTTTTTTTTCCTTACAAAGTCTCATATTCCACTAACTTGTGTCAAAAAATAAAATCTCACATGAACTCACCATACCCCGCACGGAATCCAAATGCGTAAAAATTTTTGACATTTATATTCCAGACTTCTTCTCACGCTTTAGGGCCCCTAAAATGCCAGGGCAGTATAAATACCCCACATGTGACCCCATTTCGGAAAGAAGACACCCCAAGGTATTCCGTGAGGGGCATATTGAGTCCATGAAAGATTGAAATTTTTGTCCCAAGTTAGCGGAAAGGGAGACTTTGTGAGAAAAAACCCCCAGAAAATCAATTTCCGCTAACTTGTGCCAAAAAAATTAATTTCTATGAACACGCCATGCCCCTCATTGAATACCTTGGGGTGTCTTCTTTCCAAAATGGGGTCACATGTGGGGTATTTATACTGCCCTGGCATTTTAGGGGCCCTAAAGCGTGAGAAGAAGTCTGGGATCCAAATGTCTAAAAATGCCCTCGTAAAAGGAATGTGGGTCCCTTTGCGCATCTAGGCTGCAAAAAAGTGTCACACATCTGGTATCGCCGTACTCAGGAGAAGTTGGGCAATGTGTTTTGGGGTGTCATTTTACATATACCCATGCTGGGTGAGATAAATATCTTGGTCAAATGCCAACTTTGTATAAAAAATGGGAAAAGTTGTCTTTTGCCGAAATATTTCTCTCACCCAGCATGAGTATATGTAAAAAGACACCCCAAAACACATTGCCCAACTTCTCCTGAGTACGGCGATACCACATGTGTGACACTTTTTTGCAGCCTAGGTGGGCAAAGGGGCTCACATTCCAAAGAGCACCTTTAGGATTTCACAGGTCATTTTTTACACATTTTGATTTCAAACTACTTACCACACATTAGGGCCCCTAGAATGCCAGGGCAGTATAACTACCCCACAAGTGACCCCATTTTGGAAAGAAGACCCCCCAAGGTATTCCGTGAGGGGCATGGCGAGTTCCTAGAATTTTTTATTTTTTGTCACAAGTTAGCGGAAAATGATGATTTTATTTTATTTTTTTCTTACAAAGTCTCATATTCCACTAACTTGTGACAAAAAATAAAAACTTCCATGAACTCACTATGCCCATCACGAAATACCTTGGGGTGTCTTCTTTCCAAAATGGGGTCACTTGTGGGGTAGTTATACTGCCCTGGCATTTTAGGGGCCCGAATGCGTGAGAAGTGGTTTGAAATCAAAATCTGTAAAAATGGCCGGTGAAATCCGAAAGGTGCTCTTTGGAATGTGGACCCCTTTGCCCACCTAGGCTGCAAAAAAGTGTCACACATCTGGTATTGCCGTACTCAGGAGAAGTTGGGGAATGTGTTTTGGGGTGTCTTTTTACATATACCCATGCGGGGTGAGAGAAATATCTTGGCAAAAGACAACTTTTCCCATTTTTTTTATACAAAGTTGGCATTTGACCGAGATATTTATCTCACCCAGCATGGGTATATGTAAAATGACACCCCAAAACACTAGGGTGTACACCAGACTGGACTAGATCCTAATCCTGCTAGCACGTTGATACTAATAACCCGCAGGAAAAGGAGACAACCCCTTTAATTACCTTGGTCGCCCTCCTCTGCAACCACCCTAAGGCCTCTTTCACACGGGCGTGTCCGGATTAGGTCCGGATGCGTCCCGGTGCATTGCAGCAAATCCGCGCGAGTAGGAACGCAATTGCAGTCAGTTTTGACAGTGATTGCGTTCCGATGTTCAGTTTTTATCGCGCGGGTGCAATGTGTTTTGCACGCGCGTGATAAAAAACTGACTGTGGTACCCAGACCCGAACTTCTTTACTTGGGTTAGTTGTAGTGTAGATTGTATTATTTCCCCTTATAACATGGTTATAAGAGAAAATAATAGCATTCTGAATACAGAATGCTAAGTAAAATAGGGCTGGAGGGGTTAAAAAAAAAATATTAAAAAATGTAACTCACCTTTATCCACTTGTTCGCGCAGCCGGCATCTCTTCTGTCTTTAACTGTGAGCAATAGGACCTTTGATGACGTCACTGCGTTCATCACATGATCCATCACATGATCCATCACATGATCCATCACAGTGGTGATGGACCATGTGGTGAGCGTAGTGACATCATCAAAGGTCCTATTGCTCACAGATGAAGATAGAAGAGATGCCGGCTGCGTGAACAAGTGGATTAAGGTGAGTTAATTATTATTATTATTTTTTTTTAACCCCTCCAGCCCTATTTTACTTAGCATTCTGTATTCAGAATGCTATTATTTTCCCTTATAACCATGTTATAAGGAAAAATAATAATGATTGGGTCCCCATCCCGATCGTCTCCTAGCAACCGTGCGTGAAAATCGCACCGCATCCGCACTGGCTTGCGGATGCTTGCGATTTTCACGCAGCCCCATTCACTTCTATGGGGCCTGCATTGCGTGGAAAACGCACAATATAGAGCATGCTGCGATTTTCACGCAACGCACAAGTGAAAATCACTGCTCGTGTGCACAGCCCCATAGAAATGAATGGGTCGGGATTCAGTGCGGGTGCAATGCGTTCAACTCACGCATCGCATCCGTGCGGAATACTCGCCCGTGTGAAAGGGGCCTAATTCAGCTATGTCCTTATACATAAGTGCCCCAAACTGTATGCAGTATGCCATCTGATTAGTGATCTGTATAGAAACAAAAATGCTTCCCATTAATGTATTTGCCTGTTTACAGCAGCTGCCTGGCACAGGTTGTTCGAGAGTTTTTAAAATTTTCAGGGAAGCAGACAGACTTGTGAAAGAAAGAAAAAAATAATATTAACTCACCTGCTAAAGGTCCAACCAAAGGTTCCAGCGCTGCCTGTCTGGACTTCAGGTGTTCTGGTTCCCGTCAGGCCGAAGTTGATGACGTTGTGTCCATGGTTCATGTGACCCTATGTCGTTTTGTGCTATGGAATTAAGGCTGTATAAGGCTTGGGACAACACAGATGTAAACACAGCCTAAGAGCTCATACACACGAACGTATACTCTTTCTGTGTCCATTCCGTTTTTTTTTTGCGGACCATATATACGGAACCATTCATTTCATTGGGGCTGCAAAAAAAAAACAGAAGTTACTCCATGTGCATTCTGTTTCCGTATTTCCGTTCCGCAAAAAAATAGAACATGTCCTATTATTGTCCGCATTACGGACAAGGATAGTACTGTTCTATCAGGGGCCAGCTGCTCCATTCCGCAAAATACGGAATGCACACGGACGTCATCCGTATTTTTTACGGTCGTGTGCATGAGGCCTAAGCAGAAATCAGCCACTGTACCACAAGTGCTTTATTTCTTTTATTTTTATATTTTAAGAACTCGACCTTTAACTTGATATTTGTATACTTTAATGATGCAATGCTAGAGAGCTGTTAATGGAAAGGTAATGTGAAATATCAGCATTGACCACAAGAGTGGCCGTAGATATACATGTTTCATGCCAAAAGAACATATCCTGCCATGTTCCTGAACATATCAGGATGACAAATGAATCTGGAAGGGAACACAGTCTTCTTGAGATCATTCATTCTGCTCAGCTTGTGTGTCAGCCCATTACATGTGCTAGTGAGACCTTTTAGACCTTCTTGTTCAGTTGACTTTTATTAGTCCCAGATATGCAGCTCTAATAGCACAGTGCTTTGTGTAACAACATACATTATTTCTAGACCACGCAGCCAAGTAGAACAAAAGTTTTCTCGGGTTTTAACTCCTAGTTTGCTATATATTTCTTCTTCAGTTCTGTAGTTATATTACTAAGGACAAGTCAGAATGGGGAGAATCGCATGGTAACAATTATAAGGATACCTGACTCCTCAATAGTCTCAGAATTTCTGCAGATTGCATATCTGTAAAACACAGATAGCGGCCGTGTGCGTTCCGCATGTTCCAGAACAGCCGGCCCCTAATAGAAAAATCCTATCATTGTCTGTAATGCGGACAATAATAGGACATGTTTTATTTTTTTGCAGAACGGACATCCGAACACGGAGTCATTTCAGTTTTTTTTGTTTCCCCATTGAAGTCAATGTTTCCACATACGGACCACAAAAAGAATGGAACAGACACAGGCAAAAAAAGATGTTGCGCCCTTAAAATGTGATTGTGCACTTCCAACAACCAATATCCATTGTGTACAATAGGCGGCTATTCAATTCTACACCATCAAAAGTTGAGAAAACTTTCCTATCCTAACCAAATAAGCCATCCCCAAAAGGGATTTAAAAAATATTTAAAAATATCAAGGTATTCTACCCTGTAGTGTTTTTGGCCTTCATATTTATGGACAACCAGACCGTCATGTATGTGGGTTTAAAGTCACCTCTGCTTAAATCGATCCAACTTTTGTGCAGTGAACCCCACCTTGCCATCAAAATGTTTCTCACACCCTCAAGTAAGCTGCACTCTGTCCAGCTATCACTGTGCTTGCTAGGAGCATTGTGGTTACCAATGACATTTCCTGACTAACAAATCATGACTCTACCAAGTAAAGGATAAAAAGACAAAATGCTCTCCCTGCATTCATTAGAAGTCGTCTGGCACCAGGAGAGGTATAAAGTGGGCTCAGCATGCATGTGGAACCTGCATTCCCTGGATTTAATGGAGGCCATTATGGCACTATAACAGGTAGCATTTAGTGTTAGGTTCCTGTCCTATAGAGATCACCTTGACGCCGGTGGACAGGCACAAATAATTTTGTACAAAATGTAATTGCCAAGAATGTCTAATTTATAAAATGAGCGTAGCATTAGCACCAGAATATTTTCTATAATGATGGCATTATTGTACATTATTTGCGTTTCAAGGGTGCTGTTGCATAGTTTTTTTTATCTCTGTGCTTTCAGCCATGGTGACGTGCACCTGCGCATTGGGATGTGCTGACTGACCCCCTTTCTCTTTGCTGCTCCAAGTAAAGGACTCACAACTTTGTGTTGGTTAGACTGTGGACACGCACCCTCCATTAATATACCAGATTCTCGATTGTTTGCTTTTTGTTAGATGTACTATCTTTACGAGTTTCTATTGTATAGGTTACATTATTATATATATATTTTTGTGCATATGAAGCAGTGTCAACAACTTATGTGACTGCTCCTGAAGTAACTGTGCTATACATGTACTGTTAGTAACTGCTTTCTCTCCATGCACCCAGCTTATACACACAGCATAATATCTGAACACAGTCGTGAACTTTTCGATGGTATAATGTACTTGGTAAGAGGTACTATTGCTGGTCCACTCCCACTGGCCACAGCAGTCCCTCTATACAACATGTGTGTGCTGCTGTAACTATCACCTATTCCCATTAAGAGCAAGAGAAATCTCTACTATTGAGATGCAGGTGGTGGAGAAAAAGCCTGATAGATTTAAAAACAGTTGTCATCCTCATGTTTAAAGCTTCTACAACAGTACTAAGCAAATATCAAGGCATAAAAGTATGACAAACTCACCATCACATCTGTGCCTTGCGTCAGGTGCCAATGCTGTGTTCTCTCTTTTTAGCTTCATTTACTACGCAGTCATCATGCACATACTTCTTACCGGTCTGTCCCGTGACCCAGGTTCCAACCTAACAGTAAACTGCACAGTCTCCTGCCCTCGAGTAGGAAACGAGCTGCAGTAGTAGTGGAGATGACCTGTCTATGGTGCTGCAGTGGAGACTGCTGCACAGAGCTCTGCTGTCTGTGGCTAACCAATCTATGGGTTGCTCTTTTTTTGCAGCCAATGGGATCTGGTAAGTGCTGCAGAGTTATGCCACACGTCATAGTGTTTTCATGCTAGTGTCTGCCTCACAGAAACCAATGTGACTCATACACTGCTCAAAAAAATAAGGGAACACTTAAACAACACAATGTAACTCCAAGTCAATCACACTTCTGTGAAATCAAACTGTCCACTTAGGAAGCAACACTGAGTGACAATCAATTTCACATGCTATTGTGCAAATGGGATAGACAACAGGTGGAAATTATAGGCAATTAGCAAGACACCCCCAATAATGGGGTGGTTCTGCAGGTGGTGACCACAGACAACTTCTCAGTTCCTATGCTTCCTGGCTGATGTTTTGGTCACTTTTGAATGCTGGCGGTGCTTTCACTCTAGTGGTAGCATGAGACGGAGTCTACAACCCACACAAGTGGCTCAGGTAGTGCAGCTTATCCAGGATGGCACATCAATGCGAGCTGTGGCAAGAAGGTTTGCTGTGTCTGTCAGCGTAGTGTCCAGAGCATGGAGGCGCTACCAGGAGACAGGCCAGTACATCAGGAGACGTGGAGGAGGCCAACAACCCAGCAGCAGGACCGCTACCTCCGCCTTTGTGCAAGGAGGAACAGGAGCACTGCCAGAGTCCTGCAAAATGACCTCCAGCAGGCCACAAATGTGCATGTGTCTGCTCAAACAGTCAGAAACAGACTCCATGAGGGGGATATGAGGGCCCGACGTCCACAGGTGGGGGTTGTGCTTACAGCCCAACACCGTGCAGGACGTTTGGCATTTGCCAGAGAACACCAAGATTGGCAAATTCGCCACTGCCGCCCTGTGCTCTTCACAGATGAAAGCAGGTTCACACTGAGCACATGTGACAGAGTCTGGAGATGCCGTCGAGAACGTTCTGCTGCCTTCAACATCCTCCAGCATGACCGGTTTGGCATTGGGTCAGTAATGGTGTGGGGTGGCATTTCTTTGGAGGGCCGCACAGCCCTCCATGTGCTCGCCAGAGGTAGCCTGACTGCCATTAGGTACCGAGATGAGATCCTCAGACCCCTTGTGAGACCATATGCTGGTGCGGTTGGCCCTGGGTTCCTCCTAATGCAAGACAATGCTAGACCTCATGTGGCTGGAGTGTGTCAGCAGTTCCTGCAAGACGAAGGTATTGATGCTATGGACTGGCCCGCCCGTTCCCCAGACCTGAATCCAATTGAACACATCTGGGACATCATGTCTCGCTCTATCCACCAACGTCAAGTTGCACCACAGACTGTCCAGGAGTTGGCAGATGCTTTAGTCCAGGTCTGGGAGGAGATCCCTCAGGAGACCGTCTGCCACCTCATGCACAGGCGTTGTAGGGAGGTCATACAGGCACGTGGAGGCCACACACACTACTGAGCCTCATTTTGACTTGTTTTAAGGACATTACTTCAAAGTTGGATCAGCCTGTAGTGTGTTTTTCCACTTTAATTTTGAGTGTGACTCCAAATCCAGACCTCCATGGGTTGAAAAATTTGATTTCCATTTTTTTATTTTTGTGTGATTTTGTTGTCAGCACATTCAACTATGTAAAGAACAAAGTATTTCAGAAGAATATTTAATTAATTCAGATCTAGGATGTGTTATTGTTGTGTTCCCTTTATTTTTTTGAGCAGTGTAGAAAGGACAATTTGGGAATAGGTTGGGGATCCTCATGACATGAATATTTAAGGTGAATGTTTACCAACTGAACACCATATAAGGATCCATGTTGGAGCTATATTTCGGGTAGATAGGTTATCAATGTGAAAAACCTGGAAAACCTGTTTAAAGTTGAATTACCTTACAGGTGGTTACAGAATTCTGCATCCATTCTGCCAAATGCACGTTAATGGACAGTTCCGTCGTATAAAACGCAACTATACCAAAAATTATAAATTTGAGGAGGAGGCACAAATAATGAAAGAACAATTTATAACAAAAGAATATCCAGAAAATATTGTTGATGCATCTTTATCCAAAGTGAGGGACATGGATAGGCAGTTCTTCTTTACAACAGAGACTAATAATATGGATAAAAGATAGGAAGAAAATATCATACGTATAATCTTACCCTTCAATGCACAATATAAGAAAATAGAAAAAATTTTGAATCGACATTGGCACCATATTTTAAAGGATAAATTCATAGGCCCCTTAGTCACCACTATCCCCCAGGTAATATATACAAAGGCCTCACATTTGGGATTGTAAGTAGCACCATCTATTAAACCAAATAAAAGGGGTCAACATTCCATGCATAAATGGCTCAATATCAAAGGCTTTTATAGATGTGAAAAATGCAACAACTGCTAAATTGTAACATTTCCAAAAAAGACAGAAAAGGTCAGCTCTACACAAAGTTCCTTTACATACGAAATTTTGACATGTAGCTCCACCAATGTTATTTATGGTATTCAATTTCCTTGCAAAAAACTATGTATAGGGAGGACAAAAAGAATATCGGAACTTATAAAAAACGGTTATGAAAAACACTCGATCAAAACACTTTAAACAGTTCCATAATGAAGACCCAATAGGTCTAACTTTTGCAGCCTCTGAGAAGGTGGAGAGACATTGGAGAGGGGGAGACCATAGCACTAGAATGTCACATCTGGAATCTAGAAGGATTTTTTACTTTAATACACTCTTACCTGGAGGCCTCAGCACTGAATTTAATTATTATTATTTTTTTGTAGAATTAAGGACGGGTGCCCTTCGCTGATGGGAAATCGGAGTCAGGCTGTGTTACCACCACTCCGATCTCCCCTTGGCGGAAGGCCCCTATACTACACATCCATCCGCCATGTTCCTCAAAGTCTAGAAAGAAAAAAGAATATCTAGAAAAGAAAATGTAGCGATAAAAATCTGACTAAAAATCAACCTTATAAAAATATAATAAAAAGTATAAACAAATCTATATTAGTGACTACATTACAGCAATATAAGTGGTATTCAATACAAAGAGAGAAAAAGAAACTTTAGTTAGCATCAACATCATTAAATTAACCTTAATATAATAGTCTTTGACATGTATTTGAAACTGGATATTAATCCCAGTTCGGCGATATAATCAAGCCTTTGTTTTCTCAGCTTTCTATTTTATATTTATTTCCACATGCTTTGTTTTTGTATGTTTTTTTTTTATGGAAATGCAGGTTTATAATTAAAGGATAACTATAAACAGCCTTAATTGACGACAAAAGGCAACTGTATATAAAGTACGCAAGAAAATGCATAGCAAACACAATGCATTTTTCAGAGGTGATATAACAACAGGCTAATAAAGAGGAAGAAATCTAAAACATTTGGAAGGATACAAATAAATATACATAAGACCCACTTTGAAAATTTGAAGTAACAAAAAGTGAGGAAAATAAATAATCCAGTTTGGGTGTTTAGGATGACCGTAAAGATGACTATATAAATGAGTAGAACGCTCAAATGTATGCAGCCACTGAGGAAGGAGTTAGTCTAAACTCCGAAACACGTCTGGCAGTTATAGATACATTTGAAAATTCAGAAACCCACTTACTAAGAACCGATGGAGATATGAGGAAATCATCTCCTCATTGAGATTAATGTGGAGCGCTTCACAGACACTGCAACTTTCCTCCTATAACCTCCTATCACTCTAAAAGACCTGGGTGGCTTGAGACCAGCCCGTGGAGACACGTGGGACTCAGAAACCGCTGAGAGCGTAGCCGCAAGTAAAGGTAACATCACCCGCACCAGCTACAGGGATGTGGAGACAGAGGCCAATGATTACCACGTGGGACGCCACGGTTGGTAAAATGTCATTGACTAACAGTGAGTACTCAACATTGACCACTGTGAGGACATCACCCTTATTAACCCCTTAAGGACCCGCGCCATACATGTACGGCGCTGGTGAACGTGATTTAAGGAGCTGCGCCTGCCCGATCAGCGGCAGGGGTCCAGCAGTCACTGATAACTGGACCCCTGCTGTATACGCTGGCTTAGGTGAGAACACAGATGCCGGCGCATTAACCCTCTCACTGCCATGGTCAGCGCTGACCGCGGCACGTGCAGGATCATGCGGGGTGGCCATTGGGTCCCTGCGCTGATGTGACGGGGACCCCATGGCAGGGAAAGCAGCCCGATGCCTTCCTTAAGCATCGTGGCTGCCTTCCGTGACAGCCTGTGAGATCCAGCCCCCTGGATCTCATAGGCAAGCAGGCTGAAGTGTATTACAGTGTGTAATACAGTTACAGCCAATGCATCACAATACAGAAGTATTGTAATGCATTGTAAAGGGGATCAAACCCCCAAAAGTTGAAGTCCCAGAGTGGGACAAAAAAAAAAAGTTACAAGTTTCAAGTAAAAAAAAAAAAAATTGACATATTTGGTATCGCCGCTTCCATATTGACTGGCTCTATAAAAATATCACATGACCTTACCCCTCAGGTGAACACCGTCAAAAGCCATTTACCATTTAGATTTACCACTGTCATGAAGTACAATATGTGACGAGAAAACAATCTCAGAATGGCCTGGATAAGTAATAGCGTTTTATAGTTATCACCACATAAAGTGACACTGGTCAGATTTGCAAAAATGGCCTGGTCCTTAAGGGGTTAAATACCAAACACTAAACAATAATATAAACACATCTGAAGGAAACTGGAGGTATAACTACACGACACAATATATAAGGAGAGATATCCAAATGTATCATTTTTGTATCTCATCACTGTGAACAAACGAACAGCCATATTATTAATGGTGGACTATTTATAAAGGAGATAGAAATATTGTGGGTGTTATTTGAAACAAAGTGTGGTGGTATTTATGACCTAACATCAGTATATGTAAATGTTTTATTATTTAAAACCCACCACCATTATATGCAAATGTGGTATCTATCGTGGCAATTTTTTGCGGATGTGAGCTACTAAGGAGACAAACGTTAAAAAGCCACCTTGACAACGATATTGGTGGACCGACCATATGTATAACACTGATTGCAATTTTGCCACGATATGTCACATATCTTTACTTTTATCTTTATTTTAATCTTTAATTCTTAAATATATATTTTTTGGTCTTTTTGTTTACTATAGGGTGCAATATGGTTTTAATTATGTTCTAGAACAGGTTTTTATTTATTGTGTATGCAGATGTGGAATAGTAAGCACTCTCTCTGGGTGGTTTCAAGTGTAGAGTGCCTGTCTTGGATATAAAAAAAACAATGTTAAAGGGAACCTGTCGCCGGGATTTTGTGTATAGAGCTGAGGACATGGGTTGCTAGATGGCCGCTAGCACATCCGCAATACCCAGTCCCCATAGATCTGTGTGTCCCACAATTGTCCCACAATTTTTAGACACAGTTTTTTGCGGATTGGTGAACCTCTGCACATCTATCTTAATTCTGAGAGATTCTGCCTCTATAACATGCTTTCTATACCCAGTCATGTGACTGCAAAAAAATTGCTCTTTTTTTATTTTATTTTTATTAGTACCACTTACTTTTCCAGCCTTTTGTTGCCACTATACCAATTTTATGTGATTTGTTGCTGCCATTAAGTTCTAAATGAGTTAATCTTTTCATGAAATGGTAAAATGTCTCAGTTTCAGCATCTTATCTGTTTTCTATGATCTGTTGTGAATAAGGGTACTTTCACACTAGCGTTTTTCTTTTCCGGCATAGAGTTCCGTCCTAGGGGCTCTATACCGGAAAAGAACAGATCAGTTTTATCCCCATGCATTCTGAATGGAGAGTAATCCGTTCAGGATGCATCAGGATGTCTTCAGTTTAGTCTTTTTGACTGATCAGGCAAAAGAAAAAACCGCAGCATGCTACAGTTTTATCTTCGGCCAAAAAAACTGAAGACTTGCCTGAATGCCGGATCCAGCATTTTTTTTCCATAGGAATGTATTAGTGCGGGATCCAGCATTCAAAATACTGGAATGCCGGATCCGTCCTTCCGGTCTGCGCTGCGGATGACACCGGAAAGACGGATCCAGCATTTCAATGCATTTGTAAGACCGATCAGGATCCTGATTAGTCTTACAAATGCCATTAGTTGGCATACGTTTTGACGGATCCGGCAGGCAGTTCTGGCGACGGAACTGCCTGCTGGATCACTCTGCCGCAAGTGTGAAAGTAGCCTAAAATATAGGTTTATGAGATTTGCAAATCATTGCATTCTGTTTTAATTTACATTTCACATCGCGTCCCAGCTTTTTTTGTAATTGAGTTTGTACATGTATCAATTTATCAGATTTTACTTTTTTTGTGCAATTTGTGATACAGGAAGAAGATTCAAGTGTAAACGGTATAGAATTCAAGATTCTCAAAACATTTCATCATGGAGAAAGAGTCGATGCCATAGCCTGGAGTCCAGAAACTAAGTGTGATGCTTTACCTCCCCTTCTAAGGTACTTACAAGTATTTTTTCATCAGAGAGTGCCCAGACTTGTCATTTTATTTGTAATATTTAGCTTTACATAGCAGCAAAACATATTTCAGATCTATTTCTTTCCAGAAACTCTGTAAATAATAAAATAACTTCTCTGATATTCATTTGATCTAATTTTAAATAAATCTCTTTTTGTGTACCCCTTTTTTCCCCTCAAAAGTTACAATGACCTTGAATCTGGTGTCCAGTTTAGAAAATCCATATACAGAGCTGCCCATAATTATTCATACCCCTGGCAAATTTAGACTTAAAGTTACTTTTATTCAACCAGCAAGTAATTTTTTGACGGGAGATGACATAGGTGTCTCCCAAAAGATAATAAGACGATGTACAAGAGGCATTATTGTGGAAAAAAAAACATTTCTCAGCTTTTATTTACATTTGAGCAAAAAGTGTCCAGTCCAAAATTATTCATACCCTTCTCAATAATCAATAGAAAAGCCTTTATTGGCTATTATAGCAATCAAACGCTTCCTATAATTGCAGACCAGCTTTTTGCATGTCTCCACAGGTATTTTTGCCCATTCATCTTCAGCAATGAGCTCCACATCTTTCAGGTTGCAGGGTCTTCTTGCCATCACCATGATCTTTAGCTCCCTCCACAGATTCTCAATTGGATTCAAGTCTGGACTCTGGCTGGGCCACTCCAAAACGTTAATGTTGTTGTCTGCTAACCATTTCTTCACCACTTTTACTGTGTGTTTTGGGTCATTGTCATGCTGAAATGTCCACTGGGGCCCAAGGCCAAGTTTCTCTGCAGACTGCCTGATGTTGTCGTTAAGAATCCTCATGTATTGCTCTTTTTTCATGGTGCCGTTTACTGTGATTAGGTTCCCTGGTCCATTGGCTGAAAAACACCCCCAAAGCATTAGGCTCCCACCACCATGTTTGACAGTGCGGATGGTGTTCTTTGGGTTGAAGGCTTCTCCTTTTTTACACCAAATGAAGGAAACATCATTGTGACCAAACAATTCATAACACAGAAGACCAGAAGTAGTCTTCTTTGTCCAGATGAGTTATTGCAAAGGCCAAGCGAGCTTTTGTGTGTCTGCATTCGTGGAACCCAGCAGTGTGCAGTGTCCGTTGGATTGTCTGCCTTGAGACATTGCCACCAGCAGAGCCCAGATTGACCAGGATGGCCTTGGTGGTGATCCTTGGATTCTTTTTCACCTCTCTAAGGCTACTTTCACACTAGCGTTCGGGGCTCCGCTTGTGAGTTCCGTTTGAAGGCTCTCACAAGCGGCCCCGCTCAGAATGCATCAGTTTGGCACCGTTTGTCCTCCGCTCCGCTCAGCAGGCGGACCCCTGAACGCAGCTTGCAGCGTTCGGGTGTCCGCCTGGCCGTGCGGAGGCAAACGGATCCGTCCAGACTTACAATGTAAGTCAATGGGGACGGATCCGTTTGAAGTTGACACAATATGGCTCAATTTTCAAACGGATCCGTCCCCCCATGACTTTCAATGTAAAGTCAAAACGGATCCGTTTGCATTATCATGAACAAAAGAAAAAAAAATATATATATATTATTATTATTATTATTTTTTTTGTTCATGGTAATGCAAACGGATCCGTTCTGAACAGATCTAAGCGTTTGCATTATAGGTGCGGATCCGTCTGTGCAGATACCAGACGGATCCGCACCTAACGCAGGTGTGAAAGTAGCCTAACTATCCTCCTGGCCAGCACAGGTGTCACTTTTGGCTTCCGAACACGTCCTCTGAGATTTTCCACAGTCCGGAACATCTTGTATTTTTTGCTCAAATGTAAATAAAAGCTGAGAATTTTTTTTTTTTTCCACAATAATCCCTCTTGTACATCGTCTTATTATCTTTTGGGAGACACCTATGTCATTTCCCATTGAAAAATTACTTGCTGGTTGCATAAAAGTAACTTTAACACCTTAAGGACTTGGCCATTTTTTGCAAATCTGACCAGTGTCACTTTAAGTGCTGATAACTTTAAAATGCTTTTACTTACCCAGGCCATTCTGAGATTGTTTTTTCGTCACATATTGTACTTCATGACACTGCTAAAATTGGGTCAAAAAAGTAAAAAAATTTTGCATAAAAAAATACCAAATTTACCAAAAATTTGCAAATTTCCAAGTTTCAATTTCTCTACTTCTATAATACATAGTAATACCTCTAAAAATAGTTATGACTTTACATTCCCCATATGTCTACTTCATGTTTGGATCATTTTGGGAATGATATTTTATTTTTTGGGGATGTTACAAGGCTTAGAAGTTTAGAAGCAAATCTTGAAATGTTCAAAAACCCAATTTTAGGGACCAGTTCAGGTCTGAAGTCACTTTGCGAGGCTTACATAATAGAAACCACCCAAAAATGACCCCATTCTATAAACTACACCCCTCAAGGTATTCAAAACTGATTTTACAAACATTGTTAACCCTTTTGGTGTTCCACAAGAATTAATGGAAAATAGAGATACAATTTCAAAATTTCACTTTTTTGGCAGATTTTCCATTTTAATAATTTTTTTCCAGTTACAAAGCAAGGGTTAACAACCAAACCCAATATTTATGGCCCTGATTCTGTAGTTTACAGAAACACCCCATATGTGGACGTAAACCGCTGTAGGGGCACACAGCAGGGCGCAGAAGGAAAGGAATGCCATACGGTTTTTGGAAGGCAGGTTTTGCTGGACTGGTTTTTTTGACACCATGTATATTTAAAGCCCCCTGATGCACCCCTAGAGTAGAAACTCCATAAAAGTGACCCCATCTAAGAAACTACACCCCTCAAGGTATTCAAAACTGATTTTACAAACGTTGTTAACCCTTTAGGTGTTCCACAAGAGTTATTGGTAAATGGAGATGAAATTTCAGAATTTAAATGTTTGGGCAAATTTTTAATTTTAATCAATTTTTCCCAGTAACAAAGCAAGGGTTAACAGCCAAACCAAACTCAATATTTATGGCCCTGATTTTGTAGTTTACAGAAACACCCCATATGTGGTCGTAAACAGCTGTACGAGCACACGGCAGGGCGCAGAAGGAAAGAAATGCCATACGGTTTTTGGAAGGCAGACTTTGCTGGACTGTTTTTTTTTACACCATGTCCCATTTGTAGAAACTCCAAAAAAGTGGCCCCATTTTAGAAACTACCAGATAGGGTGGCAGTATTGTTGGTACTAGTTTAGAGTACATATGATTTTTGGTTGCTCTATATTACACTTTTTGTGAGGCAAGATAACAAGAAATAGCTGTTTTGGCACAGTTTTTATTTTTTGTTATTTACAACATTCATCTGACAGGTTAGATCATGTGATATTTTTATAGACCAGGTTGTCACGGATGCGGCGATACCTAATATGTATACTTTTTTTTTATTTATGTAAGTTTTACACAATGATTTCATCTTTGAAGCAAAAAAAATTATGTTTTAGTGTTTTGAGAGCCATAATTTTTTCAGCTTTTGGGCGATTACCTTGGGTAGGGTATGATTTTTGCGGGATGAGATGACTGTTTTATTGGCACTATTTTGGGGTGCGTGTGACTTTTTGATCGCTTGCTATTACACTTTTTGTGATGTAAGGTGACAAAAAATTGTTTATTTAGCACAGTTTTTATTTACATTTTTTTACGGTGTTCATCTGAGGGGTTAGGTCATGTGATATTTTTATAGAGCCGGTCGATACGGACGCGGCGATACCTAATATGTATACTTTTTATTTATTTATGTAAGTTTTACACAATAATATAATTTTTGAAACAAAAAAAAAAAATGTTTTAGTGTCTCCATAGTCTGAGAGCCATAGTTTTTTCAGTTTTTGGGCGATTACCTTGGGTAGGGTATGATTTTTGCGGGATGAGATGACTGTTTTATTGGCACTATTTTGGGGTGCGTGTGACTTTTTGATCGCTTGCTATTACACTTTTTGTGATGTAAGGTGACAAAAAATTGTTTATTTAGCACAGTTTTTATTTTCATTTTTTTACGGTGTTCATCTGAGGGGTTAGGTCATGTGATATTTTTATAGAGCCGGTCGATACGGACGCGGCGATACCTAATATGTATACTTTTTATTTATTTATGTAAGTTTTACACAATAATATAATTTTTGAAACAAAAAAAAAAAATGTTTTAGTGTCTCCATAGTCTGAGAGCCATAGTTTTTTCAGTTTTTGGGCGATTATCTTAGGTAGGGTCTCATTTTTTGCGGGATGAGATGACGGTTTGATTGGCACTATTTTGGGGTGCATATGACTTTTTGATCGCTTGCTATTACACTTTTTGTGATGTAAGTTTATATATATATTTTTTTTATGGTGTTCATCTGAGAGGTTAGGTCATATTTTTATAGAGTCGGTCGATACGAACGCGGCTATACCAAATATGTATACTTTTTTTTTATTTATGTAAGTTTTACACAATAACAGCTATTTAAAAAAAAAAAATATGATGTTTTAGTATCTCCATATTCTGAGCCATAGTTGTTTTATTTTTTGGGCGATTGTCTCAGGTAGGGGCTCATTTTTTGCGGGATGAGGTGAAGCTTATATTGGTACTATTTTGGTGGTCAAACGCCTTTTTGTGATGTAAGGTGACCAAAAAACTGTTTATTTAGCACAGTTTTTATTTTTTATTTTTTACAGTGTTTATCTGAGGGGTTAGGTCATGTGATATGTTTATAGAGCCGGTCGATATGGACGCGGTGATACCTAATATGTATACTTTTTTTTTTTTCCCCTATTTTTTACCAATTTTTTTTAACTTTATTTGGGGAAAATTACGTATTTGTTTATTTTTACTTGAATTTTGAGGGGAAAACTTTATTTTTTCAACTTTTTTTCACTTTATTTTTTCAACTTTTTCACTTTATTTTTTCAACTTCTTTCTCACTTTATTTTTTCAACTTTTTTTTTTCACTTTATTTTTTGTCCCACTTTGGGACTTGAACTTTGGGGGGTATATTCCTTTACAATGCATTCCAATACTTCTGTATTGGAATGCATTGGCTGTATGAGTAATACTGTGTGTATTACTCATACAGCTTCCGGGGGCTGTGAGATCCAGGGGGCTGGATCTCACAGGCTCTTCACCGGAAGGCAGCGCGATGCCTTCCTTAGACATCGCGCTGCCTTCCATGCTATCGGGTCCCCCCTACAGCCGCATGGGGACCCGATGGCACCGCCCGATCGGCGCCGCAAACCGCAGGTCTAAATTGACCTGCGGTTTGCGGCGATCGCCGATACGGGGGGTCACATGACCCCCCCGGCGTTGTGACAGGATGCCCGCTGAATGATTTCAGCTGGCATTCTGTTCCGATTAACCCCCGCCACAATCGCGGTTTAAACCCATGACGTACCGGTACGTCATGGGTCCTTAAGGACTCGGGAAACATGCCGTACCGGTACGTCATGCGTCCCTAAGGGGTTAAAGGGAACCTGTCATGTGGATATTTGATTATAATCTAACTAATTATATACAATCATTAACTACTAAAAAGTACCTTAGATGTATTCACTTACTGGTGTGACAGATGGTTACCTCGTAATATACACACAAAGATGCCGCATGCTCATTTGAGTCCAGTGTGATGTCATTGAATCCAGCGTATATTTAATTCAGAGCTATAGCCACTCCCCTGCCCACCTTCTGCTGGTTCATATGGAAAATAACTGTCATTCAGCAGCAGGTGGGCGGGGAGAGTCAGGAGCTCATGAATATTCAGGACTCATCATTATCAGCTGGAGCTTTTCAATACAAGATGTTGGCAGATTGACTGGGTCAATTAAAGAAAGTGACCCAGCATTTTGCTAAGAGAATAAGTCACTTATTTATGTTGCCCTTAGTTAGGACATCATAAAACTGTTCACAGGTTCCCTTTAAAGGGATTCTGTCACCAGTTTTCAACCCTGTCAGCTAAACATATGCTGCTGATCAGGGCCTCATCACGATTCCTAATGTGGGCTTATAAATGTCATCTGTGGGCTTATTTAGCTAAAAAACAGCTTTTACTAACCTGTCAGTCAAACAAATAAGGTGCCCAAGGGGATGTGAAGCGATGCCAGGTGCCGGCTGCACCCGCCGCCGTTCGTGCCCAGCGCCGCCTTTCCAGACTTCTGCGCCGCCTCCTAATCCTCTGTGCCGCCTCTCGCTCTCCCTCCCTCCCCCTCCTTCTGCTGTAAGATCTCGCGCGTGCGCACAGGCCTCTGCCTGATGCGCCCGTGCGGACTTCTACATTTGACTTCTTACAGCGAAGTGCGCATGCGCCGGCACTTCGTTCAACCCCTGTATGCGCGAGATCTTACAGCAGGAGGAGGGGGGAGGGAGGGAGAGCGAGAGGCGGCACAGAGGATTAGGAGGTGGCGCAGAAGTCTAGAAAGGCGGCGCTGGGCACGAACGGCGGCGGGTGCGGCTGGCACCTGGCATCGCTTCACATCCCCTCGGGCACCTCATTTGTTTGACTGACAGGTTAGTAAAAGCAGTTTTTTAGCTAAATAAGCCCACAGATGACATTTATAAGCCCACATTAGGAATCGTGAAGACGCCCTAAACATCAGCATATGTTTAGCTGACAGGGGTGAAACCTGGTGACAGAATCCCTTTAAGTCAAAATTTGCCTGGGGTATGAATAATTATGGGCAGCACTGTACCCTCTCAGGAACCTGTGAGTTAATACAGGGGTCCCATGTTCAGGGCGATCTCTGTTAGACGGGTCCTAACACTAAATACTACCTGTTATGCGCCATAATGGCCGCCATAAAATTCAGGGAGTGTTGGATGCACATGCATGTGTTGGATCCACATGCATGTTGGATCCACTCTGCCTTTTTCCATTTATTGTGCCATAATGACCTCCTCTCACTACATTCATTGGTAGCTGTCTAGCAGCAGGAAAGGTATAGAGTGGGCTCGGCATGCATGTTGGAACCTGCATCCCTTGTAATGGAGGCCATTATGGCACAATAAATGGAAAAAGGCAGAGTGGACCCAACATGCATGTGGATCCAACACTCCCTGAATTTTATGGCGGCCATTATGGCGCATAACGGGTAGTATTTAGTGTTAGGACCCGTCTAACAGAGATCGCCTTGACGTACGGCAGACGGGCTTAGATGGTTTTGTACAAAATGCATTGGCCAAGCATCTCACTTTATAAATAAGCGTAGCATTAGCACCATCATATTTGTAATCATTATTTTTGTGACTATGGCATTGTTGTACTTTATCTGATTTGCAGGGTGCTGCTGCATTGTCTTTTTTACTTATAACAAGTAGAGATTGTCCAAATTTGAGAACCCCTTTATATTATTTTCTTTAAAGGGCTTCTGTCACCCCACTAAACTCCTTTTTTTTTTTTTTTGGTGTACTTAGTATCCTTATCCTGCCATATTGCCGTACATTATGTTATTAATAATTTTCGTTCAGTAGATTTAGCAAAAAACTTTTATGATATGCTAATTACATTTCAAAAATTGCGCGCCTGTGTTGATTCAGCGCAGGCGCTCTGAGATAAGGAGGCTCGCCTCCTCAGCACTCCCTCAGTGCGCCTGCGCCGATGACATCACCGAAAGAGAAGACGTCATCGGTGCAGGGGCACTGAGGGAGTGCTGAGGAGTCGAGCCTCCTTATCTCAGAGCGCCTGCGCCGAATCAACACAGGCGCGCGATTTTTGAAATGCTGACAGGGCCAGTCGGAGGAGGAGATTGCGGCTGGCCCTGTCAATGAACAGAAGGAGGGGGTGGTTTTCTGCGGCTGCTACCAGCAAGTAGACGCCCTACTTGCTGGTAGAAAGGTAATTAGCATATCATAAAAGTAAGTTTTTTGCTAAATCTACTGAACGAAAATTATTAATAACATAATGTATGGCAATATGGCAGGATAGGGATTATAAGTACACAAAAAAAAAGAGTTTAGTGGGGTGACAGAAGCCCTTTAAAAAATCTTCATTTTTGAGTGGCCAAAAATAGGAAATCTTTCATGAATGAAAAAAGTCCACATTTTACAGCTGTGAGTATTGTTTTCTACTGAGTTACAGAGACTCATGTGAATGGTTATTATAACAAAAAGTCGCTGACCAGTTAAATTACATCTTTTATGTCATGATATCTGGTGAAATCCGGAATATGATGATTTGCTCTGGACAGCACTGATAATGAATGGCTTCTGTGGTAGGATCACTTAATTTTCCAATGTTTTCATCACCACCGCATAATTGTATTTTAAAGTTAAATTATTTATTTTTTTGTAGATATATTTTTTCACATGTATCTATTTTCTTTTTAAACCTAGATTTTGTACGGCAGCAGGAGATAAAACATTAAGGCTTTTCACTTCCGATTTCCATGACCAAAACGAATACACGGTAAAGACTTTAGTTGCAGTGTTGTAACAGTACTCTGAGGTTCCATTGTGATATGTCACCCAACACATTTCTAGACCACTAACTGGAACACTGAAAGTGTCAGTGAGTTATCAAAAACGTTTGATGTCATACAGGCATATCAAAAATTTTGATCATTGGGGTCTGAGTGCTGAGACCCCCACTGATCACTACAACGCGGAGAGAGAAGTGCTTGCATCACACTGTCTCTCCTCCCTGCAGAGGACTGAATCGAGACAGGCCCATAGACGTCTATTGAGCCTGTTTCCTGCATCGACAAAAGAGTACACGCTATGTCACTGCTTCTGTCTCTTCATTCTAAGCACTCCAGACTCCCACCGTTCAAAACTTTTTGTAAAGCTTTGACATATCAAAACTTTTTTTTTGAAAACTCTGACCCTTAAAGTATTGTTGTTATCAGTCAAATTAATCTGATAGGATTACAATTTTTAGGAGATGTTTCACTTGTTTTTTTCTGCCAGTTAAAACTAGTTAGTGACACGTTCTTTATTTCTATTCTGTTTTCTGATTGTACATTTTTTATTCTATTTTCCAAACATGAATATGGGGTAGCCATCTTGCCTGAGCTGTTCGTAACAGCATTTAAGATGAAAAGAGATTGAGATTTCTCAGTGGTTGATACCTTTTAATGGCTAACTGAAAAGATGATGAAAAAACTGCAAGTCTCGAGGCTACTTGGGCCTCTTTATCAGGCGTCTCTTAAGACCATTTCTGATGAAGAGACGCCTGATGAAGAGGCCCAAGTAGCCTCGAGACTTGCAGTTTTTTCATCATCTTTTCAGTTAGCCATTAAAAGGTATCAACCGCTGAGGCATCTCAATCTTTTTTCATCTTATATTTACTGACTAACAGGAGGGGACCTCATTGACTTCTATGGGAGAGTTTTCTGGGCATGCTCTGTGACCTGTGCAGACGTCATTGTACAAGGAAGGAATAGATAAGCTCTGACAATCACCTCTTGTGAATGGTGGAATCCTGTGTTATCTTTACAGCAGTGTATAATATTGCAATCCTGTCTGTCATATTGAGATGACCACTGAATAGTCTTAATATTTTATTAGGCTTAGTCACCAGTGCAAAAACTGTAGAATTGTAGAATTTATTGTTGTCTAACCTTTGCTGCACTTGCAGTTGTGGCCACAAATCTGCGCTACCTAAAGAAAAAATGCACTTCGTTATTCACCGGCACTTTCTTCCAGTGCTGAGGGTCCTATCCCTATTGCTTCTGGTCCCAGTGACGTCACATGCACCTCTGCAGCCATTCATTGCCCTCGGGACATGTGCCATTTGGTGACATGTCACCACGAAGGCCAGTGAATGGCTGCAGCAGTGCACCTGACAACAGACTGGGCGTTACACTTCCGAT
The DNA here is from genome assembly GCF_905171765.1 of Bufo bufo. Lineage (NCBI taxonomy): Eukaryota > Metazoa > Chordata > Amphibia > Anura > Bufonidae > Bufo > Bufo bufo. The sequence continues at coordinate 441,469,867 of NC_053389.1, read as the reverse complement.
CCACAGGGGACTGGAAGCAGCAGAGATGGGACTCTCGGGGCTAGAGCAGAGCACTGGTGAATAGGTAAGTGCCTTTCTTTAGGCAGAGCATATTCAGGGTCATAACTACAATTGCGTTGGAGATTTGAAAACCCCTTTTAAAATATAGATTGTGACATGGAATACCTAAATGCTAAATTAAAATCTATTTAACATGAACAATAAGTACATTTCTGAGGACATATTCCTTTTAAGGTTCACTAGAGAATTTGTAACTGTGACGCTGTAAAAAGATCCCAGTGAACACAGGCTGCAAGGACAAGTCAGTGTATGTTATACAGTAAGATCACTGTATCCTGAATAGCAGAGCCGCATGGGTCCCAAGTCTGGCACATGGGCAGCAGTCCATCCTGCTTCTGCAGCTAGATGAATGTTGAAAAGCAGCCACTATCTGTCCCCCAAAGAAGGTTGGAGGACTGTGGCAGCTGTTAAAATATTTGCAAAGCAAGCATGCGTTTTATCGAAATGCCATTGTTTGTGTTGTTTGCCGGCTTAGTCTTTCAGAATGCTCAGATCAGACCCTCATTCCTCATCAGACCCCAAATTAGACCACTATTCCTCATCAGATCTCAGATCAGACCCTCATTCCTCATCAGATCCCCATTGCTCATCAGACATCAGATCCCTAATTCCTCATCAAACCTCTTATCTGAACCCTATTGCTCATCAAAACTCAGATCAGGCCCCCATCAGATAAGCCTCATCAGATCATACCCCCAGTCTTCATCAGACCTCAGATCAGACCCTCAATCTTTCTGAGACCTCAGATCAGACCCCCAATGTTTCTCAGACTCCCAGTCTTTTTCGACCTCAGATCAGACCCCCAATCTTTCTCAGACCTCAGATCAGACCCTCAAACTTTATTATACTTCAGATCAGACAGTAAAATTAATAAAACTACTTACCTCCTCTGTTCAGGATGGCGTGCTCTTCCCGCCCTCATCAGTGCACTCCCTGCGGTCATCAGTATCTAATCGGTGGATGGTCTGACACGTGGGACCCCCACTGATCAACTTTTTGGAGAAGGCAGTGGCGCTGCTGTGAGCTTACCAAGCACAGCGCCATACATTGTATAGCGACTGTCACATGAATGGGGCTGAGCTACGCCTAGAACACGTGACACATGAGCATGACGTCACTCGGCCTATGAAGAGCAAAGAGAAAAGTCATGGCGCTATTGCGAGCACCGATGCCTTCACAAACAGCTGACAGACCCCACCAATCAGATAATATATATATATAAAATATGTATAAATCTCGGAAAACCCCTTTAAAGGAATTTTCCCATAATTGTAACTTATCACCTATCTACAGTCTGACTGCTGGAAACCGATCACGAGAATAGGGGATCCTGTGACATGATCACTCCAGGGCCCCCACTAAACAGAATCTTCGCCTATATTTGAATAGGTTATACGTTTTCATTATGGAAAAATAACGCTTTACAGAGGTTATCAGTCTACATGAAAAAATCTGTAAATAGTTTTCGTGGTAAACCCAAGAGCTGGATGGATGTCAGTACAAATTACTGGTGGGTTAGAATTCTTAGAAATTTACAGTCATGTAAGCCCATGCTCCATTTTCCTGCAGTAAGTTTATACAGCTTGTGCAAAGTACATTGTTAGCATGCTTTATTTTTCACATCCATCTCTTGCTTCCAGATTTATTGTTACCACCTTGCATCATTAGCATGTAATAGTAACTGACTGCCATACCATCTTGCGAAATGATTTACATGCACGGTCCAATTTCTGTTTGGCAGGTCCTGCAGGGTCATGCTAGCTACATCAATGATGTGGTGTTCTCGTCTTACGAAGGAAATGAGATTGCAAGTGTCAGTGATGATCACACATGCAGGTAGGAAATGCGTCGTCATTTTACAAGTACCGCCTGCACATATAAATCGTAGTAAAAAACTGACCCTTGACACATAGAGCAGTATTGTGCTCTAGCTTTCAAAAATGTTTATTCATTTTTTAATGTTTTCACTTTACCGTTGATAGCACAGACTGAGCCGTGGCTGTGGTCTCCGTGGCACAGGGGTGGATTCGCTTTCTGGGAAGATACAGTAGCTGTCAGTCGAGCTAGTGTTACTAATTTGTTCGACTCACTATATTATCTTAAGCCTGGACAACCCTTTTAATACTAATCCAGCACTCCATGTAATCAGATTCTCTTGGATGACAAATACAGTCAGGTCCATAAATATTGGGACATCGACACAATTCTAAAATTTTTGGCTCTATACACCACCACAATGGATTTGAAAGGAAGTGAACAAGATGTGCTTTAACTGCAGACTGTCTGCTTTAATTTGAGGGTATTTACATCCAAATCAGGTGAACGATGTAGGAATTACAACAGCTTGCATATGTGCCTCCCACTTGTTAACCCCTTAAGGACCCAGGACGTACCGGTACGTCCTGAATTAAAATCTGTATTCCGGCGCCCCAGGGGTTAATTGGAACGGGATTTCGGCTGAAATCATTCAGCCGGCATCCCGTAACAATGCAGGGGGGGGTCATTTGACCCCCCCGTATCGGCGATCGCAGCAAACCGCAGGTCAATTCAGACCTGCGGTTTGCTGCGCTTTTTGCAGTTTCTGATCGCCGCGGTCCCTGACCGCGGGGATCAGAAACTTTAGAGTGGCTAAAATAAATATTTTTCACCCCCCCCTGCACCCCTGCACGATTTTATGCCGGCGGGTGGTGCGGGGGGGGGGTGTCGCAGGCGGTGGGGGCGTTGCGGGAGGCGGGCGGTGCGGCAGGCGGGATCGCGATCCCCCGCCCGCCTCCCCATGAACGATCGTTGGCTTCTAGTGGTTGTACCAGGGTGCCAGCACATTGCTGGCACCCTGGTATAAACGGCTGACATCTGTGAAGATGTCAGCCGTTTAACCCTTTCCATACCGCGGTCCGTACGGACCGCTGTATGGAAAAAGTTAACTGTCATCGGTCAGGGAGCTCCCTCCCTCTCCATCGGGGGGCTGCTGTGCCTTTGCAGCCCCCCGATGGAGAGGGAGAGAGCCCCCAGAGAGCCCCCCTCAGCCCCGTGCTTACCCTTCCCCGTCTGCGAAGTTCTGAGCAGACGGGGAGGGTTCCCATGGCAACAGGACGCCTGCTCAGGCGTCCTGCTGTCCATGGTGCTGAACAGATCTGTGCTAAAAGCATAGATCTGTTCAGTGTAAGTAAAATACAGTACAGAACAATATATATTGTTCTGTACTGTATTATACAGACACCAGACCCACTGGATCTTCAAAAACCAAGTGGGTCTGGGTCACAAAAATGTAAAAAAAAGTGAAAAAAGTTAAGATAAAAAAAAAAAACATTTATCACTGAATAAAAATTAAAAAAAATAAAATAAACTACACATATTAGGTATCGCCGCGTCCGTAACGACCTGATCTATAAAATGGTCATGTTACTTTCCCCGCACGGTGAACGCCATAAAAATAAAAAAATAAAAACTATGAGAAAATTGAAATTTTGCCCACCTTACTTCCCAAAAAAGGTAATAAAAGTGATCAAAAAAGTCGCATGTACGCCAAAATAGTACCAATCAAACCGTCATCTCATCCCGCAAAAAATGAGACCCTACTCAAGATAATCGCCCAAAAGCTGAAAAAACTATGGCTCTTAGACTATGGAGACACTAAAACATGATTTTTTTTTTTTCAAAAATGAACTCATTCTGTAAAACTTACATAAATAAAAAAAAAGTATACATATTAAGTATCGCCGCGTCCGTATCGACCGGCTCTATAAAAATATCACATGACCTAACCCCTCAGATGACCACCGTAAAAAAATAAAAATAAAAACAGTGTAAAAAAAGCCATTTTTTGCCATCTTACGTCACAAAAAGTGTAATAGCAAGCGATCAAAAAGTCATATGCACCCCAAAATAGTGCCAATCAAACCGTCATCTCATCCCGCAAAAAATGAGACCCTACTCAAGATAATCGCCCAAAAACTGAAAAAACTATGGCTCTTAGAATATGGAGACACTAAAACATTTTTTTGGTTTTAAAAATGAAGTTATTGTATAAAACTTACATAAATAAAAAAAAATGTATACATATTAGGTATCGCCGTGTCCGTGACAACCTGCTCTATAAAAATACCACATGATCTAACCTGTCAGATGAATGTTGTAAATAACAAAAAAAAAAAAAACGTGCCAAAAAAGCTATTTCTTGTTACCTTGCTGCACAAAAAGTGTAATATAGAGCAACCAAAAATCATATGTACCCTAAACTAGTACCAACAAAACTGCCACCCTATCCCGTAGTTTCTAAAATGGAGTCACTTTTTTGGAGTTTTTACTCTAGGGGTGCATCAGGGGGGCTTCAAATGGGACATGGTGTCAAAAAAAAACAGTCCAGCAAAATCTGCCTTCCAAAAACCGTATGGAATTCCTTTCCTTCTGCACCCTGCCGTGTGCCCGTACAGCAGTTTACGACCACATATGGGGTGTTTCTGTAAACTACAGAATAAGGGCCATAAATATTGAGTTTTGTTTGGCTGTTAACCCTTGCTTTGTAACTGGAAAAAAAATATTAAAATGGAAAATCTGCCAAAAATGTGAAATTTTGAAATTGTGTCTCTATTTTCCATTAAATCTTGTGCAACACCTAAAGGGTTAACAAAGTTTGTAAAATCAGTTTTGAATAGCTTGAGGGGTGTAGTTTCTTAGATGGGGTCACTTTTATGGAATTTCTAATCTAGGGGTGCATCAGGGGGGCTTCAAATGGGACATGGTGTCAAAAAACCAGTCCAGCAAAATCTGGCTTCCAAAAACCAAACTGCGCACCTTTTACTCTACGCCCTACTGTGTGCCCGTACAGTAGTTTACGGCCACATATGGGGTGTTTCTGTAAACGGCAGAGTCAGGGCAATAAAGATACAATCTTGTTTGGCTGTTAACCCTTGCTTTGTTAGTGGAAAAAATGGGTTAAAATTGAAAATTAGGCAAAAAAATGAAATTCTCAAATTTCATCCCCATTTGCCAATAACTCTTGTGCAACACCTAAAGGGTTAACAACGTATGTAAAATCAGTTTTGAATACCTTGAGGGGTGTAGTTTCTTAGATGGGGTCACTTTTAGGGAGTTTCTCCTCTAGGGGTGCATCAGGGGGCTTCAAATGGGACATGGTGTCAAAAAACCAGTCCATAAAAATCAGCCTTCCAAAAACCAAACGGCGCACCTTTCACTCTACGCCCCGCTGTGTGGCCGTACAGTAGTTTACGGTCACATATTGGGTGTTTCTGTAAACGGCAGAGTCAGGGCAATAAAGATACAATCTTGTTTGGCTGTTAACCCTTGCTTTGTTAGTGGAAAAAATGGGTTAAAATGAAAAATTTGACAAAAATATGAAATTCTCAAATTTCCTCCCCATTTGCCAATAACTCTTGTGCAACACCTAAAGGGTTAACAATGTATGCAAAATCAGTTTTAAATACCTTGAGGGGTGTAGTTTCTTAGATGGGGTAATTTTTGGGTGGTTTCTATTATGTAAGCCTCGCAAAGTGACTTCAGACCTGAACTGGTCGCTAAAAATTGAGTTTTTGTAAATTTCTGAAAAATTTCAAGATTTGCTTCTAAACTTCTAAGCCTTATAACATCCCCAAAAAATAAAATATCATTCCCAAAACAATTCAAGCATGAAGTAGACATATGGGGAATGTAAAGTCATCACAATTTTTTGGGGTATTACTATGTATTACAGAAGTAGAGAAACTGAAACTTTGAAATTTGCTAATTTTTTTCAAATTTTTGGTAAATTAGGTATTTTTTTGTGCAAAAAAAATAATTTTTTGACTTCATTTTACCAGTGTCATGAAGTACAATATGTGACGAAAAAAAAAATCTCAGAATGGCCTGGATAAGTCAAAGCGTTTTAAAGTTATGAGCACTTAAAGTGACACTGGTCAGATTTGCAAAAAATGGCCTGGTCCTTAAGGTGAAAATGAGCCCGGTCCTTAAGGGGTTAAGGGACCAAAAGTAATGGGACAATTGGCTTCTCAGCTGTTCCATGGCCAAGTGTGTGTTATTCCCTCATTAACCCAATTACAATGAGCAGATAAAAGGTCCAGAGTTCATTTCAAGTGTGCTATTTTCATTTGGAATCTGTTGCTGTCAACTCTCAAGAGGAGATCGAAAGAGCTGTCACTATCAGTTAGGCAAGTCATCATTAGGCTGAAAAAACAAAACAAACCCATCAGAGAGATAGCAAAAACATTAGGCGTGGCCGAAACAACTGTGAGCTCAGCAACACCAAAAGACCCGGAAGACCACGAAAAACAACTGTGGTGGATGACTGAAGAATTCTTTCCCTGATGAAGAAAACACCCTTCACAACAGTTGGCCAGATCAAGAACACTCTCTAGGAGGTAGGTGTATGTGTGTAAAAGTCAACAATCAAGAGAAGACTTCACCAGAGTGAATACAGAGGGTTCACCACAAGATGTAAACCATTGGTGAGCCTCAAAAACAGGAAGGCCAGTTAGAGTTTGCCAAACAACATCTAAAAAAGCCTTCACAGTTCTAGAACAACATCCGATGGACAGATGAGACCAAGATCAACTTGTACCAGAGTGATGGGAAGAGAAGAGTATGGAGAAGGAAAGGAACTGCTCCTGATCCTAAGTATACCACCTCATCAGTGAAGCATGGTGGTGGTAATGTCATGGCGTGGGCATGTATGGCTGCCAATGGAACTGGTTCTCTTGTAGTTATTGATGATGTGACTGCTGACAAAAGCAGCAGGATGAATTCTGAAGTGTTTCGGGCAATATTATCTGCTCATATTCAGCCAAATGCTTCAGAACTCATTGGACGACGCTTCACAGTGCAGATGGACAATGACCCAAAGCATACTGCAAAAGCAACCAAAGAGTTTTTTAAGGGAAAGAAGTGGAATATTATGCAATGGCCAAGTCAATCACCTGACCTGAATCCGATTGAGCATGCATTTCACTTGCTGAAGACAAAACTGAAGGGAAAATGCCCCAAGAACAAGCAGGAACTGAAGACAGTTGCAGTAGAGGCCTAGCAGAGCATCACCAGGGATGAAACCCAGCGTCTGGTGATGTCTATGCATTCCAGACTTCAGGCTGTAATTGACTGCAAAGGATTTGGAACCAAGTATTAAAAAGTGAAAGTTTGATTTATGATTATTATTATGTCCCATTACTTTTGGTTCCTTAACAAGTGGGCGGCACATATGCAAACTGTTGTAATTCCTGCACCGTTCACCTGATTTGGATGTAAATACCCTCAAATTAAAGCTGACAGTCTGCAGTTAACCTCTTAAGGACACATGACGTACCGGTACGTCATGTATAGTTCCGATCACTGCCGCCCGGCGGGCGTTGATCGAAATCCGGTGTCTGCTCAAATCATTGAGCAGGCACCTTGGCTAGATGCTTCGGGGGGTCGTCGCCCCCCCCCCCCCCCCCCCCCCCCCCCCCCATGTCGGCGATCGCAGAAAACCGCAGGTCAATTTAGACCTGCGGTTTTCAGCGTTTTCGGGTCTCTGAGGACCCGATAACCCGGAACAGGATGGTGATCGGTGGTGTGATTTTACCCCACTAACCACCATCCTGCGATCCTGAGAGGTGACGGTGACATCACCTCTCAGGATCGCCTCTGATTGGTAGGTGGGCGGGCCTACGAGAGATTCAAATGTTGCCAGCGCTCCTCTCCTCCTCCTTTTGTGTCCGTAGCCCGAGGTGGGAACTGAGCCAGCATCACCACATCTGTGCCCCAGCACCCCCCATTTGATTAGCAGGTAATTAGGGAAAGGTTGGGCTAGGCAGGGATAATAAAGGGAAAGTTACTGTGAAAAAAAGTTTTATTGCATCACCCTAAGTAGGGTGTCTGGGGTCCACAGCACATCAGCTGCTGCTTGCTGTTAGCGCATCGCACACCCCACAGCTGATCAACTTCGGACGGTTGATCAGCAGTTTTGAATTTTTTTTTTACTTATTTTTCTAATTTTTTTGCCCTTTTTTTAGTTAGTCTTTTTTTTTTCTGTTAGTTTTAGGGATAAGTCCGCGAACACCCGTGCCCCCACACACATTAAATAAAGATTTACACGCGCGCACATACACACGGAGACACACACTCCCCTATGGCCCGCCGGATGTTCTCGGCCGAGGAGGCATACGCCCAGCTTGCCTCCGAGTCCGAGAGTCCCAGTGAGGACGAGGATGACCCCACTTTCCTGTTGATGATAAGCCCCCAAGGCGGCGGAGCAAGGGGACCGCCATGTTAGGGACCCTGTGGCCCACCCTAGTACAAGCAGCTCTGGGGCTCGTACTAGTTTTCCGGACCACCAGTTAAATCCACCGGAGCCCCCTGCCGGTGAACTTGTCTGGTGTATCGCAGAGCGATTTGAGCCCGTGATTCTTGATTTTGAAGGCCAACCAGGAATCCAGATTTCCACAGTGGGCTTCACTGAATATGACTTTTTTAGTCATTTTTTCAGTGACCAACTGGTAAATCTAATGGTGGAGCAGACGAACCTGTACGCCCAACAGTTTGTTGCTCAACACCCGGGCTCCTTTTTGGCTAGGCCCGGTGGCTGGACGCCGGTCAGTGCAGCCGGGTTGAGGACATTTTGGGGCCTCGTGCTGCATATGGGCCTAGTCAAGAAACCTAGTGTCAGGCATTACTGGAGTGGGGACGTCCTCTACCAATCCCCACTTTACAGTACGGCCATGACACGCTCCCGCTTTGATGCCATCCGTAAATGCCTGCATTATTCAGATAATGCAGCATGTCCCCCCCCGAGGTGATTCTGCCTATGACCGTCTGTATAAGATACGGCTGCTCCTCGATCGCTTTGGGGCCAAATTTGTACAGGCCTATGTACCTGGAAGGGAGGTCGCGGTTGATGAGTCTCTCATTGCGTTCAAGGGGAGACTCATTTTCCGCCAGTATGTTCCCTCAAAGCGGGCGAGGTATGGCGTGAAGCTGTACAAACTTTGTGAGAGTACCTCAGGGTACACTTATAAGTTTTGTGTGTACGAGGGGCGAGATTCCCGTATTCAACCCCCAGAATGTCCCCCCACTCGGGGTGTTAGCGGGAAACTTTTGTGGGACCTTATGCACCCACTGATAGATAAGGGTTACCACCTTTTACGTGGATAACTTTTATACTAGTATCACCTTGTTCCAGTCCCTCGCCGCCAGATCCACGTCTGCTTGTGGGACCGTGCGAAAAAATAAATGCGGCCTCCCTGCCCACCCCCTCCAGGTACCTATCCCCAGGGGTGAGACCCATGCCCTTACCACTGGAAACCTGTTGCTGGTCAGGTATAAGGACAAGAGGGATGTCCTTGTACTGTCCACAATTCATGGTAACAGCATCACCCCTGTCCCTGTGCGAGGTACCGCGGCAACGGTCCTCAACCCCGATTGTATCGTCGACTACAATCGGTATATGGGAGGAGTTGATCTCTCTGATCAAGTCCTCAAGCCATATAATGCCATGCGCAAAACCCGGGCATGGTAAAAAAAAGTTGCAGTCTACTTGGTGCAGGTTGCCATGTACAACTCTTTTGTGCTGTCCCGGAGCGCTGGCAGCACAGGGACATTCCTTCAGTTCTATGAGGCAGTCCTCAAGGCCCTGATCTTTTCGGACCGGGAAAAAGCAGGCCAGAGTACCTCGGGAACTGGAGGCGCCCGGATCGTCCCTGGCCAACACTTTTCAGGTGTGGTCTCCCATACTGGAAAGAAGGGACGAACCCAAAAAAGGAGCAGAGTGTGTCACAGGAGGGGGATGCGGAAGATCACCACTACTCAATGTAACACGTGCCCCGATCATCCGGGCCTCTGCATTATTGGTTGCTTCTGGGAGTATCACACTTCCATGGAGTACTAAATTTATATCCCAATTTAGCCACTGACATCGGATAAAAAAAACTATGGTTCTCAGACTTGAGACACCCAAAAAAATTGTAAAAACTAAAATAATTTTAAATAAAGTATACAAGTTAGGTATCTCCGCGTCGGTAATAATCTCCTCTATAGAAATACCCCATGAACTAACCCCCCAGATTAACACAGTCCACCTTACATAACAAAAAGTTTAATAGCAAGCGATCAAAAAGTCATATAGCCCCCAAAATAGTGCCAATAATACCGTCCTCTCATCCCGCAAAAAATGAGCCCCTACATAATCGGCTAAAAAACCAAAAAAAAAATGACTCAGACTTTAGAGATACAACAAAAAAATTTTTATATCAAAAAGGATAATATAGTCTAAAACCTAAATAATACTTTAAAAATAAAGTAGACTTATTCGGTATCGCCGCGTCCGTAAGAATCTCCTCTATAAAAATACCCCATGACCTAACCCCCCAGATTAACACGGTCCAAAAAAAAAATTAAAACGGTGCCAAAACAGCTTTTTTTGGCACTTTTCCATTTCAATCCGTTTTTTCCGGTAACAAAGCAAGGGTTAACAACCAAACAAAACTTAATATTTATTACCCTGATACTGCAGTTTACAGAAACGCCACATTTGTGGTCGTAAACTGCTGTATCACTAAAATGCAGGGTGCAAAAGGAAAGGACCGACATGGTTTCTGGAAGGCCGATTTTGATGGCCTTTTTTATTGACACCATGTCCCATTTTCACCTAGGCAGCCCCCCTGACTTGAGCATCTGAGCAGTTCATGCTCCAATGCTCTCCTTTGCCCATGCGCGAAAGGCATTTTTTGGAGATCCGGTGGCGTACCGGGCTCTCCATGGGGCTGCCAGGAAGCCCGGTGACGTCACCGGCAATGATGGGCGGGCTTTAGCGCTGCTAAAGCACGCCTATCAGAGACGGTGACGTCACCGAACACACTGTAAGGCGTGTGATTGTAAAAAAAAAAAGAGCCCTTGCCCTGCGCGATTTAGCGCAGGGTAGAGGAGAGCATCGGAGCATGAACTGCTCCGATGCTCAATTCAGGGGGGCTGCCGGGGTGAAATTATGGGTATGTCCGGGTTCAGCTCTGAACCCGGACAACCTCTTAAAATAGCAGTTGTAGAGCATCTTTTCTTATGTTTCTTTGTTGCACCATTCTTTTTTATTCCTGCTAAACATTAGGAATGAATTACTGGCGTTTTGCAATGAAGGTAAAGATGGGTATTTCCAGTTAGGGGTGACACTGGTATCACTGACTGGATATTGTCAGACTGTGCAGGGACACACCCTCAACTGGTAACACCCAGGTAGACCGATTACAGAATGCTGGCATTTCATTTTAAACTTGTAGGAGTAACAGAGTAATGGCACAACATACTAATAATAGTAGATGCTACGGAATTGTTATTGCGCGGGAAATGCAAGAAGTTGCTAAGACAGACATGTCAGGAAAGGTGACCGCTCCTCTTTAAAGCCAGGTGTGATTCTAGGGTCTGAAGCCTGAGAGTCCATGATATAGAACCATTCTATATGCTGCTCTGCATTTGGAGTTGTTGAAGAATCCGTTCCAGGAGCCATGTTTCTAGGTTTACTGTACCAAACCCGATCTGTATGGTTAAAAACTAAAGCCTCTTATGGGCTTAATAAAGTCTTTTTTCTTCACTGAAATTACCACATTGTCAGCAGTTGCTCCGCAAGGATTCTGTGTAATGATGGTGAATTAAATGTTGAGAAAGCATTATGACATTGGATACAAACCAGAAAGCATTGCCAAATATATTAAAAACCAAGTACATTCTAAAAGAACACCAAGAGCGTTTTTAAAAGGTCAGCCTGCTCTTATTCTTCTTAACTCCAAATATATCATTCCTCTTGTCATGCACAGACTTTATAGCCGGCACATGCATCCTTTAGTTTATGCTAGGGCAATAAACGATATATCTTTCTACCCATTAACCTCTGAATGCTAAAACCCATATTCAGTGCCAAGTGCATGAGCTGTCAATTTCTTACATTACCAAGGCAGCCAGGGGCCTAACAACCAGACCTGCTATTCGGATTCATATTAGGCCGTACCCTGGAACACTCGTGTATTACAGACAGTTATGTAAGCGATCAAATGATGCTGCTTCAAGTCCTGTAGTGGGGCAAGAAATATAGTGAAAATCAAGTGAAAAAATGGTCTCCGCAAGATATAAATAAACCAATTTTTTCATTAAAGGGGTTGTCCACGATCTTTAAAAATCCCACTCAAGCCGTGCAATTAATTGCATCAAAAGGGCAAAGGATGTTATACTTACATCCTTCTCTATCTTCTCCACAGCGCAGGGCCGTCCCTCCTGCTGCTACCATGTCTGTAATATTCAGTGATCTTTTACACAGAAAGGAGGGGTCAGATAGGGCCCTTTTACTAATTACAGGTGAAACTCGAAAAATTTGAATATTCTTGAAAAAGTCCATTTATTTCAGTAATGCAAATTAAAAGGAATTGCACTAATGCAGCTTAAAATTAGAATTTTGTGAAAAGGTTCAATATTCTAGGCTCAAAGTGTCACACTCTAGTCAGCTAATAATCCATACCCCCTGAGCAAAGGGGACCTGAGATTGTGACAGGTAAAGAGGAATTCCATTTTAATGATTTCATTTATTTTTTAGAGAATAGGCGGTTATACAATTTTCTAATATACACATATTTAAAATTTTGTGAACAGACCTTTATTATATTTGCACAATAGTCTCTAAAGAAAAAAAAACAATATGGCCCATTTTAGTCCTATAAAATGCATCCTTAGGAGCAGGGGAATACACAGCTCTTACAGGGCACCACCCAAGTTCTCAATATGTATCTATCACTACCAGCCAACACAGAACGCAAGCAGCAATGCCCCAGTTCTCTGACAATTTTTTTTTATTTTTTTTTATTTTTTTTTAAGTGGAAGATATTTTAATAAAAAAAAATTATGATTGAAAAAGTGGAACAGGTGCTGAAAACCATATTTCTCACTATATATATATATATATATATATATATATATATATACCAAGGAAAAAAGGCGGCACTGGTACAAAATCAGTTGAAATTAGGGTGCACGTCCCAAGGGGAATAGGCTTCTTACCCCAATGTGTAGATCCAGAAAAACGGGCGGCACTCCAAGAGATTAAAGAAAGTGAACCTTTATTCACCCAGGTGGTGCAACGTTTCGGCTCTACACTTGAGCCTTTTTCAAGCAATGATACAACTCAAATCACAGCATTATATACAGGTGAAACAATTAGCATATCGACATGTGATTTCACACTCCACCCAGTGGGTGTGTTACAAATCATAACAATCATATGTGAACACAAATGTAAACATCGCAGAGCAACAATACATAAAGTGCAGATCAGTTAAAGAATGTATATAACATACATATCATACATATGGTGACTGGAGGCACTTGCCACAAATATCTAAACAGGAATTGATCTAGCCGATCCGTGCAATATAATGTGATATATTGTATACAGGAGGGTAGGACAGAGATGAGGGGCGATCGAACAAACATACCGGGAAGGCGAGGTGATTCCTGTCATGCCGCTGTTCGGCGTTGTTTATCATTCAGTGCGCAGACGTAGCGCAGCACCAATCCGGGATATGCAAGTCTAAGGCGTCCGGTGTCATCAGGCCAGGCTGCAGCGTCATCTCCCTGAGTCAGAACGACTACCCCCAGGCGCATGCCCAGTGGACAGAAACCTGCTGACGGCGCCATCTTGCTTGAGGGAAAAGGACAACTGTAACGAAGCACTCAGTGTAGCGCATCCAACCCACATTGTAACGGGTCGATCAATATAGCAAGCCTGGGCGACACGATATGTATACGCTATTTGCATTCTGTGGCATCTGTGTGCCCACTAGAAGAGATCCCTCTTGGGTAGGATGGCTCTCAGTAATCCTGGTGGCATCCCTGTATGGGCCGCGGTCCCGTGGTCATGATGGGGTTTCACTTGGATAAATACAGATGGACACCATGGTTACCAGGTGACCCCTGTCTTTCTGAGTTGCCTATACCCGTTACAATGTGGGTTGGATGCGCTACACTGAGTGCTTCGTTACAGTTGTCCTTTTCCCTCAAGCAAGATGGCGCCGTCAGCAGGTTTCTCTCCACTGGGCATGCGCCTGGGGGTAGTCGTTCTGACTCAGGGAGATGACGCTGCAGCCTGGCCTGATGACACCGGACGCCTTAGACTTGCATATCCCGGATTGGTGCTGCGCTACGTCTGCGCACTGAATGATAAACAACGCCGAACAGCGGCATGACAGGAATCACCTCGCCTTCCCGGTATGTTTGTTCGATCGCCCCTCATCTCTGTCCTACCCTCCTGTATACAATATATCACATTATATTGCACGGATCGGCTAGATCAATTCCTGTTTAGATATTTGTGGCAAGTGCCTCCAGTCACCATATGTATGATATGTATGTTATATACATTCTTTAACTGATCTGCACTTTATGTATTGTTGCTCTGCGATGTTTACATTTGTGTTCACATATGATTGTTATGATTTGTAACACACCCACTGGGTGGAGTGTGAAATCACATGTCGATATGCTAATTGTTTCACCTGTATATAATGCTGTGATTTGAGTTGTATCATTGCTTGAAAAAGGCTCAAGTGTAGAGCCGAAACGTTGCACCACCTGGGTGAATAAAGGTTCACTTTCTTTTTTCTCTTGGAGTGCCGCCCGTTTTTCTGGATCTCTATATATATATATATATATATATATATATACATACACTGATAAATCTACTTCTCCTCTATCACAAAGCTATTTGCCAACAGCCACCACTAGAGGGAGCTCAGTGCATAGGGATTTATGCACTTTTACCATTGATCTTTTTGCATTTAGCTCCACCTAGTGGCCGTAACATGAAAAAAAAACATTGTTTTCTTGCTGCAGTAGAGAAATAAGTTCTACTGTGCAGATAGCGGTCAACCTGATATAAGAAAGCTATTTAAGCAAAATTTAAAATACCTGTGTATTTGGAAATGGTATAATTTCTTATTATATGAACAAATACATTAAAAAATAAAAACAGTCTTCAGAGGCCTGGGAGCTTTTATAAGGCCTATCGGAGCCCTAAAATTTAGGCTCCGATCCAAGGACAGAGAGAACCCTCTGTCTAATCGCTCAGATTTCATGGTTGTTATTGACCGCGGTGTCTGAGGGGTTAAATAACCGGGATGGGAGTTATCTCCAATCCCAGTCATTGCGGCAAGGTATCAGCTGTATTACACTACCTGCACCCTGTGATAGATAGCTACCATTCATGAGATAACCCCTTTGAAAGAAGACAATGAGGCAAATTTATGAAAACTGTCTTTGTTGCCCATAGCAACCAATTACAGCACAGCTTTTATTAAGCACTATAAGAAACAAAATCTGCAATGTGATTTGTTGGTATGGGCAACAGAGACCGTTTTTGTTTCAGACAATTTCATAAATTCCCCCTATTGTGTATCAAATTTTACTAATTGAACACACACTCTGTAATATATTGTATGTCTTTATCTATTTTTTTTTTCTTCTTTTAATAGAATTTGGGATTTAACTGGTAACCAAATTGCAATGTTTATGCTGCGTTCCCCTGGGATGAGTGTGGTTTGGCATCCACTAGAAGCTTACAAGGTTTGAACTAGTCTGTGTTTTCTGTCACCATTACCTTGGTACTGAACCCGAGTTTGGGAAATGTTTTTTTACAGTAGAAATGAATTTTTGAAGTTATTACCCGAAGTCTTGCGAGACTTTGCGAAGTAATAACTTCGGCTCATCTGAGTCA
Source organism: Bufo bufo (assembly GCF_905171765.1). Classification (NCBI taxonomy): domain Eukaryota; kingdom Metazoa; phylum Chordata; class Amphibia; order Anura; family Bufonidae; genus Bufo; species Bufo bufo. Next base: position 441,454,080 of record NC_053389.1, on the reverse strand, counting down.
ATACATTCTAATACTGTACAGAGCCGTACAGTATTCAAAGTTTTATGCGAATTGACTTCGATTTCAAAGTCGATTCGCTCATCCCTACTCACCACCAATAATGTTATCATTTGATTATGCATTAATCTGTTATCTGTTGTGTAAAACAGAGTTAATTTCTGCTAGGGTGGAGGTTTTAATGAGCAAGATGTATCACAATTGTGTCTCATGTTTACTTCCCCTTTCAAATAATTAGTACATGGTGTACATGAGCTATGTTTGAGGCTTCCTTCACACAGAACTTTTTTGTGTGTTTGTATTTGGTATTAAAAAAAAATTACATATATTTTTAACAATTTTTCAATTTTTTTTATTTTAAACAATGTTTCCTATATAGCTGAAAATGGAGAAACACCATACCAAGAAAATGCTATATTTTGTTTTAAAAAAAAAAAAGTTAAAAACACCATGCAGAAAACACTGAAAAAAGTTGTCTTTTGCATTTCATAATGGAGTATGGAGTTTGGACAGAAAATTTGGCAACATAAATAATGAAAAAAAGCTGCAACTTCCCCCCTGCAAAAACAGGCAAAAATATTGTCTGAAATCACCTTAGCCAATGTTAAGCTTACTTCAAAAGATTTGAAAATGGGCGCAGTAAAGAAGAGTCATAAAATGCACAAATTTTGTATAAAAAAAGGCCCCTATCAGACGAGCGAGTTCCATACATTCCAGACCTCTAAGGGTTACGTCTGAAAGGGGCCTTAGACACTTTTATCATCTCAGCATACATGTAGACCAATTTATAGCAAAATTGTGCATTTCATGACTCTTCTTTACCATGCCCTTTTTCAAATCAGTCTAATGCTGTGTGACCCCGTCAGTGCTGGGAGGGCAGAACGGGAGCTGCTGCATACTCGCGCTGCTAGTCCGGAGTGTGGAACTCTCTCGTCTGAAAAGGGGCCTAAGTTGAACAGGAAGGTGCATTATATTTTACAGGATATGGTCTATGACAGCACCTCAAGGAGGTTGGTCTTCTAGTCCTCTGTAGAGACAGGAGCACATAGAGATTAAATGGCCCCTCCCAACACCATCGCCTAGTGTCCTTTCTGTCCCTACAGACGACAATTGAAGAGAGGATCATTTTTTTTTATATTTAACAACTTTATTGGTATATAAAACAAATACACATAGAAAAAGGATTCAAGTAATAATTCAGTATAATAATTTTTTTTTTTCCCCCAACCCAACCCCTATCTTCCCCCCCCCCCCGCCCCCCCAACCCTTTGATGCGTCCACCCTCCCCCCACCCCCCTCGTAGAAGAGAGGAGAAGGAGAAAGGAGGAGAGGGAGGGAAAAAAAAAGAAGTACAATCAGATCAAATCTTCCAACCGTCCCATATCCTAGTCCATTTCTCATATGTGTCTCTGCCTATAAAGGATCCGTTCGTAATTTTTAACCTTATTAACTAGGTTTATCCAGGTGTTTAACTCTGGAATATGGCGAGCGAACCAACCCTGGCTGATCAAGAGTCTGGCCAATAATAGTATTCTACCTAATAGGATCTTTTGGTATTTATAACTACTTATTGTGGAGAGATCATTCAGCAAGAACAATTGTGGCTCAAAAGGGATCCGTATTTTCAGTTTATGAATAAGAAAAATGTTGATACCATTCCAGTATTCTCTAAGTTCTGGGCAGGTCCAGATCATATGCAAGTAATCCGCACCTAAGGTATCACATCTAGGGCACTTGGAGGTATCCTTTAACCCACATTTATTTAGCCATATAGGGGTAACATATAGTCTATGATAAATATTGAACTGTACTAAAATATGGTTAAAATTATGGGATAATAAACCTAAATTAATAAAAATATTCTCCCACCCTTGTAATTGTATATTTGGACAATCCAACTCCCAGGCCCTTTGTCCTGGCGATTGTGTCTCACAAAATTGTGCCTTAAGTAATAGTTTATATATATATATATATATATATATATATATATATATATATATATTTGTGATCTTCATTCTTAGAGGTGTTGTCCCTATCCATTCATTTAAAAGACAGGAGTTATCTATATCCAATAGTGATTTATCATCCAAACTAAATAGTGCCGACCGCAACTGAAGATACCTAAACCAAGAGAGGTTTTCTACATTATGTGATAGATCCAGAAACGACTTAATCTCTCTATTCTTAACTATTTGTGTGATATAAAGAATCCCATCCTTTTGCCAAAATTGATCCACTGCTATGCCATCTAGAATCTGTAAGTGAACATTATGCCAAAGAGGCGTGAATATAAGTGATCCCTTTACCCCCAACCATCTTCTAATAGTAACCCACACTTTAGCAAGTAATTTTGTAGTCTCTTTATAGTCCCGGTCTCGATTAGTCAGTTGTGCAGAATCCAAAAGGGTAAATATGTTATTATATGAAGAACTCCCTACTAAGCTCCCTAAAAGTGCACTGTTATGCCATTCATAGCACATCCATAACTGAGCAGCAATAAAGTAACCTTTAAAGTAGGGGAGATTTAGACCCCCATACTCTAGTGGTTTGTATTGGTATTCCAATTTGAGCCTCACTCGTTTTCTTCCCCAAACTAGGTCATTAATTATTCTTTCCATGAGTTTAAAATATTTGTCTTCTATCCAAATAGGTGTATTTCTGAGAACATACAGGAATTGCGGTAGAATCACCATCTTAACCAATGAGACTCGGTCAGCTCTAGATAGAGGGAGTTTCAATCAAATCCCTATTTTTGCCCTAATTTTCGTTATCAATGGGATCAGATTGAGTTGCACAAAATTTTCAACCTTGGGCGATATCATCATACCCAAGTATTGAAAGGTATCAACAACATCCAGCTGGGTTATCAAAGCCTCCTTTTGGGGTACCGGGTCTATTAACATCAAACTGGTCTTCGACCAGTTTATATGTAGACCGGATACCTCACCAAATTTTTTTTAACCAATCGGATAATTCTTGGGAGAGTTATTTCCGTATGATCTATAAAATAGAGGACATCGTCCGCATATAGGGAAATACGATCTTCCACTCCTAATGTTCCAAATCCTTTAATTTGATCGTCCTACCTAATGGCCAAAGCTAAGGGCTCAATGTAAATGTCAAATAACAATGAGGATAGTGGACAGCCCTGCCGAGTTCCTCTATTTAGATCAAAGCTAGTAGTCAAGTTCCCATTGAGACTCAACTTCGCCGTAGGGGATCTATACAGTAGTTTAAGGATATTTATAAATTTCTCCCCAAAGCCCATCCTGGCCAGAACCCTCCACAGGAATCGCCACTCCACCCTGTCAAAGGCCTTAGCGGCATCCAGTGACAGGATGGAGCGGTCGGTTCCCCCAGGGGCCTGTATATTGGCAAAAAGCCGATGAAGATTGAATGAGTGCCCTTATTTTGGATGAAGCCATTCTGGTCCGGATGGACAATGGAGGGAATGACCCTGGAGAGCCTTGTGACCAAGATTCTTGCCAGGAGCTTTACATCTGCATTTAGCAGTGAAATCGGTCTATAAGATTCCAAGTCTGTGGGGTCCTTGCCTTTTTTGGGAATTAATGTTATTACGGCTTTCATCATTGAATCCGGCAGATTCCCATCCTCCACCGATTCAGCAAGGACCCCCAACAATCTAGGGAGAATAATCTCCTTATATTTACTATAAAATTCATATGGGAGTCTGTCTGAACCGGGGGTGGAATTGCCCGAGCATGATTTAATTGCCCCTTCAATTTCCTGAATGGAGAAGTCCACCTCAAGTGCTTTCTTTTGAGCCAAGGTAATAGTTGGAAAAGCAATATCATCGAGGTAGGAATCCATCATTTCATCCGTAATCTTACAATTAGCTTTATAAAGATCTGAAAAGTAGTCCAAAAAAGCTTTCTCTATAGAATCTTGTCCACTAATCATCCTACCATTAGCCAATCGAATATTCTATATATATTTTTGGGGATTCCTGGCTCGAAATCACTCTAGATAGAAGTTTCCCAGGTCGCCCCGACTCTGTAAAATATTTTTGGCCTTTAAAGAATAGACTCTGTTGGGCCTTCTCCAACAAGAAGTTGGAATATGCCTGTGTAGTCTTCTGCATAGTTTCCCTATTTTCCTCTGTCTTATTTATATAAAAGGATTGTGTAGCTGAGGACGCTAGTTCTTCTAAATTTTTCTCCTTTTTCCCATACTCCTTTCTCAGGTTCGCAATGTTGCTGACCATTATTCCCCTCATATAGGCCTTAAAGGTATCCCTTACCACCTGGGTTTTTGTTGAGCCAAATTAGTATCCCAAAATCGGTTAATTTCCTTTTGTGTTGTTTCATGGCTCTTTATTACTGATAACCAATAGGGGTTTAATCTGAATGCGTGAAGATCTTTAAATGAGTTGTCCAGGAAAACTTGATTTCTAACAGGTGTCTCAGCCTGCCTCCCCTACTGAAAGGATAATACTTACCTGCTCCCCACCACTTCGTTCCTCTGCGCTGGCTCCTGCATCTCCATCTTCCAGCCTGGGGTTTGTTTTCATCCGTCTTATCATCAGCATGGTCACTTGATCTTCTTCAGCCAACCACTGGCTTCAGCAGTGATGTGTCTCTGAAGAGGATCAGGTGACCATGCCCTTCCAGGGAGGAAGAAAACAAACCCTGGACCAGAAGTTGGAGATGTAGGAGCTAGCGCTGGGAGCAGGTAAGTATTATGATTTCAGTGGGATAGGCAGGCTGGATCCTGAGAGGGAAATCCTGAAAACCAAGAGCTTCTTTGAGAGAGTAATATCTACATTACAGCAGAATCATAGAGAAGTTACCTCAGCAATTCATGGGAAAGTTTGGAAAAAGTTCTGACATTATGTCAGAACATCCGGTTCCTTTTTCCAAAAAACTCAGATAGATCATAGGTGGATTAAAAGGTTCACTAAAGGGAACCTGTCATCATGAAAATGTAAAATAATCTGCAGGCAGCACAATATAGAGTAGATTGATATATAGTTTTGTTGGATTAGATTCAGTAAAACTTATATTTCATTCATTTAAATTACTGATCATTCTGGGCTTTGAAAAGTAAAAGAGATGGCCCTTTCAGATTGACAGCTCTCTCTGTATACACAGTCATAGAGGGAAACATGTCAATAACTGTTAGGACTGCCTTTTTGCCTCCAAAGTCCAGAGTGAGTCTGGATATAAACAGAAAAATTACATTTTACATAATTTTTTCCTATAAAACTATATATCAATCTGCTTAGCTCCTCCTGCTCTATAACATGATACCTTCAGCTCGGAAACCATGTTCAATTTGACAGGTTCTCTTTAACCACCTCCCGTCACACTAACGCCAAAAGGCGTCATTGCTGCGGCGCTCCCAGGTCACACTAACGCCGATTGGCGTCATCTCGCGTGAGCTGAGATTTCCTGTGAACGCGCGCACACAGGATCGGAAGGTAAGCGAGTGGATCTCCAGCCTGCCAGCGGCGATCGTTCGCTGGCAGGCTGGAGATGCGATTTTTTTAACCCCTAACAGGTATATTAGACGCTGTTTTGATAACAGCGTCTAATATACCTGCTACCTGGTCCTCTGGTGGTCCCTTTTGCTTGGATCGACCACCAGAGGACACAGGCAGCTCAGTAATAAGTAGCACCAAACACCACTACACTACACCCCCCCCTTCCCCTGTCACTTATTAACCCCTTATTAACCCCTGATCACCCCATATAGACTCCCTGATCACCCCCCTGTCATTGATCACCCCCCTGGTCACTAGGGGGGTATAAACCTGTGGTCCTTAAGTGGTTAAGGCCACATCCTGGATCAGAACAGCTTTGGAACTATCCATTCCCCCTCTAGTCCTCAGTTGTCTCTGTGATCCACCCTTTTAACCTCTTGATGAGTTGGGTTTAAGATTCTCGTTCCTTAAAACAGTTTTCCTGATAGGCATCACCTCAGCCCGTAGAATAGGAGATTTACAGAATTATCCTAAGATTAGACCCAACCATTCTCTTCAAAATTGCTTCTCCTTTTCAGTGTTGCCTAGAGATAGTTTTGCTTACCATTTGTGCATGTCCTAAGAATGCACAAGAGCAGCAGTTCCACACCTTAGTTGCCACAGCTCTCCCCGCTCCGTTCTTGTAGGTGCGGGTCCCAGAGTATGTGATGGGAATACCCCTTTAATACGTTTTGCAGAGATTACAGACTGGACATCATATACAATCAGGACTGAGCCTCTGGATGTAAAGTCATTCAGGGTTGACCCCCACCCCACCCAAAAAATAAAATAAAATAGCTTCTTATTTGGTGTTGCTCCTGTGGTGCTGTCATGCAGGATCTCCTGGAAAGTAGAAATTAGTCCTACCAGTAATTTTTTTTTACAAGAGTCCGACATGACAACACTCTTACTTACCCAGAAAGCCTGTTTAAAGGGCTGAGCAAGGATTGGAAGGCTGTGCTGTAGTTGTGAAACACTCAGCTTTTTTAATGCTTTCAGAAAAATAATCTGGACTGCATATGTGTTTCAAATAGAGATGTCTCGATTTCGCCTGAAATAAATTGCAAGATACTGTATTTGGGTTAGTTTTTTGGGAAAATTCTGTATGAATTCCAAATTGATGAACTGACTTGTTTAGCTCTAGTTTGTATATTTATACATACCTCTTTGTGCTTCATAGATCAGTGATTTTCAATCAGTGCTTTTTCATAATGAGATTTTTTTATCTGTTGCCAAGCTTATGCTTCACAGATCCCCCTACTAAGTTTTTGGTGGTAGCCTCAAACTCTTCAGTCAGTGCTTTTTTATAATAAGATTTTCTATCTTAGTGAATTAGATGTTGATAGGCAACACCACCTGCCTGGAAAAATATGTCAGTACACCTTAGATATAGAGCAACTTCCCAAATTTATTTCCATAACAATGTCCAAGCAAGCGCTTACAGGTAAGCGCTCCACCTCCAAGCCACATAACCACCAGCGCTCTGGATATCAACTAATAGGAAGGTAAGCGCTTTGCCACACAGACATTCACTACAAGCGCTATAAAGTAACTACTTACCAGTACGATTGCTACATGTTTAACGTGAAGATTTATCAGTATAAACGCTACTGGTTACTCATTGTTACAAGCGCCACTTGCGCAAATTTATCAGTAAAACTGCTATTGGCAAACATTCACCAACACAAGTGACACTTGTAAAAGACTCACTAACGTTTTTTGGGGCAGTAACCCCCATAGAAAAGTCTGTGGATCGGACGAACTTTGTCTAAAAATCTCCTATGAAAGTTTTTTATCAAGTTTTTTGATTATGTACTTCATTCATGAACTTTAATCGATAATAGATTATGTAACCTAATCAGGAACTTTGATTGACACTATTATATATATGAATTGTGGACCAGCTAACCATCAGGATTATTATTTTTTACAATATTTATAATTATGTGTGAAGCTCTTTAGGAATGGTTTGCATTAGGATGAAATTTCAATGTGGTATGTAAATCAATCATTGCTTATCTATTTAGCTACAGTGTATTTTATACTTTTTTATTTATACATATATGTGTATATATATATTTTTAATACATGTAAATACATTTGGGAAGTTGCTCTATATCTAAGGTGTACTGACATATTTTTCCAGGCAGGTGGTGTTGCCTATCTACATCTAATTCAGAAATGTATAGATTTTGTGGTTTTGGGTTCCCAACCAGCTAGTGCACCCACTAATTTCCTTTTGTGTACAGTGTGAGCCCCGCTTTTTGTATACGATTTTACCAAGATTTTCTATCTATTGCTGTGCTTGTGTCCCCACATAATGTCAATCTGGAAAAGAGACCGGCAAGCTAGACTCTTTTCCAAAGGGAAAGAAAAACTGTGTCATACCAGGAACGCGGCTCTTTCTGGGTGACTACCCTTTAACAGAGCTGAGCAGATACAATTTGCTTGCCTGAGAGGCATTGGGGTATTATTTCTTCCGATGAAGGGAGCTGAGAATGCATGAGGAGTATCATGAGCCAGTACTCTCCTCTGGGTTTCTGGGGGAAGATATCTTAATTAGCACATCTTACATCTGCTGGCATCAAATAGGCTTAGAAAAGCTAATATCTTTCCCAGAAACCAAGAGAAGTGTTGCCTGGCCTGCAATAGTGCAGCATGTTATACTATTTAGCAGCAATGCAACTGACAGCCATAACTGTGTAATATAGGCATGTTACCCTATATTATACATAGGGTTTACCTGAAATGTCTAGAAATCATGTCTACGAATAATACATCTGACTGAACATGTATAACTCAACTGTCATAAACTATTTTATTCTTTACCTTGTTTATTTTTGTCTTTCATGTTGCAACATAATATTCTTCCAGTTGATGGTAGCAGAGAAGAGTGGTATAATACGTATCTATGATTTGATTCGACGTCAAGCCATTCTGTCGCTTGAGTCCTTGCAGGTGCCCCTCATGTCTGCAGACTGGTGCTTACAAAATACATTCAGAGTAGGAGCAGTTGCAGCTAATGACTGGATAATTTGGGAGATGCCACGTTCCAGGTTGGTGACCACTTCTAAGGCTATCCTTTACATGTTTCTAAATGCACATTACATAGGTGTATTTTGAAATGTAATTATCTCTCTAGATAAGTAATAATGTAAATTGGTTGATGCTGATGATTTAAAGAAGCACTCGCACAATTTTCTTTTATTCTCTGACTTTTTCGAAAGGTACATAATCTAAATTGTAGTGAAGGTAATCTTACTGGAGACTGTATTTGTGAGTTATAACCTCTATTCTGATCCTCAGCTGTGTCATGTGACCAACACTCTGACTCTCCAAATAACAGAGCATCCTATGTGTGGACAGGAAGTCAATGTCTCTATGTATTCCTATAGACCCTCAATGTTAGTCTCATAGGAATGAATAGATAAGTAACTGACTTCCTGTCCTGCGTCAGTTGGAAATGAGTGTTGATCACATGACACAACTGAGGATCAGAAGGGAGGGGATGACTCACAAATATATGTATCCTGCCCCACCTCCATGCCTATTGTATCGATTCCTCGCTCAGGTAATCCTTTTCACTCCAGTTACAGGTAATCTGACAATACACTTACACATCCTTTTCTATAAGAATTATAGGTAATAAAGAAGGTCCTCTTATCAAAAGCCCCCCCCCCCCCCTTCCCCATTGTAATTGGTCTGCATGATGCACATCCATGTATTAGGGTGCATTCACACGACCGTATGTATTATGATCCGCAAAAAATACAAATGGCGTCTGTGTTTTGTTTTGTTGTTTTTTTGCGGATTCCTTGTAACAATGCCTCTCCCTGTCCCCGAAATGGACAAGAATAGGACATGTTCTATCTTTTTTGCGTGGCTAGGGAACGGACATACGGATGTGGACAGCACACGGTGTGCTGTTCACATTTTTCGCAGAACCATTGAAATGAATAATAAAATAGAAAGAAAGACGGTCCAGCTTCACTGAAAAATACTTGAGGCTTTATTTAATCCCGTGCAGATAAAAACCAACATACAGCAATGCAGAAAATCGACCGGTTTCGGATCACTATAGATGTGGATCCTTAGTCATGATGTGCATCAGTAGGAGGTGAAGTCGAGACTAAATAGTGAACCACTAAAAAGCGGTGTTAAATGTGTTGCCCGACGTGCTGTTACTTTAGCCAATATGGTGAGCCCCTCTCTTTACCAGGATAAACCTGGGTCCCAGCCCACTTGGCTGAGACATATAGGTAATTTTAAATGTGGACATTAAAAATGTACATGTTGCTCACATATGAGGATGGGCCCACACATTCTGTCTACAAGTAACCACACTACTCACACTATTCAGCAATACATTAATTGCAACACCACATATGTGGTATATTGCATCACATGTTCTCTGTGTAATCTACAGTACGTCGGGTGCACATCAAACTGCTTAAAAGTCCGAATTTGCCGTCATATCTCTGATGTACCCCATGCTAAAATAAAAAATGTTTCTGCCGCAAGTATGCATTTTTCTGCGGTTCATAATGGTAATAAAGATAGCATGTCAGTACAAGGAGTGGAGAGGGTTAATAGACCAAGCAGAGGCGGTGATCACAAGAAAAAGCTGCTCAATCGTGAGTGCTTCTGGATTTTCAAATTAGGCTCACGGATACCGTCAGGATTGAACAGGCGTCATGATACTATTCTACATTACTAATACTTTTACTTTCTTTTTTTATTATTGTAATTTGTAAATTTTATCTCACTTTCTATGTCTTTTGGCATGTTGTAATTGTTATGCACTTTACTTGTGGAGGATGTCATCAGGAGGTGTGTCCTGTACCTGATTGTGATCACCTGTTCTCAGTGGATCACTATTTAGTCTCGACTTCACCTCCTACTGATGCACATCATGACTAAGGATCCACATCTATAGTGATCCGAAACCGGTCGATTTTCTGCATTGCTGTATGTTGGTTTTTATCTGCACGGGATTAAATAAAGCCTCAAGTATTTTTCAGTGAAGCTGGACCGTCTTTCTTTTTATTGGGATCCGTTGTGCGCCTAAGGTTCAGGGCGAGGTCCGGGCTCCTGGCTTCCTGTGGATGAGCGCGACATTTTCCAGTGTTGCTCCATTGAAATGAATAGATCCGCATCCTATCTTAAAAAATACGGTTGTGTGAATGGGGCCTTACACTGAGGCTTCATTGATCGCTCAGTTTACTCATCAATAATAGTTGTTTCTGAAGGTCCCAGCAGCAGAATCTTCACCGTCAGCTAGTTCCAGGGGTACACTGCAGATGTCCATGTTATGTTGGAGGTGGGGGTTAGAACCAGTGGCACACCATCTGAAAGGTTGGTTCTGACTGTCGCACCACTGGTTTCACAGTTTCTACCTGCACAGCTGTGCTCCCAACTAGCCACCTGCTGGTCCCATTCAAGTGAATGGTGCATCTTAGCAATAAATATGAAAAAAACAAAGTGGGCAACTCAATTAATTACCTTTTGATATGTGAATTTCACTTCTTAGATTGGAAAATGCATTAATATATTTTTGTTTCTTTTAGCTACCCTCAAGATAATAAGCCTGTACATGCCGACAGAGCGAGATGCTTCAAGTATGGTTTTCTTTATAGTTTCCCTTTTTTCCTGTCACTTGTCCTGCATATCAGTTAGCCATGATGTGGAGAGATGGTGTGAAAATAATAACTTCACTGCAGTGCCTATTGCAATGTTTGCAGTACTGTTTCATCAAAATGCACCTCCAGTGACCGATTTAACACACCTCAGAGCTTTCATTTCAGTGTGTAAATTCAGGTTTCTGATGTAAAATTAGCTTCATTCACTTTCAGGCTGCACCCTCTGGATTTTGTGCCCAAGCAGGGAATTGCATGCTGATGGTGAATTAGGAAGAAAGTGAGGTCTGCAACACTAAGGCCACCTGCACACGTTACGGAATACGCGTGTATTACAATACCGGCAAAGTGTATGAGATTACAGAGTTTAGAGCTTGGTATCAATTATAGCCAAGATTCTTTGCCTTCAAATGCTAAACAATATTTGGGGTGCAGAATTAGAGTAGCATGAAGAATTGTAGTTCCTGATTCAGGGTGGAAGGGAGAAGCTGAAAGTGACATAAGGAAGAAAGATCACGGCCTATTACTGTCATCTCTGCCCCCTGAACTTTTCTTCATGTCATCACCCCCTGTCATCAGTGGAAGAGGTTCATTATTTTTTTCTCACTTGGCCATTTCAAATGATATACCATAAATATTAACTATAGGAAAACCCCTTTACTTACTTGAATAAAGAGGTGCTGTTGGACCACTACAGTCTATAGAAATTAAGAATGTTTAATATTACACACAATCGATTTACTATTTCTTCATTTAAAAATGGCTTTTTAATAGGAATTTTCTTGCAGGTGGTCCAAATGCAATGAAAACCTATTTGCGACTACTGGATGTCCAGGAAAGATGAATACTCAACTTCTTATCCATCATTTAGGACACCCACATGTAAGACAATCTGACTAAAGCTATGGGTGTTACACGGCACTGGCAAGGACTGACTCTGCAGGTGGTTGTGTGCTAGCGAGTGGTTTAGAGCAATGTTACTCATATTTTGTACGGTTTCTGAAACGTGGCAATTCCTTCCAACTCCCCAGATGTAGTCATTCCCACAGAGGTGAATGGAGCAGTGGGCCAATATACACAATATACACACTACTCCCCCCCCCCCCCAATTGGTCAGGCCCCTAGTCATCGTACATTTATTACCTATCCTGTGGATATCTTTCAGATCATTGTGAAATTTTTATTGTCCCATATAGGCACGATAGACTTAGATCTTGCTGTTTTTTCGGCATAAAACAATGGGTTTATGTTTAAAATAATAAAGTCTAGAATGTAAGTGTGCTTATGAAATATTGGAACCATGGTTTGCCACCTCCTACACTAATTAACTGCCCTTTAGGGTACAGCCACACTTGGCAGAAGTGCTGCAGATTTTTCAGTATTTAAACCCCAGACATCCAGATCAAATTGCCCTGCAGACAATTCACCATTCATATGAGACTGTAAAACATATTCAACGTACACAATTTTATCATCAATGTACAGTAGATACTTACCATATACATTTTATCTTTTCAGCCCATCCTCATTGGCTCAGCTCCAGTGAGTTCTGGACTCAGCTGGCACCGGTCCCTACCTCTCTGTGCTGTTGGAGGATACCGAAAGCTTTTCTTCTGGGTTACCGAAATGTGATTGTACATAAAGTATTAATCCCTTAAGGGAAAAGGGACATTTTACAGTTGTGCTCTCTGTTATTTAGTGGGAGCTTGTCCTGCTGAACTTGCTGTCTGACTGCAGGCTGCTTGTTAAAGAGGAGCTGAGCAAATTGATATATAATTTTGTAGTAAAATATTCAGTATAACTTGCAATTTGTTGATTTAGTAAGCTCAGCAGGTGAGTGAGTGACAATCTTACCTGCATCAGTGTGCATATGGATAACTGTTTATCACAGAGTTGGACCACCCTACTGGAGTCCTGAGGCTGTGGTTAGCTGAGAGTTAAATCAATAAATTACAAGACTTTTTTTTTTTTTTCAAGACAAGTGTGTCTAGCATGTGGTGATATACATTAATATACTGTATATTATTTTTACATCAAAAACAGGAGAATGAGAAAAAAAATGTAAAAAATAAATTGTGCTTTCATAAATAGACGTCCTTCAGTGTCATTTCATTTGTTGAATACAGGAACACTAAGCCTAGTTGCACACTCGTGTTTAGGATCTCTTCCGGATCTCTGCATTCCAGCATTGGGGGCAATGGTTTTCTTCCATGTCAATTCTTTGCATATTTGCCGGGTTGCGGCCAGTTCGTTGCTGGTCCCTATTACAGTTAATAGGGGCGTTCAAGATTCCGGCAACTGCCGGAATAGCTTGCCTGATCCTAAATGCTAGTGTGCAACTAGCCTTAGATGGGGTTCCCACGTGGCGGGTACACCGCGGATCTGACATTGCAGATTTTCACGTGACAAAGCCACATCGATGTAGAGTACCAGCAAGGTGGCAGAGATTTTAAGCAATGTCATCCACATCTTGCATAAAAAATCTACGGTGTAAATTGACCTGTGGTGCTGATTTTAATTCTGCAGCATGTCAATTTATGCTGCAGATCTCCACTGCGGATTCCACCTTTTGCAATGGAGAGGGTGATATTCCACAACAAAAGCGCTTGTTAACGCCTTTTTCAGTTTTTCCAGGGATCCGCAGCAGACTTCAACTTCCAGTGTGGACGTACCCTAAATGTGGTCTTGTTTTTTTGCAACTGTATTACCCAGATATGCAAGTACTTCCAATATGCCTTATTTAGTCAAATAGATCTTTTCATACATGCCTATTTTTCACGCAGCACAAACTATTGGGAAAAAATGACACCGATATATGTACTGTACCTTATTTACTGTATGGACATGCATCAGGGCCCTGTAGAAGAGGAAGACATCTTGGCAACCACAAATTCCACAGTTGATCTCGAGAAAGGAGGAAAAGATAAAAGAGGGGAAGGGGTTTGTCTGTTTGTAAGGCCTGTGCTAAATGACAATATTGGGAAAGGCTTTGACAGTGTGGAGTCCTTATGGGTTAATATCCATGGAGCAGTCGAAAGTGGTAAACTATTAATTGGATTTTGTTATAAACCACATAACATAGCTGAACAGGCCGAGGATGAAATACTGCAACACATAGGAATTACAGCAAGCAATATTAGGGTCCTTATTACAGGAAATTTTTAACTATCCCGACAGTAATTAGGACCGCTGAGTCCTCTGGTTGTGCTAGAAGCTGTAATTGTCCACAATGCAATTCTGTGATTTTTTTAAAAAAAATTTTCATAAATGTAGCCAGGGACATCCGTAGATTTATTTATCATATCGTGCAGGATGTTTTTATCTTAGTTTTTTCTCTTTGCTGTGATTTTTGTTTATTATGTAGTATATGCTTGAGGGAGTGGCACCTTCAAGTGTGAATGAGCTCCTATTTTATCTCGGGAGTACTTTTGCCCTTCCTATAAACAGACCGCCTTAATTAGGTGGTACATATAGGTGGGTCTGCTCCTCCTCTCATTGGTTGCTGGGTGCACAGAGGTGACTAGGAGCAGCACACCATATGTGCAGTCTGCGCTCCTGAACATAGATGCCCAATGGCATAGGTAGGTTTAGCGTAGGACCTGCCTGACATGAGACCACCTTGGCGAGGGTAGGTGGGCACAGATGTGTTTTGATCAAAATATATTGGCTAAGAGTCTCAGTTTTTATTACATCATAGTGAGGGCTTAGTCTATATATATATATATATATATATATATATATATATATATAGACTATGTAGAATCAGGGCAGCACACCTGGTGACACGCAGATGGGTGCCAGCGGTGGAAACACCTTACCACGGTGTATGAAATAGAACAAGGAAGGACACCGCAGCACATCCGTAGGTGAAAAATAGTGGATCTTTATTCACCCTTGCGACGTTTCAGTCCACTTGCTGGGACTATTATCAAGCAATGCATCATACAAACATGTGGGTATTTATGTGATCAAATCAAGTCAATATACATAAGTGGTAATTAACAGCATATATTAAAAAATATACAGCAGAATATCTCATATATAAATGAGAAAAACATTGTGTCTGGAAAACCGTATACTCAATCCAGATATTCATATAAAACACATCATAGTATTGTGATTTATCAAAAACATAATATAATATACAAGTGATAATCAACAAGTGTTTTACTCATCACCTGTGAAAGTATAAGTGTGGGCAGGACCAGCAAGGAATCAGGTGGGCTCAGTGGCTGGCGGATACACTATTGCGGCTTCACCGCATGGATACGGCGTCCCGGAACTAAAGCTGCGCATGTCCGTGATGTCACTCCAGGGATAATCACATGATCCCTTACGAGATATGAAACTGTATCTGCGCTTGTCCGTGAGGTCATCCCCAGAGAAATCACATGATCTCGCACAGAGACATCACATGATCCCATAGGGAGGCGTCACCTGACAAAAACCGCATAGCAGTCTATTGTAGTAAGACGTCTAATGTAAACGCAAGCGTATTATACATAAGAAATGTAGGCTATTCAATCAGGATCTAACACCCCGGGTAAAAGTATCGGGTGACGTGCTATCTTGCGATGCACTGTCATCCGAAAATTATGAGAAGAGGAGGGGGGGAAAAAACAGCGGCAGCCACTATCCTCCCATCTCTTTCACTGTGTGGTAACCCTATCAGGTGAAAAACATCCTATATAGCCATAAAGTAGCGCTTGCAAACATATATTTAGGAAAAACAAAATCTAGTAGATATGCAGCTGTCACGGGATGAGTCGTGCATTTTCTAGAGTATCCACCCTCCTTTTGAGCGAACCATATCTTCCATGGGTCCTATAAGTGATAAAATAAAAATATATATTATCCAAATATATTTAATAAAAGAAGGACAAATTCTTCATATATGGATCGGCCAGGACAGCGGAAAATCATATGAAAAGCCATGGTTTATATTCAACATTCAAACCCCCGGGTTTAACCGTTTGTAGTTTAAAAATCCATTCGGATTCACGCTTTTTTAGCATTTTTATGCGGTTTCCACCAGTTCGCGGTAATGGGACATGATCAAGGATCATAAATTTTAAGTCACCTTCAGCATGGCCCATATCCGCAAAGTGATGCGAGACAGGCAAATCCTTTCGTTTCTTACGGATCGAAAAACGGTGTTGATTAAAACGGGACTTGAAATCACAAGTGGTTTCGCCCACATACAATAACTTACATGGGCACCACAAAACATAAATTATGAAGCTTGAATCACAGGTCAAATAAAATTTGATAGGATAAATAACCCGCTATTTTTTCGTATACTGAGGCCGACAAGGACAGGATCGTGGAGACCTGTGCAGGCAATGTGGACTTCCTTTCCGTTCCCTCACTGCTGGACATCAAAAAGAGGTACGAACGCGATGTCAAAAAATGTCTTACTTTGGAACTGCATTCCGCAACTTTAGTTGAATACGTTAAAACTAATCGTATACCCAGAGGCATGCGCATACAACCAAGATCCTCTATGTACTCTCATGACTTGGAGTTTCGTTCACAATACGAACGCATCTCTAATAAATATTCTTTAGATTTGATTCTTCTTAACATTGAATTTATGCGCAAAGAATTGATGTCAGCCACAGTGAGTAAGATGGAGGAGGAGGCTTCCCTAAAGGCAACTCTGTCCTCACAGGATTTGGATGAATACTTGAATAAACTCCAACCCTATTTGAATAAGCTTAAAAGCGAGATTCAGGAAACAAAAAGAGGGAAATGGCAACGGGATACAATGGACTATACGACGGGTCACATATATAACTGGACTGACGGCAATCGACAAAACTTTAATCAAGGCCAAAAGAAAGGGAAGAAGCGTGATGAATCAAATACCTACAACACCAACAATTCTGCCACTTTTTTAGGACCTCAACTTACCAATATAAGAAAACCACAAGAAGGGGTGGTCGGCACAGAAACCGATACCGTAAAGACAAGAAGTCATAAAACCCTGCGAAAGACCAACATTTGACCGAACGGACAGTGGTAAATATCTCTTCTCATTTGTTGACTTTGACACAATTACAACTGCTTGAAAAAGGTCTTAATTTCTGTCCAGCTAGTGCTATTAACTGGTACGAACTGGAAGCTGATCTACTATATTTTTTTAGATTGATCAAACTGAAGATTCATTTCCAGGATGTACAGAGTACTACTACTGTGTCTATGCATGAATTATGTTTGTCTAACTGGGGATTACGTGTGACAAAAGATTTTTCCCCACAAATATCCTCTAAAGCTTTTGAGGTATTTTCAGATGCAGTGTTGAAAGACATACAGGAGTTAAAAAATTCGGGCCTTTTTGATCACATTCAACATCCAAATGTGACCAAACAGGATTTAGAGGCACTTGATCAGTTAATCCATGACCACTCTCTCACCATTAAGCCCGCTGACAAGGGCGGTGCGATAGTGGTCATGGACACTTCTATGTATTTAGCTGAAGCTACCCGCCAGTTATCTGACACTGCTGTGTACTTAAAACTCCAAAGGGACCCCAAATTTGACATACAGCGAGAATTAAAGTCACTTGTTAGCAGATACATACAAATAGTCCTCATAGATGACCAACTGAGTTCCTATTGATAGATCATCCGGTTACCCCATTACTGTATTTATTACCTAAAATCCATAAAAACCTCCAGTGCCCACCCGGTAGACCAATTGTTTCCGGCCGTGGCTCTTTACTCAGTAACGCTTCTATCTTCTTAGATAAAGTTTTACAGACCTATGTGGTCAATTCCAAATCTTACTTGAAAGACACAACTGATTTTTTGATAAAGTTGGCAGACGTGAGGATGCCTGAGGACGCCATATTGGCCTCCTTTGACATCGTCAGTCTGTACACTTCGATACAGCACGACTTGGGCATGACCGTGGTGAAATCTGCTTTGGAAAATTCTGACTACACTATAGAGGCACAAACTTTTTTTCTGGCTCTGTTACAAATAATTTTATATAATAATTATTTTCTCTTCGGGGATGATTATTATATGCAAATTAGGGGGACGGCCATGGGGACGAATGTGGCCCCCACTTACGCCAACATGGTCGTCTCCTATTTGGAGGATCACTACGTCTATGTGTCTCCCCACTTCAGCCATGTGCTGAGGTGGTGGAGATACATAGACGATATTTTTGTTATCTGGACGGGTTCAGCATTGGAGCTACAATTGTTCCATAATTTTTTAAACAGTCTGATTCCCGATATACAATTCACGCTGGAGTATTCTGAAAATACAATACATTTTTTGGATGTCAATGTTCGACGCACGGGAAATGTGTTGAGCACTGAGGTTTATACTAAATCTACTGACCGCAACACCGTCCTAAGGTTTGACAGTGCTCACCCTCGGATGATGGTGCGGTCATTACCGTATAGCCAATTTACCAGAGCAAAAAGAATTGTCAGTGATCCTTCCTCATTAGACAAAACTCTTGACAGTATGACACAATGCTTCAAACAAAGGCACTATCCGACTTCTATACTACAAAAACAACTGAATCGTATCAATCAAAAAGAAAGAAGCGAATTGTTTCAGGGTATTAAGAGGGATCAAGCCCAGAAAATACCTTTTGTTTCTACCTTTAGTGATGTAAGCCCTTACATTAGTAAGATAGTCAACAAACACTGGCCGATTCTGAGCACAGAACATAGAAACATCCCAGAATTCTCTACTCGACCAATCATGTCTTATAAGAGAGCCCGTAATTTAAAAGATAAGCTTGTAAAAAATGACATAGGCCCACAAAAAAGCACACGTCAATTACTCTTAGCTCCTAAAAAAACTGGCAGTTACCCGTGCCTTCACTGTGTAAACTGCAAATACATGGTGAAGGGGCGTGATTTCATTCATCCTCGTACAGGGGTTATTTATCCTATCAAATTTTATTTGACCTGTGATTCAAGCTTCATAATTTATGTTTTGTGGTGCCCATGTAAGTTATTGTATGTGGGCGAAACCACTTGTGATTTCAAGTCCCGTTTTAATCAACACCGTTTTTCGATCCGTAAGAAACGAAAGGATTTGCCTGTCTCGCATCACTTTGCGGATATGGGCCATGCTGAAGGTGACTTAAAATTTATGATCCTTGATCATGTCCCATTACCGCGAACTGGCGGAAACCGCATAAAAATGCTAAAAAAGCGTGAATCCGAATGGATTTTTAAACTACAAACGGTTAAACCCGGGGGTTTGAATGTTGAATATAAACCATGGCTTTTCATATGATTTTCCGGTGTCCTGTCCTTGCCGATCCATATATGAAGAATTTGTCCTTCTTTTATTAAATATATTTGGATAATATATTTTTTTATTTTATCACTTATAGGACCCATGGAAGATATGGTTCGCTCAAAAGGAGGGTGGATACTCTAGAAAATGCACGACTCATCCCGTGACAGCTGCATATCTACTAGATTTTGTTTTTCCTAAATATATGTTTGCAAGCGCTACTTTATGGCTATATAGGATGTTTTTCACCTGATAGGGTTACCACACAGTGAAAGAGATGGAAGGATAGCGGCTGCCGCTGTTTTTTTCCCCCCTCCTCTTCTCATAATTTTCGGATGACAGTGCATCGCAAGATAGCACGTCACCCGATACTTTTACCCGGGGTGTTAGATCCTGATTGAATAGCCTACATTTCTTATGTATAATACGCTTGCGTTTACATTAGACGTCTTACTACAATAGACTGCTATGCGGTTTTTGTCAGGTGACGCCTCCCTATGGGATCATGTGATGTCTCTGTGCGAGATCATGTGATTTCTCTGGGGATGACCTCACGGACATGCGCAGATACAGTTTCATATCTCGTAAGGGATCATGTGATTATCCCTGGAGTGACATCACGGACATGCGCAGCTTTAGTTCCGGGACGCCGTATCCATGCGGTGAAGCCGCAATAGTGTATCCGCCAGCCACTGAGCCCACCTGATTCCTTGCTGGTCCTGCCCACACTTATACTTTCACAGGTGATGAGTATAACACTTGTTGATTATCACTTGTATATTATATTATGTTTTTGATAAATCACAATACTATGATGTGTTTTATATGAATATCTGGATTGAGTATACGGTTTTCCAGACACAATGTTTTTCTCATTTATATATGAGATATTCTGCTGTATATTTTTTAATATATGCTGTTAATTACCACTTATGTATATTGACTTGATTTGATCACATAAATACCCACATGTTTGTATGATGCATTGCTTGATAATAGTCCCAGCAAGTGGACTGAAACGTCGCAAGGGTGAATAAAGATCCACTATTTTTCACCTACGGATGTGCTGCGGTGTCCTTCCTTGTTCTATATATATTTTATATATAAAAAAAGGGAAAGTAGCGGCGGCACTGGAAACAAGCAATATGGGTGCTATGTCCAGGGATATTGCTGCTTACCCCAGATGTACAGGAACGAAGAAAGGACAGCACTCCAAGTAAAAAATATACTGGTCTTTAATCACCCATGCAGATGGCAACGTTTCAGCTCCAAACAAGAGCCTTTTTCAAGCTTGAAAAAGGCTCTTGTTTGGAGCTGAAACGTTGCCATCTGCATGGGTGATTAAAGACCAGTATATTTTTACTTGGAGTGCTGTCCTTTCTTCGTTCCTATATATATATATTTTTTTTTTGCTTGCATCTATTTAGTTAGTGCATTATTATCCTTTTTTTTTTTCTTTTTTTTTTTTCCATAAATGTAGCTAGGGATATCGTGCAGAATGTTTTTATCTTAGTTTTTTCTATTTTCTGTGATTTTGTCCACAATTCAAGACAATTATTTCTCTCAGAGGAGATAATTTGCTGGACCTGGTCTTGTCAACAGACCTGATGCAATATGGTAAGCTTCAATATCATATTCAAGTATGTCCTACAAACGCAAGCTACAAAAGCCTAGAGCTTTAAAAAAAAAGCTAAATTCAGTTGAGTTTGGTTTCTATGAGGATGTATGTGCATATCTGGATGTTGGTCATTTGGCAGATGTAATATATCTTGATTCTGCAAAGCATTTGTTACTGTACCATATAAGAGCCTTGGGCTGAAGCTACAAATGCAGGGACTAGGGGACAATATTTGCACATGGGTAAAGAATTGGTTATGGGACAGAAAACAGTCATCGTAAATGTTACAAACTCAAAATGGCTAAAGTCAGCAGCGGGGTACCACAAGGGTCTGTGTTAGCCCCAATTTTCTTTATTCTTTATCAGTGATCTAGTGGATGGTATTGAGATTATAGTGCCACTTTTTGACAGTGACTAAACTCTGTAGGATACTTAAAACCTAGCTTAATGGTCAAATATTACAGAAAAACCTAGATAAGCTGGCAGCATGGGCAAGAATGTGGCAGATGAATTTTAATGTTGATAAATGTAAAGTAATACACCTAAGCCACAGTAATCTAATAGCTGCATACATATTAAATGGGATAAAACTGGGGATAACAGAACAAGAAAAAAAGGCTTGGTTAGGCCTCTTTCACACGGGCGTTGCGGGAAAATGTGCGGGTGCGTTGCGGGAACACCCGCGATTTTTCCGTGCGAGTGCAAAACATTGTAATGCGTTTGGTACCCAAACCCGAACTTCTTCACAGAAGTTCGGGCTTGGGATCGGTGTTCTGTAGATAGTTTTATTTTCCCTTTCCCTGAATCACCATGGTAAAAGATCATGTGACGTACCATGTGATGACCGGAGTGACGTCATCAAAGGTCCTTGACCTATAATTAATGCTCACCACAGGTCCTATTCAGTAAAGGGGACAGAAGCAGATGCCGGGCTACGCGATCAAGTGGATTAAGGGGAGTTAAATGATTTTTTATATTTTTTTAACCCCTCCAGCGCTGTTTTACTATGCATTCTGTATTCAGAATGCTATTATTTTCCCTTATAACCATGTTATAAGGGAAAATAATAATCATCGGGTCTCCATCCCGATCATCTCCTAGCAACCATGCGTGAAAATCGCACCGCATCCGCACTTGCTTGCGGATGCTTGCGATTTTCACGCAACCCCATTCATTTCTATGGGGCTTGCGTTACGTGAAAAAGAAGAGCATGCTGCGATTTTCACGCAACGCACAAGTGATGCGTGAAAATCACCGCTCATGTGAACAGCCCCATAGAAATGAATGGGTCAGGATTCCGTGCGGATGCAATGCGTTCACCTCCCGCAACGCATCCGCATGGAAAACTCGCTCGTGTGAAAGGGGCCTTAGTCTAGTTACAAGTATACTAAGCAGCAGCTTCAAAAGCAAGTGAAATATTATGTGTCTAAAAAGAGAGATAAAAATACCTGCCATCCCAATGTAATATTACCGCTTTATAAATCCCTTGTGATGCCAAATCTCGAGTAAGGGATTCAGTTTTGAGCTCTACATATTACAAAGGATATAGGAGAGCTAGAAAGGGTTCAGAGGTGGGCCACCAGATTATTAACCACCGCCCGTTGACTATAAACGTCCGGGAGGTTGTTCTCTATCTCTGAATGGACGTTTCTGAACTTCGATTCCGAGATCGCAGCTGCAGATCGGGTTGCCCGCTGTCTGGGGGGTGTATTTCAGAAAAATAAGGGGCAGTAACGTGTTAAAACCTAGAGTTTATTAGGACAATTAAGATCCCAAACAGGGATAAGAAAGCCCCTACCAGACAAACTAAACAAACAACGATGCGGACCCACGTGAGTGAGTCACCTATAGGTCAAGTCCACTAACAAGTAATGTATGAAGGCGGTACTGACCAAAACAGGGGTTCATTTATTAGGGTTAGGTTCCGGACGGGGCCACCCCTTGCTGGGAAAGGACCCCGTGTTAGGAGGTTACCTTAGGGATTCATAGGCCAAGTAGGGCATTAACAGGGACAGTTTTTCCCTGTAGCCCTTTGGCACCAAGGTACAACCGACCGGAGGACGTTTTTTCAAGCACGAGAATCTCCTCCATCTCCCGTGTATTGGACTACCTGGTCCTGATATGTACCACCGGTAAGATCTACCCCTTTTTTTCGCCTTATTGGCATAATTACTAGTCTATGGTATACCGCCATAGACTCAATACAGTGTCTGTTTTGGTCAGTACCGCCTTCATACATTGCTTGTTAGTGGACTTGACCTATAGGTGACTCACGCACGTGGGTCCCGCATCTTTGTTTGTTTCGTTTGTCTGGTAGGGGCTTTCTCTTCCCTGTTTGGGATCTTATTTGTCCTAATAAAATTCTAGGTTTTAACACGTTACTGCCCCTTATTTTTCTTAAATTCTCTAGTCACAGAGCAGTACATCCCGAGAGTGTGTTTCTGCACTTTCTCCCCTTAGGGACCATCCTTTATTTCATTCTTAAAGGGTTTATTTCCCCTGTAACTAAGGCGACTATGTCCGCCCCAGTTACAGGAGAAATCAATAGTGAAAAAAAAAGTTAAATGTCCCCCAGAGGTCTTGTATGACCTTATGGGGGACGTAAAGTGTAAAATAAAAAAGAAAGTTAAACTAAAAAAAGGTATCACATGTAAAAAAAAAAAATTCCCCACATAAGGAATTTTAAGAAAATGTTCAAAATAGAAAAAATAAAATATACATATTTGGTATTGCCGCTTCCGTGACAGTCGGCTCTATAAATATATCACTTGATACACCCAGTCCGATAAACACCATAAAAATAATAACCGTGTCAAAAAAAGCCATTTTTGTCACTTTACATCACAAAAAGTGCAACACCAAGTGATCAAAAAGGCGTATGTCCCACAAAATGGTACCAATAAAACAGTCACCTCGTCCCACAAAAAATGAGCCCCTACATAAGAAAATAATTTAAAAAATAAAAAAAACTATGGCTCTCAGAATATGGACACATTAAAACATCATTTTTTTGTTTCAAAAATGCTATTATTGTGTAATACTTAAATAAATAAGAAAAAGTATACATATTAGGTATCGCCACGTCCATAACGATCTGCTCTATAAAAATGTCACATGACCTAACCCCTCAGATGAACGCTGTAAAAATAAATAAAAACTGTGCTAAAACAACAAATTTTTTGGTCACCTTGCCCCATAAAGTGTTATAATGAATGATCAAAAAATCATATGTACCCAAAAATAGTACCAATAAAACTGGCGCCTTATCCCCTAGTTTCCAAAATGGGGTCACTTTTTGGGAGTTTCAACTGTAAGGGTGCATCAGGGGGGCTTCAAATGGGACATGCCATCTAAAAACCAGTTCAGCAAAATCTGCCTTCCAAAAACCATGTGGCGCTCCTTTTCTTCTGCGCCCTGCAATGTGCCCTTTCATCAGTTTACGACCACATGTGGGGTGTTTCTGTAAACCGCAGAATCAGGGTAATAAATATTGAGTTTTGTTTGGCTGTTAACCCTCGATGTGTTAAAGAAAAAAATGGATTAAAATGGAAAATCTGGCAAAAAAGTGAAATTTAAAAATTTGATCTCCATTTTCCTTTAATTCTTGTGGAACGCCTAAAGGGTTAACAAAGTTTGTAAAATCAGTTTTAAGTAACTTGAGGGGTGTAGTTTCTACAATGGGGTCATTTATGGAGGTATCCACTATGTAAGCCCCACAAAGTGACTTCAGACCTGAACTGGTCCTTAAAAAGTGGGTTTTGGCAATTTTCTTAAAAATTTTAAGAATTGCTTCTAAAATTCTAAGACTTCTAACGTCCTAAAAAAAAAATGACATTTCCAAAATGATGCCAACATAAAGTAGACATATGGGGAATGTTAAGTAATAAATATTTTATGAGGTATCACTTTCTGTTTTAAAAGCAGAGAAATTGAAATTTTGAAAATTGTGAATTTTGGAATTTGGGATTTTTTCATAAATAAAGGGGAAATATATTGACTCAAATTTATGACTATCATGAAGTACAATGTGTCACGAGAAAACAATCTCTGAATGGCTTGGATAAGTAAAAGCGTTCCAAAGCTATTACCACATAAAATTACATATGTCAGATTTGCAAAATTAGGCCTGGTCAGGAAGGGGGCAAATGGCCCGGATGTAAAGTGGTTAAATGGGATGGAAGATTTTGAAAAAAGGAAGGCTTAATAAATTGGGCTTTTTCAGCTTGGAAAAAAAAAGACGCCTTAGAGGTGATCTTATTAACATGTATAAATACTTGTGTGGTCAATACAAAGAAACTAGAATATGATTTATTAATTCCAAGGACTTTACAAAGAACCAGGGGACAGACGGTGGAAAGGATTATTTACAGTTAGAGTAGTCAAACCATGGAATGTCCTACTTCTAGAGGTGGTAATGGCAGATGCTATGGGCTAGATGCTTATCTAATAGCACATTGGATTGAGGGTTAATATTAATCTAACATGTCATATAATTGATCGGACAGAGGTTGCACTTGATGGATCTATCTTTTATTCTAGTTAATTACGTACTATGCTGGTCTAAAATGACTTGCTCTAGAACCTTAGAACCCCAACACATTTAGGGGTAATCAAGTATTTTTATAAATTTTACAGGATCTCAGCAATGGCATAAAATCAGTAATTACAGTCTTGAGAAAACAAGCCACAGCAACTGAAAGTAAAAACTTTGAACCATAACCAACATATACTACAGTAGTCATTAATTCTCATTTTTGGAGTAAATTAAAATTTTAATAACTCCAGCGTATAGATTTGAAGGCAGGGATGGATAACAAAAGCCAACATAGCATGGATCAGTGCATCTTCCATCTTTTCATGAATGTAACAATTTTTCTGGGAGTTTCCTTTTGTTGGTGTTGTAGGGACAGGACATACACAATACGTTTACACCAATCTAAAACTGTTTTCAGAGCAGGTCACTGGCCTAGTGTCAACTCTTTCAAACAGGAAATTTTCCAAAGGTTTTTCCTGAAATTCTAAACTTGTTCACCTACTGTAAATCCACCACACAGATTGGTTTGTATCCCCCTTCTGTCACATGTATGGTTGCTGAAGAGTAAACAGTAATCTTTCTGGTCCCTTTACAGCTCTTTCAAATGGCAAATGTTTCCCCAGCATGGTTTGTCCACAGTTTGTCCAGCTTGACATACAGAAGGTACCCCTATTGGACGAAAGGCAGGGTCGGACATCTGGTAGGCCCAGGCTCTAACATCTCCATGGAGTTTGTATGTGCTCCCCATGTTTGCGTGGGTTTCTTCCGGGTACTCCGGTTTCCTCCCACATTACAAAGACATACTGATGGGGAACTTAAATTGTGAGCCCTCATGGGGACAGCAGGATGCTAATGTCTGTAAAGTTCTGCAGAATATAGCAGCGCTATATAAGTGCATAAAATAAATAAATAATAAAATACCATAGAGGGCCCCACAGGTCCAGGAGGGAAAAAAAAAACACTTTAGCTTCCTTTAGAGCCATTCAGCCAGTCAGTTGCCAGGTCTGTTTCTTTGATTCAAAATCTATTAGACTTTATTGATGATATACAAGTTGGGCATTAAGAGTAATTTCCTCTGGTGGGTCCAAGGAACCCCAATCTAAGGCCTCATGCACACGGCCGTGTTCCACGGCCGAGAGCGGTCCGTGGTAACCCAGCCAGGATTCCTGCTGACAGCAGGAGCGCACGGCGTCATTGGTTGCTATGACGCCGTGCGCTTCATGCCGCCGCTGCTGTACAGTAATACACTAGTATAGATCACTTTACAGCAGCAGCTGCATGAAGCGCATGGCGTCATAGCAACCAATGACGCCGTGCACTCCTGCTGTCAGCAGGAATCCCGTCCGGGTTACCACGGACCACTCTCGGCCGTGTGCATTCGGCCTTAGGGTGCATTCACACGACCACGCTGTGTTTTGCTGTCCGCAAATTGCGGATCTGCAAAACACGGATGCCGCCCCGTGTGCTTTCCGCAATTTGCGGAACAAAACGGGTGGCCCATTATAGAAATGCCTATTCTTGTGATTGCGGACAAGAATAGGACATGCTTTATATTTTTTGCAGGGCCGCGGAATGGAGTGCGGTTGGCATCTTTTGAGGCCCCATTGAAATTAATGGGTCTGCACCCGGAGTTTTGAATGAGCCCTAACACTGAGAACTAGGGATCGACCGATTATCGGTTTTACCGATATTATCGGCCGATATTCAGGATTTTCAAAGTTATCGGTGTCTGCATCTATTTTGCCGATAACGAATCGGGAACAAGGATCGCGCTGCTGTCAGCGCGATCCGTGTTCCCTTAACAGCACAGGGGAGAAGGAAGCAGTGTCTCCCTTCCCCATGTGCCACTGCCACCAATGAAAGGAGGGGAGGGGCTGTGGTCACTGTGCCACCAATGATATTAGCTCATTGATTCAAATTCAACAGGAGGTGGGAGCTGGCTGCAGAATCATATAGCCGCACCTGACCTCTATGACAAGTAGCTGCCATCCGCGGCAGTTAACCCCTGCCGCCCCTGAGGGGTTAACTGCCGCGGATCACAGCTACCGCTCATAGAGGTCGGGTGTGGCTATATGATTCTGCAGCCAGCACCCGTCTACTGTATATGAATTAATGGGCGAGTTATCTTCATTGGTGGCACAGTGCGCCCCCCCCCCCCCCTCCAACCCCAGTATTAAGGACAGGGTCCCCTCCTCCTCATTGGTGGTGCAGTGGCAGCTTCTGATCGGAGCTCCAGCAGTGTAATTGCGGGGCTCCGATCGGTTACCATGACAGCCAGGACACTACTGAAGCCCTTCATGGTAAGCTCCCTGCTGCCGTGTGCACAAAGCACAGGCAGCAGGGAGAGTGTGATCTCCTATTCACCTCATAGAGCTCTATCAGGGTGAATAGGACAAGAGGGTTCTAGCCCCTAAGGGGGCTAATAGTTATTAAATAAAAAGTTTAAAAAAAACACAAACACCAAAATATTAAGTATAAATTAAAAAGAATGATTTACAAAAAAAAGCTACACGTTAACAATAAACATGTTCATTTTCAGCAGATTTGTGTAGGAATTTTTAGTTTTTTAAAAAATGAAAGAATATTGGTATAAATTATTGGCTATCAGCCTGAAAGTTCACAGATTATCGGTATCGGCTCTAAAAAATCAATATCGGTCGATCCCTACTGAGAAC
Organism: Bufo bufo; assembly: GCF_905171765.1. Classification (NCBI taxonomy): domain Eukaryota; kingdom Metazoa; phylum Chordata; class Amphibia; order Anura; family Bufonidae; genus Bufo; species Bufo bufo. The sequence continues at coordinate 441,425,868 of NC_053389.1, read as the reverse complement.
GATTTTGTGGTCCTTCATTGTGGTTCTTCATAAACTCTGATGGCCATACTGTATCTTATGTTGTAAGGTGGCACTCCCGTCTCAGCCATTCTTGGCTGAGATTAAAATACCTGAGTATTCTATTAGCCAGAAGTGTCCGAGGTTATGAAAACAGCCGAGTGGGCTGTGCTACTCTGTGTCCATAACCCCCATAGAAGTGAACTCACAAGGGCTTCTTCATCTATTGTCTCTTAAGATACACTTAATTTAACACTTTTATTAACTTTATCTCCAGGATTAACTCCTACTCCCCCAAACACCCCATCTCTACCGGGTCTACCCACTACCCGCCAACAATACACTCCAGATCACCACCTGGATTGCTTATCTCTAGTGTTGAGCAAATAGAAGCCAAACAGGTTCTGTGCCTCCGTTCCACACCGAACTTATGGATTGCGGACCCATTCAAGTGAATGGGTCCGCATCCTTGATGTGGGATGCACACGGCCGTTATTGGCCGTCTGCATGAGCCCTAAGACTTATCCTACAATCAATATTTAAAAAAATTAAAATCAGATACAATATAGTACATGAAGGTCTATTTTTAACAAAACTAAACCCAACCCTATACCTCATATAGATCCGGAGATCTCTTTCATTGCTGTAATTGCTCTGTGAGATTCTCTTCAGGCTGGCAGCTCAAGGAGTGTGTCCTTTCTGCAGCAGTTCTCTCCCTCTAAGGTCTCATTCACACCACCTGTTAATTTCATGTACTCATCTGTTGTTCCATTCTGCAGCCCCGCAAAAAATATAGAGCATGTCCTGCTATACAAGATTTTCGTATTGATATGGTAATAACATCCAAGCCATAAGTGGTTATACATCCTACCAATGAGAATCTAAGTGGTTACACGTCATTACTGGGAACAGAATCTGGAGGATTTTTATACTTCTTTTTATGTGGTTTTTTCAACTATTCAATGTTTTCACCAATCGATTTTTTTGATTATTCACCCGATATATTGTTCGATTATCCATTTCTACCAGTCGATATTTGAGCAACTACTCGATTTATTGTTCGATTACTACATGAAATGATATGTTTTTAATGCTATTTGTTTTTTATATTTTTATGTTTATTAAATTTACATTTTGATGCAGCCCCCTATGGTCTGAGCGCTCGTTTTATATACATACTATTCTTGCATCTGTTTTTGGGGTACACTTATACGTGAGCACCTAACTCCATCTTGGTTTGGAGGTGAGCCGCCTGCCCCTTTTTTCACATGTCCTATTCTCTGCAATCACAAGAATAGGCATTTCTATAATGAGCCATCCGTTACGTTCTGCAAATGGCGGAATGCACACTGGCGGCATTCGTGTTTTGTGGACCGCAAAACACAGTGCGGTCGTGTAAATCCTTTTAACAGAGGGAGTTGTAGTTTTGCAACAGCTGGAGGGCCGCAGGTTGTGCATGCCTGGTGTAGAGGCACATTCAGTACTAGACAGCTTGAACACCAGGAAATATCACGCAACTGGTGCATTTTTGTAACAATCGGTTACAAAAGTAATTTGTTATTAATGCCGAATTGTATTAAAACAATTAATGTTTGGATAACCCCTTTAACTGTATTCTTTTATATGTGTTCCTAGTACTTTTGCAGTCCAGCCACCACAGATAAAATTGTAAGAAAATTAATGGTATAATTTCCACACAAATGCTTTCCTTGCCACCAACATTGCATTTGAGCCCTGGGTTCAGCATATGAGCCAGGAAAGCTTCAGGCACATACAGCAAAGGTTGTCCTTTTGGCGCTCAACGGGCCGGCATATGTTGGTAAATATTTTTCTTCTCTGTATTGGAAACCATAGCCAACTATGATTTCCATCCTGCAAAAAAGATACTGTGTGTTAAATGAGTATTTTAACATAGTCACATAGTTAATACGGTTGAAAAAAGACATGCGTCCATCAAGTTTAACCAACATGAGCGCCTATTGGCAATATATGACACTGGTTATATAGTGGCACATGACAGCAAACATTCCCATTGTATGCGTTCCACAGAAGGATCAGATTTAAAGGGGTTATCCGATACTAAAACATTCCCCACATACACCCGGGCCCCTCACACTGAATCTACTTACCTGGCTCCCCGCTCCCTGCATGGATGAAAACATACGGTGCCTAGGGGATGATCATCCAATGGCAGACGGGGATGAGCCTCTGTAGCATTGCGGGTAATGCTAGGAAGGCTCATCCCCGTTACCGCCTGCCATTGGCTGCTCCCCCCGGCACCAGATGTTTTCATCCGTGCGCGGGGAGAAGCGGCGGTGTGGGGACCAGGAGCGGCGCAGGAAGTCAGGTAAGTAGATTCAGTGGGAGGGGCCCAGACATATGGGGGGCATTTTTTAGTCTCTAATAACCCCTCAGATTTAAATTTACATCTCTTTCCATAGTTTTGTTCATTGCCTCTCTGTCCACTTTATTATGTGCCCTTTTCCTCCACACTCACCACCCTGTTACCCTCCATTTCACTCACTCCACATCAACTACTCTCTTCTTCATTCCCCTATGTCAGGGGCGGGGAACCTCTTTGCTGCAGAGGGCCATTTGGATATTTGTAACATCATTCGCAGACCATATAAAATTCTCAACTTAAAAACTTGACTGCTATATTTGGTCAAACATATAAATGACAGGGGCAAGTCACAGAAATTGCTCTTCAATTAAAATAAATCCAGAGCACAGTATTCTTGCAGCACAGAATGGCGCCTACACTATATATCTAATATATAAAACTGAGTGTATGTGTGTGTGTATATCTGCTAAAGGAATCCGCACTTACAATCACGAAATTTGGCACACAGGTACATCAGGTCTCCGGGAAGGTTTTAGACCGGGTCTCAGCTCCTTTAGGACGTACCGTTCCTGAGATATTCCCAAAAAATGCAAATATGGCACATCACATGTCCTACATTAGCTAATTGGAGCCTGCAGGTCTTTCTCTTCATATCCCAACTGTCATACGTACGGTCACATGTCCCTTATCAGCCAATAGAAGCTTGCAGGCCCTTAGTCTCCACATACACACAGTTTTACACCAGGTTTCCATAACAAACAAGCCATTTTTCTTCACTGCTGTAGGTCATCTTTAAAGGGGCAGAGCGCTGTGGATGACACTGTTAAGGGAGCGGAGTCAGGGCCGGCGCCACCAGTAAGGCGACTTAGGCAGTCGCTTAGGGCGCCATGCAGCAGGGGGCGCCCGTTGCGGTAAAAAAAAAAAGTTGCTTATTTAAGTTCTGGCGGCCGGGGGCTGAGGCTGAGCGCTTGCGGCTCTAAAGAATCCTGCCTGTGCCTGCTGTGTGCTGTTGTTAATGTAGCGTGGCCGAGCTCTGTTCGGTCCGCGGTACAGGAGCTTTTGTTTCCTGTAACCCGGCCGGATTGACAGGAAGTGCTCACTTAGTGTGCACTTCCTGTCAGTCCTGCCGGGTACAGGAAACAAATGCTCCTGAAATAATGAGTGACAAGGGGGAGGGGGAGTGGAAATAATGAGAGTGACAAGGGGGGAGGGGGGGAAAACAAATGCTCCTGTACCGCGGAATGAACAGCTCGGCCACACTACACTAGAGGTGGGGGAAAAGAGAGTGACAAGGGGGGGGTGGAAATAATGAGTGACTAGGAAGGGGGGGAGTGACAAAGGAGGCAGGAAAGGGGGGAAGAGAGTGACAAGGGAGTCCCCAGAGCCAGACTGCAGCCAGAGACCAGATCATCTTATTGTCCTGGTGGTAAGTAGACAATGCAATATGTTTATTATGTAATTGTTTAGGTATTAATACTACATTGGAGACTAATTTACCTCACATTTAGGGTCCATTCACACATCCGTGTGTGTTTTGCGGATCCACAAAACACAGACAGCGGCAATGTGCGTTCCGCACTTTGCGGACCGCACATTGCCGGCACTATTGCGGACAAGAATAGGACATGTTCTATTTTTTTTCAGGATCGGATTGTGGATCCGGGTCCGCAGTTCCGGATCGGGACCGCACAATAGAAATGTATGGGTCCGCAATTCCGTTCCGCAAAAAGAGACAGCTACAAGAAGCTGGATTAACCCTAAGGGAAACATAGCAGTTCTTTTAATTTAAAAGCTGAGAAAGAGGTGGAACATTATATGGGCAGATCATCTGATAAGGGGGAGGGGGGGGGGCGTCAATTTTTATCTTGCCTAGGGCGGCAAAAATCCTTGCACCGGCCCTGAGCGGAGTGCTGTGGAGGTGACAGTTCAGGGGGCAGGTAGGGCGGCCATTCAGGCCACCCTCAAAAGACGGACTTTAAAAAAACACCCCAAGTCCCGCTAAGCCACACCCCGACCAATCCGCAGCCGACGGGGATTGAAAAAAAGAAGGTAAAAATCAACTTCTGTCAGCTGCAGGGATGGGAGAGAGGGTGACTTTCTCCCTGCAGCTCACACTCAGACAGCACAGTGCTGCTGTCTGAGAGTGAGCTGTTCAAAAGTACATTTCTGTGTCCGTCTAGGCCCTGTGCCAGACGGAGGACAGGGAGTCTGAAAGCCGAACTGTCTGGTCTAAAACCGGACCTCTGGCCACCCTAGGGGCAGGCTGCTGTGGAAGTCACAGTTAACGGGACGGTCCACTATGGAGGTCAGTGTTAAGGGGCAGATTGCTGTAGAGGCCTCTGTTGAGGGAACGGGGTTGAAATCACTGTTAAGGAGATGGGGTACTGTGGAGGTCACTAATAAAGAAGCTGTGGAGGTCACTGTTAAAGGGGCAGGATGCTGTGCAGGTCAATGTTAAAGGGGCAGGATGCTGTGGAGGTCACTGTTAAAGGGGCAGGTGCTGTGGAGGTCACAGTTAAGGGAACAGTCTGCTATGGAGGTCAGTGTTAAGGGGTGGGGTTCTGTAGAGGTCACTGTTAAGGGAGCAGGTGTTGTGGAGGTCACATTTTAAGGGAAAGGAGCTCTGTCAAGGTCACTGTTAAGGGGGTGAGTTATTGTGGAAATCACTGTTAACAAGGCGGGGTACTGTGGAGGTCACTAATAAATGGGTGGGGTACTGTAGATGTCATTGTTATAGTGGATACTGTTGATATCTTTTAACGAGACACACAAACACTAGATGAAATATACCCGTGCGAACCCGGGTCCTTCTCCTAGTATTATATATAGTACAAGTTGAGAATGTTATATATTTAGTTCTTTGTTTGGAATTAATGGCAGCCAAACTCATCCCAAAGGGATCCAGAGATGGGTTCACCCTCCCCAGCATCCATTAGCCTCAGATCAGCCTCCCATCTGACCCCCCAGCCTCCATCAGCCTCAGATCAGACCCCCTCCAGCCTCCATTAGAAAAGACCCTCCCCACCTTCCATTAGCCTTAAGATCAACCCACATAAGTCCCCCCCATCCTTTAGATCAGCCCCCCCTCAGCATTTAATCAGACCCCCTAGTCTGCACTTCTTCAGATCGGACCCCCAATCAGACCTCAGAACAGACATTTTAAAAAAATCTATAAACTTACCTCTCCAGCTCCTAACGGCGGGGCCACTCGGCAGATTCACTCACCCTGTTTTTCTTACCGCCGTTCTGCACTGTGACCTGACAGCACACAGTGTCAGGGCACAGAGTGGGGCCCGGAAGAAGACCAGGGAAGCTGAGTACAGCCACCACAGCGCTGTTCTCACCTTCCTGTCCCTCCTGCCTGCTAATGACCACTTTCATAATGGAAGCACTATATGCTCTGCCAGGGGGGCAGGGAGCCGGGGGCCACATGAAATGATGCCCTCCCCTATGTACAGTTCACATGCTTTATACAATCCCTTCCCCATCTCCCATAGCAATCCTGCTAATGTCATATGCATCCATTGTATGTCCTTCCTCCCATCGGTGTGTAATAAGCTGCCATACATTCAAAACTTTCTTACTAATTCTATTAACCTGCTGGTCCTCACCAATACTTGGGTTCAGCTTTATGACACTACTTCTACTGCTCTCTGTTACAGTGACCTACATTTTTCACATTCCAATAGGCCTGACAACAGGCATGGTGGTGGAGTGGGTGTACTTCTTTCCCCAAAATGCATTTTCCAGGTCATTCATCTAGTATCATCACTCTCATTCCCATCTTTTGAAGTCCACACCCAGAGACTCTATCACCCTCTCTAACCTCAGAGTGGCGGTTATTTTCTGATCCCCTGGCTTACCCACCCAGTTCCTGGATCACTTTGCTGCCTGGCTGCCACACTTCTTGTCCTCAGAACGCCCAACTATATTTGGAAATTTCAACATCCCCATTGAGCCCTATCTCCCTGTTACCTCCCAGCTTCTCTCTCTAACCTCATGTTTTGGACTTTCACAGCTTTCCAACTCTCAGACGCATAAAGACGGTAACACACTTGACCTGTTTTTGTCTGGCTCTGCTTCGTTTCCAACTTCACTAACTCTCCTCTCCCTCTCTCTGACCACAAACTTCTCTTCTTCAGTGTTAAAAATTTTCATCCATCTCAGCACACTCCCACTTATCACACATTCAGAGATCTTCAAGCTATTGACAGTAAGAAACTTACAGACTCTCTCTACAGTCATCACTGTCCCTAATCTTCTTCCTCTCCTGTCCAGAACTGGCTGCAAAACATTGTAATGACACCCTCAAAAGCAGCCTGGCTGAAGTAGTTACTCCTACACTCAGAAACTCCAAACATAGATGAAAGCAACTCTGGCTTACACCTCAAACCTGTGTCCTTCAGCGATGCTCCAGAAGTGCCGAAAGCCTATGGAGAAAAACTCGTGCACCACAAGACTTCTTCCCTTATATATTCATGTTGACTAGCTATAACTCTGCTTTTCACTTCTCCAAACAGATTTCCTTTACCACCCTGATCTCCTCACTATCTTATAACCTAAAAAATCTCTTTGGCACTTTTCACTCCCTCCTTAGTCCAAAAGTGCAGAGAACTAGTACAGTCCTCTGTGCTGGAGATCTGGCCATCTACATTAAAGAAAAAAATACAAATATCCAGCAGGACATTATCTCCCAGCCTCTGTGTCATTGATCCCTTTCCCACCCACATCTTCTCTGGCTCACTCTCGACATTTAACCCAGTCACAGAAAAAGAAGTCTCTAGGGTTCTCTCTTCTTCTCATCCTACCACATGCACTATTGATCCTATTCCCTCACATCTCCCCGGCTGTATCAACTCACCTAGCCAAAATCTTCAACCTCTCTCTCTTCTGATATTTTCCCCATCTCTTTCAAACATTCTTTCATAACCCTATTTAAAAAAATCTTCTCCCGGCCCATCCTGCGCAGCTAACTACAGACCTCTCTCTAATCTTCCCTTCATCTCCAAACTCCTGGAGCGTCTACTCTTGCCTCATCCTCGTTTTGCACCCTATATTTTACAGAAATTGCCCTGACCAAAGTGACCAGTTACCTCCTAAAAGTTAAATGCAATGGTGACTACTCTTTACTAATTCGCCTTAATCTCTCTGCTGTAGTCAACACTGTAGACCACCATCTACTCCTTACCATGCTCCAATCTATCGGCCTTATTACTTATAGTCAATATCTTGCCCATTCATGCCTCCTGCACCTCAAAAACATCTCTAGAATCCGCCTCTTTCTTACTGTGAAAACAACAAAAACTCTTATTGTTGCCCTGATTCATTCCCACCTCGATTATTATAACTCATAACTAACTGGTCTCCCCCGCACCAGACTATCCCCTCTCCAGTAAATCCTAAAGGCAGCAGCCAGGCTTATCTATCTGTCTGATCCCTACTCTGATGCCTCTGCCCTGTGCCATCATTTCACTGGTTGCCCATACAGTACAGGATTCCATTTAAACTGCTAATTCCCACCCACAAAGCCCTCCACAGTGCTACCACCCCTCCCTCATCTCTGTCTACCATCCTACCCGTGCTCTCAATACAGCTAATGGCTTACGAAAAACATCCACCGTAATCCAAACCTCTCACCCCCATCTTTAAGACTTCTCCTGAGATGTACCAGTTTTCTGGAAAGCCCTACCTAAGCAATTAGGTTAATCCATAACATCCACAGTTTTAGACATTCCCTAAAAAAACATATTTTTAGGTTAGCCTATCGCATACCCTGATCTAACCCTTCTCCTTTCACCTCCCTTCAGAATTATTCTTCTGAACCTGATATATCAGTATCCACCTCCCCCTCCACCCCAATGCACTCAGAAGCGCTACAAATACACTGCTCAAAAAAATAAAGGGAAAAATAACACATCCTAGATCTGAATTAATTAAATATTCTTCTGAAATACTTTGTTCTTTACATAGTTGAATGTGCTGACAACAAAATCACACAAAAATTGAAAAATGGAAATAAAATTTTTCAACCCATGGAGGTCTGGATTTGGAGTCACACTCAAAATTAAAGTGGAAAAACACACTACAGGCTGATCCAACTTTGATGTAATGTCCTTAAAACAAGTCAAAATGAGGCTCAGTAGTGTGTGTGGCCTCCACGTGCCTGTATGACCTCCCTACAACGCCTGTGCATGCTCCTGATGAGGTGGCGGACGGTCTCTTGAGGGATCTCCTCCCAGACCTGGACTAAAGCATCTGCCAAGTCCTGGGCAGTCTGTGGTGCAACGTGACGTTGGTGGATAGAGCGAGACATGATGTCCCAGATGTGCTCAGTTGGATTCAGGTCTGGGGAACGGGCGGACCAGTCCATAGCATCAATGCCTTCGTCTTGCAGGAACTGCTGACACACTTTAGCCACATGAGGTCTAGCATTGTCTTGCATTAGGAGGAACCCAGGGCCAACCGCACCAGCATATGGTCTCACAAGGGGTCTGAGGATCTCATCTCGGTACCTAATGGCAGTCAGGCTACCTCTGGCGAGCACATGGAGGGCTGTGCGGCTCTCCAAAGAAATGTCACCCCACACCATTACTGACCCAATGCCAAACAGGTCATGCTGGAGGATGTTGCAGGCAGCAGAACGTTCTCCACGGCATCTCCAGACTCTGTCACGTCTGTCACATGTGCTCAGTGTGAACCTGCTTTCATCTGTGAAGAGCACAGGGCGCCAGTGGCGAATTTGCCAATCTTGGTGTTCTCTGGCAAATGCCAAACGTCCTGCATGGTGTTGGGCTGTAAGCGCAACCCTCACCTGTGGACGTCGGGCCCTCATATCACCCTCATGGAGTCTGTTTCTGACCGTTTGAGCAGACACATCCACATTTGTGGCCTGCTGGAGGTCATTTTGCAGGGCTCTGGCAGTGCTCCTCCTGTTCCTCCTTGCACAAAGGCGGAGGTAGCGGTCCTGCTGCTGGGTTGTTGCCCTCCTACGGCCTCCTCCACGTCTCCTGATGTACTGGCCTGTCTCCTGGTAGCTCCTCCATGTTCTGGACATCACGCTGGCAGACACAGCAAACCTTCTTGCCACAGCTCGCATTGATGTGCCATCCTGGATAAGCTGCACTACCTGAGCCACTTGTGTGGGTTGTAGACTCCATCTCATGCTACCACTAGAGTGAAAGCACTGCCAGCATTCAAAAGTGACCAAAACATCAGCCAGGAAGCATAGGAACTGAGAAGTGGTCTGTGTCACCACCTGTAGAACCACTCCTTTATTGGGGGTGTCTTGCTAATTGCCTATAATTTCCACCTGTTGTCTATCCCATTTGCACAACAGCATGTGAAATTTATTGTCACTCAGTGTTGCTTCCTAAGTGGACAGTTTGATTTCACAGAAGTGTGATTGACTTGGAGTTACATTGTGTTGTTTAAGTGTTCCCTTTATTTTTTTGAGCAGTGTATTATCTGGTGACTGGCTCATGCTGTCTCATATCTACGCCTCCACTGTGTTAAGATGGCTAGACCATTGTATAAAACAAGCACTTTTTACCTATTGTGTCACCTTTTGTGTCACCCCCATCTCCTCATAGATTGTAACCTCTTGCGAGCAGGGCCCCCCCATTCCTCTTGTTTTAATTGTTGACCTGTTTGCTGCTATGTTATTTAAGACTGTTTGTACTTGAACCCCCTAAATATAAAGCGCTGCAGAATATGTTAGTGCTATATAAATAAAGATTATTATTAAAGGGGTTGTCCAGTAGTAGCAAAATATGGCTGCTTTCTTCCCAACACCCTCCCACACCTGTCCAAGAGTTATGGTAGCTCAGCTTTATTGAAGTGAATAGCAATAATCGGCAATACCACACACAACCCGTGGACAGGTGTGGCACTGTTTATGAAGAAAGATAAGCCAATTTTTTAGAGGGAACCTATAACATCCTTAATTCTGCACTTGCTGCTCTGTTTGGCCAATTCCCATATTGTTCTCATGACCCTGTCCACTTTGAAAACCTCCTAGTTCTGCTGCCCATTCAAATTAGAAGTACAGAGGCTGCTCCTATGGTCTCAGAAGGCTAGAAGATACAGTTGAAGCTCTGTGGATGTGACAACAGCAGAAGTAGGGGGTTTGCAGAATGCATGGGGTCATGTGACCAACACGATAATTGGCTAATAATTACAGAATGTCTTATTATCGCAAATGTAGATGATTGAGTGCGTCTTGTTAAATCCTTGACAGCCCCTTTAAAGGGTTTCTGTCAGCAGATTTAACCCTATTAAGCTAGCTGACATTAGCGATGTGCTAATGTAAGCTAAAGTTAACTAGCCTATTCCTACTTTTATCTATGCCCCCGTTACGCCAGAAATCTAACTTTTATAATATGCTAATTAGCCTCTAGGAGCAGGGGGAGCGTCGTTCCTGCTCCCGGAGGCTCCGTTCTCCCACCTTTGTCACCTCCCTCCAAGTCCTAATTGACAGGGCCAGGCAGCGCTCACATATGTCTGCCAGGCCTGTGCTCTGGTCAAATCTCACGCCGTTCAGTATTCGGCGCAGGCGCAGTGAGGAAGCTGGCAGCCTGCGAGCGTCTTTCCCTCACCGTGCCTGCGCCGTTCAATGCTGAACGGCGCGAGATTTCACCAGAGCACAGGGCTGGCAGACGGATACGAGCGCTGCCTGGCCCTGTCAATCAGGACTTGGAGGGAGGTGACAAAGGTGGGAGAACGGAGCCTCTAGGAGCAGGAACAATGCTCCCCCTGCTCCTAGAGGCTAATTAGCATATTATAAAAGTTACATTTCTGGCGTAACGGGGGCATAGATAAAAGTAGGAATAGGCTAGTTAGGTTTTGCTGACATTAGCACATCGCTAATGTCAGCTAGCTTAATAGGGTTAAATCTGGTGACAGAAACCCTTTAAGGACCTATTAGACTGATTGATTTTCAGACCAGCTATCAGGAACACGCGATCATAGGAAGGGCTGCATGAAAATGGCGATAATTTCCTTGTTAATACTTAGGTCAGTCCACAAGTGTATTAACACACTATTACAGTAGATTTTGATTCTTACATGTCATGTTTAAGGCAACGATATTTGGCCTTTTTACAATATGACAAGATATTTTCCTAAAATAATCAGTCATCTCAGAAACATGATCTACGGCCTATTGCATGCGTCACTGCCCTGAGCCAGACTTGAGAAGCAGGTTAATTTGTTCCTCTGAAGGGAGCATTGCTGAGTAGAAAAAAAGTTTATAGACCCTGGTTCTCTGTATCAAATATCTTTACAATATTTTAATGCCAGGAGTTTTTTCATCTTTTCCCAGGAAAATGGCCCACAGAACTTCAGAGAACTTCAGAGACTTCTGGTCTTGCGCAAGAGTCTCTTTAAAGCTAACCCAAACCAAATATTAGATCACTAGATTTTACTGTTTCTTGTTCTTGGTCCTCTAGCCAGTAGGAGTTGAATTTTAGGAGGAACACTAAAGATCATATGGACTTCGCTATTATGTTATATGACCATGAAATGTACAAGCACATAGTATTACTGAATTACAACCGCACTTACATCTGTACTCTGCTTTATTCTGACTTGTGTTGTATTGACTGTATATTTCTGCTCAGTATGGGGCAGTCTATCCCTAAGGTTTAGGGCTCGTGCACGTAGCCGTTTTTGTGGGGCGCATATTGTGGATCCGCAAAACATAAAGCCTGTGTGTGTTCGCCATTTTGCAGAACGAAACATCCTGCCCTCTGTAGAACTATCCTATCCTTGTCCGCAAAACAGACAAGAATAGGACATGTTGTTTTTTATTGCCAGGCCGTTGAAAGGACGTATGGATGCCACAGTGTGCTCTCCGTACTTTTTGTGGCTCCGTTGAAGTGCGGATTGGATGCGGACAAAACCATGGTTGGGTGCATGAGCACTTAGTAGATAATTACTGATCATTAGGATTCACACACCCGGCCACACCAGGGTTGTATGGGTTACCTCCGTGTCCGTTGAATTTTTTGCAGCCCGTATGCAGGACCATTCACTTCAATAGGGCTGCTAAAAAACGGAAATTACTCCATGTGCATTCCGTATGTCCGCTTGACCGCTCAACAAAAAAATAGAACATGTCCTATTATTGTCCGTGTTACGGACAAAGATAGGACTATTCTATTATGGGCCGGAAGCTCCGTTCTGCAAAATGCTGAATGCCGGTATCCGTGTTTTGTGGATCTGCAGTTTGTGCTCTGCAAAACAGCCAGTGGTTGTGTGCATGAGCCCTTAGTCTGGAATATGGCCTCCATGTGCTGTGTATACACTTCATATATACAGAGAGTGCACATTTATAAAGTTCACCTGTATTTAGGCGTAGAATTAGACAGGCGTATTTGCTTCATCTTTCTGTCTTTATAAAAAGTTCTACAGCACTTAATAAACTAAACAAGGTGTATTGCTATTAGTCTGACCTCTGGTGGTTCTATTTCAGTATGACAGGATCTTGGATCCTAACTCGGCTTTGGTTCCGATTGGTAACTTTGAACCAAAGCAGAGTTCGGATCCAAGTTTTAAAATGATTTTACAGTTTAAAAATCAAATACCGAAATGATTCACCAAAGACTTTGGGAATAACTGACTTCACCTCGTCGGAGGCCATACATTTTAATGCTGTACGGAGACGGATCTCTGTACAGTGTTAAACCAAAGTCTTGAGTGAAGCAAAGTCTAGGATCCGAAGCTCGCTTCTCTTATCTCTCGCTGCCACGTTTGGTCCTCCTCCTCCAGATAAATATATGAAGCAGGGGCCTTAGGAGGTGAGGTGCAGGCCACAGCACCAAGCCAGGCCTACCTTCAGCATGCTGCCTGAACTTCCCCTAGTAATGTCATCTATAGTGCCCCCTGTAGTATGTGCCCCATGTGTCCAAGGAAAGAAGAAAAAATAAAATAACTGAATGTGGTTCAAAGATGCCATCTTCACTGTAGACCACAGGCTTGTACACTGTCTCATATAGTAGCATGTAGCCTATGAGGGTAAGCAGCGGGCTCCATGCTCTGCTGCAGTATTCAATTGTATCACCATCCTAAGGACAGCATTAGAATTGTATTCAGGAAGGAATCTACAGACACTAGACAGATACATAAGTGTTAATTACTGCTGAGGGTATCACATCATTAGGTACCTGGCCAGTTAGTAGAGCTTGGGTAGCCCCCTGGGCTTTGGCCCACCAGGAAATTTCCCTGTAGAGTCTATGGCAAAAAGACGTGTGAAGCCGTTGCCGTATTGCAGATCCGCTATACACGGGCACCGTTCGGTGGCCATTCCGCATCACGGATGCGGACCCATTCATTTCAAATGGGTCCGCAAATCCGGAGATGCGGAACGGAACACTACAAAAGCACTAGGGAGTGCTTTCTGGGCTTCCGTTCCGTGCTTCCGCACCGCAAAAAGATAGAACTTGCTCTATCTTTTTGCGGATCGGAAGGATCCCCATGCGCCTGCCCCACGGACGGTGCCCGTGCATTGTGGAACGCAATCTGCGGTCCACAGAACGAGCACGAGCTTCACGCGTTCGTGTGAACGAGCTCTAATCCACATTCAAATCACCATCAACAGCTTCCTATTACCTTCAATGTAAAAAGAATCGACACACAAGTGTTTTAATTAGGTAGTGTTTTGGGAAAAATGTAGCATTTAGAGGATTTTCTGTATTTTCTTCTGACATTTTGCAGTAAATAAAACGTCAATAAAAACATTTACCCAGTTATCCACAAAAAATGTCACAAAAAAGCCATGAAAAACCCATGGAAAAAAGCATGAGTGGCTCCTGAGGCATTTTTTAGGTGAACAGGAAACGCCCCAGCAAATTTGTGTGTGTAGGGGGCCTAAAAAAAATTGGACAAACCCAAAATGTCCGGACTACAACAATCTAAGGGCTCATGCACACAAACGTATTTTATTTCGATGTCCGTTCCGTTTTTTGTTTGCGGACCGTATGCGGAACCATTCATTTCAGTGTGCATTCCGTATTTCCGTTCCGCAAAAAAATGCACACGGACGTCATCCATATTTTTGGCGGATCGCAAAACACATACGGTCGTGTGCATGAGCCCTTAGCGGTATGGGTTATATTGGATTACTTCAGTTAAGGCAGTAAATAAAAGCACTACAAGTGCTAGAATGTCCAAACTACATATTATTAGCTATTATAAGTTATGCTATGCAGCTTTACAGCCAGAGGTGTGTAAGGGCACTACAAGTCCCAGCATGTCCAGACTACATATTATTTGCTATTATGAGTTATGATATGCAGCTATACAGACAGGGGTGTATGAGGGTACTAGAAGTCCCAGCATGTCCAGACGAATGCTCTATTATGAGCTAATAGGCTACTTCGCAGCCAGCAGACGTAAAAGAGCACTACAAGTATCAGCATACGAGGCTGCAGTGACAGGTTACTGTATATACACAAAGCTTCCAGTACAGAAAAAGCCTCCTCTCATAAGCCTGCGGCCCCGCCCCCTCGCCGACGTAACTGCTGTCATAAGCCTGCGGCCCCGCCCCCTCCCCACGTAACCGCTGTCATAAGCCTGCGGGCCCGCCCCCTCACCCACGCAACCGCTGTCATGAGCCTGCGGCCCCGCCCCCTCACCCACGCAACCGCTGTCATGAGCCTGCGGCCCCACCCCCTCACGTACGTAACTGCTGTCATGAGCTGGCGGCTCCGCCCCTCACCTACGTAACTGCTGTCATGAGCTTGCGGCTCCGCCCCTCCCCACGTAACTGCTGTCATGAGCCTGCGGCTCCGCCCCTCATCCACGTAACTGCTGTCATGAGCCTGCGGCCCCGCCCCCTCACCCACGTGACTGCTATCATGAGCCTGCGGTCCCGCCCCTCACCCACGTGACTGCTCACATGATCCTGCCCTGTCTTGCGTGCTGTCTGTATGTCAGCTGACTGCACAGAAAGCGCCACTGGCTGGGAGTCACTGTGATGGATGAGGATGGGCTGCCTATAGTTGGATCAGGCATAGACCTCACTAAGGTGGGTACCACTGAAGCGCCGCCATGAGAGATGTGTGTGTCTGAATGCCTGCCATGTGCAGGAGAATGCCTTCACACGTCTCACATACCTCTGCCAGCCTCCATGAACGTGGGTCAGTGTCCTTGCTCAACTTGTGTTTTCGTTCCCTCCGCATATCCTTTTTATTAAAAGTGGCGGAAATGGTGACCACCAGCCAGAAGGGGGAGGGGAATGTCCAGTGACTTATACAAGGTCTAATGCAGGGGCCAGCAACCTTCGGCTGTAGTCAAACTACAACTCCCAGCAAAGTGATTGGAGCATTGTAGGAGTTGTAGTTTCAGAACAGCTGGGGTGTTGGCGGTAGTCATCTATAATATGCTGTAAAGCCTGTATTACACAGCGCGATGTGGCGGTCTTCCCTCACTAGCTATGACATGTAGCGCTCTCCTCCACACAATGGGGAGGAGCAGTCGTTATGCCATCGCTGGGAGCAGATTGATATTAGATGCCATGATCTGCTGCCGGCAAATGATAATTTTTTAACATGTCAAAAGATTTGGCTTGTCCAATGATCGGGCGTTTGCTCTTTCATCGGCAGCAGCATTACACTGCAAGATGATCACTAACTAGTAGTGTTGAGCGAACTTGTGTTTCAAGTTCTGCGTCCAAAGTTCGGGTTATCGAAGAATCGCGTTATGGATTCCGCTACCTCGGATCATAACGGAATTTGGAATCCATAACGGGATTCTTTGATAACCTGAACTTTGGACGCAGAACTTAAACCACAAGTTCACTCAACACTACTAACTAGCGTTCATCCCAACGCCCGTTAGCGACTATCTGCCAAAAAAAACCACTCTATTGAAAGTGCTATTCTCTCCCGATAATGGAGCTTTATGGCGTACCTGTACTGACAGTATGTCATAGGGACAGATCAAACATCTAGAATGTTAGGAGTCCTTGTGCTGAGACGGACACCAATCGCTATCATGAGGAGTCACAAGTTCTCAGATGTCTCTCCTCGCTTCTGAAGACAGAAATTAAAAGGGGTTGTCTCTAGTGTTCAGAGAACTTGTGATTCAAGCTTTGGGTTACCTAAGAATTCCGTTATGGATTCCATTGCCACAGACTATAACTTCTGGTCCGTGGTAGCGGAATCCATAATGGAATTCTTAGATAACCGAACTTTGTATGCCGAGCTTGAAACACAAGTCCACACCAGTTGTGTCACTTCAGCACATGACATTTATCACGTAGATGAAGTTATTACAAGGCACTTGCTAATGTATTGTGATTGTCCATATTGCCTCCTTTGCTGACTGGGTTAATTTTTCCATCACATTATACTCCTATGCTTGTATCCAAGGGTTATGACCACCCTGCAATCCATCATCGGTGACCGTGCTTGCACGTTATAGGAAAAAGCAGCAGCCTCTGTGGTGGCCGGGACTGTGGGAGTGCACATAGGCTGGTGCTTTTTCCTTTAGTGTGCAAGCACGTCCACCTCTGCTGAATTGGAGGGCGGACGTAACCATGGAAACAAGCAGTGTTTAATGTGATGGGAAAATTACTGTCCAAATTGCTTCCTTTTGCTACATTACTTAGTGCCTTGTATAAACTTCCTCTACATAATAAATGTCATGTGCTGAAGAGAGACAACCCCTTTAAGACGGTGTCATAAACTTTCTATGGAGACCATCTGAATAGACAGGGGTTTCACGACTTGGACTCCTACCGATCCGAACCTCTGACATCTCCCTATGACATATGAAGGTTTGAAAGTACAGGTACACTTTAAGGGTATGTTCACAGAAGATCCATTCTTCTCGGGGTTGTTTCTACAGAATATGCATGGATAAATGCATGGAGCAGTCACTGAAAGGTCTACAAATCGGCCATATGTGAACATACCCCAGCTAGCTGTGCACCTGTGTCAGCAGGACTAGGTCTTTATGAGTTTTCAGCTTCTGGATGTAAGCAATCGACTGACTGCTAGCAGAGATCTTGAAAATGGCAAAGAACTGAAACCCAGGTCATATTAGAAAGTGGCGGAACTTTGCATTACACCAATAATATGCTTTATTTCCACAAAACCAGACCTCATTCCAGTTGTCAATGTGCCAATGTGTGTATTTGTCTTTTCACAGGTCCCCGCCATCCAACAGAAGAGAACGGTTGCCTTCCTGAACCAGTTTGTGGTGCACACAGTTCAGTTTCTTAATCGCTTCTCGACAGTTTGTGAGGAGGTTCGTCCTGTCCCTACCGATGTGTAAAGTGCATGGTTTGGGATTAGTTTGGGGGTCTTGTAGTATCTCCTCCTATCCTTGCCTGTATAGGTGCCATCTCTGCGTTGTGCTGCCTGGCTGAGGGGTGGGATCACACTGCAGCGTCTACCAGTAGAACGTGCAGTGATCCAGCTGCCCATACGACCTACGATACTTGCACACCTCGCTGACAGTCCTTCTGAGGATGAGGGCAGCTACAGTCTGTCTGAGCAGGCAGTATGTACTTTGGCTGTGGAACGGGGCATGCATACTGGAAAAATCCAGTATACATGGAGGGAGAGAGAAACAGATTAGACCCTTCACCCAACACCGCACCCGAGGGAGAGACCTCTACAGCTGGACAGGTGGCCTTACAGCAATTAAAAGGGGAACACCCACGTCCTCCTTTAGTTGGTTTCCTGTCCTCTGACCCGAGGAGCCTGGAACATGTGGCCTCTGGGGCTGTGAAGCAGGGAACACCTTAATGATGAAATGATGTCAGGATCTGCAACAAATATTTGTGTATCTTTGCCTCTGTTTGGTGTGGATGGCTTTGGCCTTGCACATTGTTTGGGGGCTGCCTCTGAACCAGGTTGGCTTGCGGCCTTTGTGCACATTTGGTCTACTGACTCTTTTAGCTTCACTTTGTGCTTCGTTTGGCTGGCTCCCGGGTGGCCTCTGTGCCTGGCTGGCTGCTTGGTCGTCTCAGTTTTTCCTTGTCCTGCTTGGCTGGTTGCCTCTGCTTGTGTGCCTGCTTGGCAGTCTTTAGGCATAGCTGGGCCTTGGTATCAGGAAGGCTTTCTGGTTGGCCGTTTCTACATTTGCTGTTTAGTGGCCTGGTTTGCTGTTCCCAGCCTTGGTGCTTGTATCTATGAACCCAGCAGGTAGATTTCCTCTGGTAGATGGCCAGGTATTTCTTTTTTCTATTACTATGAGGTTCTTAGCAGAAGTCCAGCCTAGGTGACAGCCTGTCTATGCTTCTAGGGTACAGCCACAAGAAAGGCATGATGGCATTAAAAAGGACTGTTACCAATCACAAAAAAATGAGGTATCTATATATTCTAGTTGGCTATGCTTTCTTGAGCTTGGAATACTTTCACCTATATGTGTGTCCCCCTGGTCTGCGGTATTGTTCCCCGAGATTTTTGGCACTACACATGTCAATCTTTTTTTCCAAGAAAATTTTTTATTTTCAAAAGTAAGGACATATACAAAGTACAATTCAGAAGCATTGCATATTTGTTACAAAATATTTTCAGAAAACAGACATTTATGTCTATGTATACAGTAGAGACTCCAAACAAGTTGTCCTTCACTTCAATTATTTTCCTAACCTTTCAAAATAGCCCCCCCCCTCCCCCACTCTGAGAAAACTCAATTGCCCTCCCCCCCCTACCCCTATTCGAAACTAACTATCCTCCTGCCAAAACAATCGCCATACCTTTCGTCAGACATGGTTTAAAACAATGATATCATCATATTAGTAACAATGTGGGTGTTTGTAGGAAACCTGTTATTGTGCCAATCGGCCTAGCGACCCTTTCAACTGCTCCTCCAGATACCATTTTGTCAAAGTGAAGGGTCTCATGATGTGTTCAATATCTGAGTCAGAGAAGAACTGTGTCAGAAAGCCTCTCCACCTCTTTAGAAATTTGCCTCCCTTTCCTTCCTTATGTTTCATAACATCCCCTCGCTCCAGATTCAGTAGTTCTCTAAGGCATGTTAATATGTCATCCCTTGAGGGGACCGAAGGCCGGAGCCAATGTTGTAAAATGCTCCTCTTAGTTACCATACAGAGTGCATGGAAAAGGGTCGGCAGTCTCCGCTCCAGAAGGACTCCATCCTTTAGCTCCTCCCAATAATGAAAGAGAAAGGTCATAGGGTTCAACGGGACCGTCAAATTCCAACTATCCTTAGATATTTGTGCCACCTGATTCCACAGATCCTGTATGCGGGGGCACGACCAAAGACCATGAAATAGATCAGTGTGCATGACCTTACACTTAGGACAACTAGTAATCCTGTCTAACCTGTTGGGGCCTGCCGGGAGGTTAAAAGCGTAAATAGCATTATGCATTATCCTGAAATGTGTGTCCCTCCAAACTTCATTTATGACTGAATTCCTCATGGCCCACCAGCCCTTAAGAATCTTCTCCCCTGCCTCGTTGTCCTCTAATATACGAGCCCATGGGCGAAAAGCTAGACGTGGTAGTCCATCCCCCAAAATCAACCTTAATTGGGAGTACAATAGAGAAATTGATTGCGGGCCTGTACCCTTCATTACTATCATATCAAAGTCATTCGTCACAATTTCCTTAGAGACATCCCTCAGCCTATCAGTTAAGAATTTATTAACCTGGGAGTATTGGATAGTTTGAAAAGGACTCAGGTGATAAGCATCCCTAACCTCCTGACATGATAACCATCTATTCTCATTCTTGTGTAACAACTGCTGGGCCGTCAGTATTCCTTTCTGCTTCCATTCCTCAAATAAAGCATTCCTCCTTCCCTGTTCAAATTCCGGATGTCCCCACAGAGGTAAGTATTTCGAGACTCCCTGACACAGTCGTAGACTCTTCCTAATAGTTCTCCATGCTGCCCATGTGTGGCGGAAGATAATCGAATTCCGCAGATGCATGGGTAGGGCTCTCAAAGCCGTATGTAATAGGGTGCAGGGATCCCATGGTGCGCAAAGTTCCCTCTCCAAAGAATAATCAGAGTGGAAACTTGTGTGGCGTAGCCAGTCAATAATGTGTCTAAGAAGACATGCCTGGTTATATATCCTGACATCTGGCATGTTCATTCCCCCTTTCAGTTTCAGGGCCATCAGCTTCCTCAGACCTATACGTGGTCTCTTTCCCTTCCAGATAAAGCGTGTCACCTCACCATGAAGTCTACAGATGTCTACATGCTTAATCAGCAAGGGCAAAGTCTGGAGAGGATAAAGGAGTCTGGAGAAGCTGATCATTTTGACTAAATGGATTCTGCCCAATAGGGGCAGGGGCAGGTTCTGCCATCCTCGCAGTTCCCTAGTCACTTTACTCAATAAGGGGGTATAATTCAGGCCGTATAATAAATCTGCCCTAGAACCTATCTTGATACCTAAATATGTAATGTGACCTTTAGCCACCGGTATCCCCTCTAGAGTGCTCCCAGGCTTTAATGTATTTTCCCCTCTCCCAAGCTGTAGAAGCGCACACTTGGCTGTATTTATCGTGAACCCTGAAAACTGACCAAATTTTGCAATGCTGCTCAGAACTACCTGTAGGTCTGTCACAGGGTTGCCCATGAATAGAAGTATGTCGTCTGCAAAAAAAATTGCCTTCAGTTCAGAGTTACCTATTTTAATACCCTCGATAATCCCGCCCGAGTTTAGAAAACGGACCAGAGGCTCTACCGCCAGGTCAAACAACAGGGGGGATAAAGGGCAGCCCTGCCTTGTACCCCTATGTAAGCTAAAAGGATCAGAGAGAAAGCCTTGCATGCCTATCCTGGCCATAGGAGTTGTGTAAAGCTGAGTAAGGTATTCCCTAAAAGAGCCTCTCACCCCAAATTTATCCAACACCCTCCATAGCCACTCCCAATTTACCTTATCAAAAGCTTTTTCAGCGTCGAGAGTGACTATGGAGGGCGTCGAAACACCTCCCTTCCCCCGGCCCACCTCATCCAAGACCGCCAGGACCCTACGGATGTTGGCGACCGCTGACCGGTTTCTAACAAAACCAACCTGTGAAGGGCAGATCAGGTTCGGGAGGATGCTTGCTAACCTATTGGCCATAAGTTTCGAGAGGATTTTAACATCCTGATTTATGAGGGATATAGGTCTGTATGACGCGGGGTCCTCAGCTGGTTTGCCCTCCTTGGGGAGCATGCGTATGTGCGCCATATTCATTTGAGCAGATAACCTCCCCCCCTTTAAGAGGACATTACCCAGTTTAGATAGTATCGGTGATATTTGCGCTTTAAGGGCTTTATAGAAGGCACCCGAATACCCATCCGGGCCTGGTGCTTTATTCCCAGGTAGCAGTGCTATTGTTTTCAGGATTTCCTCTTCCGTGATGGGCCTATTAAGCTGGTCTAGATCCTCCTGCGCTATCACTGGGAGATTTAAACCTTCCAAGATACTAGGGCCCAAGCCTACATTGTCTGGAGGTCTACTATATAGATCAGAATAGTAACTCCTAAAAAATTTTAGGATATCGGGGGGTTGGGATCTAATTTTCCCTGCTGAGTCACGTAGATGGGTGATAGGGATTGTTTGTCTACGCCCCTTAGCTAGATTTGCCAGGAGTTTGCCTGCCTTGTTGCCGAACTTGTGCAACTCTAGTTCCCATCTAGCTGTGTGAAAGCTTTCCTTTCTCTTTGCCCAAATCTCGAACTCCTCTCTTGCTGTACTCCACTTTTCCTTGTTCTCTGGCGAAGGAGATTGCACAAAAACCCTATAGCAACCCTGAACTGTCCGGCTACACTTGATAAATTGTGCCTTTGTAGCTTTCTTGAGGCCTGTTATATATGCTATCAACCTGCCCCGTATAACTGATTTGCCTGCTTCCCAGAAAAGAAGGGGGTCAGATTCATGCTCCTGATTAGTAGTGCTGTATTCCAGCCACCAACCCCGTAGTAATTCTATAAAGGTCTCATCCTCAGATAGGAAAGACGGGAATTTCCAAATGTATTCTGTCCCTCTCGGTTCCATATCCGCCAGAGACAGAACCACTGGCGAGTGATCTGAGATCACCAGGTTTTCAATAGCTACCTCGCTGACTCTGGACAAGAGTTCTGGTTTAGCCAACCAGTAGTCTATACGAGACCACGAGTTTTGCGCATGGGAGAAGTGGGTAAAGTCCCTTTCATCTGGGTGTGACACCCTCCATGTATCCACCAAAGCAATGTCCTCTGTAAGGGAAGACAAAACCCCACCTCTCCCATGAGCCCTATTCCTCAACGCCCCTGACTGCTTACGATCTTCACTTTCTACCATTGTGGCGTTAAAATCTCCTCCTACCAATATATTGCCCACCTGATCTGCCAGTATCTTATCTCTCAGGGAGGCAAAGAAACGACCTTGCTGTACATTGGGTGCATAAACATTATATATGTTGAGATTCCTGCTCCCATCTTTCAATGTCAGAATCAATATCCTGCCCTCATCATCAGCAGTGTAACCCTGTACCCTATTTAGTAGGTTCTTGTGTACCAGTGTGATCACACCTGCCTTGCCCTGTATAGCCGGAGAACCATAAACCTTGCCCACCCAGAGCCTTGACATTCTCATAAAATCCTCCTCCAGGAGATGCGTTTCCTGCAGAACCACAATATCTGCCTTCAAGCGCTTGAGATGGCGCAGCACCATTATGCGTTTCTGCGGGGAGCGCAGGCCCTTGACGTTCCATGTTACTATCTTAATCATTACCCCACATTTTTAAAAGGTTTTCCCCCCCACTGTCGATTGTATGAGACAAAGAGATTGGCAGGACAGCATTAACATAACTAAAACAACAAACAGAAACAAACATCCCTGAGTAACCTGCAAAGGCAAGTGAAACAAACATTACATCCTGGACTTCACTTTTTTCTGGTACCATTTTACCCTCCCATACCATTTCCCCTGAATAGCTTATAGTGGAGGATTGAAGGCCACCAGCTCCTTTTTTTTTTTTTTTTTTTTTTTTTTTTCCCCCCCCTCGCTTATTTCTTACACCCCCTTTACGCAGGCACGGAAACATGAGGCGTGACACCCCTCATTTTCGCTGCTTCCGCTGATTGCCAGACGAAAAGTGCTGGGTCTCATCTCTCCGTTGCGGCTTGCCTCTGGAAGTCCCTTGAAAGCCTGATTGTGGACTCTGCGACGCTCTTCTTCCTTGTTCTACCGGCTCTTCAGGCTCGGTGAGATATGGGCCTTGGGCAAAAAAAGCTGCAGCATCTGAGGCATTATTAAAGTTCCTGTAGACTCCATCCGCACACTTCACTTTTAACACTGCCGGATATAGTAGTTGAAAACGGATTTTCCTCTGGAACAGTGAAGTGCAAATTTCGCTGAAACCTCTCCTTTTCTTAGTGATCACTGCCGAGTAATCATTAAAAAGCATGATCTTCTGCCCCCTATAGGTTAGAGGCTCTTTTCGCGCCCTGAAAGCGCGTATAATGTCCTCTTTATCAGAGAAATCGAGGTATTTCATTATGACCTGTCTGCCTCTCTGCGGGCGATTAGCCAACTCCTTGGGTCCCTCCGGAGGGCTCTGCAGTGACCCCAGCCTATGCGCTCTTTCCACTTTACGGGGAATCGACAGTCCCAGCGCTCTGGGGAGTTCTGACTCACAAATATGCTTAAGCTCTGTGCCCGGTATGTCCTCAGGGAGACCCACTAACCTGAGGTTACTGCGACGTGAGCGGTTTTCAAGGTCGTCGACCTTATCCTTTAGCTCATTCACCGTCTGCATCAGCACTTTTATACGTGACTGTGTGCCCTGCATGTCTTCTTCCATACATGCCGTCCTCTGCTCCAGTTCGTCTATGCGGTACCCCTGCTGGCTGTAGGCTTCCTGCAGCTCTGTAAGGGAGTCTTGTATCGTCGCCGCCAGCGTAGATTTGAGATCAGGTGCCAGGTGGGCCGCAACCTCTAATGCCAGCCTTTTGAGATCTGCAGCTGGCAGCGGGGTAGACTGGAACAAGTCCTCTTGTGAGGATATCAGGGGCTGATTCAAATCAACTACCCGCGGCGTGGTCTCAGTCTCGGCCGCCATCTTGTCCTCTTTATGCAGCGGCGCCGGCCGCGGCTCTTCTCCGTCCTCCGGTCTCTTCCCGCTACGTAGCAGGTACCTCTCCATGCACACAGCGCTTCCTGTCAACACTTGCCACACTTAGTGTGGTTACTTGAGCCCGTAGGCGGTGATCGGAGGGTAAGGCTGTTAGGGAAGGTGGCGGAGCTCCGCTACACGCGTCTCCTCATACCAGCGCCGGAACCGGAAGTCCCCACATGTCAATCTTAAGTGACTAGCCACACACTTTGTTAGGTGAGGTTTCTCCTCTCACAGCCCCCTGATGTGGTTTGATCTCGGGAGACCACACTGTACCATAGCTTCCCACAGGACACTGTCTCACTCAGACCAGAGTGAGACACTGCTGCAGAGAGGGCTCTTACCTGCGGCAGTGTCATACTCTGGTATGATTGAGACGCTGTCCCTTAGGAGCTATGGCACAGTGTGGGTTTGCGAGAAGTCCCAGTTCTCACAAGGTCACACCGCATCAGGAGGCTGTGTGTTGGAGATCACCACAGCATGGAGAAACCTCCCCTAAGAAGGAAGAGAAGTAACTAGCCATACATCTGTACGTAGTCACTTCAGATTGACATGTGTGGTGCCAGTGAAAGTATGTCATGCTCAGGGATGCATGGCCAACTAGAATATATAAATGTCTCACTTTTTTGGATTGGTGACATGTGCCCTTTAAGTATAGTGCATGTTCTATACAAGTCAATGTGTGCACTTGGTTAGAAGTGAGAAGTTGGATAGGTTTGTTCCAAGTCTGGTACACCAGCAAAGCCTGATGATGCTCCTGGTTAAGAGTGAGAGGATGGGCAGGACTTGGTAAGGGCTCATGCACACGAACGTATATTCTTTGCGTGTCCGTTTAGTTTTTTTTGCGGACCGTATACGGAACCATTCATTTCAATGGGTCCGCAAAAAAAACGAAAGTTACTCCTCGTGCATTCTGTTTCCGTACGTCTGTATTTCCATTATGCAAAAAAATAGAACATGTCCTATTATTGTCCACATTACGGACAAGGATACTACTGTTCTATACGGGGCCAGCTGCTCCGTGCCGTAAAATACGGAATGCAGATGGACATCATCCGCATTTTTTGTGGATCCGTGTTTGCACATACGGTCGTGTGCATGAGGCCTAAGATCTACAGTATAATGGTATGGCACCAGCAAAGCCTTATAATGCTCCTGGTCAGAAGTTAGAAGATGGGCAGGACTATTGTAAGCATTGGGGTAGCCTACAGAGGTACACCTTTTCCTTTTTTTGCAAAGGCCTATAATTCTCCTGTTAAAGCATCATAAGATGGACAGATTGGCACTAAGTCTGGCATGTCTGCAAAGCCCATAATGCTCCTAGTTGGGGTGAGAAGATGGACAGCCAGCAAAGGTCCATAATGGACAGAAGGACATGGGCCGGTCTGCACTGTCTGGACTACAGGTGTATGGCAAACCAGCAGACCTTGGATCCAAGTATCTGGCCTACATTGTAGGTTGCACTGTAGAAGTGAGTGGATGAATTAATATTGTCTCTTCCCTTCAGGCATTTTCAGTAATAGTCATCCTGTTCTGATTATTTGTATAAGAACAAGACAAGTAATCCATATAGGATTTTCACTAGGATTGTTTCCGTTATAAGGTCTATTTATCAGTTCTTTAAAGTTTCTTATCTCAATCCTGATTGCCTTGTTTCTTTCATACTCCTCTTGTCCACCTCTGATAATTAGGTTGGTGGTCGACTCATATTTTATTTTTATTTTTGGACCTCTTGTTGGCCTTGGCTTTCCTTTTTATGTCACTTGAGGTCTATTTGGAATAGTAACTTACAGGTAGTTGTCCCTCCCAAAGGTTCCTCTTCTATTCTCTCTCTGGCGCTGTCATAGGTGAAGGGAAAAATTATCATTACACTTAATGATAATTTGACTTTCCAGAACCCATGACAGCACCCCTCTTATTCCCTGCCTTTTGCTTGTAGTTGGTTATGAAATTCTGTCTTTTTGCTTCAAATGATAATTTCAAAAAAAGGAAAAGGTGTAGAAGATTTTAAGATTTCATTTGTAAAGCTTTCTGCCCATCTGTATTGGTAGATCCTTCTCTCTGGTGCTGTCATGGGTTCTGTAAAATCAAATTACCAGCGGTCAGCAGCCACTTTGCTGGCAGAATAGTGGTTAGCAATGGGAACTGCATGGCCATTTTACCGAATTCAGAGCCTAATTATGATGCGGCAAACTTATCAAACAATGTCAGGCGTTAGATAAATTTAAGCGAGACTCAGATAAGCGAGTTCAATGCGAGAAACTTGCTGCGTGTATGAGAGTGATTTCTCGTCCTGACCTTTTCATCTCTGACAGGATGGCATGGCTTTATAATGATTTATAATGCTGTGTATCCCTGCTAGATCTCAGATCTACTCTATTGTTCTGACATAATGTTGTCAGAGCAATTGAGTGGATGTAAGGTCTACGAGGGATACACAGCATTATAAGACTTGTGATCCTGTCAGAGGAGAGGAGGTCATAACGGGAAATCGCTCTCACACACTTAGCGAGTTTCTCATATTGAACTTGTGTGAGTCTGGCCTTAGAGCGGATTATAGTAAGGTAAACTCTAGAAAAACTGACTTCTCCATCTTTATTTCCATGCAAGACATGCATAACCCCCTTTTTTATTCATTCTTTTCTTGCTTTTATTTCAGAAACTGTCTGCTCTTTCACTTCGTATTCAACAGATTGAAACCACGCTCAATATTCTAGATGCAAAGGTTTGTCTCTGTATATCTACATCAGATACCTGTTAGCTTTGTAAATGCATAGCCTTTCTAATGTTGGTCTGGATCTGTGGTACCGTATATGCCAGACCGGCCCTCATGATTTTGTCATCGGACACAACCTTACAGGCGTTGTGCCACAATGAACGTTCATCACTTATCCACGGGGTAAGTTTTAGAGGTCTGATTACTGGGCCTCCTATCTATCACTAGAATGAGTTTGCCCAGCCCTCCAGAACTTCCACTTCACAATCACAGAGGAGTTTGAACGGAACGGTGGTTTTTCATCCTCAATGTGGGTACATTGATTGTCCATCCATACATTGAATAGAAAGACGCTGCACATGCTCGACCACCACTCCTTTCAAGTTCTTTCTCACTTTGGTTCTTCTGCATATACCTTTTTGATTAATAGAGTAGCGTCTTTGACAAGCATGAATACTCTGGAAACAGAAGAAGGGTGCTGACCAAGGCTGTTTTATGACAGTCTATGTCTGCCGTTTCATAGGCAGGATTTGTGGTGCGCGGTCTGATGTTAGTTGTGCACGGTGAGTGGAGAGTGAGCATCATTTCGTATTATGCAGACGTCCTATTGTATTACTTTGGTCCTGATATTCTGACTTTTTGTAACTGGAGTTTATTTTCTGTATGGACTTCATATCATTGTACTGTTTTTATTTCAGCTTTCTTCCATCCCTGGCTTAGAAGATGTTAAAGTTGAAACACATTTGTCTAACAGTATTACAAATGGTCATCTGCAGCCCCGGTCTGTCTCAGAAGCCCCTCCAGCTACACCACAGACAGAAGTAAGTGGATTGACTGGTGGCCTATCTCTGGTGTAATCAGATATTTCTTGAAATAAATTGTAACTCCTCTTTTAACCCTTACGCCCACCAGCACCGTACATGTATGGCGCTGGAGCGATAGGCAAACATGGCGCTCGCTCGCACATGCAGCGGGCGTTATGGCCGGCAGGTCTCTGCTGTTTCAAACGGCAGAAACCTGTGGCTAATTACCACTACCGACAATAATGCCGATCTCTGTAATTAAAGCCTTTTAGATGCCATGATCAAGTGAGATCACGGCATCTAAAGTGTCAAAAACCAGAAGTATAAAAAAGTTTTTTCAAAGTGAAAATTTATTTTTACACTATTTAGGCATAAAAAAACTATACATATGGGGTATCGTTGTAATCATACTGACCCAGAGAATGAAGGGCACAGGTCAGTTTTGCCAGTTTCAAGAAAATAATTGTATTTCACAAGAAAGGACAATACTGAAGGTTTTATTCTTATGACCGTTTTACACTGTTGCTCTATTACTGCTAGAAATTTATGAATAAATAATTGGCAAATCGCATGTTTTTTTATTTATTTTTTCCGTTACAGCGTTCACCGCACAGGAATTTTTAAAATATATTTTAATAGTTCAGACATTCTCGGATGCGGCGATACCAAATATGTTTGTTTATTTATATATTTTTATAATTGGGAAAGGTGGGTGATTTAAACTTTTAATAAATATATATTCTGCAACTTCGCACAGCTATTTGAAGAGTAGTGGACCAACATTCCACAGGCCACAATCAACAACCTGATCAACTCTATGCCACGGAAATGTGTTGCACTGCGTGAGGCAAATGGTGGCCACACCAGATACTGACTGGTTTTCTGACATGGCACCCGATCGGAGCACCGCAATTTCAATACGGGGGTTTCGATCAGAAGGCAGAGGGAACCGCATCCCTCTGCCTTCATTCACAGGCGCAGCGATCAGCTCACCTGGTAACAGAAATAAATCTCACGACTTTTTCAGTGCAATTGTACCTAGCTCCTACCAAGGCAAAGCTGGTCATGTATTAAGGCTAGTTGCAGAGGAACAGCCTGCCCGAGTTCATTGTATCCGGCACATTGCCAGGCCCTATTGACTATAATAGGCCCCGCGGGGATCCAGCCTGTTTCCGGCATTAGTGCTGGAAACAGGCCGGGTCCCATTATAAGCATTGGGCACTGGAGGGGCTATGCCGGTCAGAATGAACTCTGGCAGGCTGTTCCTCTGCCAAACCAAAGATTTTAACACTATTCTGCAACTAGCCTAAGACTTCATACTGTAGAAATGTCCAAGCCCAGTGCTTTACCCATTTACCCCTGCTGGCAGTCTGACGTGTTGTTTTTCCCAGGTTGTTCAGCAGAACTCCTTAAATGATAACACCTTACCGAAGGAAGAAGTACAGGCTGAAAATATTCCCACTGTAGCGAAAGATCCAAGATATGCCAGATACTTAAAAATGGTTCAAGTGGTAAGTTTTGTGTTTAAGTCCTATCTGCCATCAATGGATATTCCTGGAGGGTCTCTAAGGCTACTTTCACACTTGCGTTCGGGGTTCCGCTTGTGAGTTCCGTTAGAAGGCTCCGAACGGATCCGTCCAGCCCTAATGCATTCTGAGTGGATGCGGATCCGCTCAGAATGCATCAGTTTGGCCTCCGTTCCGCTCAGCAGGCAGACACCTGAACGCAGCGCATGTATTTAACTCATTGGTGGCCAGTGCGGCCCCCCCTCCCTCCCCTGTATTTAACTCATTGGTGCCCAGTGCGGCCGGCCCCCCCTCCCTCCCCCCTGTATTTAACTCATTGGTGGCCAGTGCGGCCGCCCCCCCCCCCCCCTAATTAAAATGGCCGACCCCCCCATCATTGGTGGCAGCGGAGAGTTCCGATCGGAGTCCCAGTTTAATCACTGGGGCTCCGATCGGTTACCATGGCAGTCAAGACGCTATTGCAGTCCTGGCTGCCATGGTTACTTAGCAATAGAAGCATTAAACTTACCTGCGATGTCTGTGACCGGCCGGGCGCTCCTCCTACTGGTAAGTGAAAGGTCTGTGCTATAAGCAATGCGCCGCACAGACCTTTCACTTGCCAGTAGGAGGAGCGCCCGTCCTGTCACAGACATCGCAGGTAAGTATAATGCTTCTATTGCTAAGTAACCATGGCAGCCAGGACTGCAATAGCATCTTGGCTGCCATGGTAACCGATCGGAGCCCCAGCGATTAAACTGGGACTCCGATCGGAACTCTCCGCTGCCACCAATGATGGGGGGTCGGTCATTATAATTAGGGGGGGGGGGCGGCCGCACTGGCCACCAATGAGTTAAATACAGGGAAGGGAGGGGGGTCGGCCGCACTGGCCACCAATGAGTTAAATACAGGGGGGGGAGGGAGGTGGGGGGCTCTGCCCCCTGCTGCCTGGCAGCACCTGCCAGGCAGCAGGGGGCAGTCATGTACACAGTTCTTTTAGTATATTCTAACTTGAAGCGTCCCCATCACCATGGGAACGCCTCTGTGTTAGAATATACTGTCGGATCTGAGTTTTCACGAAGTGAAAAATCAGATCTGAAAAAACCAGTTATGCAGACGGATCCGTTCTGAACGGATGCAAGCGTTTGCATTATAGGAGTGGATCCACTCCAAACGCAATTGTGAAAGTAGCCTAACTTGGACTTGACCGGTTCTGTATCCCCTTTTGTTCCACACCTTTTTTTTTTTTTTTTTTTTTTTGTACCCATGTTTTGCGCGGTATTGATTTACTTGTGATACTGAATCAATTTTTATGTTATAGGGTGTCCCTGTGATGGCTATTCGAAATAAAATGATTTCTGAAGGACTAAACCCTGATCTTTTAGAGTGAGTATTAAAACTTCCTCCTTCCATTTTGGCAACTGTTTTCATTTTCTTTGAGTGAAAAGTATTGCCTTGGTATAAACCATGGTATTCTTTGTGTTGTTTTGCCTTTAGCACATTGTAAACTTTTCCAGAAGCCTCATTATATAACGTTATGTAACATATGCGGTACCATTTAATGTACTTAAATTATTAACTATTTTAAGACCGGCCATTTCCCTCCTTCATGGCCAGGCACATTTTCAATATCCTGTATAAAACTAGTCAAAGTAGAAAGATAAAACCAAACAGAAAAGAATGAATAAAGTATAAACATGCAGACTGCAGCTGTGGCCCTATTTACATCTGTATGGGTAATAAGCACTTCTTGTCAGGAAGACAATCTCTTTCATCATGCACTATTAGGGTCCATTCACACATCCGTGTGTGTTTTACGGATCCGTTGATCCACAAAACACGGACATCGGTGATGTGCATTCCGCATTTTGTGGACCGCACATCGCCGGCACTTAATAGAAAATGCCTATTCTTGTCTGCAATTGCGGACAAGAATAGGACATGTTCTATATTTTTCGGGAACAGAATTGCGGACCCGGAAGTGCGGATCCGGGCAGCACATCGTGCTGCCCCATAGAAATGAATGGGTCCGCAATTCCGTTCCGCAAAATGCGGAACGAAATTGCGGACGTGTGAATGGACCCTTAGGGTTTCGTAGAGGGGAGTCTCCAGGTTCGCACCCCTCTACAAGCTGTGGTGGACCCAGCCTGTGCATTATATTACTAACTTACTCAGCTTCCTTGGGATATAACTGCTTATAGATGGACATCTGATTGAACTCCCAGCTTCAGGAGATGGAGAGAACACCCTTAAATACCAAAATCCCTCAGTCATATAATAGAGGTCATAGATCCAGCTTAAAAGAGTTGTCACTTCAGCAAGTGGCATTTATCATGTAGAGAAAGTTAATACAAGGCACTTACTAATGTATTGTGATTGTCCATATTGCCTCCTTTGCTGGCTGGATTCATTTTTTCTATCTTGTTTCCACTTAATACACTGCTTGTTTTCAGAGATTATGACCACCCGGCAATCCAGCAACAGTGGCCTATGCACCGTCCCGGACACAAAGCATGACCACCACTGGTGGATGACAGGGTGGTCGTAACCATGGATACAAGAAGTGTATAATGTTATGGAAAAATGAAACCAGCAAAGGCGGCAATATGGATAATCACAATACATTAGTAAGTGCCTTGTATTCACTTTCTCTACGTGATACATTGCATTTACTGAAGGGACACAACCCCTGTAATAATAATTATTCTGTTTAGTCTAATGTATAATGTCTATACTTGTTTTTAGGACACCTAATGCACCGGTCCCAGACGGAGACATTGCACCAGAAGACAGCTCTGACAGTGAATCCTCATTCAGTGACTGAAGAGACTGATGTCTGCTATGCTAATCTTTGCTGGAATGTAGATTGGGCTGGACTTTATAATATTACATATGAACCTAATGACCATCACAAAAAGGTTAAATGGAGCCTGTCACCAGGAAAGTCGCTGGTAAACCATGCACACTGCCTTGTAGCTGAGCTGAATGACATGATACCTTTCAGCTAGCAATCCGTTCATTCTGGAGTAAAAAAAATACTTTTGATCCATATGCAAATGAGCAGTTTAGTGCCCTGAGGGTGGGCCCAAGCCATTTTGTGCGCCACCTCTCCGTGGTGTCCGCCCACTGTTGGTGCACTTCAGCTGAGCTAGTCTTGCATTGTGCCTGATTTAACAGTGAATTCCCTGGTGGCAGACTCACTTTAAAGGGGTTGTCTATTACAAAAAAGCCCCCCAGTGTATGGCTACTTTCACATTAGCGTTTTTGCTGTATCTGGTAGGGTTCAGCAAAAATGCTTCCGTTAATTATAATACAACCATCTGCATCCGTTATGAATGGATCCGGTTGTTTTGTCTTTAACATAGCCAAGACGGATTGGTCATGAACTCCATTGAAAGTCAATGGGGGACGGATCCATTTTCTATTGTGTCTGAGAAAATGGATCCGTCCCCATTGACTTGCATTGTGGGTCATGACGGATCTGTCTTGCTCCTCATCCCATGCGGTTTGCTCTCCGGTATGAGAACGCAACCAAACGTTCAGCTACAATAAATGGGGACAAAACTGAAGCGTTTTTTTTTCCCCGGTATTTAGACCCTATGAAGGATCTCAATACCGGAAAATAGAAACGCCAGTGTGAAAGTAGCCTATGTTCATAAAATAATATATATTCACCCATTTCACCATCCGCCACTTTCAGCGATGCCGCCAGGCTTTGTTTGGCTGCAGAGCTTGCCCTTATACTCCATGGGACTACTGCAGCCTGTCACTGGCCTCAGCTTTCATGTGCTGTATACCTCTGAAGTCAGTGATTGGCTGGGGTATATATGGTCACATTATCGCCGCCTATGTCACAGCTGGGAGGATCAGGTGAAGCTGGAGGTGGCAGTGGGTACATGTGTAATACCCCTTGGATTATTTTGACAAGGAACCAAGTGGTGTAAGATAAGGTGTGGATTTTTTACTAACTGTCTTTGGTGATAACTGCATACCTGTAAATATGCTGAGGAGGAGACCACTGTGATGGAACTGTAGACTACGGTATAATTTGTTAAAAAAAAAAACATGGATTTTTACCGATATCACCAATAAGTCTGCTAGTATTCTGTTTTGTATTCCTTACTGCATATAAATGAACTACCATATTTTTTGCCCTTTAAGACGCACCTGCCCATAAGACGCAGTTTTTTAAGGAGAAAAATAAGAAAAAAATATTTTGAACCGAAAGGTGTGCTTTTGGTGGGTTTTGAACTAATGGTGGTCTGTGGATGACGCACTGTTATGGCGGGGATCTGTGGATGACGCACTCTTATGGGGGGGGATCTGTGGATGACGGACTTTTTTTTTTTTTTTTCCCCCCTCTGTAATCTAATTGCAGTTGCCTGCCAGCGTGTGTCAGGCCCTGCCAGTGCACAGTGTCACCAGTGGCACTCATATCTGGTGTCACAGTAGATTACATAAAAAAAAAATATATATATTTGACTAATATAATAGCAGTTAGTTGCCTGCAAGCGTGTGTGTCAGGCCTACAGCGTGTACTGTGCCAACTACTGCCAGTGCACAGTGCCACTCATCTCTGGTGACACCCAGATGTCAACTAATAAAAAAAAAAAAAAATGACAGGCAGAGGCAGGCCACCCCGCAGGGGCCGTCGTGGTGCTGTGATTCCCTTTGGCCCTAGAATAATGCCCAGTGTTCAGAGGCCACGTACCCTGAACTCTAAAAGTTCTGAGGACATAGTTGACTGGCTAACACAGGACACCCAATCTTCTACAGCTTCCGCTCGGAACCTTGACGCACCATCCTCCTCCAGCTCAGCTTCGGCCACCTCTCAAGTTACCACTCGCCCGCCTGCCGCCACCACCAACACTAGCACCACAGCCGCTTCACTTGATCTGTCAGAGGAGTTATTTACACATCAGTTGGAAGAAATTAGTGATGCGCAACCATTATTGCCAGAGGATGTAGATAACAGGGATATGTCTCAGTCAGGCAGCATTACACACATGGACGTACGGTGTGATGATGATGATGTTGTACCCGCTGCTGCTTCCTTTGCTGAGTTGTCAGATACAAGTGAAGCGGTTGATGATGACGATGTGTCCGTGGATGTCACGTGGGTGCCCACTCGAAGAGAAGAAGAACAGGGGGAAAGTTCAGATGGGGAGACAGAGAGGAGGAGGAGACGAGTTGGAAGCAGGGGGAGATCGTCGCAAGGATCTAGTGGCACAGTCAGACAGCATGTATCGGCACCCGGGGTCAGTCAGACAGCACGCCAATCAACGAATGCTGTTGCCACCACCAGAATGCCGTCATTGCAAAGCTCAGCAGTGTGGCATTTTTTTTGTGTGTCTGCCTCTGATAACAGCGATGCCATTTGCAACCTGTGCCAAAACAAACGGAGTCGTGGGAAATCCAACACCCACCTAGGTACAACTGCTTTGCGAAGGCACATGATCTCACATCACAAACGCCTATGGGATCAACACATGATGACGAGTACAAGCAGCACACAAGCTCAAAGCCACCATCCTCCTCCTGGTCCAGCATCTTCAGCCACGTCAACCACTGCTGTCCTCCTTGCCCCCTCTCAACCATCCGCCACTCCGTCTCTCGCCTTGAGCAGTTCCTGCTCATCTGCCCAGTCAGGTGTCTGTCAAGGAAATGTTTGAGCGTAAGAAGCCAATGTCACAGAGTCACCCCCTTGCCCGGCGTCTTGACAGCTGGCTTGTCGGAACTCTTAGCCTGCCAGCTTTTACCATACAAGCTGGTGGAGTCTGAGGCCTTCAAAAAATTTGTAGCTATTGGGACACCGCAGTGGAAGGTACCCGGCCGAAATTTCTTTTCACAAAAGGCAATCCCCAACCTGTACTCTATTGTGCAAAAGGAAGTCATGGCATGTCTGGCACACAGTGTTGGGGGCAAGGTCCATCTGACCACTGATACCTGGTCTGCAAAGCACGGTCAGGGCGGGTATATCACCCACACTGCGCATTGGGTAAACCTGCTGACGGCTGCCAAGCATGGAATGCGTGGCTCTGTAGAGGAGTTGGTGACACCGCCACAACTTGCAGGCAGGCCTGCTGCCACCTCCTCTACTCCTCCTACTCCATACTCTTCAATAACCTCCTCGGCTGAGTCCTCTTCTGCTGTTGCGTCTTGCTCCACATCAACTGCAGCTCCCCAGGGGCTATTCCACATCCCGGATGCGACAGTGTCACACCGTCTTGTGGTTGACTTGCCTGAAAGCAGAGAGTCACACCAGACCAGCACTCCTGTCCGCCCTGAACGCACAGGTGGATCAGTGGCTGACTCCGCACCAACTGGAGATCGGCAAAGTGGTGTGTGACAACGGAAGCAATTTGTTAGTGGCATTGAATTTGGGCAAGTTGACACATGTGCCGTGCATGGCACATGTGTTGAATCTGATTGTACAACGCTTTGTGCATAAGTACCCAGGCTTTCAGGACGTCCTCAAGCAGGCCAGGAAGGTGTGTGGCCATTTCAGGCGTTCCTACACGGCCATGGCGCACTTTCCAGATATTCAGCGGCAAAACAACATGCCAGTGAGGCGCTTGATTTGCGACAGCCCGACACGTTGGAATTCAACACTCCTAATGTTCAACCGCCTGCTCCAACAAGAAAAAGCCGCCAACGAGTATTTGTATGACTGGGGTGCTAGGACAGCCTCTGCGGAGCTGGGAATTTTTTTGCCACGTTACTGGACGCTCATGCGCAATTCCTGTAGGCTCTTGCGTCCTTTTGAGGAGCTGACAAACCTAGTCAGTCGCACTGAAGGCACCATCAGCGACATCATCCTATTTGTTTTCTTCCTGGAGCGTGCCCTGCGAAGAGTGCTGGATCAGGCCGTGGAGAGGAAGAGTTGTGGTCACCATCACCACCAGAAACAGTCTTATCAGCATCGCTTGCTGGACCTGCAGCAACGCTGGAAGAGTCAGAGGAGGAATGTGGCTTTGAGGAGGAGGAAGACCATCCACAGCAGGCGTCCCAGAGTGCTCGTTGTCACCTATCTGGTACCCGTGGTGTTGTACGTGGCTGGGGGGAAGAACAGACCTTCAGTGACATCAGTGAGGACGAGGAACGGGACATGAGTAGC
Source organism: Bufo bufo (assembly GCF_905171765.1). Lineage (NCBI taxonomy): Eukaryota > Metazoa > Chordata > Amphibia > Anura > Bufonidae > Bufo > Bufo bufo. The sequence goes on along the minus strand of NC_053389.1, from coordinate 441,389,325 downwards.
TTGGCATCCAACCTTGTGAAAATGGGGTCTTTCATGCTGTCGTGCCTGTTGAGGGACCCTCGTATAAAAAGGCTGAAGGAGAACGATTTGTACTGGTTGGCCACGCTACTAGACCCCCAATATAAGCAGAAAGTGCCTGAAATGTTACCGAATTACCGAAAGTCGGAAAGGATGCAGCAGTTCCAAAATAAAGGGAAGAGGTTTAAGTAATCCTCCTCCTACCACGACCACGCCAGCAAGGACAGGACGCTTTACAGACGTGTTGTTGATGGAGGACATGCAGAGCTTTTTAAGTCCTACGCATCGCCATAGCCCTTCGGGGTCCACCCTCAGAGAACGACTCGACTGACAGGTAGCAGACTACCTCGCCTTAACTGCAAATATCGACACTCTGAGGAGCGATGAACCCCTTGACTACTGGGTGTGCAGGCTTGACCTGTGGCCTGAGCTATCCCAATTTGCGATAGAACTTCTGGCCTGCCCCACTTCAAGTGTCCTGTCAGAAAGGACCTTCAGTGCAGCAGGAGGTATTGTCACTGAGAAGAGAAGTCGCCTAGGTCAAAAAAAGTCTAGATTACCTCACCTTTATTAAGATGAATGAGGCATGGATCCCGAAGGGACTGACAGTTGGCGATACATTTGACTAAAAAAGGCCTGATGAGATGAGCTGCCTTGGGCTAAAAATGGTCCACACGCTGCTGTATTTTATCTGTGCATGCCGGATGACTTGCGTGACTTATCCTCCACCAACTAGGGTTCAAGCCACAATGTTTTAGTGCACTTTCTGCCTTGAAAACATCAATTTTTCTGGCCTCTGGTGCTGCACTGTGGCTGCAAAAACAAAACAAAAAAAAAGGCACATACATGTGTCAATTCCCCTTCGTGATCCTTACCTTGTTGTGGTGAAGGGGCTTGCGTATCACAATGAAGCGACGACCTCTGAGTGTGTTGGCAATGGCAATGTTGGCACACCCCAGATGATAAGGTCGTTGCTTCATTGTGAACAGACCAAAAGCGATTGGCTGGATAATTTTGCATAGAAAAAACATTTAATTTTCTTTGTGATCATCTAAGGCCTCTTTCACACTTGCGTTGTCCGGATCCGTCGTGTACTCAATTTGCCGGAAGTGCCCGCCGGATCCGTAACACCGCAAGTGAACTGAAAGCATTTGAAGACGGATCCGTCTTCAAAATGCGTTCAGTGTTACTATGGCACCCAGGACGCTATTAAAGTCCTGGTTGCCATAGTAGTAGTGGGGAGCGGGGGAGCAGTATACTTACCGTCCGTGCGGCTCCCCGGGTGCTCCAGAATGACGTCAGAGCGCCCCATGCGCATGGATGACGTGATCCATGCGACACGTCATACATGCGCGTGGGGCGCCCTGACGTCACTCTGAAGCGCCCCGGGAGCCGCACGGACGGTAAGTATACTGCTCCCCACTACACTTTACCATGGCAACCAGGACTTTGGTTACCATGGCTGGCAGGACGCTATTCAGAAAAAGCTAAACGTCGGATCCGGTAATGCGCCGAAACGGCGTTTAGCTTAAGGCCGGATCCGGATTAATGCCTTTCAATGGGCATTAATTCCAGATCCGGCCTTGCGGCAAGTGTTCAGGATTTTTGACCGGAGCAAAAAGCGCAGCATGCTGCGATATTTTCTCCGGCCAAAAAACGTTCCGTTCCGGAACTGAAGACATCCTGATGCATCCTGAACGGATTTCTCTCCATTCAGAATGCATGGGGGTAATCCTGATCAGGATTCTTCCGGCATAGAGCCCCGACGACGGAACTCTATGCCGGAAAAGAACAACGCAAGTGTGAAAGAGCCCTAAGGTGATCATTAAAGCCTACTAGGCCAACAATGGGCCCACACTGCAGAATCATTGTTTTCTGGGTCACTTAACTGTCACTGAACTACCTCAGCATGATCATAGGCTTTGAAAAAACCCGATCGCCTGCAATCTCCCAAACGTGCGCACGAGCACAGTCCTCACTACACCAAGATTGTCGCATAGAGGAATAAAATTTATGTCATGCGGTTGTCTAAAATCTTTTCCATTCACGTCCCCTGATAGGGGACGTAACAGGGATTAATCTGATAGGAATAGTACTACTTAACACACCACTCATATCTGGTGGCACAGTTCATTGCAAGGCGCACGCGCAGTGCCCCAAATTGGAAGTAGGAGGACCAACCAAGTATCTTTTTCCATCTCCCGGTTCCTAAAATCTATTACATAGACTGGCCCCTGATAGGAATAGTACTACTTAACACACCACTCATATTGGGATTGCACAGTACATTACACGGCACACGCGCAGTGCCCCAAATTGGAAGTAAGAGGACCGACCAAGCATCTTTTTCCATCTCCCGATTCCTAAAATATATTCCATACACCGGCCTCTGATAGGGGACAAAACAGAGATTAAACTGGTAAGAACAGATTTTTTTAATAAAAAGAAAAAAGAGGAGGACAGCCTCTGCGGAGGTGGGTATTTTTTGGCCGCGTTACTGTCACGGCTGAGGATGGGGGAAATCCTCAGCCGTGCGATGCCAGAAAATGCAAGGCGGCTCGGCCAGGACGACAGGATTAGGGAGCAGGTCACCTCCTAAACGCATCCCTAACCTTACCCTAACTCCTAGCTACATGAGCCGACCTTGATGGTAGGAGGGCTCATGCACCGGAACCTTGAAGTCCCTGCTAGCCCTCAAGATGGCCCTAACCTAGGAGCAGGGTAAGACTGCCTGTTCCTTCTGGACGCGTAGGAACAGGGGTCTCACTGGCCAAGCTGCAAGGAATGGGGGAACACATACAACATACATATATGACAGGCGAACTAAACAAGTTCCACACGTACCTGTCACAGCCACGCTGACTGGAACCCATGCATGCACTACTCATGTCCACAGAACACAAAGGGACATAGCACACATAACACACAGGTTACCAGGACATCCATAGTTGCACTAAACAGGAAACAAAGGGAAACATCAACTGAACATCATGCAAACATAACTTATACTTCACAGATAAACCTATGACCACAAGGGTGGCCCCCACTGGCAGATGATATACACAGGAGGCTGCTCCAGCTACACATGGCTGAAGCAACCCCACTGAGACATGCCAAACACTGAGGCTTTATAGGCCTAAGAGGCCACACCCACACAGACACGCCCAGTGTCTCACACACACAGAAAGGGAGTTAACCCTTCCAACACCAGGGAAGGGAAAACACCACTTAAAGGGGAAAGTGTCCAAACCAAGATCACACTGTGGCTGTTGCCGCAGGCAACGACATGGGTGGCTACCATGTCCTGGGAGTCAGCCCGCAGGCCGGGACACTGGCACCACATGTACACATCCAACCAAACGTTGCCAGGGGCAGCCACAGTGAAGGAAAGAGTCCTAGTGCACACACAACACAAAACGCAGTGCACAACAGACAAACAAACACAACACCCAACATGAAGGTTGTTAGGTGCAACCGCGTGCAATGCAGCAAGCTGCCCAGCACCGCTCAGGCTGCTCTGCTGAAACCAACACCATACAACTAGTTGCCCGCGGCAACCACATGTGAGGCCACAAACAGCGGCCCTCAGCTGTGATTGAAGACCAAAACCAAACCGCAGGCAACCGCATGCGGTTGAGGAGTCACGACCATAGCCGTGGCCGTGACAGTTACTGAACGCTCATGCACAATGGCTGTAGGCTCATGCGTACTTTTGCGGAGGTGACAAACCTGGTCAGTCAAACCCAAGGCAACATCATCGATCTCATCCCATATGCGTTCTTTCTAGAGCGTGCCCTGCGAAGAGTGCTGGATCAGGCCGTAGATGAGCATGAAGAGGAAGAGTTGTGGTCATCATCACCACCAGAAGCAGCCTTGTCGTCGTCGATTGCTGGACCTGCGGCAACGCAGAGAGAGGAGTCAGAGGAGTAAGGTGGCTTTGAGGAGGTGTAAGACCAACCACAGCAGGCGTCCCAGGGGGCTTGTTGTCACCTTTCAGGGACCCTTGGTGTTGTACGTGGCTAGGTGGAGGAAGAGACCTTCAATGACATCAGTGAGGACAAGGAACGGGACATGGCTAGCTTGGTATCCAACCTTGTGCAAATGGGGAGTTTGCGGTTGTGCAAAGTTTGCGGTGCGTTAAACGGGGAGTTTGGTCTGTCACTGTGAAGCGGGCGTAACCCTTGCACTACCTGATCGTATACACAAACTGGGTGTTTTAAAGCACTTTACTCCAAACAATTTAGAAATGTTAGGTGATTTATGCCCTTTATGGATTAAAACCCGACTATGCGTCAACTACGTAATTTTCCATGGGAGTTTTGCCATGGATCCCCCTCCGGCATGCCACAGTCCAGGTTTTAGTCCCCTTGAAACAACTTTTCCATCACTATTGTAGCCAGAATTAGTCCCTGTTTTTTAAAATTCGCCTGCCTATTGAAGTCTATGGCGGTTCGCCCGTTCGCAAACATTTGCGAAAATTCGCGTACGCTGTTCGCGAACGGAAAATTTTATGTTCGCGACATCTCTATGCATGATCTTATGCATCTATTTGCATGGGTTGTGACTGAAACGCTTGTACGCACAAAGTCAGAAGATTGTTAACATAGTGTAAGAATCATGTCCAGCATGACCTATTTATCCAAGACAAGTCCAGAGGGCCGGTTACCTTTACAGGAGTATTCCTATTTCACACATCAGCAGCTTATGTTTGGTTCCATTCCAAATAAAAAAAACAATCAAAGGAACCATCACCATTTATTTGTAACACATGTATGTTAAGACCTGGTAATGTAAATATGGCTGCAAATCCGTGTCAATTCTGCATGTGTCGCCTCCAGTTCGGCTTAAGATTTTTCCCCTTTCTTTAGCTTGTGAATGTGACTTTATAAAAGCTTGTAGTTTACTTTGTAGCAGCTTTTCTGAATAGAATGAGCCACTAATCTGGTGTATGTGAGCATGGCTTATGACATAGATTGTATACAAATGACTAAAGGTCCCTATAAACATGGAAAGTGGTATTTACATTAAAAGAGACACAGTGCTAAAATTCAAGAAACAGCCTGCCAGGTCCGGTTAACCACATCTGCCACTATCTCAAAGATTGACGCAATATGGCATAGTATGATTATTAGAGGGTTTGGAGGCACCAGATAAATTTATATACAAGTAGGTGTAATGCCTTGAGGGACATCAAGGGATGAGTATACTGCAGTACTCTTATTTTTGCTTTTAGGTGTGGCAACACAGAGAGGGGAGGGCAAGTAGGGGGGTGGATGGATGGGATGGCATGGGTTCCTGGTTGATCTCAATTGTTTAGTACATAATAACAAACCTTTATGTAACTGATGTTGCTATTATCTAAATGTTATATGCTCCAGCACTTAGCGGGATCCTGTTTTAATGGATATTGGCATTTGCATACGATTATATGGTGTATATAAAACTTTAATAAAGAAGATCTGATAAAAAAAAAAAAAGAAGGTCCCTGTAAACAGGCTTAATGAGCAGGCAATTATCGGGAACAAACCATTCTTTCCCAAATTGTCAGCAGAGTTGAACCTGCATGAATATGCAGCAATTATATCCTCTATATGGGGACAAGCGATTGCTAGTAGGATTACTCAATCCCTTAGAGAATCCTTGTTTCTGGGCAGCAGATCCCTGATTAGACTACATGCACACGACCGTGCTGTTTTTTGCGGTCCGCAAAAAACGGAAGCCGCCATTGATATAACTGCCTATTCTTGTCCGTTTTGCGGACAAGAATAGGACATGTTATATTTTTTTTGCGGGGCCGCGGAACAACGGATGCGGACAGCACACGGAGTGCTGTTCGCATCTTTTGCGTCCCCATTGAAGTGAATGGGTCGTGCCCGAGCCTTACACAGAATGATCTGCTGCTTAGAGACCATGACTTTCGTGTCCTCATCAATGATGCTTTCACTTGATGATTGAGTGTTTGCTCGTTCATTAGGAGATCAGGGGCATCTTTACACGGGGCAATTATCGGGAAGAAGTCTTCATCTGAACGTTTTCTCCATATAAGTGGTCTGTGCAAAGGGGCCTTAATGTACAATATCTATATTTATTGACATATAACATGGAATTTAGTATGCAATGTCTACACCCACTTCTATTGTTTTTGAACATTTTGTTGTATCTGATGGGACTTGAACTTGCACTGTACAATTTGCATGCTAATTCATTATTTGCCCCATGTACTCATAAAACATATTCTTTCAGAACAGTATGTAAATTATTACCTAACATTCAGAAACAACTTTTTGAAAATTAATGCTTAAAACAATATAAGATACTCTTTACAGCAGAAAAGGAAAAGCACAAGGCCAATTAATTTCAGCAATTAAAGTGGTGGAGCTAACCGCCTATCAAGCAGAAGGTGAGTGACGGGAGCTCCGTCTCATCTAGTGGAATATGGAGCCATCCTCCAGCTGTACGCTGCTTTGGGGGCTCCACTGGTGTCCTGTGGTCTCCCTGGATCAAGTGGCACTAGATTAGAGCATTTCTGGGCCACCTGGGTCCCATCTAGAGATGTGGCCTGCTGTTGGTTTCAAGCTGCGGCCTTCATTTTCTCTAGGGCCGGAGGTGCGGGAGCCAGTGCTTCCTGTTCTCACTGGCCCCCTGCTATGGCCCTGGTGACTGTGTCCCTTCCCTGCACCAAATGACGATAACTGTGGTGGCCCAGAGGATAGGAGACAGGCGGTGAGCACTGTAAGGCCTGGCTGGTGGCTTGCAGGGGGAAAAGGAGTGGGCTCCCTGACTATTTGGCTGCTGGGGCTTCTACAGTTTGTGCTGAAGCTCTTTTTTACCCACATACAGGTATATCGGACACACAAAGTTACTTGATTGTTCCTGGATGGGTATATCTAATTTGCAGCAGGATCCACGTATGGAGACGACCCAAAGTCTCCTTTGTATGCAATAAATAGTTTTGGATCCGCGCCAACGAAACAGGCAAGAGGCTGCAATACAGACAGATAGAACGCTGAATCCACCGGAATATGGTAACGCTGTGTCCTTCCTCTCCTCTTCACAGGTACCGCTCCGGTAATTCTTAATCTATGGGCGGCTTCAGCTTTTATATGCCACACCTTTGGAAGAAAATTAACATGGCCTAGATCCACTAATAACTTTCACCAAAGCACTTCATTTACTTTACAGGATTCTTATTTGCACATAAAATCAAACACAATGCCCGACCCTGGTTTCACTCCGCTTCATCTGGGGTGTTCTATCTATCTGTATCGCAGCCTCTTGACTGTATTGTTGGTGCGGATTCAAAACTATTGAAGGTATATCGTACAGGCAAGACACCTGCTGACTAGTCCTTGGACTGCACTTTTACATAACTGTGCATTTAGGTGTTTGCCGTGCAGTGACTTTGGATTCTTCCCCCTGCTGACTATATTGGGGGCATTTTTTGCTGTTGGAACACTATTGGGTGGACTTTCGTGCAGCCCATGTTATTATAAAGGCTAGGGCAGAGCTAAAGCCCACCCATTAGTTACGGTGAGTGTGGCAGTGTCCTCTCCTCTTTGTGAATCCAAATGGCTGGTTTACATTTCAAACTAATATCGTGCAATGTATGTGGCCTCAATGATAAAAATTAAATGAGCCCTAGTTTTCCACTTCTTGCATTCATATACCCCACATGTGATTTTTCTTCAGGAAACCCACAGGGCTCCAAATTACTGGCCCTAAAGACAGTGTATGTCCTGTGGATCACCCAAACCCTGGGACCAAGGGGGGCCTAGGACAGACATTAGATGCCTGGAGTAAGATGCAGCGGCTGACCCTGGAGGGAATGCCACCGCCGTGAAACAGCACTGGCGGGCCCCGGATGGAAAGAGGAACCCAGACGGGGAGAATAAGGATTGAGGATGGAGCGACAGAGGGGGTGGGCAGTGGGGATGGTGGAGTGGATAGAGGGGGTTGTACTCAGCCTGTGTTCACTATTCTCTGCTCTTCCCCAGCAGGGTCACCTCTTCAGCCGCTAGCACAGACGTGGTAGGGAGGCTGGAGTGGAATGGGACGGACTGCAGAAATTCAGGTCAACCCAATGCTGGCGGGATTCAGGGGAGCTGGGCTGCCCTCGTACACTTTGTATTCTTGGGAGAGGTTTGGTGGTAAACAGAGAGTTGAGGCGCCTCTGTTTCCTATGCCTAAAGTGGAAAAAGGTAAAATAACAAACTAAAATAATTAATGAAAATGGCAGGAGGGTCTGTCTCCTACAGACACTAAGCTAAAACTGATTAGCTCAGTGTCTGCAGGAGGGGTATAGCTGATAGAAGAAGCTAACACTTTTTTTTTGCTTACTTTGTCGCCTACTAGTGGCAGCAGCTCTATCCATGGTCTCCTGTGTCCCCCAATGATATAAGCGAGAAATATAAATTTAACAAAATGTATGTAGACGATGAAACCATGCACACTTGCTGTTAAAAAATCCTGCCTCCGAGTCGTTCCAGCCTTTCATTTCTACAATTTCTACATTTTTCACAACCAATAACATTCATCTGACTGAAAGATAGTAAACCGCCTAATGGATCCGAAAGTCCGACAGTTCAGCATGCAAGTATTCTTAAATAGTGATGGACTAACATCGGCCGGGACGATACGCGTTCACAATCAAATGTTCGCGAACCCCGCGTTCACGGCGGGCCCCATTCACTTTAATGGCAGGCGAACCTGAAATACCTTTAGGTCATATTTGCAGCCAGCAAACTTGCTAGAAGTACACAAATAGTCCCACAACATGGACAGTGATATACCAGAGGAAGATCATTGGCAAAAATTCCCACAAAAAATATGTATTTTAATCAAGGGACATTTTTATGTGTCTTAAAGGGAAACTCTCAAAAATGTGACCTGCTGAAGCCTAGATAAATTTTATTTTAGGCCACAGGAGTACGGGCCCCAAAAATTAGGCATTCACCGGACAGAAAAGAACTTTGGCTGATGTGACTGGAGGTACATTAGGTGGTCACTGGATAAAAATAGAACTGTCGGCCACTACAGGCCCCAAAAATTAGGCATTCACCTGACAGAACTTGTGATTCTGTGGCTGGAGGTACATTAGGCGGTCACTGGATAAAAATGTTACTGTAGTCCACTGGAGTACAGGCCCCAAAAATTTGGCATTCACCGGACAGAAAAGAACTTTGGCTGATGTGGCTGGAGGTACATTAGGCATTCACTGGATAAAAATGTTACTGTAGGCCACTGGAGTACTGGCCCTAATAATTTGGAATTCACCGGACAGAAAAGAACTTTGGCTGATGTGGCTGGAGGTACATTAGGCATTCACTGGATAACAATTTTACTGTAGGTCACTCAAGTACAGGCCCCAAAAATTTGGCATTCACCTGACACACAAGAACTTGTGATCCTGTGGCTTGAGGTACATTAGGCGATCAATGGATAAAAATAGAACTGTAGGCCACTGGAGTACAGACCCCAAAAATTAGGCATTCACCTGACACAAAAGAACTTGTGATTCTGTGGCTGGAGGTACATTAGGCGGTCACTGGATAAAATTTTTGCTGTAAGCCACTGAAGTACAGGCCCCAAAAATTAGGCATTGACCTGACACAAAAGAACTTGCGATTCTGTATCTGGAGGTACATTAGGCGGTCACTTGATAATATTTGCACTATAGGCCACTGTAGTAGAGGCCCCAAAAATTAGGCATTCACCTGACAGAAAAGGCCTTTTATGCCGCTGTATATACATAAGACAAGGACCATTCTTTGTTCTAGGTGGTGGCGGATATGTGTGGGCTGGCATGAGAAAATTCAATTACACGTGGTCATCACAGGTGTTCAATTCTTTCGAGATCCATGCCTCATTCATTTTTAGAAATGCGAGGTAGTCCACACTGTCGTGAGGTAGGCGAGTGCGCTTATCGGTCACAATTGCCCCTGCTGCGCTGAACGTCCTTTCGGACAGGACACTCGACGAGGGGCAAGCCAAGAGTTCCATGGCAAATTGTGCCAGCTCTGGCCACAGGTCAAGCCTGCAGACCCAGTAGTCCAGGGGTTCCTCGCTTCTCAGAGCGTCCACATCGGCCGTTAACCCGATGTAGTCGGACACCTGTCAGTCTAGGCATTCCCTGAGGCTGGATACAGAGGGCGGCTGTCGATGGGTTGGCTGCAAGAATGTTCTCATATCTCTAGTCACCAACACATCCTTAAACCACCATCTTCTTGCAGGCGCGGTAGGATTGGTACCCGCACCTGTTTCACTGTGGGTGGAAATTCTGCCAGCGCCCGCAACAGCAGAATGCAGCATGTCTCGCAGCAAGGCCTGGAAATGCAGCATTCTGCCAGCCCTCTGTGATGCTGGTAACGTCCGCCATTATATGTTTGTACTGGGGGTCTAAGTACGTTGCCACCCAGTACTGGTCCTTGCCGTTTATGCTTTTTATACGGGGGTCCCTATGCAGACAGTGGTGTATGAAGGCCCCCATTTGCACTAAATTGGAAGTGGTGGAGCGCTCTGGCTCCTGCTCATTTCCCAGGAGAATGTCGTCCTTGGTCTCTGCCCCCCCCCCCCCCCCCCCCCCACAGCCACGGACAACTCCATGGATCTCTGAAAAGTTTAAAGTTCCCCTCAAAGCCTGCTCTTCTTGCTCCTCCTCCTCCCCCCAGCCACCATCCTCCTCTGACTCCTCATCAGACTCCTGCTGACTTGTCTCAGATGGAGTAGCCCCCCCTGTGAATTCATCCAGCATTGCGGCTTCCTCATCTTCCTGCTCCTCGCGGGTTTGATCAATGACACAACGCAATGCATCCTCCAGAAAGAAGGCGTAAGGTACGATGTCACTGATGGCGCCCTGGCTGTGACTGACTAGTTTGGTGATCTCATCAAACGGCCGCAGAAGTCTGCATGCGTCGCGCATGAGCAGCCACTGGCGCGGTGTAAAGAAACCAAGCTCCCAGAACCTGTCCTGCTGCAGAGTTCGTACAGGTAGTCATTAACGGCACGTTGCTGCTGGAGCAGCCTATCAAGCATATACAAGGTGGAGTTCCAGTGCGTCGGGCTGTCACAAACAAGACGTCTGACAGGCAAGTGGTGTCGCCGCTGAACGTCAGCAAGGCGATCCATGGCTGTGTAAGATCTTCTAAAATGGCCAGAAATTTTCCTGGCCTGCCACAAGACATCCTGGACCCCGGGGTATTTGGCAACGAACCGCTGCACGACTAAGTTCAGGATGTGTGCCATGCACTGCATGTGTGTCATTTTGCCCTGTTTCAGCACGCTCAGCAGATTGGCACCGTTGTCGCACACCACTTTACCAACTGTCAAATTGAGCCAGGTTAGCCACTGAACGGCCTGTGACCGCAGGCCTGAAAGCGGTGCAGGACCGGTGTGGCTCTTGGCTTCCAGGCACAACATCCGCAGCACAGCATGGCAAAGTCTCACCTGGGACGTCGAATAGGTTCTGCGGGGTGCAGTGGAAGAGGCGGTAGTAGTGGAAAAGGAGGAGTCAGCCGAGGAGGAGACTGAGGATGGAGTAGGGGGAGGAGAAGAAGAGGCAGGCCTGCATGCAATCCGTGGCGGTAACACCAAATCCACACAGGAGCCACGGGTTACATGCTTGACGGCCGTCATAAGGTTCACCCAGTGGACAGTAAAAGTTATGTACCTTCCCTGCCCATGTTTGCTAGACCAGGTGTCTGTGGTCAGACGTATCTTGGCACCGACACTGTGTGCCAGAGATATATTCACCTGCTGCTGAACGTGGCCATATAGCTCTGGGATGCCCTTCTGGGAGAAATGTTTCCTTCCGTTGACCTGCTATTGCGGTGTGCCAATGGCCACAAATTTTCTAAAAGGCCTCTGAGTCTACCAGTGTATATGGCAGTAGTTGGCGGGCTAGCAGTTCTGACAAGCCAGCGATTAGCCGTTGGGCACGATGGTTATCCGGTGTCATCATCATTTGGGCCACGGAAGCCTGCCTTATGCCAGATGAACGCGTCGATGGCACGGTGGAACGTGCAGTGGAGGACATATGGGAGGAGAAGGAGAAGAGGCAGGACATGGAGCGCCGGGAGTGTGGCTTTGTGGGTTCTGACGGCATTGCTCCCACTGGGAGCAAGTAGTGTTGATTATAATAGTAGTATATGCTGTGATTAAGCTTATATTTATGTGCGCCAACAGGTTCTGTACCAAAAGGAGAAACTACTAAGATGATTGCGAGGTCTTGGGAACGCAATCGATACCTGGGAGGGAATCTGGCATCCGGCTGGCAGTTAGACCTATCCCACCTGAAGTACCTCTGGGTTAAGATGTGAGTTCTAAGATATCTCAAAATGGGGGAATTGTGAGGGATGAGAATCCATTTTGTATAAACATATCCTCCATCTTGTGCATATGTGGAAAAATTAATGAGCCAGCTGGGAGGATGTAAGGAGTTGCTGTGTATATAGATCAGAAGTTCTTAGCTGCAAAGTCAAGATAGCAGCTCCATCGTTTTCTTATTAGAGTTTGACGACATACAAGAAAGAGTTATGTTCCTTCTGGGTTTTGGAATGTACTGCTGAAGAACGTTAACTTTGAGATAAGATGCTGCAGAAACTTTTCAATTATTAGAATTCTGTTAGTATGGTGCGGAAGTATTGCCTTTTATGAATAATGAATCAAATTATTAGTTTCTATTTCCACACCCTTGGTGATATGCCAGATTTGTCTGTGATTATCTGTAGTGCTATAAAGATGTATGCTAGTAAGGAATAAAGGAGAGAGAATTTGATTCAGAAGTGTGACTGTGTCATCTCTCTGAGCGCTCATAATAACACCTCAATTGGGACCTCGACAATTTTAGAGAAGGTTTTTTTTCCCCAACGCAAGACCAAAATAATTTGTGGACCATAAGACTAAGAAAGATGCATTTAACAACATGTATGTAGACTTTAAAACTAAGCACGCGTACTGTTAAAAAAAAAATCCTGCCTCAGAGTCTTTCCAACCTTTTCATCTCTGCAATTGGTGCATTTTTCACACCAATAACTTTGACTTGGCTTTAAGATAGGAAAATTGCTGATGATCCAGAAGGTCTGACAGTCCAGAATGTGAGTATTCTAGAAAGTTACCTTAATGTATTGTTCCAATGTCCAAGAGCTATGTATCCACGCCTCGGTCCTCTTCATCCAATGGAGTCTTGTTCTGCCAGTACATTATACGTACCCAACACTTTTATTCCTACAAGAAACAACCCATTCTTGCCCACAGTGCAGGCAAAAATGTGGAATGCAACACCGTTTCGAAGCGAATGATTCACCGTCGCAAGAGGAACATTTATTCTGGACCATCAGACTAAGAAAGATGCATTTAACAACATGTATGTATACTTTAAAACCATACACGCATGCTATTAAAAAAAAAAATCCTGCTTCCAAGTGTTTCCAGCTTTTTCTTCTCTGCAATTGGTGCATTTCTCATACCACTAACTGGAATATAGCAAACCGCCTGTTGGTCCAGAAAGTCTGACAGTCCAGAATGTGGGTATTCTTGAAAGTTACTTTAATGTATTGTTCCAATGTCCAAGAGCTGTGCATCCACGCATCGATCCTCTTCATCCAATGGAGTCTTGTTCTGCCAGTATGTTCTAAGCACCCAATCCTTATTCCTACAAGAAACAACCCATTCTTACCCACAGTTCAGGCAAGAATTTTCGTCGAAAAGCAAAAAAAAAATGTATTCTGGGCCATCAGACTAAGAAATATGCATTTAACAACATGTATGTAGACCTTGAATCCATGCACACATGCTGTTAAAAAAATTCTGCCTGCGACTGTTTCCAGCGTTTTCATCTCTGCAATTGGTGCATTTCTCACACCAAAAACTTTCACTTGGCTTTAAGATAGGAAACCACCCAGGCTCGGACTGGCCCACAGGGGTGCAGGGGAATCCCCCGGTGGGCCCCTAAGCAAGGTTGGCCCCTAGTCTCCCACCCCCTGCACAAGTGGCACATAACACATTAGATTTAGTACACTACAGACATATATTCAATTTACAGCACATGAACCAGCTTATGTTCATATAAAAAACTTGTTCGATTATTTATTATATTTGAATGTATCCGTACGGTGGGCCCCCAAAATAAATTTTACTGGTGGTCCCTAGGTACCCCAGTCCGACACTTGGGGGGAGCGATCGCTAATGCCATCGCTTGTCCCCATACTGACTCGTTCTTTGCCGGCAGCAGATCATGTTTACACATCGGCTGTACATTTACACTGCCAGATAATCGATAACGAGCGTTCTTATGAACGCTCGTTAGCGATTATCTTTAGAATTCTTGGTTCGTGTAAAGGGCCCTTTAGCCATGCATGATGTCACGTCACACCTTACTTCATTACTTCATCATTTATTATACATTTTCTTCTAAAGTTATGTATAGATTTAATAAAGAGAAGCACTCTATAGATGTTAATATTTATTAATTCATGAAAGGTCTTACAATCATGTAAATAAAGACTTCAGTTGAAGTCACTTTCTGTAGAAAGGAGCAGAAGATGATGATCCGCTCTTCAGGTGAAGGAGCTGCTTTTTATATTAGCAGCTTCCTTCTGTCATGTCCAGTAGGTGAAGGAAATGCTTTCCATTTCAGCAATTTCCTTCTGTCACGTCCGGTAGGTGAAGGGTCTGCTTTCTATCTTTGCAGGTTCCTTCTGTCTCTGCCACCACATTGTAGATGGTTACATAGCAAGTATGGTTAAAAGAAGTCCTTCAATTTCAACCTATGATTACTTGCTATGATGATCCAGAGGAAGGCGAAAAACCCCAGAGGACTATTAGTTTTCCTCATATAAGGGGGAAAAATTCCTTCCTGACCCCAAATATGGCGATCGGAATAAAACCCTGGATTGTTGGTGCTCCAATCTACGTGGATGTTCAGTGGTGGACAATCGGTAGGTTTGTCAAATCCGGTAAATAGGAAAGTCCAGTGAATAAGTTGTATAATCCGGTGTTTGCTGTAAGAAGACAGATATACATGTTAGATCAGTATCTCATGGGATAAACACATTCCACATCATGTAATCTTTACAGGGACAATCAGCTCTTCATATATGTCCTGTAAAACTGGGGGCTCTTCATGTATCACCAATACTAGTTACTCAAGGATAGTCGTAGTCTCTTGGTTGCATAAAAGAAACTATTTGTTTCCATTGTTTTCAACCCTCCCTCTGCCTCCTTTTCTTTCTATCCCATGTTTTGTTTTGTTTTTTATCCCATAATTGATCCGCATTAACCACTTTTTTGGGGAAAAAATCTTTAATGTCTTTGTATGGAGACTTCAGTTGGGTGACCATTGTCACCTTGTAGTTCTAGCCTTACTGTTCTTTTATCTAATGCTGGGTTCACATCACGTTTTTCCTTATGTTTAACCTATCCAAAAAACATATACGTTAAACCGATGCCTCAGACTGATGCCATACAGTGGCATCCGTTCACCATAGAGTTCCATTGTAAAAAAAAAAAGTATACATTTTTTTACAGGACTGTGCACGATACAAGAACGTGGTGTGCTGCGTTTTTGTATCCTTTTTTCATTAACGCAAACGGAGGCATAAAACGTGATGTTAATCTAACCTGATAGTTATAAAGGCTCCAAGATGATTCTCCTAGAAGATTTAGATCATTCCCCATAATAGTTGCATAGTTTAGAGGGCACACTACACACCAATGATAACACTTTGTATGTCACTAAGGGGTATACTTACAATGTCCAGTAGGAATGGTGGGTGGGTTATGGGGGCAGTGTAATGTTGATCAGTCATGGAGGTAAGCTGGAGGTCACAGTCCAGGCTGGAGACTTTGTCATAAGCATAATGCCCTAACAACAAAGAAATAAATCATGAGCAAAGTTGTTCTTATTGTCCTATGACCACCTATATGACCAATGCATTAATTGTCTTCTCAGTTGGCATGAAAACTTGTGGGAAATGGCTTATCTTCACTCTCTACTCACCTGCCATGGTAGCATCTATCTGTGGTGGTCGATATTGGCTCATCCATGGTACGGGAGCTGCTTCATGGTGACAGGTAGGTTGTGGAAAGTAACAGGAATTCAAAGATAGAGAATACGGATGGATTTCTGGTTTAACTTAGTCATCCACCAGCTTTATTCACAGACCAGTTACTTGTATTTCTTTCTAAATGGACTCATAGCTAATACTTTGTCCATCCAAGTTTGGGTCTGCATGATGACAGGATGGTATTGTCTTGACCACTCTGGACACACAAAGCTGAATTGGTTGAAGATCTTCTGGTGTTTAGATCTTATTATGTTTGGCATTTCAGCATATTCCAGACTTTGGTTAATATTTAGGTCAATAGGAGCTGCCATCATGGTCGCTGGTGGTGCCATTCTCCTGGCTTCCATATCTTCCCATTTGATGTCTGCAAAAAATGCATGTTTTTTTATGTCTCCATTTACTCCTAGCCGCTTTAACGGATTTTTACATAGCAGCCCTTGTAAGATGTTGACTGCTTCAGGAGTCAGAAACACTACGTCGACTGGAGGACGGTAGAGGACAGAGTGCTCAATTTCCATTTGATTTCTTCCAGGAAAAGGAGCCCTTCTTGTGTACAGTTTGTATAGAATCACGCCAATTGCAAAATAGTCTACCCCTCTTCCATGTGAGTGGCCTCTCACCAGTTCTGGTGCTGCGTATCCACGTGTACCTATGCTATTCTTTGAGGGACCCTGATGCACACCCATTGCTGCCATGCCAAAGTCTGTAATTTTGACATGGCCGTCTACAGTCAGAAGGATGTTAAGTAGCTTTAGGTCCCGATGTAGAATGTCTTTCTTGTGCAGGAACTCTGTGCCACAGACCACTTCTGCCAAGATGAATTGTATTGTGGCAGTATCAAGAGGAAAGATCTTTTTCATGAAAACAAACAGGTCTCCTCTGGTGGCCAATTCCATGACATAATAGACAAAGTTTAGGGTGTGAAAAGCAGCCAGGCCGTGAATCAGGTATGGACTTTCATGGGATAGTTGTAAGACATGGCGCTCTATCAAACTGTATCCAAATTCCGTGAAATCCCGTTTATTTGAAACTTTGATGGCAACGCATTCTTGGCGGATGATATCTCTTGCCAAGTAGACTTGACCAAAGGTTCCTGCTCCCAGTTTCTGATGGAAAGTAAAGGACTCTAATGAAAGGGGTACTGTGGCAGATGGTTCCTTGCCAGACTGGTCAGGTTCCTCTAAGCAGATGCCACGTTTGGTGGTTTTCACATTAGGGCTACTGCTGCTCTGAGAGGTTTTGGTTGATCTGCTGCGCTCCTCTGGTGTTTCCAGTTCTAGAGAGCTGTCATTAGTGGTTGAGTCTTTTTCCGATCCACCATCTTTTCTCTTTTTACTGACCGTCATGCTTTTATTTTCCCCCTTTTTTTCATCCTTTTTTTTTCCTTTACATGTTACTTTGGCTGTTTGTAGGGAACAGAGAAAACCTGCATTATATATATATACATATTTCTAGGAAACAACTATTACAGGTTTCATTTCTATCCCACAGCAAAACACATTCATAGGCCGTCACAACATGGAACATAAATCCCACATTATATTCACAAAGTGAAAAACTCTAAGCCCTAAATAAAAACATGAATGCCTTTTTGATTTATTATGCCCTCAACAGGCCTATTTGTCTTTGGTTACAGACTAAGGGTCCATTCACACATCCGTATGAATGGTGCAGACCCATTCATTTTTTAATGCTGTCCGCATCCGCATTTCCGGATCCGCAATTGCGTTCCCGAAAAAAATACAACATGTCCTATTCTTGTCCGCAATTGTGCCGGCGATGTGAAATTGCGGAACGCACATTGCCGGTGTCCATGTTTTGCGGATCCGCATTTTGCAGACCTCAAAACACCTACGGACGTGTGAATGGACCCTAAGGAGGAAATTTATCATTTCCCTACACCACCGATTTGGTGTTAAAAAGTTGCAAAACCCGGTTGTGTGAATTTTTGCATGCCATTGAGATTAGATTTCATTGTGACTCCCACTTTAATGCCACCTCAACAATTTTGAAAAGGGGATATGGTGTGGAAGGAGCCGCTGACCCCGACATAATCATCATTTACGCTACAAATTTGTATAAATGATGACTCAAATGTACTGCTGGAGGAGGCATTTCATTTTTTACTATGCTGGCACCTCATGATAAATTAAATGCCTCCTCTGGAATAGCAGGACCTATGAGGACCAGCGTAGCACATGCTGTTCTTGATAAATCAGTGCCTATGTTTGTATTCAAACAGTGGTTGCAGTTTATGTTGGTGCACCATGAAGATCTCCCAGATATGTTGTGAGCTGCTTGGAACATATGGGAAACGTAAAGCACAAACATTGTGTGAATGCCCCCTAACTTATCATAACCTGTACAGCTTCTGAGCCATTTCCATGAACATTCCTATAATGATTTCCTACCCAGGGCCGGCGTCATAACCCGGCATCCCCGGGCAAGTGCCGGGGCCCAATGCTCCTGGGGGGGCCCACTGAGCTGCTATGAGCACTTCCATCAATACAGATGGGAGCTCTCACTGCTGTCCTTTCACATACGCAGTACCCCTCTGGTGGGCCCCCTGAGCTGCAGAGACTCAGGACACGCCCCCTCTACACAGGACACACGCTGCCTGAGGAGAGAGACCAAGAGAGACCGCACGGCTGGAGCTGGAGCAGAGAAGTGTGGAGACAGTCTGTAAGTGAGTCTGCACTGTGACTGTCTCTTGTCTGTGGGATAGAAGGAAGGGGGGGGACGCTGCTGCTTCATTCTATTTAGTTGTGTTACTGTTTTATTAAGCAGTTTGTCTCCATGACACCTGCCCCCCCCCCCCCCCCCCCATATCCTGTCCTATCTCATCCTCATGGAGCCCCTGCTGTCTCCTTTCCTCCCTCATGTATACAGAGCTCCTGTTCCACCTTCTTATTGCTGCCCTGCACAGACTTCCTGCCCCTACTTGTTGTATGAATCCCCCTCAGAGCCCCTTCCACCTACTTGCTGTGTCCACCCCTCCTGTCCATCCAGGGCCCCTGTCTCACTCCTCTGCCTCTCATTATGGTGGCATCTGAACCGCATTCACCATAAGGACCTTCTAACATCACAGGGTCATGTGACTGTGCCCCCCCACCCCGTACTGTGCCCCTTTATACCCTGCATTGTGCCCTCCTACCACACCCTGTGCAGTGCCCCTAGTCATTCCCTGTACTGTGCCCTCTTATACCCTTTTAGGCTACTTTCACACCTGCGTTTGGTGCGGATCCGTCTGGTATCTGCACAGACGGATCCGCACCTATAATGCAAACGCTTGTATCCGTTCAGAACGGATCCGTTTGCATTACCATGAACATGTTTGTTCATGATAATGCAAACGGATCCATTTTGACTTTACATTGAAAGTCAATGGGGGACGGATCCGTTTGAAAATTGAGCCATATTGTGTCAGCTTCAAACGGATCCGTCCCCATTGACTTACATTGTAAGTCTGAACGGATCCGTTTGCCTCCGCGCGGCCAGGCGGACACCCGAACGCTGCAAGCTGCGTTCAGGTGTCCGCCTGCTGAGCGGAGCTGAGGACAAACAGAGCCAGACTGATGCATTCTCAGCGGATCCGCGTCCATTCAGAATGCATTAGGGCTGGACGGATCCGTTCGGGGCCGCTTGTGAGACCCTTCAAACGGAGCTCACAAGCGGAGCCCCGAACGCTAGTGTGAAAGTAGCCTTATCCGGTCACTGTATGGTGGTTTTATCATTGTATGGCGGTGTTATCACTATATGGCGGTGTTATCACTATATTGCGGTGGTATCCAATAACTGCATGGCCATAACTGTATCCTTTCCCTGCCCACACCACTTTTTTTAGACCTGGCATGAGCGGGAAAAGATACAGATTGCGGTGTTAAGGACCCTTGCGCCACATCTGTGTCAGAAATACGCCTAACATAGACGTATTTCTATATAATAAATGACCACCTAATTGTATTATCATTAGGGGGTAGGGCTAATATCTTTATATTATATAGATTCTAGTGTATTATACTGTGCCCTGTGTTTCCCAGTAGAAAATAATCATTGGGAAGCACAGTCCCCATCCCTGACCACCAGGACCAGTTAGCGCTCTGTCAGTACATGGCGGCCTCCCCTCTCCGCCATGCTGCTCCGCTGTGTACTGGTGCTTATTCTGATACTAGGGCTGGGTTCACATCAAATTTTTTCCATCCATTTAATGTATACCAAAAATGTATGCGTTAACAGATGCCTCAGACTGATGCCGTACAGTGGCGTCCGTTCATCATACAGTTCCATGGTAAAAAAACATATACGTTAACGTCTGCATTTTTTACTGGACTCTGCAGGATACAAAAACGTGGAGTGCTGCACATGTGTATACATCAAACCGATAGGAAAAACGTAATGTGAACCCACATTGGGGGGGGGGGGGGGGGAGGGGGACGTACTTAATTTCACTGTGGGCCCCAGTCAGTTCTAGCTCCATCACTGCACATCTCCTTCTCTCCTCCAGGCCTGGCTCGCTGCTGCAGCGGGCCGGAGGAGAGAAGGAGCGCAGGGAGCTGCGGTTAATGAATGACAGGACCGCCGGCTCCCCTGCAATGATAGGTATGTGAGGGGGCCACTGGGGGGGGTCATTCATCACACTGTGAGGGCCCCTTACACAGTATAATGACTCCCAGTGCCCCCCATTTAGTATAATGATCCCCATTGACCCTCCATTTAGCATAATGACCACCAGAGCCCCCATTAAATATAATAACCCCTCGTGCCCCCTCCATACAGTATAACCCCCAGTGTGGGGGCGACTGGGGGTCATTATTCTGAATGGAGGGTCACTGTGGGGTCATTATACTGTGAGGGCCCTTTACATAGTATAATGACCCCCAGTGTCCCCCATTTAGTATAATGATCCCCAATGACCCTCCATTCAGTATAATGACCCCCAGAGCCCCCTCCATACAGTATTCCCCCAGTGTGGGGGCTACTGGGGGTCATTATTCTAAATGGGGGCGACTGGGGGTTATTATTCTGAATGCAGGGCCACAGGTGGTCATTATACAGTGTGTGGGGGGGAAATTGGGGGTTCATTATACTGTGTGAAGGGCCACTAGTAGTCATTATACTGTGTGAAGGGCCACTAGTAGTCATTATACTGTATAGGGGCCACTGGGGGTCATTATACCGTGTAGGAGCCACAGGGGGACATGTCAATGTAAAAAAATGCCTCATGGGGGCCCACTGGGATTTATCGCCCAAGGGCCCACATGAACCTGGAGCCGGCCCTGTTCCTACCTCTGATTTCACTGGGGCCTGGGATTTCACAAGGACTTCTCGGTTCTTTCATGGGGCTTGTCCTCCTCTTTTTTAACCCAGCAATTCTCGCCAGTGATTTCTGTAGGCGACTTAGTAGCGAAATCTTATGGCTTTTCTTGGGTTGCTTTGCATTTTCCAGTCCCTCTTCTCCATCTTCCTTGTTATTTTCATCCTTATTTTGCAGTTCTTCTCTATCCTGTCCACCATAATACTGGATGTAGAGCTCTTCCATGCTGTGGATCACGTCATGAATCTGATGGTATTCTGCTAGCATTTCAGCTTCATACTGTTGTTCTTTATCGTGTCCACCATAGTACTGGATGTAGAGCTCTTCCATGTTGTGGATCAGGTCACAAATCTGATGGTATTCTGCTAGCATTTCAGTTTCATACTGTTGTTCTTTATCCTGTCCACCATAGTACTGGATGTAGAACTCTTCCATGTTGTGGATCAGGTCAAGAATCTGATGGTATTCTGCTAGCATTTCCTGTTCCACAAAATTGTCTGTCACCAGTCCTGTCTCTTTGTCATCAGCCATGATGTTTTGATTTACCTCCATTTTTTCCTTCTCCTTAGGTGATAAATTGACTGTGAAGAAGAAATATATAGATATACGACAAGAAGTCACATCAGGAAATCGGAAAGTTCTTTTATAAAAATAAAAAGAATAACTAGTTCGGGTCAAAAACACACAACAGGAGGAAAACTTCCCATTACACCTGATCTCTGAGTAGGCTTCACTACTGGTTTTGGCTCACAATAACTAATGGGAATAACTGACCAAATAACCAAAGTGTGAATTCAGCCTAAGGAATGACTGGACAGACGCTTTGAGAACTTGACAGATGAAGGTCTAACCCGAGAACTGAAAGGGGTTTCACCCTGAGGACTACACCTGCTCACATGTTTTAATAGGTCATGAGTTGTTCTAATGATGGTTTGACTTTAAAGAGGACCTTTCTCCACCTCCAATGTGTCTGTTTTACTAAATAAATGCATTTCCCATGAAAACTCTGGAGTTTCTGTTTTGTAATTCATGTTATTCCTATTAAAAGTTTATGGATATATTGGCAACTGGGTGTTACCAGGGGGCATGTGCCTGCACCATCTGATGTGTCCAAACAACTCTTTGACAAGGGGAATGGTAACACCTAGATGACAATTTATCCATTAAATTCTATTAGGAATAATAGAGGAACAACACAACATACAGTTGTATGAACAGGTGTTTTAGAAGTGATATCTACAAAAAGCTGACAGTCAACAGTGACGACAGGTCCTTTCTAAGGGAAAATGTCCTATAACCATGTTCTGGGCAGTGGTCTCCTTTCCTACAAGGCCTATGAAGGCTGAGGTGGAGGCTGAGCATCAGAAGATACGAGGATATTCCCAAACTCTGCACCTAGATGAGAGGCAGGGTTATATATTTCTAGTCTGTTGTGTAATCTGCCCCAACCCTAAATCTACCCACATTACTATAAAACCATGTACTTACAATACTGGGTATACTGGTCGGATACTATATACCATATTTACTATGACATGTTACCGCTGCTCTTTAGAAACGAGTAAATGAAGAGAAGTTGCCCGTAGCAACCAATCAGGTGGCTTTAAAGAGATGAGAGCTGGAATCTGATTGGTTGCTATCAGCAGCTCCTCCACTTTCCTTTCCACCATTTTTTATATTTCCTCTCGTTATCTCTATGACTTGGACCCTATGGGATGCTTTTGTCAGTAACATAGGGCGCTATGACAAGAAGTTACATGATGTCCTCCTACCTGTGCTGTCCACCATATTGATGTGGCTGGGTCCTGGGAGTTCTTCTGAACTTCTCTTTTCTTGGATGGAAGTTCTCCTCCTCTTACGCCCAGCAATCCTTGCCCAGGTTTTCTGCAGGCCCGCTAAGAACCGGTTCTTTCTTGGTTTCTCAGCTTTGCCTGGCTTCTCCTGGACATCATCACCACCATTCTTCTCTCTCTCCGTCTTCTTCTTCCCTTCATCTAAATGTTTTCTCTTCTTTTTTGCCTTCATTTTTTGGCAAAGGCAAAAGTATCGAAGATAAAATCCGCAGGGGATGGCGCTCACAAGTGTCACCGCTGGATGCAGCAAGTGAATGCAAAGATTCTTACCTGTCTAGCTGCCTAGGTAGCCACTGTGATGTCATCAACCATTGTGATGTCATCATATTAGGGGCTTCTTTTGAACACGTCATCGGCCATTGTGATGTCATCGACCATATAAAATGCTTCTTCTAAACACATTTGGGGTCATTTATCAAGCTGCTGCAAAGTAGAACTGGCTTAGTTGCCCATAGTAACCAATCAAAGTCTACCTTTAATTTTCCAAAGGGGCAGTCAAAAATGAAAGGTGGAATCTGATTGGCTGCTATGTGCAACTAAGCCAGTTCTACTTTACACCAATGTGATAAATGACCCTAATGATTTCTCAATATAGTTATACTAAACAACTGTCATTTATACATTGATACATCTCCATTATACTGTTATAAAATTATTGATTCCCTTAACACATTACATGATAATATTGACTGCGTTCAGTCACCACTAGAGGGAGCTCCATATGAATGTATACACTTTCTACTTTATATGATACAGTTTATTACAGTGTGATGATAGTACAGTAGTACTCACTGATGATACATGGTTGTACGGTACACTATGCTCATCTTTCAATTATTACTGTACCTAATGTCTCTGTAACGAGGAGTTGGCTACACTCTCTCTCTTTGCAGCGCAGCCGGCATCCTGCTTGTGAGGAGGAGCGAGGACGCGGCTGGCGTCCTCGTCTCCATGGTGACAAGTGGGAGGGGAGGATTCGGGCGCGTGCGCTTCCTCATCGTGGCCGGCGTCCTCCATCTCCTAGACTACAAGCAGGTGGGGAACTGTGTGTCGGTGATAGTGAGTCGGTGCTCAGGTGTACAGAGATGCATGACGTGGGTCATGTGACGCTGGTCACGTCACGTGACCCATCAAGAGGACCTATTTAAACAGGAAACCTGCTGGCCACAGGTTGCCTGTGATTGGTCTTATTACCTCACTAGCGTATCCTGCAAGTGTGACTTCGGTTTGTTTGACCTCGGCTTGTATTTGACTTCGACCTTGTGTTACCCCTTGTACTGATGCGATATCTCGGTTTCTGACTTCGGCTTGTTTTGACTTCGAATTTCTATTACCCCTTTGTGCCTGCGTTATCTCCTGACTCTTGATCTCAGCTCCTTTGATACTATTGCTATTTCGGTGCTGTACTGAGAAGCTCTCGCTTCCATGTTGTCTGTCGTTGTGTATAGTTTCCTCCCTGTGTTGTGTCCCCCCTTTCTTAGGCCCCTGCACATACGTAAGCTAGGGACTGCCGCCCAGTTGTGCCCCGTCGGTTAGGACGGACCGCGCAAGTAGGTAGGGATAGAGGTGTGGACGGAGTTAGGGCCGCACTTATCCCTACCTGTTTGTGACAGTCTCGCTCTACCTGTGCTTGCTGTACTAAGTGGACTTGTGAATAAGCTCGCTGCGAAACGACCACCGGAAGAACCCCAAGGCCATCTCTACTGTACAACACCGCTCATATGGTTACTGTATATAACACCACACATATGGTTAATGTATATAACATCTTTCATTTGGTTACTGTATAACACAACTTCTATGGTTACTGTATAACACAACTTCTATGGTTACTGTATAACAGCGCTCATATGGTTACTGTATATAACACCGCTTATATGGTTACTGTATAACACAACCTCTATGGTTACTGTATTTAACACCGCTCATATGGTTACTGTATATAACACCACACATATGGTTAATGTATATAACACCACTCATATGGTTACTGTATATAACACCGCTTATATGGTTACTGTATAACACAACCTCTATGGTTACTTTATAACACCGCTTATATGGTTACTGTATATAACACCGCTTATATGGTTACTGTATAACACAACCTCTATGGTTACTGTATTTAACACCGCTCATATGGTTACTGTATATAACACCACACATATGGTTAATGTATATAACACCACTCATATGGTTACTGTATAACACAACTTCTATGGTTACTGTATATAACACCGCTTATATGGTTACTGTATAACACAACTTCTATGGTTACTGTATAACACCGCTTATATGGTTACTGTATATAATACCACTCATATGGTTACTGTATAACACAACTTCTATGGTTACTGTATATAACACCGCTTATATGGTTACTGTATATAACACCACTCACATAGTTACCATGCAGTAGATATATATATATATATATATATATATATACTGTATATGTGTGTGTGTATATCTGTATATTTGTGTATATGCTGTATATGTGTGTACTCCATAGGCTATTCAGCCCTTCTCTTACAATAGCTTTTTCAGATAGCATTACCTGTAATGTTAATGGAGAGTGAGTATGGCAAGCCTAGAGCGAAGGAGCACCTCCATCTGCTCCAGCTCCAAGGGCCTTTGGGACTAGATATACAACTCGTCTGTTAGGACTACTACTCTAGGGAGACTGCATAGTCCCAGGCCACCAGATGATCTACGAGCTATAGCATACCAAGTAAGAAAAGTGATCAGGACTACATCTATACAGACTACACTGCAGGTGAGGGGATAACAAGTTAAGACACCTATCACCACAGTGCAGGACAGGCACACTCAAAAGCCTTCATATCATGGGTGGACACTTATAGCTACAAGAACCAGCTTATTGCTGTTGGCTAAGGGGAATCAGTAGAGAGAGAAGGACTACTCTAGAGTGTTATTGTCCGCCATCTTGCCTGCCACCATACATCATCATCTGGGGATAGAGACATTGCACTTTGTACAGATGACAGCTGGATGTACTGTAACTCATCCTTTGCACTTAATAAAGAAAAACTTTTGTTACTCTTCTATGTCTGCCTGATCCTTTAACATCACCTTTTTACAGCACTGAACCCCAGGGAGTGATGGTCTAAGGGAGTACACCGTGACACCTCGTCTCATCAGGGCCACTACCACTCACATCCTCTGCACTGGCTCCTCAAGGGCTCGCTGCTCAAAGGGTAAAATCCAAGGCTAATCTGAAGCAAAATGCTGTAACAAATAGGCCTATTTCTCTCCAGAAATTTCTATTCTGAAATAGACATTTTGGCAGCAGAGAGGCTAGGTACACCCCTGATCGGGGCAGATGGAAATGGAACGCTTTCAGCCTCAGAATCCTGATGTTTTGTATCTTTACATTTATACCAGTTTTCATCCTGCAATGTAAAGGGGCAATAAAAAGACAAGATGATATTATCATTCTCCTCCATTATCTTAAGGTCCTTTTCCTAGGGACGACAGGGCAGCAGTTTTTCGGGAAATAGGCGTTCCTTCCTAACAATCTGCTGTTCGCTGTTGGAGGAGACCTCTGCAGCTATCGCCTCCATCGTATGGGGAGGAGCAGGCTCGGACTGGCCCACAGGGGTGCAGGGGAATCCTCCGGTGGGCCCCTGAGCAAGGTTGGCCCCTAGTCTCCCACCCCCTGCACAAGTGGTACATAACACATTAGATTTAGTACACTACATACAAATATTCAATTTACAGCACATCAACCAGCTTATGTTCATATAAAAAACTTGCAAACAACCCATTCTTGCTCACAGTGCAGGCAAGAATTTGGAACGCAACACAGTTTTGAAGCAAATGATTCCCCGTCGCATTGCAAGACAAAAATTTACTCTCGACCAACACACTAAGAAAGATGCATTTAACAACATGTATGTAGACTTTGAATTCATACACACATGCTATTAAAAAAAATCCTGCCTCCGAGTTTTTGCAACCTTTTTATATCTGCAATTGGTGCATTTCTCACACCACTAACGTTTACCTGGCTGGAATATAGCAAACTGCTTGATGGTCAAGAAAGTCAGACAGTCCAGAATGTAAGTATTCTTAAAAGTTACCTTAATGTATTGTTCTAATGTCCAAGAGCTGTGTATCCATGCCTCGGTCCTCCTCATCCAATGGAGTCTTGTTCTGCCAGTTTGTTATAGGCACCCAATGCTTTTATTCCTACAAGAAACAACCCATTCTTGCCTACAGTGCAGACAAGAATTTGGAAAGCAACACCGCTTCGAAGCAAATGTTTTACCATTGCAGCACATCAGGATGTTTGGGCACCCGAGTATAATGGAAATCAATGGGAGATCCCGAGCATTAAACCAGGCACCAAAAGTTTCTTAAAACCTCACATAGGTCAGAGCTCAGACATCCATGCCCACTCCTCGCTTGTGAATAGCGGAAGCTGACTGGAAAGGCGACGACCATGTTGCAGCTGGTATTCCACTACTGCTCACGTCACACAACAGACCAGCTAAAGCTGTCGATGACTTGCGGAAATGTGCACACACGTGGCGCACCTTCACCAGTAGCGCAGGCAAATTGGGGTAGGTTTTGAGAAACCACTGAACCACAAGGTTGAACACGTGGGCTAGGCATGGGATGTGTCTGAGCTTGCCGAGCTCCAAAGCCGCCACCAAGTTACGGCCATTATCAGACACAATCATGCCTAGTTGTAGGTTGAGTGGCGAGAGCCATAGCTCAGTCTGTTCTCTTATCCCCTGCCATAGCTCTGCGGCGGTGTGCTGTTTGTCCCCTAAGCATATTAGCTTCAGCACGGCCTTTTGCCGCTTCCCCACTGCAGTGCTACACTGTTTCCAGCTACCGACTGACTGGTGCTGCATGCGGATAATTCGGAGATGGAAGTGGAGGCAGAGGAGGAGAAGTTGGCGTTGGAGCCACTAACATAGGTGCTGGCGGAAACCCTGTTTGACGTAGGGCCCGCAATCCTTGGGGTCGGTAGTACCTGTGCCATTCCAGGGTACGTTTCGCTTCCGTCCTCCACAACATTTACCCAGTGTGCAGTCAGGGAAATGTACCATCCCTGGCCGAATGCACTTGTCCATGTGTCCGTGGTGTGGCAGGCGCAACACTATGAAGTGCCTTTTGCGCTGTGGCATTAGAAGAATTTTGATATCTCTGACTTTTAGTCTAACCAGACTGTCTATTACTCCTCTAGTGCTGTTCTATGGAAACAGTAGGTTTAAAGAGCACACCAAATGCTTCAAATAACTTCTTTATTAACTTCAACTTTTCTTCATATATAACACTGCCGCCTCCGCAGCAGATAGTCCATGTACAAAACATGTGTTGAAAAGATATCACAAAATGGCGGTATGTATAAGATGGTGGTTCAACTGTTCAATCTTGTCATTCAACATAAAATGGTGGATATAGTTCTCTCTTGAGTATCTGTACTCTTACTTTAACCACCTCAGCCCCCATAGCTTAAACACCCTTAATGACCAGACCACTTTTTACAATTCTGCACTACACTACTTTCACCGTTTATTGCTCGGTCATACAACTTACCACCCAAATGAATTTTACCTCCTTTTCTTCTCACTAATAGAGCTTTCATTTGGTGGTATTTCATTGCTGCTGACATTTTTACTTTTTTTGTTATTAATCGAAATTTACCGAAATTTTTGCAAAAAAATGAAATTTTTCACTTTCAGTTGTAATTTTTTTTAAAAAAAAGACATCTATATATAAATTTTTCTCTAAATTTATTGTTCTACATGTCTTTGATAAAAAAAAATGTTTGGGTAAAAAAAAATGGTTTGGGTAAAAGTTATAGCGTTTACAAACTATGGTACAAAAATGTGAATTTCCGCTTTTTGAAGCAGCTCTGACTTTCTGAGCACCTGTCATGTTTCCTGAGGTTCTACAATGCCCAGACAGTAGAAAACCCCCACAAATGACCCCATTTCAGGAAGTAGACACCCTAAGGTATTCGCTGAGGGGCATAGTGAGTTCATAGAACTTTTTATTTTTTGTCACAAGTTAGCGGAAAATGATAATGATTTTTTTTTTTTCCTTACAAAGTCTCATATTCCACTAACTTGTGACAAAAAATAAAAACTTCCATGAACTCACTATGCCCATCACAAAATACCTTGGGGTGTCTTCTTTCCAAAATGGGTTCACTTGTGGGGTAGTTATACTGCCCTGGCATTTTAGGGGCCCTAATGCATGAGAAGTAGTTTGAAATCAAAATGTGTAAAAAATGCCCTGTGAAATCCTAAAGGTGCTCTTTGCAATGTGGGCCCCTTTGCCCACCTAGGCTGCAAAAAAGTGTCACACAAGTGGTATCGCTGTACTCAGGAGAAGTTGGGCAATGTGTTTTGGGGTGTCTTTTTACATATACCCATGCTGGGTGAGAGAAATATCTCGGCAAAAGACAACTTTTCTCATTTTTTTATACAAAGTTGGCATTTGACCGAGATATTTATCTCACCCAGCATGGGTATATGTAAAATTACACCCCAAAACACATTGCCCAACTTCTCCTGAGTACGGCAATACCACATGTGTGACACTTTTTTGCAGCCTAGGTGGGCAAAGGGGCCCACAATTTAAAGAGCACCTTTAGGATTTCACAGGGCATTTTTTACACATTTTGATTTCAAACTACTTCTCACGCATTAGGGCCCCTAAAATGCCAGGGCAGTATAACTACCCCACAAGTTACCCCATTTTGGAAAGAAGACACCCCAAGGTATTCCATGAGGGGCATGGCGAGTTCATAGAAGATTTTTTTCTTTTTACACAAGGTAGCGGAAATGTTTTATTTTTTTTTCTCACAAAGTCTCCCTTTCCGCTAACTTTGGACAAAAATTTCAATCTTTCATGGACTCAATATGCCCCTCAGTGAATACCTTTGGGTGTCTTCTTTTCAAAATGGGGTCATTTGTGGGGTGTTTGTACTGCCCTGGCATTTGAGGGTCTCCGCAATCATTACATGTATGGCCAGCATTAGGAGTTTCTGCTATTCTCCTTATATTGAGCATACGAGTAATAATTATTTTTTTTTTCGTTCAGCCTCTGGGCTGAAAGAAAAAATGAACGGCACAGATTTATTCATTCGCATTGATCAATGTGGATTAAAAATCTCTGCCAAAAAAAAAAAAGGAGGGGAAAGGCGTCTGCCAGGACATAGGAGCTCCGCCCCCAACATCCAAACCCACTTAGCCCGTATGCCCTGGCAAACCCGATTTCTCCATTCACATCAATCGATGTGGATGAATAAATCATTGCCGGGATTTTTTTATTTTTTTTTTTATATACAAAGTGTTTGCCAAAGTATATGAACACCACCTCTTCCTCAGCTCATAAGCCTCGGCAAACGTATCTTTTACTGCAGAGGAGAAATCTCGTCTTGCAGCGCTGCATACACCGACTTTTGTGTAATCTGACAGCAGCGCAATGCTTCTGTCAGAATGCACATCAGTGCTGCAGCTGGTTGATCGGTTGGTCCACCTAGAAGGTAAAAAAAACAAAACAAAAAAAAAAAACAGGCCGCAACGCAATAAATTTATTAACTTTATAATAACATTTGAACGGGACATATAAACTTTATTTAACTTTTTGAACAGAACGTTAACTTTTTTGCTTACCAGTGATTTTTTTTTTTTTTTACCTTTATAGGACAAACCTCTCCTTCCCCATGGGACAATGTGCAAAGCGGAAAGATGTGGCGAAGTACATTATGCACTTTGTCCCAGATGAAAGGAGAGGTTTGCAGCAGCTGTGAGTGAAAGGGCCCTAATAGCCCTGTGTGCCTGTCCTGTGAAACACAATCCCTATGCTAAGTGTACCTGTGTGTGGTACTTCCGGAAACAATCCCCAAAGCATAGGGCAGGGTGGTCAGGGCAGTCAGGACAGAAATAGCGGGTGTCACGCCTTATTCCACTCCTGCTGCAGACACAACATTTTTTTCGGGGTGGCGGTCGGTTTGAGGTACCGGCAACGACACTGGGGAAATGTCGCTCGTGTAGATGGCTCACTACACTGGTGGATGGGGCCACGGAACCTCCTGGATACAGGAGGTTCTCGATGATCTCTTCCTGAAATTTGAGGAAGGATCCTGTTCTCCCAGCCTTACTGTAGAGAACAAAACTATTATATATAGCCAATTGAATTAAATATACAGACACCTTCTTATACCAGCGTCTGGTCCTGCGGGAAAGTAGATAAGGAGCCAACATCTGGTCATTGAAGTCCACCCCTCCCATGAGCAATTATAGTCGTGGACACAGAGGGGCTTTTCAATGACACTGGTTGCTCGTTCAATTTGGATTGTCGGTCTGCGTGAATGGAGGAGAGCATGTAAACGTCACGCTTGTCTCTCCATTTCACCGCGAGCAGTTCTTGGTTACACAAGGCAGCCCTCTCCCCCCTTGCAAGACGGGTGGTAACGAGCCATTGGGGGAAGCCCCGGCGACTAGGTCGCGCGGTGCCACAGCAGCCAATCTGTTCTAGGAATAAATGCCTGAAGAGGGGCACACTTGTGTAGAAATTTTCCACATAAAGATGGTACCCCTTGCCAAATAAGGGTGACAACAAGTCCCAGACTGTCTTCCCACTGCTCCCCAGGTAGTCAGGGCAACCGACCGGCTCCAGGGTCTGATCTTTACCCTCATAGATCCGAAATTTGTGGGTATAGCCTGTGGCCCTTTCACAGAGCATATACAATTTGACCCCATACTGGGCGCGCTTGCTTGGGATGTATTATTTGAAGCCAAGACGCCCGGTAAAATGTATAAGGGACTCTTCTACGCAGATGTTTTGCTCAGGGGTATACAAATCTGCAAATTTGGTGTTGAAGTGGTCTATGAGGGGCCGAATTTTGTGGAGCCGGTTAAAAGCTGGGTGGCCTCTGGGACGAGAGGTGCTGTTTATCGCTAAAGTGCAGGAAACGCAGGATGGTCTCAAATCGTGTCCTGGACATGGCAGCAGAGAACATAGGCATGTGATGAATTGGGTTCGTGGACCAATATGACCACAATTCATGCTTTTTGGTTAAGCCCATGTTGAAGAGAAGGCCCAGAAAAATTTTAAATTCGGAAACTTGGACGGGTTTCCACCGGAAAGACTGGGCATAAAAGCTTCCCGGGTTGGTGGCTATAAATTCAGTGGCATATCGGTTTGTTTCTGCCACAACTAAGTCCAAGAGCTCCGCAGTCAAGAACAGCTCAAAAAACCCCAGTGCCGAACCGATCTGAGCTGTCTCAACCCGAACTCCAGACTGGGCGGTGAAAGGGGAACTATTGGTGCGGCTGAAGTTGGGGGCTGCCAATCAGGGTTTGCCAGCACCTCAGGGACTCTAGGGGCTCTACGGGCCTGTCTGTGCGGTGGCTGCGACGAGGGAATTAATGCACGTGCCACCGTACCAGCTTCAACTGCTCTTCTGGTGCTCGCCACTTCACCATGTTGTACGGCAGTGCTGGTACTAGGTCCAGGATGGGCTGCGCTGCTGGTGTATGCCTCACCGCGTTAATCCGACAGCGCCAGCCCTACTCTGCTGCCCTTGAAGAGGATTCTGCGCAACCTGTGGTGTAGCAACACGGGGCCGGGTACGCCTGGTGCTACCAGGGACCTCAACCTCCTCGTCCGAACTTTGGGTCAGACTGCCACTGCTTTCTACAGGTTCATATTCTGACCCGCTGGATTCGTCAGATGAGGGTTCCCATTCCTCATCCGACTGGGTCAGAAGCCTGTAGGCCTCTTCAGAAGAATACCCCTTGTTTGCCATTTGGTCAACTAAATTTAGGGGGTATTCCCTGAGACTACCCAAGAAAAAAAGCAAGCCTGTCTTACAAATGGGAGGCTAGCAAAGTACCGGAGGTCGCTGCGATTGATAAAAAAATATCAAAACTGATTTTTTTTATCGCCGCAGCGCTTGTAAAGTGATTGTGCAGTGATCAAAAAAATATATATATTTTTGTCACTGCGGCGGGGCGGGCATGGGTGAACGCACGTGTGGGCGACCGATCAGGCCTGATCGGGCAAACACTGCGTTTTGGGTGGAGGGCGAACTAAGGTGACACTAATACTATTATAGATCTGACTGTGATCAGTTCTGATCACTTACAGATACTATAACAGTACAAATGCTGATTAGCGATACGCTAATCAGCGAATCAGTGACTGCGGTGCGGTGGGCTGGGCGCTAAACGATCGCTAACTACCTAACCAAGGGGCCTAAACTATCCTAAAACTATCAGTCAATACCAGAGGGAAAAAAAAAGTGACAGTTTACACTGATCACTTTTTTCCCTTTCACTAGGTGATTGACAGGGGCGATCAAGGGGTTAATTGGGGTGATGGAGGGTGATCTGGGGGCTAAGTGTAGTGTTGGGTGTACTCACTGTGATGTCTGCTCCTCTGCTGGAACCAACCGACGAAAAGGACCAGCAGAGGAGCAGAGAAGCCATTTAACACATTATATTTATAAATATAATGTGTTAGATGGCTTCTGATTAGATTTTTTGAAAATCACCAACCTGCCAGCGACGATCATTGGCTGGCAGGCTGGTGACGAAATACTCCTCTAACTTTTGCCGGCCCGCGATGCGCATGCGCGGGCCGGCTTTGCCCGAAATCTCGCGTCCCGCGAGAGGATGCACCGGCGCGTCCAGGAGGAATAACAGGGCAGCCACCAGGACGCAATCCTGCATACGGCGATCCTGTAGTGGTTAAGTTATTTAAGCACTTTATGATCTCTCTGAGAGGTATATCTGAGGTCTAACAGTTCTACTGGCTAAACTGGGTTGGCAGTAACTATTTGCAGATTGGATGAGTATGATCTGGTATGGTTGTATGCAATTTGGATTGCAATTGAATTTGTATGGATTGTTAAGTAGTTCACAGTTTGCAACCGTAGCTTGCAATTTGCAATTTGGTAGTTGTACTTTGCAATTGTATGATTGCAATTGGTGGATCTGTAAGTAAACACATATATATCTAGTTCAGTATACAGTTCTAAACACAATACTAACAATTTGAACATTATATAACTGTTTTAAATACCTATATTGGCCTCTTGTTCCCATAAAACTCAGCTCTCAGTGGAGTAAATGTCTCTTCAGCTCCTGTCTGTGGTGAATAATGATTCTAGCAGCAGGAGCTGGGGGAATTCCCAGACAGGCTGTGTGTGAGGCTGGCTGTGATTGGTGAAAACTCTTGCTGTGTGAGAAGCTGGCTGTGATTGGTCTAGACTTCTGCCCAGCAACAAAAGATTAACACTATACTTTCTGTTGTTTCTGCTGTGTCACTGAGCTTACCTTTCATTACAAAATAAATCTTAAAGGCATATTTTCTTTTTATGCTTCTGTGAACACAAAATATATAACAGTTATATGACATCCAAAACATGAT
The DNA here is from genome assembly GCF_905171765.1 of Bufo bufo. NCBI lineage: Eukaryota > Metazoa > Chordata > Amphibia > Anura > Bufonidae > Bufo > Bufo bufo. The sequence goes on along the minus strand of NC_053389.1, from coordinate 441,354,658 downwards.
GTCACAGTAAATAACTCAGCTTTTGTCTTTAACACATAAACATAGGAACTGTATTAAGGTTATTAGCAGGTTTAGCTATATACACATATAAGCTATACTAGCAACCTAGGACAGGTCTTAGCTGGCCAGCTACACGCGGTTAAGTGGACCTTTCCAGTAACTGTGTTGGTCAGGGCACATGCAATGTTACGGGACACATGTTGATGTAATGCAGGCCACAAGCCTAAATGGCAACATTTCAAGGGCCAGTAATTTTGAAAGTTGCGCATTTAGTGCTATGACCTGTCGGTGGGTGGCTGGGTATTTGCGCTTGTGTTCAAATGCCTGGGGTAAGGACATTTGTACGCTGCGCTTGGACACTGAAGTGGATGTGGTTGCTGATGGTACTTGAGAAGGTCCAGGTGCAGGGCGGGAGGCATCCGGGCCTGCGCCTTCGACAGGGGATTGGCCAGCACGTAACACAGGGGAAGAGGAGGCAGTGGTGTGACCCCCAGACACAGATTGTGGACCCAGGCGTTCGTCCCACTTATTACTGTGCTTGGATGCCATGTGGTGGATCATGCTGGTGGTGGTGAGGTTGCTAGTGTTCACTCCCTGGCTCATTTTTGTATGGCACAGGTTGCAAACTACTATTCTTTTGTCGTCCGCACTTTCCTCAAAAAAGCGCCATACTGCTGAACATCTACCCATTGGCAAGGGAGATTTCCGCAAGGGGTTGCTCCATGGAACAGTTGAGGACCTGTTTGGTGTGGCCCGCCTTCTCCCTTTTGGAACCCCACTGCCTCTTCCAGCCTGTTGCGGTGCTGCAGATCCCTCCCCCTCTGTACTGCTGTCCTCGCTCGGCTTTCCACCTTCCCAGGTAGGGTCAGTGACCTCATCGTCCACCACCTCTTCTTCCACTTCCTCACTCTGATCATCCTAATGATTTTTTGACCTAACCCAACCTCAGTGATTGACAACTGTGTCTCATCCTCTTCATCAACCTCTTGAGACAGTAATTGCGGTTGACTCATTGGAATTGGCAACTGTGTCTCATCATCATCCACCTCATTAAACACTAATTGCCGTTCCCCACCGTCATGTTCTTGTGTCTGTGAATGCTCAAGAGGTTGGGAATCAGGGCACAAGATCTCATGTCCCTCTTCAATCGTGCTTGGCGAGAGGGCCAATTCGAGTAATGGCGATGAAAATAGGTCCTCGGAATATCCGAGTGTGGGATCACTTGTTTGGCCAAACTGTACATGGTGGGAGGAAGGAGGATCAGGGTGAGGATTGTGTTGACCAGACTCCTGGCTACTGAGACTAGATTTGGTGGAAAACAGGGTGGTGGTTAACCGACTGGAAGCATTATCTGCTGCAATCCAACTGATCACCTGGTCGCACTGTTCTGACTTTAAGAGTGGTGTCCTGCGCCGCCCTGCAAACTGGGACATGAAGCTAAGTATCTTGGATGATTGTTGTTCTTGTGCTCTGGCAGCAGGCACTGTTTCTCCGCGCCCAAGGCCATGGCCTCTGCGTGCACCATCAGCATCACGGCTACTTCCCCATCCCTTACTGCTCGCTTTCTTCATTTTAAATGTGATAAATGCCTGAAAGTATGTGACACGTACCGTAGCATAGGATTCGGAAGTGTATGTGCAAAAAAAATTTACAAAGGTATTTGTGATGAGGAAACGTTATACAGGATAGGTACCAGAGGTAATGTCACCGTTTGTAGTGTCTACGGAAAAAGGTACACTGGATGTCTTTGATATTTTAGGGATGTGCACACTTTAAACAGGAGAGTTATTTAAGCACTTTATGATCTCTCTGAGAGGTATATCTGAGGTCTAACAGTTCTACTGGCTAAACTGGGTTTGCAGTAACTATTTGCAGATTGGTTGAGTATGATCTGGTATGGTTGTATGCAATTTGGATTGCAATTGAATTTGTATGGATTGTTAAGTAGTTCACAGTTTGCAACCGTAGCTTGCAATTTGCAATTTGGTAGTTGTACTTTGCAATTGTATGATTGCAATTGGTGGATCTGTAAGTAAACACATATATATCTAGTTCAGTATACAGTTCTAAACACAATACTAACAATTTGAACATTATATAACTGTTTTAAATACCTATATTGGCCTCTTGTTCCCATAAAACTCAGCTCTCAGTGGAGTAAATGTCTCTTCAGCTCCTGTCTGTGGTGAATAATGATTCTAGCAGCAGGAGCTGGGGGAATTCCCAGACAGGCTGTGTGTGAGGCTGGCTGTGATTGGTGAAAACTCTTGCTGTGTGAGAAGCTGGCTGTGATTGGTCTAGACTTCTGCCCAGCAACAACAGATTAACACTATACTTTCTGTTGTTTCTGCTGTGTCACTGAGCTTACCTTTCATTACAAAATAAATCTTAAAGGCATATTTTCTTTTTATGCTTCTGTGAACACAAAATATATAACAGTTATATGACATCCAAAACATGATGTCACAGTAAATAACTCAGCTTTTGTCTTTAACACATAAACATAGGAACTGTATTAAGGTTATTAGCAGGTTTAGCTATATACACATATAAGCTATACTAGCAACCTAGGACAGGTCTTAGCTGGCCAGTTACACGCGGTTAAGTGGACCTTTCCAGTAACTGTGTTGGTCAGGGCACATGCAATGTTACGGGACACATGTTGATGTAATGCAGGCCACAAGCCTAAATAGCAACATTTCCAGGGCCAGTAATTTTGAAAGTTGCGCATTTAGTGCTATGACCTGTCGGTGGGTGGCTGGGTATTTGCGCTTGTGTTCAAATGCCTGGGGTAAGGACATTTGTACGCTGCGCTTGGACACTGAAGTGGATGTGGTCGCTGATGGTACTTGAGAAGGTCCAGGTGCAGGGCGGGAGGCATCCGGGCCTGCGCCTTCGACAGGGGATTGGCCAGCACGTAACACAGGGGAAGAGGAGGCAGTGGTGTGACCCCCAGACACAGATTGTGGACCCAGGCGTTCGTCCCACTTATTACTGTGCTTGGATGCCATGTGGTGGATCATGCTGGTGGTGGTGAGGTTGCTAGTGTTCATGCCCTGGCTCATTTTTGTATGGCACAGGTTGCAAACTACTATTCTTTTGTCGTCCGCACTTTCCTCAAAAAAGCGCCATACTGCTGAACATCTACCCATTGGCAAGGGAGATTTCCGCAAGGGGTTGCTCCATGGAACAGTTGAGGACCTGTTTGGTGTGGCCCGCCTTCTCCCTTTTGGAACCCCACTGCCTCTTCCAGCCTGTTGCGGTGCTGCAGATCCCTCCCCCTCTGTACTGCTGTCCTCGCTCGGCTTTCCACCTTCCCAGGTTGGGTCAGTGACCTCATCGTCCACCACCTCTTCTTCCACTTCCTCACTCTGATCATCCTAATGATTTTTTGACCTAACCCAACCTCAGTGATTGACAACTGTGTCTCATCCTCTTCATCAACCTCTTGAGACAGTAATTGCGGTTGACTCATTGGAATTGGCAACTGTGTCTCATCATCATCCACCTCATTAAACACTAATTGCCGTTCCCCACCGTCATGTTCTTGTGTCTGTGAATGCTCAAGAGGTTGGGAATCAGGGCAAAAGATCTCATGTCCCTCTTCAATCGTGCTTGGCGAGAGGGCCAATTCGAGTAATGGCGATGAAAATAGGTCCTCGGAATATCCGAGTGTGGGATCACTTGTTTGGCCAGACTGTACATGGTGGGAGGAAGGAGGATCAGGGTGAGGATTGTGTTGACCAGACTCCTGGCTACTGAGACTAGATTTGGTGGAAAACAGGCTGGTGGTTAACCGACTGGAAGCATTATCTGCTGCAATCCAACTGATCACCTGGTCGCACTGTTCTGACTTTAAGAGTGGTGTCCTGCGCCGCCCTGCAAACTGGGACATGAAGCTAAGTATCTTGGATGATTGTTGTTCTTGTGCTCTGGCAGCAGGCACTGTTTCTCCGCGCCCAAGGCCATGGCCTCTGCGTGCACCATCAGCATCACGGCTACTTCCCCATGCCTTACTGCTCGCTTTCTTAATTTTAAATGTGATAAATGCCTGAAAGTATGTGACACGTACTGTAGCTAGGATTCGGAAGTGTATGTGCAAAAAAAATTTACAAAGGTATTTGTGATGAGGAAACGTTATACAGGATAGGTACCAGAGGTAATGTCACCGTTTGTAGTGTCTACGGAAAAAGGTACACTGGATGTCTTTGATATTTTAGGGATGTGCACACTTTAAACAGGAGATGTGGCACGGATAATTTAACTGTCCGCAGGGAACACCGTCTATGGAAAAAGTGCACTGGATGTCACTGATATTTTAGGGATTTGCACACTTTAAACAGGAGATGTGCAACGTGCCAGTCCGCAGGGGTAGAACACGTGAGGTTCACGGTGGGCCAAAGTGTACAAGACAGTTTATCGGTTACTCACGGTTTAGCAGACGCCTCCCTTGGCCAGCACTGCAGTGAAGGGAAGAACAGCACTGGATTCTCCGGGGCACGCTCTATTACAGGAGACACCGGCCAGGTGGTGATTGAGGTGCCATTGATGGTGAATGGGTTTCTGAGTGCTTGTGCGGCTGGGCCCCTGACTTCAGTAGTGTCGTGACGCCAGCACCTTGATGGTGCAAAATGTTGAAAATGGTAGTGGTATGAAGTTAGAAGAAGGAGGCAGGTTTAAATCCAACTGGGAACTTTACTATAACCAGGTTCTTGATAACAGTTTACATCCAGTAATAAAACAGTCTCTGGTATACATGCAAGTTGGATGTGATGAATCCCATTAACAAGCTGAGCTGGTAGTAATGTGTCAGGCTAGGGTAGTTAGTTAGGTATTCACTGATACTCAGCTCCTTGCTTTGCCTCAGTCTCAGTTGAGGTAGTTCCAGTCTCGGTCTTCTACACAAGTGACACAACAGAAGTCTTATCTGTCCTTAGAATATCGGTGAGGCTGCCGGAAGTTAATAAGTCCTTCATCTAGATACAAAGGCGCCTAGAGCCTAGAATAATAGCTTTGTCCTTCCTTTGTCTTTATCCAACAATAAACTTGACCAAAGATTCACTTGCTACTCCTGAAGAGTGAATGGTAGAATGTAGACTTTTCTCTGCCTGTCTCCCTGGCTTTGATACTGATATCCACGATGGCTCCTCTGGGCCGTGGAGCCCCAGAGAGAGCTGAGAGGAGAGGGGACCTCTCCTTCCCCCTTAGCTTCTCACTCCATCTCCTTCTGATTCACAACTCCCAACTCTCAACTCCCTAACTAGGCCCGAACTGCACTATATATACTGTGCTGAAAGGAATGTAGTGCACCTGACAGCCTGGTAAAAAGGGATTTCACATAATAACACAATGCAGCATGATATTACAGATGACAGAAACAAGCTTTTGCAGTGCCCACATAAGTTAGTGGGACGCTGCAGATGTGGTGTGGATAATTTAAGGAAGTAAGCTAGCTAGCTATCTATTATCTATTGGTTGGTCCTATTTAGATTATGGAGACTATTTGAGATATAGGTCATGATGCTCTCTTTAAGACCAGTTAATATACTCCATGACATAAACAAAGCACCTTGTGACTCCTGGGAAAAAATATGAAAATTATTACATCTAGCATGTTATTCTTTACACTAGAATGGGGAATCCACAAATAAAGACCTAAACCAGTGGTGGCGAACCTATGGCACGGGTGCCAGAAGCGGCACTCGGAGCCCTTCCTGTGGGCACCCACACCCTGGAAAAAGTCTGAGTGTACCAATATGCCTTAGACCTTTCCTGCCATTCATCAGCGCAGGACGCACCATGAACAGCACAGGCAGCGCACTGAATGTAGACAGGCTATTATAGCTACTACATGATAAAGTACATGAAAGATATACTATATTGGACTGTAGGATTCAGGATAACTTGCCACGTTGGCACTTTGCGATAAATAAGGGGGTTTTGGGGTTGCGGTTTGGGCACTCGGTTTCTAAAAGGTTCGCCATCACTGACCTAAACCAATGTAAAATAAACCAAGGTCCAGAAAATTTGTATATACTGATATCCAGAAATATATAGAGTTGAGCATATAATCTCTCTTTAAAAAAAAAAATCTATATTACTGAGTCCTTCTGTCTGAGTCTCTTAGTAGGTATAAGTATTATAGTAGCTATATTCTTGTACATAGGACATATAAATACAGTCTGTCTCTATCCTTAAATGGGTTGGCCACCATACACATAAAAAAAACAAAGGGTCCCAGATAATAACTAAAGCCACAAAGTATTTGTATTATAAGAGATATATTGTGTACATATCATTTTTCTAATGTGTTCAGCATAGCATGCTCCCATTGATGAGAGGCTGTGTGGGTGGAGCAGCTTCAAAGTGAAAGTAAAAATCCCAGCATGCATCACAGCAAGCATCTTCAGAGGAGTGATCACATGACATCCCTGGCCAAACAAAACAAATCATGTTTTTTTTTTGTGTCACCATTTTCTGAAAGCTATATTTTTTCTTTCTTTTTTTTGCCAATCATCCTGTGCACGGGGTCATTTTTTGCGGGAAGAGTTGATGTTTTTATTGGTGCCATTTTTGGGTACATATGATTTTTGCATCATTCGATATTACTCTTTATGGGTCAAGGTGACCCAAAAAATTGGTTGTTTTGACACTGTTTTTATTTTATTGCTTTACACCATTCACCTGAGGGACTAGACCATGTGATATTTTTATAGAGCAGGTCGTTACAAATGCAGCGATACCTAATATGTCTACTTTAAAAAATATATACAGGGAGTGCAGAATTATTAGGCAAGTTGTATTTTTGAGGATTAATTTTATTATTGAACAACAACCATGTTCTCAATGAACCCAAAAAACTCATTAATATCAAAGCTGAATATTTTTGGAAGTAGTTTTTAGTTTGTTTTTAGTTTTAGCTATTTTAGGGGGATATCTGTGTGTGCAGGTGACTATTACTGTGCATAATTATTAGGCAACTTAACAAAAAACAAATATATACCCATTTCAATTATTTATTTTTACTAGTGAAACCAATATAACATCTCAACATTCACAAATATACATTTCTGACATTCAAAAACAAAACAAAAACAAATCAGTGACCAATATAGCCACCTTTCTTTGCAAGGACACTCAAAAGCCTGCCATCCATGGATTCTGTCAGTGTTTTGATCTGTTCACCATCAACATTGCGTGCAGCAGCAACCACAGCCTCCCAGACACTGTTCAGAGAGGTGTACTGTTTTCCCTCCTTGTAAATCTTACATTTGATGATGGACCACAGGTTCTCAATGGGGTTCAGATCAGGTGAACAAGGAGGCCATGTCATTAGATTTTCTTCTTTTATACCCTTTCTTGCCAGCCACGCTGTGGAGTACTTGGACGCGTGTGATGGAGCATTGTCCTGCATGAAAATCATGTTTTTCTTGAAGGATGCAGACTTCTTCCTGTACCACTGCTTGAAGAAGGTGTCTTCCAGAAACTGGCAGTAGGACTGGGAGTTGAGCTTGACTCCATCCTCAACCCGAAAAGGCCCCTACAAGCTCATCTTTGATGATACCAGCCCAAACCAGTACTCCACCTCCACCTTGCTGGCGTCTGAGTCGGACTGGAGCTCTCTGCCCTTTACCAATCCAGCCACGGGCCCATCCATCTGGCCCATCAAGCCTCACTCTCATTTCATCAGTCCATAAAACCTTAGAAAAATCAGTCTTGAGATATTTCTTGGCCCAGTCTTGACGTTTCAGCTTGTGTGTCTTGTTCAGTGGTGGTCGTCTTTCAGCCTTTCTTACCTTGGCCATGTCTCTGAGTATTGCACACCTTGTGCTTTTGGGCACTCCAGTGATGTTGCAGCTCTGAAATATGGCCAAACTGGTGGCAAGTGGCATCTTGGCAGCTGCACGCTTGACTTTTCTCAGTTCATGGGCAGTTATGTTATTTTGCGCCTTGGTTTTTCCACACGCTTCTTGCGACCCTGTTGACTATTTTGAATGAAACGCTTGATTGTTCGATGATCACGCTTCAGAAGCTTTGCAATTTTAAGAGTGCTGCATCCCTCTGCAAGATATCTCACTATTTTTGACTTTTCTGAGCCTGTCAAGTCCTTCTTTTGACCCATTTTGCCAAAGGAAAGGAAGTTGCCTAATAATTATGCACACCTAATATAGGGTGTTGATGTCATTAGACCACACCCCTTCTCATTACAGAGATGCACATCACCTAATATGCTTAATTGGTAGTAGGCTTTCGAGCCTATACAGCTTGGAGTAAGACAACATGCATAAAGAGGATGATGTGGTCAAAATACTCATTTGCCTAATAATTCTGCACTCCCTGTATATATATATCAGTTTTACACAATGAAAGCATTTTTGAAAAATTTTGATTTTTTTGCCGATCAGGGGCTCATTTTTTGCGGGAAGAGTTGACATTTTCATTGGTCCCAATTTTGGGTACATACCGTATTTTTCGCTTTATAAGACGCACTTTATTCCCCCCAAAAGTGGGGGGGAAAAGGCCATGCAACTTATAAAGCGGATACTTCGCTGGCCGCTATGCTGCACAGCGTGGCCAGCGAAGTATCAGTGTGGAGGAAGGAGGCGGGGACACTCATGGCGGGGCCCGGTGCAGTGACTCTACTCTAATACACCGGGCCCCGCAACTGTTCAATACATTCAATCTGATCTATATCTAAATGTATACGCACTGTTCGGTACTTACTGTAGTACCGTAAGTATAGCATTAAGATGGCGCAGACCGGCATCTCCCTCGGTCATGCGCCGCCTGCCGCAGCTCCCTGTAACGGGGTTCCGAAGGTGCACTCGGTCCCCCATTACCCGCAGACCTGTTGCTTAGCTTTGGGAATGAGGATCTGTGTTTGACCTCATTCCCAGGGCGGCTTTACTAGCTGGGTGGCTCCCTGCTCCTAGTCTTTACTAGCTGGGTGGCTCCCTGAGCTGGGTGGCTCCTAGTCTTTACTAGCTGGGTGGCTCCCTGATCACTCGGTGCTCGACTGGTTGGTCTGTCGGCCATGTGACGCTGGCCACGTCACATGACCCTCACTCCCCACTATAAATACAGGCAGCCTGCTGGCCACAGGTTGCCTGTTAATTTAGGTTCCACCTGTGATTTAGTCTTTCCTGGCGTACTTACCTCCTGCTGAATTCCTGACGATCCTCTGCCTGCTCCTTGTGTACTTTGCTGCTATCCTGGTATTCTGACCCCGGCCTCCTCCTGACGTTCCTCTGCTGACTCCTTTGGTACTTCACGTCTCTCCTGTTATTTATGACCCTGGCTTCTCCTGACAATTCTCTGCTTGCTCCATTTGTACTTTGTAGCTTTCCTGGTATTGACTCGGTCCGTTCACGTCCTGTTGTTTGTCTGTCTGTCATCCCTGCACTTATTCCAAGTTAGGGATTGCCGTTCAGTTGTCCCCTGTCATTAGCACTCGCGAGGCAAGTAGGCAGGGCCAGGGGTAAGGGTGGAGCGCAGTGGTCACTTCCCTCCCCCCTGTGTGTGTGTGTACGCGACCGTTACAGATTAACAGGCCCAATAACCACTGTATTATGAATCCTCTGGTGACCCTGACTGACCATGTCTCTAATCTGACGCAGAGGGTGCAGGAGTTAGGGGAAAAACTCAGTTCTTTTGAGTTAGGGCAAGGTTCCTCTACTCCTCAGGCCTCCAGTCCGCATTTTGAGCCACAGATTAGGCTCCCAGAACCCTTTTCTGGAGACCGGAAGAAGTTTCTCTCTTTTAAGGAGAGTTGCAAACTTTACTTCCGTTTGTGCCCCGTGTCCTCTGGCCCCGAGAGTCAACGCGTGGGCATAATCATTTCCCGATTACAGGGTGATCCCCAGGACTGGGCGTTCTCTTTACCTGCTGGCGCCAGTTGTTTATATTCTGTGGAGGGGTTCTTTCAGGCCCTGGGTACCCTCTATGATGAACCAGACAGGGCTCTAGTAGCCGAGACAGCTCTAAAGGCACTGGTTCAGGAAAATTAACCAGCAGAGGATTATTGCACCCAATTCAGAAGGTGGTGTGTCCCCTCAGGATGGAACAAACCAGCCCTGAAGAGTCAGTTCAGGTCAGGTCTGTCTGATAAATTAAAGGATCTTCTGGTCAGTTATCAACTTCCAGGACCTTAGAGGAGATGATGACCCTTGTTGTCCGACTTGACCGACGGGTTAGAGAGAGACGACAGGAACAACAGTTCTCTTCCCAGATGGTGGTCCAGCCAGAGGCCTATCCCAGAGACAATGCTGAGGTCTCCACCGAGGAACCCATGCAGGTTGGCATGACCCGAGGGAATCTTCGCGCAGACGTGGAGAATGCTTTTACTGTGGAGATCCTGACCATTGGATCAACCAGTGTCCTAAGAAGGTCCTCTCTGTCAAGTCTCCTAAGGCAAGGCAACCTAAAGACCAGGTACACCCTGAATTTTCTAAATGTAAGCTTTCGGTACCCATTACGATTTCTCTGGGAGTAGATAAATGGCCGGGTAAGGCCTTTATTGATTCTGGCTCAGCGGCTAGCTTTATTGACTTATGTTTGCCTTACCAACTCCTATCCATGTCATGGCTATTGATGCTACTCCTCTTATTGGTGGTACGGTGAGCTTATGTACCTCAGAGATTTCTCTAACCGTGGGTGTGTGTCACTCAGAGAGATGTTCGCTTCTAGTCCTGGAGAACCTACCGGCGTAGGTGGTACTAGGGTTGCCTTGGCTCCGACTACATAACCCCACTATAGATTGGTCCAATGGGGAGTTGGTGAGATGGGGGCCTAAGTGTGACTCGTGCTTGTCTGTGGTACAGGCTGGGGTCTCAGTAAAGTCTGATACTTTACCCACTGTTGTTAAAGAATATTCTGATGTATTCTCATCACCAACCCCGGAGGTTCTACCCCCCCATAGACCTTATGATTGTACCATAGAGCTAGTAGAGGGGGCCAAGTTTCCTAAAGGACGAATTTATAATGTTTCTATGCCCGAACGCAAGGCCATGGAAGATTATATTAAGGAGAGCCTTGGTAAAGGGCATATTAGACCTTCTGTCTCTCCTATGGGGGCGGGGTTTTTCTTCGTTAAGAAAAAAAGATGGTGGTCTTAGGCCATGTATCGATTACCGGAGATTAAATAAAATCACTGTCCAGAATAGATACTCCCTCCCATTGATTCTGGATTTATTTAACCAGGTTCTGGGGGCAACCTGGTTTTCCAAAATTGACCTGAAAGGGGCATACAATCTAATCCGAATCAAGGAGGGAGACGAATGGAAGACGGCGTTCAATACCTCGGTAGGACACTTTGAATATCAGGTGATGCCTTTTGGACTCAGCAATGCCCCAGCTGTGTTCCAAAACTTCATGAATGACATTCTTAGGGAGTTCTTAGGTAAATTTGTTATTGTCTATCTTGACGACATTTTGATATTCTCTCCTGACTTCGAATCCCGTGTGTCTCATGTTAAACAAGTATTAGAGGTGTTGAGGGAGAATCAGCTATCCGCTAAACAAGAGAAATGTGTCTTTGGTGTACAGGAGATTCTGTTTCTAGGGCATGTTCTGACTCCTCACGCCTTCAAGATGGATCCTGGTAAGGTACTAGCAATTAAGGAATGGATAAGACCTTCATCCTTAAAGTCCTTACAACGGTTCTTAGGTTTCGGCAATTACTATCGTAAATTTATTATGAATTTTTCCGTAATTGCTAAACCGTTGACCTACCTTACTAAGAAAGGGGCGGATTTGGAGAATTGATCTACTGAGGCCATTTCTTCATTTGAAAAATTTAAAAAGGCATTCAGTAGCGCTCCCATTCTGATCCAGCCTGATCAGGAGAAACCTTTTATTGTGGAGGTGGATGCGTCCGAGGACGGCGCAGGAGCAGTCCTTTCACAAGGTCCTGCTAGCCTCACTAATCTGAGACCATGTGCCTTCTTCTCCAGGAAATTCTCTCCCACGGAGAGAAACTACGACATAGGGAATAGGGAGCTGCTGGCCATTAAATGGGCATTTGAGGAGTGGAGGCATTTTCTGGAGGCATTGTGTAACTGTTGTCACTGACCATAAAAACCTTATGTTTCTCGAGTCTGCTAAGAGGTTGAATCCCCGTCAAGCCAGATGGGCTCTGTTTTTTACTCGTTTTGATTTTTCCATCACGGTCAGGCCGGGAAGTAAAAATGTGAAGGGAGACGCATTATCTCGGAGCTTCCAGGCTTTTCAACCTACTGAGGTACCACCTGAATCCATCCTACCAGCAAAAATCTTCTTAGCAGCTCTTACCCAGGATATCTCGGCTCGCATTAGGTCTGAACAACATCTGGCACCGGTATCCACCCCAACAGATAAGTTGTTTGTTCCCGTACAATTTCGTCTCCAGCTGTTGGGTGAATGTCACGATTCTGCCTTTTGTGGACATCCGGGTGTTGAGGGCACTAAGGATCTGGTTTCTAGATCTTATTGGTGGCCCACTCTAACTAGGGATGTCAAGTCCTACGTGTCAGCCTGTGAGGTTTGTGCCAGGTCCAAGACACCTAGGACTCGCCCTGCTGGTAACCTACGACCCCTACCCATTCCCAGTAGACCCTGGTCCCATATCTCGATGGACTTTATAACTGACCTACCGCCGGCGGAGGGTAAGACTGTAGTTTGGGTAGTGGTCGATAGGTTTAGCAAGATGGTCCATTTCATTCCCCTGTCTAAACTCCCGAATGCCAAAACCCTGGCGTCTATTTTTGTGAAAGAAATTGTTCAATTGCATGGTATCCCGGAAAATATTGTTTCTGACAGGGGTGTGCAGTTTGTGTCCAAATTCTGGAGGGCCTTCTGTCAAAAATGTAAAATTTCATTGTCTTTTTCCTCTGCCTACCACCCTGAGAGTAATGGGCAGACTGAACGCCTTAATCAGTCTGTCGAACAATTCTTGAGGTCGTATGTTGCTGATGACCAGCAATTATGGGTGAAATTTCTTCCATTGGCTGAATTTGCTTTGAATAACCGTGTCAATTCTTCTGCTGGGGTTTCACCTTTCTTTTGTAACCATGGTTTCCATCCCCGTTTTCATTCTGGGTCATCCGTCTCCTCCTCTAACCCTGAGGCGGATAGGCTCTCCTCTGAACTGTGCACAGTTTGGACCCGGGTTCAATCGAACTTAGAAAAGGCTCAAAGTTCTCAGAAACTCAAGGCCAATAGGAGACGTTCAAGGGGGGTAAATTTTCAGGTTGGGGATAAGGTATGGTTGTCCTCCAAGAATCTCTCTCTTAAGGTAGATTCTAAAAAGTTTGCTCCTCATTTATTGGACCATATAAGACCACGGAGGTGATTAACCCGGTATCTTTTAGGTTGGAGCTGCCCGAGTCATTCCACATTCATAATGTGTTCCATAAGTCTCTACTTAAAAAATATTTTGAACCGGTAGTACCATCAAAAGCCTCGCCTCCGCCGGTTCTTGTTAATGATGCTGTCGAGTATGTGGTGTCTAAAATAGTGGATGTCAGGAAGGTGCGTAATTCCTTGCAGTACTTGATTCACTGGAAGGGGTATTGACCTGAAGAGAGATCTTGGGTACCTGCCAGGGAGGTTCATGCTCCTAGACTTGTTCGAAAATTTCATTTAGAACACCCTGAAAAGCCATCGCCTGAAGTCTTGGGTCCGGTGGCCCCTCGTAAAAGGGGGGGTACTGTAACGGGGTTCCGAAGGTGCACTCGGTCCCCCATTACCCGCAGACCTGTTGCTTAACTTTGGGAATGAGGATCTGTGTTTGACCTCATTCCCAGCGCGGCTTTACTAGCTGGGTGGCTCCCTGCTCCTAGTCTGCCTTGAACGCCGAGCTGATCACTCGGTGCTCGACTGGTTGGTTTGTCGGTCATGTGACGCTGGCCACGTCACATGACCCTCACTCCCCACTATAAATACAGGCAGCCTGCTGGCCACAGGTTGCCTGTTAATTTAGGTTCCACCTGTGATTTGGTCTTTCCTGGCGTACTTACCTCCTGCTGAATTCCTGACGATCCTCTGCCTGCTCCTTGTGTACTTTGCTGCTATCCTGGTATTCTGACCCTGTCCTCCTCCTGACGTTCCTCGGCTGACTCCTTTGGTACTTCACGTCTCTCCTGGTATTTATGACCCCGGCTTCTCCTGACAATTCTCTGCTTGCTCCATTTGTACTTTGTAGCTTTCCTGGTATTGACTCGGTCCGTTCACGTCCTGTTGTTTGTCTGTCTGTCATCCCTGCACTTATTCCAAGTTAGGGATTTCTGTCCAGTTGTCCCCTGTCATTAGGACTCGCGAGGCTAGTAGGCAGGGCCAGGGGTAAGGGTGGAGCGCAGTGGTCACTTCCCTCCCCCCTGTGTGTGTGTGTACGCGACCGTTACACTCCCTCTGTCATGCACCGCCTGCCCCAGCTCCCTCTGTCATTGCGCCGCCTGCCCCAGCTCCCTCTGTCATGCGCCGCCTGCCCCAGCTCCCTCTGTCATGCGCCGCCTGCCTGTTCATTCATAAAGTGAGATAAGCAGACAGGCGGCGCATGAGGAGGGAGCTGGGGCAGGTGGCGCATGACCAAGGGAGCTGGGGCAGGCGGCGCATGACAGAGGGAGCTGGGGCAAGCGGCGCATGACAGAGGGAGCTTCCGGTCTGCGCCGTCTTAATGCCATACTTGCTGTACTACAGTAGGTACCGAACAGTGCGTATACATTTAGATATAGATCGGATTGAATATATTTAACAGTTGCGGGGCCCGGTGTATTAGAGTAGAGTCACTGCACCGGGCCCCGCCATGAGTGTCTCCGCCTCCTCCCTCCACACTGATGCATCTGATGGGGGATCTGTAGATGACACTTATTGGGATCTGTGTAATCCACAGATCCCCCATCAGTGTCATCCACAGATCCCCCATCAGTGTCATCCACAGATCCCCCATCAGTGTCATCCACAGATCCCCCATCAGTGTCATCCACAGATCCCCCCATAACAGTGCGTCATCCACAGATCTCCCATAACAGTGCGTCATCCACAGATCCCCCATAACAGTGCGTCATCCACAGACCACCATTAGTTCAAAACCTACCAAAAGCACACCTTTTGGTTCAAAATATATATTTTTTTTTCCTCCTCAAAAACCTAGGTGCGTCTTATCAGGTGCGTCTTATAAAGCGAAAAATACGGTAATATTTTTTGATCATTCAATATTACATTTTTTGGGCAAATAGACCAATAAAATTGGTAGTTTTGGCACACTTTTTATTTTATTATTTTTATGGCATTTACCTTTTGGGGGAATAGTGTGTGATATTTTTAAAGAGCAAGTTGTTACGGATACTGCGACACCTAATTTGTCTATTTTTATTATTTATTTTGGCTTTACACAATAAAAGCATTTTAGAAAAAAAAAAACATGTTTTTGTGTCTAGATTTTCTGAAGGCTATATTTTTTTCATTGTTTGGGCGATTGTGTCATGTAGGGGCTAATTTTTGGGGGGATGAGGTGACTGTTTGGTACTATTTTGGGGTATATACGACTTTTTTGATCACTTTTAATACTTTTTTTTGGGAAGTGGGGTGGGAAAAATTTCAATTCCATCATAGTTTTTCTCTTTTTTTCTATGGCGTTCACTGTGTGGGTAAAGTAACATGATCCTTTTATAGATCAGGTCATTACAGACATTATGATACCAAACATATGCAGTGTTTTTTTTTTTTTTTTAATCAATTATAAACACATGGCTATAATAAAAAATTTGATTTTTCTTTTTTAAATATTTTTTTTTTTACCCAAACCCACTTGGTTCTTGAAGATCTACACTTGGTGTAGCCTCAAACTTTCTCACTCCACACTCCGTGACATATCATCTGTAATAAAAAAAAAATAATTACAGATGATATGTCACGGAGTGTGGAGTGAGGAAGTTTGAGGCTACACCAAGTGATGGCGTGCAGTCATTATTTACAACTTGTACAGGTTGCTTGTCATTTATTGTTTATTTTTTTCTTTGGTCATATTCTGTTATGCACATGGACGGTGGATTTGAGTTGAGGAGAACCCTCTGTAAAGGTGGTGACAAGTGGGCTAGGGTCATGGATACAGTGTGACCCCGCATTGACATGCGGCCTCGCAATTGATCCGTGGTCACGGATGGAGGCTCCATCTCTAACAAGTTGTGGTAGCCTACATCTGACCCCGCATAGCCATCTGTTTCTATTTGTTGCACGGAGTTGTGTAACATAACCTTGATCCTGTGTATATCAGATGAGACCGGTATTAATGCGCATGCGCCCGATATTCTATGTGTTATTCCCACACTTAAAAAGGTTGACTCTGTGTTTGGGTCACAGTGCGCAACTGCATGGTAATGAGGGCGGTGAAATTTGGAAATGAGAAGCATACGTCATCCTGACATGCGCAGTTGCGCTTTAGGTACGCCGGACTACACGCTACACTACTGATGGCAGCCATTCGCCTCATTACTCCTCCTTCACCCTCCGTTAGCAATATCATCCAGTAAGCACTCAGCACTTTATATTATTGATTACACATGGCACTAATAATGATTAGTGTTGAGCGGGTGGTGCCATATTCGATCTCGCGATATTTCGCGAATATTCGATTGAATATTTGACTTTTATTCGTCGAAATCGAATATTCGTCATTACTCTATTTATCTCGAATAATATGCGATTTAATTATTCGCGTATTGCGATTTTCTTTACACTGTATAAGACAACTTTCATATTGGTTGGCTATGTCTATGGCTAATATGTGTATTTTACGAATATTCGCTATATTGCTATAACTTTGATTTTTAGAATATTACGAACATTCTAAAATACGAAGTTACAGCAATATCACGAATATTCGTAAAATACACATAATTTAGCTAATATAGTGCTCTAAACTTTTTTTTTATAGTCTCATTTTTTGGTCTTTTCTGAACTTAATTTTTTGAAAACATTTACATTATTAAAAGAAATACTACAGCACTATATTAGCTAAATTGCAGTCTATATGTGTATTTTACGAATATTCGCTATATTACTATAACTTCGTTTTTTAGAATATTCTTCATATTCTAAAAAACGAAGTTATAGCAATACAGTGAATATTCGTAAAATACACATATAGACTGCAATTTAGCTAATATAGCGCTATCATTTTTTTTATAGTCTAATTTTTTGTCTCTTCTGAGCTTTAGAAGAGACAAAAAAATGAACTATAAAAAAAGATTATAGCACTATATTAGCTAAATTGCAGTCTATATGTGTATTTTACGAATATTCGCTATATTGCTATAACTTAGTTTTTTAGAATATGATGAATATTCTAAAAAACGAAGTTATAGCAATATAGCGAATATATTCGTTACTTAGAATATTCGTATATATATTTTTACAATCTGTACTGTTATTCCACTTTTGCAGACTGCTCCCCAACAAGCGTCCCCGTCACCATGGTAACGCCTGTGGGTTAGAATATACCATCGGATCTGAGTTTTAACGATCTCAGGGAAAACTCAGATCCGAAAGGTATATTCTAACCCACAGGCGTTCCCATGGTTACGGGGACGCTTGTCGGGGAGGTGTATGCCGAAGTTGATTAAATAACGAATATATTCGCTATATTGCTATATATTAGTTTTTTTGAATATTCGTGGAATAATCAAAATCTTGATTTCGATTTTTTTTGTTCCAAATAATATTAGATTTATTATTTTTTTATTTTATTTGCTATCGCTGTCCCTAATTTAAATAAAGCGGGTAACGTAAACGTGCGTGAAAAAGCGTATGACGTAATTTACAGTACTAGAACCGCCCAGTGACTGTGACGAGTGTCTATAAAGCATTCATCATCACTATTTGAACTTTACAAGTGAATGACTACAATGGCTACCGGAAGTACGTCAAAGTTCAGACACATATTTGAGAAAGATGAGGACGACATCATATTAACTGTAAGTAATATTCTCTATAAGCATATATGTTGTTTGTGTAGATATTGCATGCAGCACAATGATTGTTCTGTAGATCACGAATTCTGAAATATTCGTAGATGCGATTATTATCTATATTGATACGATTTTATTTTTTGGACTGTATGTCTCGAAGGGCATACGGTCGTGTGCAAGTGGCGTAAGTGTCTAAAGTAGCTAATAAATATAAACTACCCAAAAAAATAACATTAAACTGTATCCGAACTATCTCTAATCTAAAAAACACTATAATGACCATAAACATGTGTAACTTTTGGATTTAGATGTAAATCTTAAGTATTTATACACCTACTCCACACAATGCACTAATTCTCTGATAAACTAAATTGCATTAATATTTTCTTTTCTTTTAAACATACTGTAATCAATAAATGCCATAAACGAATGGCCAAGTACCAGAAGGATCAAGAAAAGGATTGATTGGCTCTACATAAGCTTCTGCGGCGGGTTTCAAAAAAGGTTTGGAGGATGGATCAGAGGAACCGTAAAACAATAAAACATATAGTTGCATTTCATGCAAAAAATTTCAAATAAGCCAAAAATGACTGTTATTGTTAAAATGTTTGATATTGTTATTGTTAAAATGTTATTAAAAAAATGTATCTGCCACAGACTTGATGTGTCTGATCTTGAAAGTTCTATCAGTCAGAGGAATGCGTCGTGTCGTGTGTAGCTAATTTTGTACTTCTTTTTCTTGTTGTTTAAAAAAATTATTTTTTATTTAAACAAAAATTTTAGAAAGTCAAATAGTGTATTTTTTTTCATGTTAGCCCATTCCTGCTGCACACTTACAACATGATGCTGTCAGAGGTGTCTTGGTTTATTTTCGGTGTTGTCCTGGTCTGGTAGGGGCCCATTCCTGTGAACAAATTCCTGCTGCACACTTCGAACATGCTTCTGGCTGCACACTTCGAACATGCTGCTGGCTGTTGTGCTGAGTTAGGCCGAGCTATGTGTAGGCCTTATACTGGACCCTTAACATCTACCTGCTGCTGCTGCTGATGCTGAAGTCTGTCCTGACCCTGATGACTTATGTGTGGGCCTTATACTCCACCATTACCGATACTTGCTGTTGTAGGTCCTGACACTGCTTAGTTATGTGTGGGGCGTATACTACAGTGTTACCATGTACCTAATGCTGTCTGTTCTGCTGTCTGTCCTGACCCTGAAATAAAGGGGCCTTACAACAAATTTCTAAAATTACACCGTAACATTACATAAAAAAAAACAAAAAACACACGTTATCAAACTGTAAAAAATGTATTTATAACAAAAATAATAAAGCAAGCCTCTATGGCAACTTTTTTTAGCTCCAATAATATTTTGTTAATTTTTTGGAGCTGATGAAGGTGTTTTTCCTCTATTTGCCGAATCCTCTTATTAAAGCGATGCTGCATCTTTAAGGAATTCCTTTTTGGTGGCCTCCAATTCCTTTATAGTCTTGTTCACTACTGGAAAAAAAAAAATTATAATTAAAATTAGGGTTACTTATAAGACAAATAGTGCATTTTTTTTAAATTTTACTATAACACTAGTTTCTGTTGTTCCCTCATTGTTACCACTTTTAACCACTTCACAGCCGGCCATTAAGCGTAGGCCTCAGCGGAATGTGACTTGATGCAGAGGGACAGTCTATTACGGACCAACAAACACCCTGCCCCCAGGCATAATCGTTTGTGAACCGGGGTGCAAATGCAATTCAGCTAAACAGGCAGCCATGTTAACTAAGGGTTGCTATTTGTCAGATTCATTACACATGTGCATTACAGCTCCGGAGATGCAGGGTGTTGTGGGGATCATGGGATGCTTGTGAATATGTTATGTATATTAAATTATAGTAATGTGTGCACATATTTACCCTCCCGATGGGGGGTGTAGACCTCCTCTTCCTCCTCTTCTGGAGCTGGAGGGGCGGAATTAGGTGGCTGGGAATGTCCGGCCTCCTCCTCAGTGGCCTCTGTATCACCTACATCTGGGGGTGAAGTGGCCTGCACATTGTCGACCTCCTCCTCCATGAGCGCCTCCACATTTTCTACCTCCTCCTCGATGTGCGCCATCTTTTTTTTTTTGTGGTGGCGGACCCAGGGAACAGGTTTACCTGTAATAATGACACAATGTTAAGAATTTACACAAATAACTCATAAATCCTAACCAAGGTAAAGATCAAGAAATTCCTATATGGTGGAATCTGCATGGTATTATGAATTATACCAATAGTGGATTTACCTTATTAAAAAAAACAAAAAAAAAAAAAAAACGTTTATAGATGGGTAAAACTAGTCTAAGTTACAAGGTAGGATGAGGTAACTTAGGATTTGTTAGGAAAGTGCCCTATAGGGTATTGTGACTGGGTAATGGATGTTTAGGTAAACCAAACAACAGTTCGGAAATTAGATAAGGGGTTATTGGATGGTGTTATGTTGGGTATATAATTTTTTGTGGCTGCCAGCGTTAGACTGTCTCTGCCAAGCCGCATTTTGAAGATCTGCTGCCAAACCGCCCTCCCTCCCTGTTGATTTAGTTGTCAAGGTAACTTTATAATTAGAAGGAGGCTTAAAGTCTCCCCTTTAACTGTCACTTTGACGGTGACCGCCCCTTTAACAGTGACTTTGATGGTGACCAGCCCTTTCACAGTGACTTTCACGGTGAACGCCCCTTTAACTGTTAACTCCACAGCTCCCGTCAATTGGCAGTTAGGATTTAAGTGAAAGGCTGGCAGGCTTGTATTGGATAATACAGGTCATTTTTTGGGAATATCTCGTGTACGTCGTAGAGAGCCGAGACCCTGCAAGATTTCTTTCCAGATAGCAAGGGATGTGTATATCAAGTTTCGTTGAAATCGATGGTTGCGTTTTTGAGTTTTTGCGGAACATACATACATACATCCATTTATATATACAGTACAGACCAAAAGTTTGGACACACCTTCTCATTCAAAGAGTTTTCTTTATTTTCATGACTATGAAGGCATCAAAACTATGAATTAACACGTGTGGAATTATATACATAACAAACAAGTGTGAAACAACTGAAAATATGTCATATTCTAGGTTCTTCAAAGTAGCCACCTTTTGCTTTGATTACTGCTTTGCACACTCTTGGCATTCTCTTGATGAGCTTCAAGAGGTAGTCCCCTGAAATGGTCTTCCAACAGTCTTGAAGGAGTTCCCAGAGATGCTTAGCACTTGTTGGCCCATTTGCCTTCACTCTGCGGTCCAGCTCACCCCAAACCATCTCGATTAGGTTCAGGTCCGGTGACTGTGGAGGCCAGGTCATCTGGCGCAGCACCCCATCACTCTCCTTCATGGTCAAATAGCCCTTACTTTCAAAGTTTTCCCAATTTTTCGGCTGACTGACTGACCTTCATTTCTTAAAGTAATGATGGCCACTCGTTTTTCCTTACTTAGCTGCTTTTTTCTTGCCATAATACAAATTCTAACAGTCTATTCAGTAGGACTATCAGCTGTGTATCCACCTGACTTCTCCTCAACGCCACTGATGGTCCCAACCCCATTTATAAGGCAAGAAATCCCACTTATTAAACCTGACAGGGCACACCTGCGAAGTGAAAACCATTTCAGAGGACTACCTCTTGAAGCTCATCAAGAGAATGCCAAGAGTGTGCAAAGCAGTAATCAAAGCAAAAGGTGGCTACTTTGAAGAACCTAGAATATTACATATTTTCAGTTGTTTCACACTTGTTTGTTATGTATATAATTTCACATGTGTTAATTCATAGTTTTGATGCCTTCAGTGTGAATCTACAATTTTCATAGTCATGAAAATAAAGAAAACTCTTTGAATGAGAAGGTGTGTCCAAACTTTTGGTCTGTACTGT
Source organism: Bufo bufo (assembly GCF_905171765.1). Lineage (NCBI taxonomy): Eukaryota > Metazoa > Chordata > Amphibia > Anura > Bufonidae > Bufo > Bufo bufo. The sequence continues at coordinate 441,332,833 of NC_053389.1, read as the reverse complement.
ATATATATATATATATATATATATATACTCTGACCTAAAGAATTATTAGGAACACCTGTTCTATTTCTCATTAATGCAATTATCTAGTCAACCAATCACATGGCAGTTGCTTCAATGCATTTAGGGGGGTGGTCCTGGTCAAGACAATCTCCTGAACTCCAAACTGAATGTCAGAATGGGAAAGAAAGGTGATTTAAGCAATTTTGAGCGTGGCATGGTTGTTGGTGCCAGACGGGCCGGTCTGAGTATTTCACAATCTGCTCAGTTACTGGGATTTTCACGCCCAACCATTTCTAGAGTTTACAAAGAATGGTGTGAAAAGGGAAAAACATCCAGTATGCGACAGTCCTGTGGGCAAAAATGCCTTGTGGATGCTAGAGGTCAGAGGAGAATGGGCCGACTGATTCAAGCTGATAGAAGAGCAATGTTGACTGAAATAACCACTCGTTACAACCGAGGTATGCAGCAAAGCATTTGTGAAGCCACAACACGCATCTCCACTACAAATAGGAAAAAGAGGCTCACCAAAATTGAACTGTTGAAGACTGGAAAAATGTTGCCTGGTCTGATGAGTCTCGATTTCTGTTGAGACATTCAAATGGTAGAGTCCGAATTTGGCGTAAACAGAATGAGAACATGTATCCATCCTCTGATGGCTACTTCCAGCAGGATAATGCACCATGTCACAAAGCTCGAATCATTTCAAATTGGTTTCTTGAACATGACAATGAGTTCACTGTACTAAAATGGCCCCCACAGTCACCAGATCTCAACCCAATAGAGCATCTTTGGGATGTGCTGGAACGGGAGCTTCATGCCCTGGATGTGCATCCCTCAAATCTCCATCAACTGCAAGATGCTATCCTATCAATATGGGCCAACATTTCTAAAGAATGCTATCAGCACCTTGTTGAATCAATGCCACGTAGAATTAAGGCAGTTCTGAAGGCAAAAGGGGGTCCAACACCGTATTAGTATGGTGTTCCTAATAATTCTTTAGGTGAGTGCATATAAAATCTTGAATCCCATGCAAATTAACTGGGGGATGTATGTAATGGTCGGGGACGTTGACCGGAATGCTGAATGATGTTTGCAGTTTATGTAGATATAAACAAAAATATCTATATATATATTTATGTGTGTGTGAAAGTATGAAATCATCCGGTGACATCATACATCAGTACCGGTCTATGTGTATACTAATATATATACAATCTCAGCGAGGTAGAGATATATGATGAAACCAGAAGATTTTGTACATGTCACAACAGGTATTAAGTAATCATTTGAAAAGGTATGAAATACGGATGTAGTAGAGTTAACACACATGCTTTATGAGACGTGTTATGTAAACTTAATGCAATTAAATACGATAAGATATTTTAAAAATACCTTGTGTTTCAAGATTACGTGATGAGTTAAGAAATTTGAGTTAAGAGGTTGTGTGTTAACAATACTACATCTGTACGGATTAGCAGCATAACTGAATATATACATTACTGAGTGTTGTACAGAGAGATACAAAAATCATGTAAGCATTGTACCTGGGCATAATCGCCGACTACAGGGAGTGCAGAATTATTAGGCAAGTTGTATTTTTGAGGATTAATTTTATTATTGAACAACAACCATGTTCTCAATGAACCCAAAAAACTCATTAATATCAAAGCTGAATATTTTTGGAAGTAGTTTTTAGTTTGTTTTTAGTTTTAGCTATTTTAGGGGGATATCTGTGTGTGCAGGTGACTATTACTCTGCATAATTATTAGGCAACTTAACAAAAAACAAATATATACCCATTTCAATTATTTATTTTTACCAGTGAAACCAATATAACATCTCAACATTCACAAATATACATTTCTGACATTCAAAAACAAAACAAAAACAAATCAGTGACCAATATAGTCACCTTTCTTTGCAAGGACACTCAAAAGCCTGCCATCCATGGATTCTGTCAGTGTTTTGATCTGTTCACCATCAACATTGCGTGCAGCAGCAACCACAGCCTCCCAGACACTGTTCAGAGAGGTGTACTGTTTTCCCTCCTTGTAAATCTCACATTTGATGATGGACCACAGGTTCTCAATGGGGTTCAGATCAGATGAACAAGGAGGCCATGTCATTAGATTTTCTTCTTTTATACCCTTTCTTGCCAGCCACGCTGTGGAGTACTTGGACGCGTGTGATGGAGCATTGTCCTGCATGAAAATCATGTTTTTCTTGAAGGATGCAGACTTCTTCCTGTACCACTGCTTGAAGAAGGTGTCTTCCAGAAACTGGCAGTAGGACTGGGAGTTGAGCTTGACTCCATCCTCAACCCGAAAAGGCCCCACAAGCTCATCTTTGATGATACCAGCCCAAACCAGTACTCCACCTCCACCTTGCTGGCGTCTGAGTCGGACTGGAGCTCTCTGCCCTTTACCAATCCAGCCACGGGCCCATCCATCTGGCCCATCAAGACTCACTCTCATTTCATCAGTCCATAAAACCTTAGAAAAATCAGTCTTGAGATATTTCTTGGCCCAGTCTTGACGTTTCAGCTTGTGTGTCTTGTTCAGTGGTGGTCGTCTTTCAGCCTTTCTTACCTTGGCCATGTCTCTGAGTATTGCACACCTTGTGCTTTTGGGCACTCCAGTGATGTTGCAGCTCTGAAATATGGCCAAACTGGTGGCAAGTGGCATCTTGGCAGCTGCACGCTTGACTTTTCTCAGTTCATGGGCAGTTATGTTATTTTGCGCCTTGGTTTTTCCACACGCTTCTTGCGACCCTGTTGACTATTTTGAATGAAACGCTTGATTGTTCGATGATCACGCTTCAGAAGCTTTGCAATTTTAAGAGTGCTGCATCCCTCTGCAAGATATCTCACTATTTTTGACTTTTCTGAGCCTGTCAAGTCCTTCTTTTGACCCATTTTGCCAAAGGAAAGGAAGTTGCCTAATAATTATGCACACCTAATATAGGGTGTTGATGTCATTAGACCACACCCCTTCTCATTACAGAGATGCACATCACCTAATATGCTTAATTGGTAGTAGGCTTTCGAGCCTATACAGCTTGGAGTAAGACAACATGCATAAAGAGGATGATGTGGTCAAAATACTAATTTGCCTAATAATTCTGCACGCAGTGTATACTCATCGACCTGATCTGGGTGTAGGGCTGCCTTGTAGTCGTGCCATATGCCGCTTTTAAATTTTAATTCGGCCCAGACAGACCGTACTATTGCCTCTTTTTCTACCCTTTTTTTGGACCAAGGGTATCCCCGCTCCAGAAAGCGCTGAAGGATAAAGATGAAAGCATATAATCTCTATTTTTTTATTATACAAATATTCAAAGAAATATCCACAAAAAAAAATCTAAAAGTAGTTACGTCTTTAACCCCTTCACACATTATGACGTAAAGGTATGTCATTGCGTGACAGGGGATGTATGGAGCGGGCCTCTGCAGTGAGCCCGCTCCATACGCACGATCTGCCGGCTATATGATACAGCCGGCATCCGGCCGCACTAAAAGGAAGCGGCGATCGTGCCGCCCCTGCCATTCAACCCCTCAGGTACCGCGATCAAGGCTCATCGCGGCACCTGTGACGTAATGCGCCTCCATCTTCCTTCCAATCGGAGCCCCCGCAGTGAAATCGCGGGGCTCCGATCGGTTGCCATGGCAGCCTGGACGCTGCTGAAGCGATCCAGGCCTGCCATGGCTTTCTCCATACTGAGCTATGCACGAGGCATAGCGCAGAATGGAGTGTGTAAAAATCCTATTCACCGTAATGGATCTCTATTATCGTGAATAGGAGACGGGATCAAAAGATCCCATGTACGAGGCCCCTATGGGGGCTAATTGCTGTAAAAAAAAAAGTTAAATAAAGTTTAAAAAAACACCACTATATTAAAAGTTTGAATCACCACCCTTTCCCAATTTAACATATAAAAAATTTTTTTTAATACAAAACATGGTAAATTAAATGGTGGCATTAAAAAATGCATCTTGTCCCGCAAAAAAAAAAGCCCTCATATAGCTATGTGAACGGAAAAATAAAAAAGTTATGGCTTTTGGAACATGACTGAGGACAAAACAAAAATGTAAAAATGAAAATAGGCCTGGTCTTGAAGGGGTTAAAGGGGAAATATTAGATTTAAAGTTACCGATATAAGATCGGATTGTATTGCGATTATATGTATGTGAGGTCTGAGCAATTAGATATTGGCCAGCCAAGCTGCGATGTACCTGTCTAGTTAAGTGACGGTACGGTATTGGGTGTACTGCTGGTTTGCATCCCCGTGGTGCACCCTGGGTAACGCTAAATGACAAAAAAAAAAGATCATGGACATAAATTTTAATCTATATATATTGTGTGTATGGTATATAGTGTGTGGTATACTGTATATTGCATGGCAGGAAAACGGACGTGCTATGTGCATGTGATAGATATTTATCATTATCTGTTGTCCATACATACATGCTACTGACATAGTGCTGCAAAGTAACAAGAATACTCAGTGCACCAATCAGTAGTATCTGCTATTGGGGGGGCGGGCGGCGGAGAAAAAAAAAAATTAGCATACTCGAATATTTAGCAACACTCAATCTACATATAAATAATTTAGATGTAGATCGAGTGTTGCTAAATATTGTTCTGACATGCATGCAATATGAAATAAAATGCAGTGCTGTTATACAATATTACTTACAGTGAGAAGAACTTCTTCTTCCTTTTGATATCGAATTTTGCCCATTTTCGATCGCCGATTTTAATACAGAATGAACGCCAAACTCCACTGGAAGCAATGCAAAACCGAAACCGAAACCAGGGCACATGTCACGTGACACGATTACGTCACTCATAAGATCGATTCCTCACGTGATCATTCATAACATTCCAGATTTTCGGGTAAAAATCGGGAATTCGAATAACAAGATTGATTCCACCCTGTTTCTTGCAATATAGCGAATATTCGAAAAAATTATTTAGAATCGATCGATTTAGCTAATATAGTGGTATAATCTTATTTGTGGGCCAATGATTAATTGGCCCACAAGCAAGAAGCAGTGAGGGATCATGTTTTTTCAGATGTTTAAAATTTACGAATATTCGATATAGTGAATATATAGCACTATATTCGAAATATTCGCTAATTCTCGAATTTGCGATATTCGAGAAAAAAAATTGCTATTCGAATATTCGCGCTCAACACTAGTCAGTCGCACCGAAGGCACCATCAGCGACATCATCCCATTTGTTTTCTTCCTGGAGCGTGCCCTGCGAAGAGTGCTGGATCAGGCTGTAGATGAGCGTGAAGAGGAAGAGTTGTGGTCACCATCACCACCAGAAACAGCCTTATCAGCATCGCTTGCTGGACCTGCGGCAACGCTGGAAGAGGAGTCTGAGGAAGAGGAGTCAGAGGAGGAATGTGGCTTTGAGGGGGAGAAAGACCAACATCAGCAGGCATCCCAGGGTGCTCGTTGTCACCTATCTGGTACTCGTGGTGTTGTATGTGGCTGGGGGAAAGAACAGACCTTCAATGAGGACGAGGAACGGGACATGAGTAGCTCGGCATCCAACCTTGTGCAAAAGGGGTCTTTCATGCTGTCATGCCTGTTGAGGGACCCTCGTATAAAAAGGCTGAAGGAGAATGACCTGTACTGGGTGGCCACGCTACTAGACCCCCGATATAAGCAGAAAGTGGCTGAAATGTTACCGAATTACCAGAAGTCGGAAAGGATGCAGCAGTTCCAAAACAAGTTAAAAAGTATGCTTTACACAGCGTATAACGGTGATGTCACAGCACAATGGGAATCTAACAGGGGAAGAGGTGAAAGTAATCCTCCTCCTACCATGACCACGCCGGCAAGGACAGGACGCTTTACAGACGTGTTGTTGATTGAGGACATGCAGAGCTTTTTAAGTCCTACACATCGCCACAGCCCTTCGGGGTCCACGCTCAGAGAACGACTCGACCGACAGGTAGCAGACTACCTCGCCTTAACTGCAGATATCGACACTCTGAGGAGCGATGAACCACTTGACTACTGGGTGTGCAGGCTTGACCTGTGGTCTGAGCTATCCCAATTTGCGATAGAACTTCTGGCCTGCCCCGCTTCAAGTGTCCTGTCAGAAAGGACCTTCAGCGCAGCAGGTGGTATTGTCACTGAGAAGAGAAGTCACCTAGGTCAAAAAAGTCTAGATTACCTCACCTTTATTAACCACTTCAGCCCCCTAGCTTAAACACCCTTAATGACCAGACCACTTTTTACACTTCTGCACTACACTACTTTCACCGTTTATTGCTCGGTCATGCAACTTACCACCCAAATGAATATTTCTTCTCACTAATAGAGCTTTCATTTGGTGGTATTTCATTGCTGCTGACTAGGGATGAGCGAACCCGAACTGTATAGTTCGGGTTCGTACCGAATTTTGGGGTGTCCGTGACACGGACCCGAACCCGAACATTTTCGTAAAAGTCCGGGTTCGGGTTCGGTGTTCGGCGCTTTCTTGGCGCTTTTTGAAAGGCTGCAAAGCAGCCAATCAACAAGCGTCATACTACTTTCCCCAAGAGGCCATCACAGCCTTGCCTACTATTGGCATGGCTGTGATTGGCCAGTGCAGCATGTGACCCAGCCTCTATATAAGCTTGGGTCACGTTGCGCTGCACGTCACTCTGCTGATTGAAGCATAGGGAGAGGTTGCAGCTGCGACGTTAGGGCGAGATTAGGCAGATTAACTCCTCCAAAAGACTTCATTCTGTGATCGATCTGCAGCTGTGGATCATTGAAGTGCTAATATTGACTTGCTCACTTTTTTGAGGCTGCCCAGAGCGTTTTTAGATCACTTTTTTTCTGGGGTGATCGGCGGCCATTTTGTGACTTGTGGTGCGCCAGCACAAGCTATCACCAAGTGTATTTAACCATCAATAGTGTGGTTATTTTGTGCTATATCCTACATCAGCTGCAGGCTGAGCCTGTGTCACCGAAGTGCATTTAACCATCAACAGTCTGATTTTTTTTTGGCCATATACTACATCTGGTGCAGGCTGAGCCTGTGTCAACCAAGTGCATTTAACCATCAACAGTGTGGTTATTTTTTGGCCATATACTACATCAGGGGCAAGTTGAGCCTGTCACCCAGCGCCTAAAAAATAGACCTGACATTTCTATTCAACCAAATCTGTACTGTTTTAGCTGGTCAAGTTATTTGTAGTGACCGTAAAAGCACACTTTTTGTTCTGGGTTGAAAAACTATTCCCAAATTTGCCATTCTCAAAATAACTAGTTTCTGGTATATGAGGCCTACTTGAAATCTATCCCAAAAAGGATATCTTACATTGAAGGTGCTGATAGTGTCATTCAGAAAAACCTAAGACACACGCTACCGTGCAGATAGAAGTCTGATTCTGTGATTAAACCTATACCTGTCACACAGCGCAAAAAAAAAACAGGCCTCACATCTATATTCAACCAAATCTGTACTGTTTTAGCTGGTCAAGTTATTTGTAGTGACCGTAAAAGCACATTTTTTTTTTCTGGGTTGAAAAACTATTCCCAAATTTGCCATTCTCAAAATAACTAGTTTCTGGTATTTGAGGCCTACTTGAAATCTATCCCAAAAAGGATATCTTACATTGAAGGTGCTGAATAGTGTCATTCAGAAAAACCTAAGACACACGCTACCGTGCTGATAGAAGTCTGATTCTGTGATTAAACCTATACCTGTCACACAGCGCAAAAAAAAAACAGGCCTCACATCTCTATTCAACCAAATCTGTACTGTTTTAGCTGGTCAAGTTATTTGTAGTGACCGTAAAAGCACTTTTTTTTTTCTGTGTTGAAAAACTATTCCCAAATTTGCCATTCTCAAAATAACTAGTTTCTGGTATTTGAGGCCTACTTGAAATCTATCCCAAAAAGGATATCTTACATTAAAGGTGCTGATAGTGTCATTCAGAAAAACCTAAGACACACGCTACCGTGCAGATAGAAGTCTGATTCTGTGATTAAACCTATACCTGTCACACAGCGCAAAAAAAAACAGGCCTCACATTTCTATTCAACCAAATCTGTACTGTTTTAGCTGGTCAAGTTATTTGTAGTGACCGTAAAAGCACATATTTTTTTCTGGGTTGAAAAACTATTCCCGAATTTGCCATTCTCAAAATAACTAGTTTCTGGTTTTTGAGGCCTACTTGAAATCTATCCCAAAAAGGATATCTTACATTGAAGGTGCTGATAGTGCCATTCAGAAAAACCTAAGACACACGCTACCGTGCAGATAGAAGTCTGATTCTGTGATTAAACCTATACCTGTCACACAGTGCAAAAAAAAACAGGCCTCACATTTCTATTCAACCAAATCTGAACTGTTTTAGCTGGTCAAGTTATTTGTAGTGACCGTAAAAGCACACTTTTTTTTCTGGGTTGAAAAACTATTTCCAAATTTGCCATTCTCAAAATAACTAGTTTCTGGTATTTGAGGCCTACTTGAAATCTATCCCAAAAAGGATATCTTACATTGAAGGTGCTGATAGTGTCATTCAGAAAAACCTAAGACACGCTACCGTGCAGATAGAAGTCTGATTCCGTGATTAAACCTATACCTGTCACACAGCGCAAAAAAAAACAGGCCTCACATTTCTATTCAACCAAATCTGTACTGTTTTAGCTGGTCAAGTTATTTGTAGTGACCGTAAAAGCACATATTTTTTTCTGGGTTGAAAAACTATTCCCAAATTTGCCATTCTCAAAATAACTAGTTTCTGGTATTTGAGGCCTACTTGAAATCTATCCCAAAAAGGATATCTTACATTGAAGGTGCTGATAGTGTCATTCAGAAAAACCTAAGACACACGCTACCGTGCAGATAGAAGTCTGATTCTGTGATTAAACCTATACCTGTCACACAGCGCAAAAAAAAAAAAAGGCCTCACATTTCTATTCAACCAAATCTGAACTGTTTTAGCTGGTCAAGTTATTTGTAGTGACTGTAAAAGCAAATTTTTTGTTCTGGGTTGAAAAACTATTCCCAAATTTGCCATTCTCAAAATAACTAGTTTCTGGTATTTGAGGCCTACTTGAAATCTATCCCAAAAAGGATATCTTACATTGAAGGTGCTGATAGTGTCATTCAGAAAAACCTAAGACACACGCTACCGTGCAGATAGAAGTCTGATTCCGTGATTAAACCTATACCTGTCACACAGCGCAAAAAAAAACAGGCCTTACATTTCTATTCAACCAAATCTCTACTGTTTTAGCTGGTCAAGTTATTTGTAGTGACCGTAAAAGCACATTTTTTTTTTCTGGGTTGAAAAACTATTCCCAAATTTGCCATTCTCAAAATAACTAGTTTCTGGTATTTGAGGCCTACTTGAAATCTATCCCAAAAAGGATATCTTACATTGAAGGTGCTGAATAGTGTCATTCAGAAAAACCTAAGACACACGCTACCGTGCTGATAGAAGTCTGATTCTGTGATTAAACCTATACCTGTCACACAGCGCAAAAAAAAACAGGCCTCACATCTCTATTCAACCAAATCTGTACTGTTTTAGCTGGTCAAGTTATTTGTAGTGACCGTAAAAGCACATTTTTTTTCTTTGATGAAAAACTATTCCTAAATTTGCCATTCTTAAAATAACTAGTTTCTGGTATTTGAGGCCTACTTGAAATCTATCCCAAAAAGGATATCTTACATTGAAGGTGCTGATAGTGCCATTCAGAAAAACCTAAGACACACGCTACTGTGCTGATAGAAGTCTGATTCTGTGATTAAACCTATACCTGTCACA